>NC_069366.1:10345000-10970000 GCF_021730395.1 Mercenaria mercenaria | reverse complement strand
AAAAATTGTTAGTAAATTTAAGTTATCAATGTTTGTGCCATTTGTGCACAAAAACTTTGCTTCTTTTTTTTTTTTTTGTCCCGTTTTTCCAAGTACGTGTTTCTTTAAATTTTATCTCTACCCTTACCTTTTTTACCCAAAATTTTGTTTTGATTTAAATTTACCCTTTTCATAAAAAAACTAGAGAGTTAGGGTAAAAAAGGTGTTTAAATTCGCGACGTTGGCGGAAACGCCACTTACGATCGCAACGTCGCGACATTTCTTCTATAAAATGTTGGAAGAGCGGGTGAGGTGGCGATACCCGGCTTTTTTTTTTTATTTCGGGGGATAATCTTGGTGGTTAAGCACTATTATGTGTGTATTGCAAGTCTTTTTTTATATGACAATGGGTACATTTTAAAAATTTGAAAGGATTTCGAAAATTTATATATATTTTGAAGACAGTGAGTGTATAAATTTTATTTATCATTCAGTTTTTATAACATTGCTGTATTAAAAAAAAAAAAACCATAGAAGTTTATCAACATGCATAAAACATGAAAATTATGAAAACATTTGTGTTTGGTTTGTTTTGTATTGTAGGGAGTAATTTATACTGACAATTTAAAAGTTATTGTTTCCCAAGTTCGGAACTCCCCCCGGTATTAACTTGCCCCAAAATTTTTTAGACAACATCTCAAAAAGTAACAAAGGGGGACTTCCAGTTGTCCGATGTTCAAAAACGAAAACTTTGTTGATGGTTTAACTTTCTTAAAATCTGTCGGTTTGTTTGATTTCAGTAGTTTTAAAAGTAAATTATGCAAAAAACAAATATTTTGGGGGTAGTCAAAAACCCAATATGTTAAATTCACATGCAGAATACTTTTTTTTAAAATATATGCACCCAAAAAAACTTGAAGCATTAATGGTACTGTGACAAAAACTTTTTGTATATTTTCGACTACGTCAAGGGCATAACACTGGTCGACTGTGTTTAGATCAAATTAAAACATTTTTTATACCCCTTTTTGTTACAATGATAAAAACCCAAAACCCGGGGAAAGGGCATATTTTGCTATCAAAAACATTTTCAACCCTTTCCCCCTCTTTTTTATCAATGATAAAATCCATTACCCCAGAAAGCATATTTTGGCTTCAAAAAAAATTTTTAACCTTTTTTACCGTGACCAGCGAAAGTGAAGTGGTCTGTGACCGGTGATATTAACCCGAGGGAGAAGTATCCCAGGGGGAAATTTTTAAAAAAAACTCAAAAAGGAAATGTGATAACAATCTGGGAGGGTTTTATGACTCTTTGGTCAATACTTTTGAGAATGCGGACACAAATTTGGTGAGGACGCGGCGGGGGGGCGGGAAAAACCCAAAATTTCCCCCCCCAACACAACATGGTGGGGGACGGGGGGGGGGGGAATAAAAGAAAAAATTTCATTTGTAACATTTCTTGCAAAAAAAATCAGTTACGCCCGTTGACCTTAAAATTTACTTAAAAAATTTTTAAAATAGTTAACATTTTATGCGAGGAAAAAAATTACGGTTTCTTTTACCGCGGATAGCCCAAATCTTCTAGTAAGTAATTTAAAATTTAATATATTCCGTGATAAGCAAATATGAAATGTAATGATTTGTAATACAAGAAGAAAAATAGTTTCAGAAAGTATTAGATTTTTTAAAGCGGTATGGCTAATATCTATTTTTAAACAGATTGCCGTTTTAGTAATAAGACGTTTGCGTAAGTAGAAAAAAAGGGGAAAATGCGCAAAGCCAAAAAAGCCCTCCTATCGCCATTTTGGCTTTTTCTTTTTTTTTTTTTGAGACTTCGTGCTCGCAAAATAAAGCGGTAGTCAAGGCTTTATTCGTTATTTTGCTGAAAAAAAGCCTTTTTTGTAAAGTGTATTTTTTTTAAAATTTGGACCCAATCAATGCATGCTCCCAAATTTAACAAAGAAGTCATTCCCTTGATTCAGTTTGGAAAAAAACATGTAAGATTTATGGTCAAAATTTTTTTAATCGAAAAGGGTCAGACTCAAATTATCGTTAACAAACTGTGTGCAACAAGCCGCAGGGCTAAAAAATTTTGGTAAAAGTGATTTCATTGATTTGTAAAAGTTTTTTTGATTTTTTTTTATGTCAGAAAAAAGCAAGAAAAAAAGGGGGTAGGGGAAAATTTATGGGCAATATGCAAAAAAGAAATGGGGGACCCCTATTTTTGTTGCTCAATTTCCGTAAAATAAAATTTTTAAGATATTTTAGTTTCGACTATTTTCTAAAAAGTGTGCATTTGACCCTTTTAATAAAAATTGAATCGGGTGAAGATCAACTTTTGCTGTTATTTGTTGTTATCAACGATGCAACTTTTTTTTGAAAATCCCGTCAATTACACCTTTTTTCTTATGAATCTTTTTGGCAGATCGAATTTTATTTTCAAAATTTTAGTTTAATTTCTTTCAAGTATCCCAATTTTTTTTTTTTTTATATGTCGGAAAAACAAAATTTATTCCCCTTTTAAATGGCCGGATCTGTTTTTTGCTGCTCCGTTTTTTTGTGCGTGTAACCCGGGTATTCTTGAGAGGGATTTTCGCGTTCAGTGTTTGCTGCGAGTCTTTTTTCGAATTTCCGTATTTTGTTGTTTTAACGTTACATCTTGTATTTTTAAGAAATGAAATGATTTTTTTCGGTGTTCAGCGAAAAGCGACGAATAGGATCGGCAAATCCATGTTTAATTTGCGATTTATTCGTCGTTCATTTGTATGAAACACCGAAAAAAATGTTTCATTTTTTTATTTACATTATATTTATTTCATTTGTAGAAAGATAATATTTAATTGCCAAAATTTTGTGGCTTTTAACATTAAATCAGCTTCCCGGCCATTCTGTTACCCGACGGAACAACCGCGCGCATCTAAGGAAGTTCTCCTGTATCGCGGCTACGTAACGAAAACGCGAAAAACGATGTGAAAAGCGTTTTCCCTAAAGGAAATGGTGAAAAGCGACAGTACGAGGTGAAAAACGGATTACCATCGTAGTTTTTTTTTTCGCGTTTCATCATGTTGTTGTGCGTTTTGTTTTGTAGTTTGGTGATTCGCGTTTTCAACATCGTACTCCAAGTATCGATTTTAGATCAACCCATTAAAGGCGTGGGGGCCCCAAAAGGAATTCTAATTTTTTAAGTAAACGATTCGCGTGGCTTATTTATATTTACTAAGGTTCAGAATTTAAAAATTTCTTTAGCGTGGTTTAAAAATTTTTTTCATTTATCCCATTTTTAAACGTTAATACTGCATCGGTAAAAAAAATCGGTATGGCGAAATTATTTGTGCAGGTTTAGCAAAGTGTGCGTTAAAAAAACCCTGCGTCTGATTTAAATCTAGTTTGCTTATATATCTTGACGTGCCAATGACTTCATAGTGTACAAAAAAATTTATAGGTGTAGGCCCCCCAACTTCACGTGCTATGCCGCCGGGCTGTAGACCGCCAAATTACGTGCTAAGCTGCTAAATTTTTCCTGTGACCCATTTCGTGTATGTTCTTATTTTGTGCTACGAATTTTCTAATTTATTGTAAATTTTAATGATATGTCGCGCCTGGATTAAAAAATATAAAACCCGACCGAATTGATTTTTTTCCCATGTTTTTGTATACATCAGGGCAAGGTATTGTTTTAGGGTCCCCAAAATTTTTTCATCACTCATTTGTTTTTAAAAAGTTTGGTAGCACTCACTAAAATATTTTTTTTATTACACCAAAAATTTTTTTTTGCATTTTTTCAAGGTTTTTTTTAAATACCACCCAAAAAAAAATTACCCTCCCCCCCCCCCCTCCCCGAAAATTAGTTTGGGTAAAAATTTTATTTTTGAAGGCATTCCCTCGATGAAATAGATTAAACCGTTTTTTTGCAGAAAAAAAAAGAAAAACAACAAAAATCGGAGAAAAAAAATTTTTTTTGAAAATATTCAAAAAGGGACCTTTAATATAAAAAAAAAATGTCTCCCTTTTTTTTCCGAAAAATCAAGTTTAAACCCCCTTATGGGGACCATGTTAAAAATACTTGGGTGAGCCCTATGGCAGGGGAGGTAGTAAATGGAGACGGATTGTTATAAAAGACACTAGGTTGTTTTTTTCCCCCTGTTTAGCCCTTTTCCCCGGGGATTACCCATCCTTATATGAATATGTTGGTAGGATCTAAGTTACTTTAAACTATTTTCAAGTCCATATAATGCCATCGGTCAGGACAGGTACAGTTTATGACCCCAAAATTGTTTTATGCGGTGGGTGTGGCAAAAGCTAAGTTTGGGCCAACGGGGGGCCTGAGAAAATTGTCCAATGGTGTCGTTTGGGTCGTGAAGATTGCCTGGGCCCTTTAATGCTCTAAAAAGTTCTTTTTGAGATATTACCGAAAATTAACCTTTGCCCCTTGACCCCCGCGAGGGGTTTGAACCAAAAAATTGGGTTTTCTCTAGGTACTGGCTTGCCCCTTTCATTTTGGTATATTTATTTTTTAAAATAGGGTCAGGTTATGAAGAAGGGCTCTTGACAAAGGGCCAAAACCCTTATTTAATTTGAAGAAAATTTGATATTTTCATGAAAAATGGTACATGTTTGGGTGTCCCCGACGAAACCGAGTTTGTCAAAATTCAAAATTCTGTCTGTTTGAAAAAATTTTTCATTTTATTTTTGAAATTATTTATGAAAAAAATCTTTGTTGGACATTTTTGAATTATTTTTAAATTTAAAATTTCCTGCTAAATTTTTATAGAACTTGTCCACCCTTTAAATTTGGGGCAGTACCATTAAATGTTTAAAAAAGGGGCTATCCAAAAAAAACTTATGAAAGGCAACGTATAGTCAGACCAAAATGCACGGTTTTGCGGCTGATATGTCTACCTGTTTGTAAAGGCAGAATCATCTTTCCCGCGGTTAAAAGGTTTTGAAAAAAACGGACTTTTTCCCTACGGAAAAAGTCGGAAAAAACAGCTGATATCCAAATTAGCAGACGAAGGAAAAAGATAATATTTTCTATTTGAAAAGCTTTCGATGTGTCAAATTTCTTTTCAAAAAGTTTTTTTTGCAGTTTTTTACCCAAATAAAAATTTATTAAACCTTTTTCCCTTTTTGTACGGCTAAAATTTTAAGCAAAAAATTTTCAAGTTCAGCAAAATTTTTCCGACGGTGAGAAAAATTTTTTATATCTTTTTTGTAATATTTGTTGGCTTCAAGGGGGGCACAAACCCGGGTTTTCCCTAGTTTCCCCTTTTTCAAAAGGTGTGGAGAAAAAATTTTACCAACGGTGCTGTGTAAGAAATATCCCCATCACCGGGCGACAAAACGACAATTTTGGGCAATGCGGATTTTATAATTCTCGCAACTATTTTTGGATTTCAATTTCACGATGGAGTTTTAAAAAAGCAAGCGACAATTAGCGAAAATTTTCCCCCTCTTAACCTCGGAGGATTTTTTAAAACTCGCAGTAAGTTGTTTTCGGCAAAGGGGACAAAAGCGAAAAATTTTCGCGTTGTGGTGTTGGCGAGGCGACAATTTAAGTGGCCGAAAAGGTTTGTAGATTTCACTAGTATACTATGTCAACGATAACCGGGTCATAATATATTATACTGATGGTAAGAATATTTCAAGTATTTTCTGCCACCGCTACCCGCCCCAACTTTGAAATCGCCTCTACGCCACCGTGTTCCATTGTCACTTAGTAATGAGTCATTAACTCGGGCGAAGTTACCATAACATAATCATGTTTGGTTTACCTCTCTTCTAACGCGTACTTGTTTAAATATAGATTGGTTTTTACGCAACTGTTACTAATTTTAGATATTATTATCATATGCATAGATGAAATGGTGATTTACTAACTTACTGAGGGAACACAAAGGTAGGTGATATTTTCACTTATTTTTCTACTTGTCGATGTAAAAATATATGTTAAATGTACATGCTGAGAATTAGATTTTCTAATTTTTATCACACTGATAAACTTAAAATGTGTAGGCCTACGTATGTATAGATCTTGGCAATACAGAGACATACAAAATGGTTTAACAAAATAATTATTTTGGGACACTGGTTCAGCTCATGCATGCTTAATTTCCAAGTTGCCGAGTACAATATACGGCGTAAATTAATGTATGTAATGACCTGTCAGGTGTTCCAGATGTTTTTCCTATAGGGAAATAGTAGGCTATTTATATATAGATATTTTTCACTCTTATAATGCTCATTTTTCATATCGATTACACTACAATAGTGTATAGGTTATAGGAAAAAGATGTTTCCTTTTGTGAAGAAAGCACCAAACTTTTTATGTAACTATTTTGAGGTATGCTGAATCCAAAAAAAGGAGGAGACACGCAGTTGTCGCTAACCCCAATTAGCTTAAAATGAGGCCCCAGAAAGGGACCCATATTTTAATCATTTTAATCATATATTTTTGAAAACAATGTCCAAAAGGTTAATTTATATGGGGTACCGACAGTTTGATTAGTCTAGTATGAATATTTTATTAGGCATTCAAAGGAGAAGCTAAAGAAGGGTTATTTTGTGTTTTTCTTGTAATTCAATATCTAATTTAAATTCCTGTAAAACGTATTATACAAAACATAATTTTATATGTTTTTCAAGACAATTATAATGACTTCAAGCTAAAGCAGACCACCATCCTAATGCTTTATTATAACAAAAGAAAATGGTATGTGAACTAAATGTATTGTTGTATTTATTATTGCTAAATTATACTATATTCAACTATATTAATTGATTTAAATTTGATTCAGATTTCAAGTTTTAGAATCAGCCTAAATTCCGCTTTCTTGAAAAGAGCACCTTTGACGTATGATGATTTAACCTTTGTACGGTTTAAACAAATGACCTTCCTATTGATCTGACAACACCTTTACCTCTAGACGGTCTCTCCCAATGAATCCCTCCACAGAGCTTATAATTATAAACATTTCTAAAGTGCAGTGATTTACTGCAGACACCCCAAGAACGCAAATAGTTACATATAATGATTTGTTACAGATGAAAATATGATATAGAAATAAAGAATGTCATGCAAAATAAAGTTAGATGTAAGTCTTTGAAGATTAAGATTAATCTATCAGTTTATAAACAATGTCTCCTTAAAATATACTGAGCTACAGTTATCTTGCATATTAAGCCTTTTGACAAATAACGAAATAGTGTATTTTCTGTCTTAGGTTCCAAATCGGCCTTTATAATAATATCATGTATCTAATAAAGAAATGATCCTACAGAACAATGTACTTGTGGGTCAGAGTTGAGTATGCATCTCGGTATAGCTGATAGAATAGTAAAATCTGATTACCTCCCTTTTTAGTATGTATCTTGAGAAATAAGAGTATTTTGGAGTAAACTTTGTATATTTGACAATACCAAATGGTTGTCTGTCTATGCTAGTGATATGTTATCCATGTTTAGATCATATGAAACATTACTATATAGATAAATTTCAATTTAAAGGAATTTGTTTTCAAGACATTTTTACCTCCATTTTTTAAATTGATTTTAAAGGATGTTCCAGGGCAGATACAGCGTGTCTCCTCTTCTTGAAGGATTTTGATTACCTTAAAGCTTTCTTCACAAACGGGAACATCATTGCAATTTTTTGTTCTATATCTTACTCGCTAAAAGAGAAAACCAAGGGATAGTGCTGGTAGTTTTGAGTCAAGTAACAAAAATCCATTATTTGATTTGCAACTGAGGGCTATATAATTTTTATTTTGTTTACATTGTTAATTTAAGCCACAACCACTACATTACCTTTATTCAGGCAAATTTATGTTCCAACACAAAAATTGTACATCTTCTTTTCTTTGTAATAGCTATGAATATCTAAATGTGTCTTTCTATATTTAGATGAGTTCGAGTGTTTCGACAAATGTGTACGAGTGTCCCTCCTGGGAAGTGTATCCTAGGATATATTATTTCTACAGACGATACACAGATCTTTTGACGAGATACAAAAGAGTGACAGGTAATGTAATTTTGAAAATATTGCAAAGATACGCTTTTAAAATGTCACTGTCTATATATTTATTTATTTTGTTGGGTTTAACGTCGCACTGACACATTTATAGGTCATATGGCGACTTTTCAGCTTTGATGGTGGAGGAAGACCCCGGGTGCCCCTCCGTGCATTATTTCATCACGAGCGGGCACCTGGGTAGAACCACCGACCTTCCGTAAGCCAGCTGGATGACTTCCTCTCATGAAGAATTCAACGCCCCGAGTGAGGCTCGAACCCACATCGATGAGGGGCAAGTGATTTGAAGTCAGCGACCTTAACCACTCGACCACGGAGCTCCCCCTGCCCCCGCCTGTCTATATATAGATGCAATGGGGGTGGGGGGGGTATATTAAATTCTGATGACTATTTATTTATTTGTTTATCATAGTTATTATTAATAAACTATCATTGTGTTTATAAGTACCGCACAGTATTATGGCGTTTTTATTTTTAGCAACATGTAAATAAAAAATCAGTATTCAGCAATCTCTTTTAAAAGGAAAAATATTGAATGTAAGAATGATAGTCGGCTTGATGGCGCAGTAGGTTGAGTGGATAGACAAGTAATCACTTTGTAGTGATAGTTTTGACGGTTCGAACCTTAATTGCATCCGTCATTTGTTTTATTTTGCATTCAATTTATATACTTTGTGTAAGTTTATTTTTCGCTGATTTCTAATTTATTCATGAACGCCTAAAACAGTGGATCATATTAAAGACGAAGCATATCTAAACATGATTACGTATTAACAATGACATATACAAGTTAGTGAACAAAGTAAATACTAGATTAACAAAATTTTGTTGTTTTCGTTGAATCCAATTGAAAAAAGGAAATTAAATACAGTTTTCAAAATACTTTTTTACGGGCCCGGGAATCGAACTCCCGACGAAAAAGTATAGGACGGATACCAATACCGCTCGGCCAACGAGGAATTACTATCTGCAACGTAAACGTTGTGTATTGACTTAAATTTATGCTATTGTTTTGTTTGTTTACATTTCAAAGCGCCTTATTACTGTGCGATACCTATACATGTTTAATATAGGTTTAATTCGTAATAATCGATAATTATCTCCGAGCCATTCTCCCCCTGTTACAAAGGATAATTCTTTTAGTATAAATATGATGGCTGTGAAAAATCTTCCAAAAGTGTTTCCCTGCTGGAAGTTATACGGTGTATTAATTCTTATTCCTTTTGTCTTCTTTTTGATCAGGGTTGCTTCCAAAATGTTTACATGACGACAGGATAGTCTCTCAACTTGACAAAATACGAGATTATTTCGACAGCGGTGTTAGGTTGAACGTGATTGGAAAAGAAGTGGGTTTAAAAGATTTAGTGTTCTCTATACCAGACAAAAGTGTTTCAAGGGGATCTCCCAGGGTTGTAGTCTTCATATGTCATACTGACATTCGAACCCTTGATCTCGAAGGACTTGAGGTAAGACGGAATAACGTGATTCAGTAATGTTTTCATAAAACGCGGAATGATTCAAGAACGTACCTATCATATAATTACGCAATTTTTGCACATCTTACGGACTTACCTGTTTATGTCTTATGAACTTTCAGAATTACACATATGATGACTCCCTATATTTCTGTAGAGTGTCAGTAGATTTTTCAGGTCAGGTTATTTAATAATAAGTCTCGATATTTTATATGATGAACTGACTCAAACAATCCAAAACATATAGTGTTTACTAGGTTTATAATGAATTGTCCTCCGCCCTTTTCGAAGATCCAGTGAAAAAGTAGTTTTTATGCAAGAATTCTTGTTTAAACGGCAATGACGTTCTTTACTTGTTTATTGACACTCCTAAGCCTATGTTGGTACTAGGACTACACCCTCGTGCAATATAGATTTAGTCGTGCTAATAGACATTTACGGATTAAGTCTACGTGGACTGTGGACACCTAAGGCGATAGATTTTTCAAGGGGACCGTCTCAACATAGTTTAATTATATTATGTGCGATATGAAAAAGAGTTTATAACGGCAATAGGGTTTGAGTTATTATATCATCTCTATGCGGTAGGTGATATAAAATTTGAATCTGCCTGTTTTTAGCTCGACTTTCCGAAGAAAAAGTAGAGCTATTGCATTCGCTCCGGCGTCGGCGTCTCCGTTGGTTAAAATGTTTGATAAATTCTAATATCTCTGTTACTGTCAAAGCTATTGACTTGAAACTTAAAATACTTATTTACTATCAAAGTATAATACACAAGGAAGAACAATCCCCATAACTCTGATTGAATTTTTACAGAATTATGCCCCTTTCTAATTTAGCATTTTTGGTTATAGCTTTTGATAAAGTCAAATATCTCTGTTACTATCAAAGCTATTGACTTGAAACTTATAATAGTTATTTACTATCGAAGTCTACACCAGGAAAAATAATCCCCATAACTCGGATTGAATTTTGATAGAATTATGCCCCTTTTAACTTAGAATTTATGGTTAAGGTTTTTGATAAAGTCAAATATCTCTGTTACTATCAAAGCTATTGACTTGAAACTTAAAATAATTATTTACTATCGAAGTCCACACCGGGAAAAATAATCTGCGTTACTCTGATTTGAATTTTGATAGAATTATGCCCCTTTTTAACTTAGAATTTTTGGTTAAAATTTTTGATAAAGTCAAATATCTCTGTTACTATCAAAGCTATTGACTTGAAACTTAAAATACTAAATTACTATAAACGTCTTCACCAGGAGAAATAATCCCTATAACTCTGATTTGAATTTTGACAGAATCATGCCCCTTTTTAACTTAGAATTTTTGGTTAAAGTTCTTGATAAAGTCAAATATATCTGTTACTACCAAAGCTATTGACCTGAAACTTAAAATACTTATTTACTATCAAAGTCTACACCGGGAGAAACAATCCCTATAACTCTGATTTGAATTTTGACAGAATAATGCCCCCTTTTAAATTAGAATTTTTGGTTAAAGTTTTTGATAAAATCAAATGTCTCTGTTACTATCAAAGCTATTGACTTTAAACTTAAAATAGTTATTTACTATCGAAGTCTACACCAGGAAAAACAATCCTCATAACTGTGATTTGAATTTTGACTGAGTTATGTACCTTTTTAACTTAGAATTTTTGGTAAATGTTTTTTATATTTTTTTAGCTCACCAGAGCACAAAGTGCTCAGGGTGAGCTATTGTAATCGCTCACCGTCCGGCGTCCGTCCGTCGTCCGTCCGTCCGTCCACACTTTCCTTTAAACACATCTCCTCCTAAACCAACAGGCCAATTTTGATGAAACTTCACAGGGATGTTCCTTGGATGGTCTTCTTGAAACATTGTTCAAAGAATTGAATTCCATGCAGAACTCTGGTTGCCATGGCAACAGAAAGGAAAAACTTTAAAAATCTTCTTCTCAAAAACCAGACGCCCTAGAGCTTAGATATTTGGTGTGAAGCATTGCCTAGTGGACCTCTACCAAGTTTGTTCAAATCATGACCCCGGGATCAAAATTGACCCTGCCCTAGGGGTCAGTTGATTTTACATAGGAAAATCTTAAAAAATCTTCTTCTCAAAAACCAGAAGCCCTAGAGCTTAGATATTTGACATGTAGCATTGCCTAGAGGACCTCTACTAAAGTTGTTCAAATCATGACCCGGGGTCAAAATTGACCCCGCCCCAGGGGTCACTTGAGTTTACATAGGAAAATCTTCAAAAATTTTCTAAAAATAAACAGAAGGCCTAGAGCTTAGATATTTCACGTGTAGCATTGCCTAGTAGTCAAAATTGACCCTGCCCTAGGGGTCAGTTGATTTTACATAGGAAAATCTTAAAAAATCTTCTTCTCAAAAACCAGAAGCCCTAGAGCTTAGATATTTGACATGTAGCATTGCCTAGAGGACCTCTACTAAAGTTGTTCAAATCATGACCCCGGGGTCAAAATTGACCCCGCCCCAGGGGTTACTTGATTGTACATAGAAAAATCTTCAAATTTTTGTAAAAATAAACCAGAAGGCCTACAGCTTAGATATTTGACATGTAGCATTGCCTAATAGACCTCTACAAAATCTGTTCAAATCATGACCCCCGGGATCAAAATTGACCCCAGCCAAGGGGTCACTTGATTTACATAGGAAAATCTTCAAAAATTTTCTAAAAATAAACCAGAAGGCCTACAGCTTAGATATTTCACGTGTAGCATTGCGTAGTGGACCTCTACAAAAACTGTTCAAATCATGACCCCCGGGGTCAAAATTGACACCATCCCAGGGGTCACTTGATTTTACATAGGAAAATCTTCAAAAATTTTCTAAAAATAAACCAAAAGGCCTAGATCTTAGATATTTGACGTGTAGCATTGCCTAGTAGACTTCTACAAAAAAATTCAAATCATGACCCCCAGGATCAAATTGACCCCGCCCCATGGGGTCACTTGGTTTTACATAGGAAAATCTTCAAAAATTTTCTAAAAATAAACCAGACGGCCTAGATCTTAGATATTTGACGTGTAGCATTGCCTAGTAGACTTCTACAAAAAAATTCAAATCTGGACCCCCCAGGGTCAAATTTACCCAGCCCCAGGGGTTACTTGATTGTATATAGGGAAATCTTCATAAATTTGCTAAAAATAAATCAGAAGGCCTAGATCTTAGACATTTGATATGTTACATTGCCTAGTAGACTTCTACAAACTTTATTCCATTCATGACCCCCGGGGTAAACTTGGCCCCGCCCCAGGGGTTACTTGATTGTACATCAGAAAATCTTCCAAAAAAATTCAAAAAATCATCAGTTTGACATTTGAAACATGTAGCTCATATTACTCAGGTGAGCGATCCAGGGTCATCATGACCCTCTTTTTGTTGGATTTAACGTCGCACCGACACATGATAGGTCATATGGCGACTTTCCAGCTTTAATGGTGGAGGAAGACCCCAGGTGCCCCTCCGTGCATTATTTCATCAAGAGCGGGCACCTGGGTAGAACCACCGACCTTCCATAAGCCAGCTGGATGGCTTCCTCACATGAAGAATTCAACGCCCCGAGTGAGGCTCGAACCCACATCGATGAGGGGCAAGTGATTTGAAGTCAGTAACCTTAACCACTCGGCCACGGAGGCCCCCAAAGGTTTTGATAAAGTCAAATATCAGAGAATGGGAGCAAAATTTAAAGAATTTTACTGTTGAAGTCCAAAGGAAAATGACAACAAAGGGAAGAAATTCCCCGAAAAATTCTTAGTCCATTAAAATTATTAACAGGTACAGATGTGTCAAAATACACTTTAACTTTGCAGGTACCATCTATGTTGTACCAAAGAAAAGTGGTCTCGGTTTTTACCTACGGCTAATAATAAAAAAGTTACAAAATAACCTATTTCTAGTAACATAAAAGGGAAGTAATTCAATAAAAAATATTGTAAGTGAACAAAAAAAAAAAAGAATCTGTCAAATAAAAACAAGAGCACCGCAATGCAAAGCAACATAAACACAAAACAAAGTCATGTGACCTTTAACCTCTAAGTGTGACCTTTACCTTGAAGCGAGCTATGTGCTCTGCACGTCGTCTCAATGTGGTGAACATTTGTGCCAAGTTTTTTTTAAATCCTTCAAGCAGTTTAAGAGTTACACATCGCACTCGAAACAAAGTTATATGACCTTTGACCCCTAAGACGGACACACAGACAGACAGACGGTCAAACGAACACCAAAATACGTTCCTTTGGGCGTATAATAACAACAAATGAATGGAGACGCAAAACATTACGTTTTCTACAGTTTTCACAATGTTTTACCTGCTGACCTACATTTTGATCCCAGCTAACCCAGTTAAGACTTATTTTCATTTCGGACGACGACGACGATGGAATACGGATACATTGCGAACAGATAAGCTCATCTTTTCAACTTTGTCGCAGATGCGCAACTTATAATATTGAAGAACCTTTCGGAAAGTGTTATGACGCTAGATCAAATACTTTTTGCGATATGCATAACAAAACACCTCTCTGGCGAACAGACAGACGGACAGACAAATCCAGATCTTATCCTGTGCGGTAACATAATAAGCCAGACCTTACCATCATTATTGGAATGTTTTCCTACCACACATAAATTAAAATCATCATGTTGAGACGGTCCCCTTGAAAAATCGATCGTTTTAGGTGTTCACAGTCCACGTAGACTTAATTCGTAAATGTCTAATAACCACTTCAGACCCTCTGTTGCTATTTAATAAGGGTATGTGATTAAATAAATTAATCGATTATTAAGGACTTGTTATTATGTTTAAGTTTGAAATAGTTCATTAGTAATTATTCATATCAAAACCGATTTAGCTGTTCTCTACTAATAACTATTAAAGGCACATCATTGTCGTTTAAGAAGTGTTTATAGTTTTAGTCACTATTGTTGTATTGCTATCAGTTTGTGCAATTGTGTTTACATGGCATTTGAATCTCAATTTTCAGGACATAAATGCTTTGCTTCACACACTGACCGAAGACTTTCCAGCTGACTCAAGAAAGGAAAATGTCATATATATATCGTGTGGAATCGAAAAAAGTTTTAGTGACAAAGAGATTGAAGATTTCAAGTCAGTCGTTACAGATATTGCTAAACGGTTGGCGATACGGCATGAGAATATCTTGATTGGACCTGAAAAAAGCTGTCTAAAGACAAAGATATCAGACGAACTTGAAAAAATAATCATGGCAGGATTTCAGAAAATCAGTGCGTACCTACAGTCCTTTGATCTGGATGACAAAGAAAGCTCGTCTGAGAAAGATAACATTTTAGAGACCGACGTGGTTGTAAACGCGATCCGTGACTTTTTACGGAATCCTTATACAAACAGTGAAATCAACTTCATGATACATGAAGAGAAAGACGGTGAAAGATTTCTCGAGGAAGTCATTAAACATTTGTGTCGTGCCATTAAAAGTGCAGCTGTTAATCAATTAGCAAAGAAACACAAACTTCGACCGGGGATATGTAATGCATTTTTGCATGAAATACAATTCGAGGAGGCTTTAAGTTTATCGGTGTCGAAAAGCACACGCCATCACTTACGCAAACTAAATGATACCAACAAACGCTACTCATTCGACTTCCTGCTATATCCGCTTCAGTCGGATATGAAACCGGTTTTCGAAATGACAGACGGGAAACTTTCGGCTATGAGACGTCTTTCAATGACGATACGGCGACTGATTTTCGAGATAAATGGTTATTTGAAACAGTCTACTGTAATTTCAGAAAACCAGATAGACAGTGAGGACGTGCCAGTAAAAGTCCCAGAAAATCTGCGACGGGATATTTTAAAGTAAGTAATGAGCATTATCAATTGTACAATGCAACACGAATTTTGTTAAATTTTCATCGCCGTGCTAGCGGGATTTAGATATAAATGATCTTAATTAAACGAGTGTCTTTTTCATTGAATTGATTAAACGAGTTGAATGAAATATTAACATAAGTGGCCATGTGTAGCATTTTATCGTTTTTATTCAACGATTTGATAAATTCTATGGTGTAAGGTACAAATAATGTAAGATTCCTTTTATTACATCACGACGTCAACGTCGAAATGTTATTACATATACGTTAATATGTAAGAGAGTGATGTTCCGGAGTGATAATTGCCCTGGTAAGGGGATAATAGCCCGAGGTGTATTGCTAGATGGCAGTGACAGAGAGACCAAACCCATTTTGAATAGTTTTCAAATTATTGCTATTTTTGTTCTTTTTTTCTAAACAAGGTTAGGGTAATAACTTTTCAATTTCCGAAGGGAATGCAAAGACACTACATAACCGTAGGTTGCCACAAAGGAAATACTGAAGTACCATATCCTTATCTTTTGGTAGATCACCGGAAGTGACGGCATAACGACATTTATGCGGAAAGCTTAGAATAATGTTGTAGCCGTTATATGCGTTATACGGGTAGCATTATTGTTTCTTGAAGAGTTTTTTTTTTTGTATTGAAACTTGATAGGTTTTGATGATAAATAATTAAAAAATATAACGTAAAATTAGCAGCAATGTACTCCAAATAATAATTTGCGAATTATGAAAATTAAGCGTAAGGATCTATATATTTTACTTGGTCATTTGATTGAAACTGGGAAAATCTACAACTATGAAAAGTTACATTAGAGTCTATGTTGTGGAACATTTTCTATACGCGTTAATGTTAACTTAAGTGCCATTTTTCCATAGAAGCTCATTTGTAAAAATTGACCGGAGGACCGTTATTTTAAACTGGTCTAACGAAAAGTCATGAAACCTAGTACTCTTATATTTGTTTTGGTTGAATTCCCTTTGGGCTCAATGATGCTTCGCCAAAATTGGTTTAATTAAATTTTACATTTACATCATTTGTTTCAAACGTGCAGAATAGTCTTAAAATAATTCAGTATACACCCTTTTTACACAAAAATGTTCCGACAATAGCTTGGCAAGAAAGAAAACTTACAGAATCTTCTAAAACGATAGGCGATCATTTGAAGAAGTGAATGGTGCAATAAATGTAAATTAGCCCTGATTAAATGCCGTAGTAAATGTCTGATATATTTCATTAAAATATTTATGTAACTGGTGTACTGATTGAAATGTACTGATTATGTTTCATTTTTTCAAGTAATATATATTCGTTCACAAGCACAGATATTCATTTTTTTACTGAACTGTAACTTGTTTTACCTTCTTTGATTTTTTTCGTTGTGGTTTATCTCCTTTATTGGATTACTCATTATGAATATGTATTTCCTAGGATCAAAGGAGTGTATGGCCTTGGAACAGTTTATGGAAATCTTGAGATACACCTCGATGAAAAGGAGAAAGAAGCAATCGTAGATACAGAGAAGACCAGTAACGCAAACACTCTGTGTGATGGTGCGAAACGGACAAATGTATCAGACCAGCACTCGGAGGAAATGGAAATCGAAGCGGACGACTCAGAAAACCAACAAAAAGATCGAATTCAAGAAAATGATATCACAGATGTGAAATCTAAAATAGCAGTACAACTTCGGAACCACAACTTCCATTTTCCTTACAGTATAAGGTATATCCGAAGCAAAGCGAAGGAAATGAATGGCTCATTTGAACCCGGTGATACCTTGCACTGTCAGACTAAACAAAGAGGAACATTTACCAAGGGAACGTTGGGTACATTTTTGAATTCAACGGATGGAACACTTTATGGATTAACTTGTGCGCATGTTGTAGATGGTACTGTGAGAGTATTTGTACAAAAAGGAGGATACAATCCGTTAAGTATTTCTCAACATGTTGTCAAATCCGGTCACGACGAATGTCGACTTATTGATATAGCTGCCTTAAAAGTGATCCATACCTTGCAAGAAAGCAGTAAGAGTTCCTTAGAAAATAATGTTTGGCGCGTGACAAAAGCTAATCTAGAGCAGAATTCTCCAGTAAACTTAGTTGGCCGTTATGTCCATAAGTTTGGTGCAGAAACTGGTTTGACACAAGGAATAATAATGACTGTTGACTACAGTAAATATGGTCCAAAGGCTGAAGATTACATAGTGATCATAGACCCATTAGCAGCTAATAACTTGAAGGATCTAGAGGACATGGTCGGTTCATTTTGCGAATCCTTGTTAGTGTCTTTACCTCAGGATGGAACCAGACAACAGAATGAAGACAGTGATGCAAACATGGAAGCACCTGTAGTACCTTCCAATGAAACAAGTGAAGAAGGAGCTGAAGCTGAAGCTGAAGCTTGTGCGTCCGATAAAAAAGTAGAGTGTATAAAGTCAAGAAAAAGAAAATTCGAAAACGAAGATACTGCAACACAATTAGAAAGTACGCTCAATGCTGAAGCTTCATGTGCTCATATTAACAATGAAAATCAAGGTATTGCAGATGCAGATAAAGTTATGGTTGCTGGCAACAGGATCTTGTGTTCTAGGAATACAAATACGGATGTTGATACTACTTCTGATATATACATGAGGTGTCCACAAGATACACAGGAATGCACGAATGTTAAGTTGTATGTCAGATACATGAATGAATCTGATTTAGATCAATACAGAAACGATGCAGTTAATGTCTTTGCTAAAGCGGGCGATAGTGGGTCAGCTATTTGTACACAAAATCTCTCTCCTCAAAGCCCGACATACTCAGCTATAGCGATGCTTTCGGCCGGTGATTTGGATATTGAAGGACACTCTGGCAAAAAAGCATTATCTTTTATGTTTAAAGATGGACTGAAAAAATTGCATGAACACTGCCAAATAGAATTTTGATTGCTTTGTATTATAACACTTGAAGCCAGCCTGTTTGTGTGCATGTAAGTAAAGCACGTAAGAGAGAGATAGAGAGAGAGAGAGAGAGAGAGAGAGATAGTAGGGGCGGTTAGTAGTTAGAGAGAGATCCTGTTTGAACGATTGGGTACATATAATTTCAAGATAAGACCCGTGACTTTTGTTTCCAAAATGACTTCACGTACTTTTATCAGTATCATTGGGCGTTTGATATAAATGGTGTTTTACTTTAAGTTTAGAAGTTTAAGAGTTTAACTTTGAATCATAGTATCATATAGTTTCATTTTGTGTTTCATCTCATCCATCATGCTATCAAAACAGGAAGATATATGGTACGGTCAAAATTTGTTCAAAAGTAGTAAGGGAAACGATGCATAGCTCCGCGCTTGTAATATTATCATTCCATTTAAATTTGTCTTGAAAAGTATTGTTCAAAATACAATTGAGAGAAGGCATAAAAATCATAATTTTAACACGTCCAAAACATTGTGGAATGATACTTATTTCACTTGGGTATTGATTACAATTTGCTCGGACTTTATCATAGACTCCCTGTGTAAAATCTCAAACTTTTAACTAAAATAAAGGTATTAAATCGATATAGTATTTCAATGAAACTTCAAAGTTTTGTTGTTTATAGCATCATCTGGGGGCATGTGCAGTAAAAAATCTTAATTTGATTTCTAAAACAGTGTGATATTTATTTGTAAGGTCACAATATATTCTTTGCAAATATACTTGTTTATACCCAAGTGGAAACCGGCAGGTACTCGAAAATGCAGCTCCCTGATTGGTCAGTTAAAACCCCTAATGTACTGTGATGTCATGATAAAGGTATGCATATTTGATAAAGTAAGCAACTAATATTGGAATTGATTCGCATTTTACTATTTACAATTTGCATTTTATTTGCCACAAAAAAAACACCGAAACACATTGAATTTTGTATTTGATTAAAAAGTGGAACATTTACCACAATGTTATTACTTGTGTTAATACAGAACTCTGATTGCCACGGCAACTGAAATGAAAAACGTTAAGACATCTCCTAAGAAACAACTGATCTAATTTAAGAATAATTTCACAGAAGAATTTCTTGGGTGACACTCTACCTTTTGTTAGTTCATTCTTTTTCGCCAAAACAAAACGAAGAAATATTGCTACTAGAGAATGAGGCAGGCTTTACCTATCAAGCTATATTAAACACTTAAAGAATATTTTTCTCAGACACTGCCGGCCTAATTTCCAAATAATTTTACAGAAATGTTCGTTCGGTGACTGTCAGCCAGATTCTTTCCAAATAATCCGCCAAGTTATAGGCATAACCTCCAGGAGAGAGAGGGTGTTTGCTCGGCAGGTTTAACTTATAACGCTACCTCTAAACTAAACTGTGAGAAATGTCTTTCAGGCGGCTTGAAAGGCGATTTCAGAATAGTTTCGATGGACTGTTTTATTTGTAAGCCATACACCAAATTCCTTCAAATCTTTCCCTTTTCTTTAAAACTCGCGGCAGGCAGCCAGAGTACGGGATTAATTTTATTTTTTTTATGGTCATGGTATATATAACTGGTCTAAATTTTTAAACAATTTCATATGAATGTTCAAACTGAGTGTTATTGTTCCAAATCCTTTTAGATCATTTTTGCTTCGAATAAAACACAACTTAGGTTGTGCTTACATTACAATAGTGTAATATGTTAGAAACGGCTGGACACATTTCAAAACAATTATAAGACTTTCTACCATCTTCTATCATTCATTCCGCTGCGTTAAAAAACTTACCTGCCAGTGCGAGCGTGTGTATGTCTGCTTCAAACGCCTTTAGCAAAAGCATGCAAAATTTTCTTTCAGAAACTGCTAAGCTGGTTTCAAAATATACGAGAGGGGTGGGGGTCATATAAAATACGTAGACTTCTCCCATAACATTAAAAAAGTAGTTAACGAAGGCGCATTAAATTTGTATCATTTTGAAAATTGCTTGCTTCAGATATACACTTTGAAACTGTTACCTTGCATAATAATGGTTTTGTGATCATCTGTTTAATCAAGGGGTAAACATTCCCGTTCACATCGTCGATGTCTTCATGACGTCAACTCTGTGATCAATTTTGTTATTTTTCAGTCTGTAAAACTATACTGCAAAACGTTTCTTATTAATGAACAGAGCGTCTTTTAAAGGTCCAGAATATTTATTTTCAGTAATATATCTATTTCTGTTAACGTAAACATTGCATAGAAATGATCCATGTAAATAATAAACTTTCTGTGGAAATCATAAAACAAGCTTTTCATTTGTGTTATAAGCTTTATCAAGTTATGAAACTCTAGTCTTCTTCAGTAATTGGTGTTCTTCTGAGTTCTTTGGATTGTGATATATTTTGCTCAGATTTCTAGATGTTTTAGTAGTGTCATTTTATGTTAGTACACAAGTGACTTACCCTGGATAAACAGTTATTTATTTCGATCGGCCGACAGACATTAAAATTTCGTAAGAATTAGCCGCTTTAATGTTATAGAATAGATTTATTGAATTGTATGGAATGCGGGTATGGACATGCCAGTTGCTGCTTGCTACTTGCTACTTGCCAGTGGCTAGTTTACATGAAATAGATGTAAAATATGCTCGTTTACAGTCTTATCTTGTCTCTACCCCCTCCCCCGTAATTGTAATCAGTATTTTATATCACCAAAAAGATACAAAACATGTCTGACATATGCCTGTCGAAAGCTGCAAGATTCAGATTCTGATCATTCAAGATAGCAACTGACAACTAGCAAGTAGCAACTGGCAATTTGCAAGTATCAATTGGCATGTAGCAACTAGCATGAAGCAAGTGGCAATTAGCAATTGGCAAGTAGCAACTAGCAGCTGGCATTAGATATTCATGTAATTTGTTTTACATTAAATCTCAGACTGGGCCGATGGGGCATTACTATGGTTGTTCAATAACCTCTGATTATGTATTAGGTGACGTCATACTTTTGTTATAAGTACAGTTACTATGGGAAATACTACTGATGGTACCAGTTATTTTAAATCGCACATAACTGAACGAGGTTGTAGAATCAGTCTACATATCTACTGAACACCCCTCGTATTGACAGAAACGCTGCGGATGGCCGTCAGCGAATCTTTTGTTTCAGTAAAGAAATATGATCGCCAGAGAGTGGTCAGCAGTAATGTTCACAGCATTCTAACATTTACGGTGACTTGATAAAAGGCATGTCTGCCAAACATTATTCAAAGTGCGAATTCACGTGACATTTCGCGAGTACATAGAAAACTTTCACTTAATATTATATAATCAACATATATCGTTTTTATACTGCAAAATTGAAAAAGTGACAATAAGGCAACCATTGCATATTGCATGGAGAAAATGCCCAGTTTGAAATTTTCTAAAACATCTGTGGATATAGCACATGGGCTTTTACTATTGTACTTGGTAAGTTTAAATTGTAGACTATTAATCACTCAATGCAATGATACGAAACAATGTTGAATATGGCGGATTCTAACCAATCACGTATTAGACTAGCCGCATAGGAAATATAATTAATTAAATTTAATTTTATCAAAGTTTGTATGAAGCAGGTTTCTCCTTATACCATTCGTTCCAGAAGGAATGCCTTTTTCAGTGCAGATATATTTAAGAAAATGACTTATTTTTTTGTGTAAACGATGTATATGCAAGACAGAGGATTCAGTCTCTTATAGACTGGTCTCAGTCCTTACATTTGCCAGTCATAGTCTCTTTTTAGCTCACCTGAGCATAAAGTGCTCAGGGTGAGGTATTGTGATCGCTCACCGTCCGGCGTCCGTCCGTCCGTCCGTCTGTTGTACGTCCGTCCGTCGTCCGTCCACACTATCCTTTAAACAACATCTCCTCCTAAACCAACAGGCCAATTTTGATGAAACTTCACAGGAATGTTCCTTGGATGGTCTTCTTTAAAAATTGTTCAAAGAATTGAATTCCATGCAGACCTCTAGTTGCCATGGCAACCGAAGGGAAAAACTTTAAAAATCTTCTTCTTAAAAACCAGAAGCCTAGAGCTTAGATATTTGGTGTGAAGCATTGCCTAGTGGACCTCTACCAAGTTTGTTCAAATCATGACCCCGGGGTCAAAATTGACCCCGCCCCAGGGATCACTTGATTTTACATAGATTTCTATAGGAAAATCTTCAAAAAAAAAATTAAAAATAAACCAGAAGGCATAGAGCTTAGATATTTGACATGTAGCATTGCCTAGTGGACATCTACAACATTTGTTCAAATCATGACCCCCGGAGTCAAAATTGACCCCGCCACAGGGGTCACTTGATTTTATACAGGAAAATCTTCAAAATTTTTCTAAAAATAAACCAGTAGGCCTAGATCTTAGATATTTGACATGTAGCATTGCCTAATAGACTTCTACAAAAAAGTTTCAAATCATGACTCCCGGGGACAAACTGACCCCGTCCCATGGGGTTATTTGATTGTACATAGAAAAATCTTCAAATTTTTCTAAAAATAAACCAGAATGCCTAGAGCTTAGATATTTGACATGTAGCATTGCCTAGTGGACCTCTACAAAATTTGTTCAAATCATGACCCCCGGGATCAAATTGACCCCGTCCCATGGGGTTACTTGATTGTATATAGAAAAATCTTCAAAATTTTCTAAAGATAAACCAGAAGGCCTAGAGCTTAGATATTTGACATGTAGCATTGCCTGGTGGACCTCTACAAAATTTGTTCAAATCATGACCCCCGGGGTCAAAATTGACCCCCGCCCCAGGGGTCACTTGATTTTATATAGGAAAATCTTAGATATTTGATATGTAGCATTGCCTATTAGACTTCTACAAAATTTGTTCAAATCATGACCCCCGGGATCAATTGACCCCAGTGTTTTAATCCGCTTTCTGGTGATTCTACTTCATCTGTGATTTAGAGAAAATTTTATACATTAGCACCAATACTTGAATAGTCATACGTTTTCGTTATTCTAATTACAAGCCACACGATGTGAAAAATCTTGCGACCGCCATCCAGGGGCATTGTCCAATAAACCTTCGTTGGCACCTCTGACCGTTATGCTATGACTTGCCATCTTGATAATAATCAAGCAATTGTTTGTTGTTAACGCTTCACTTGGACTTAACATTGTAAACAAGGCCTTCGTGGCCGAGCGCTTGATGTCGTCTACTTCAAATAAATTGCATAATGCTTATGTGGGTTCAAGCCTTGCTTGAGAAGTAGTTATTCGTATGGGAAAGCCATCAAGCTGACGTCTGTAGGGTCGTGGTTCTACCTAGGTGACTTTAATCCTTTCCGAAAAGTAAATTAACCATTTACACCAACTGTGCCGACTTTATATTTCTTATCCCGGCGAATACAGTAGTGGGTGCCTTTCTTTAACTTGATTTTATTCCATATATGCTCTATAAGGCAAGTAGCGGCTGTTTGCCTATGACGAGGTTACCCTATCACCGGGGCCTGAAACATATATTCCGTGGTTAAATATGTGTGTAAGTGTAGTACGTGCCGTTGGATCTGGACCAGTTATGTACACTATATCATTTGTGCTTGTACGTTTATGGACTTACTCAGTCCTGAGCTTTTAAAAGCACCATTAATTGTAAATGTGAGTGACATATTCGACTGTCAATTGAGATTTAGCAGAATGGCACATCCTTGGAGTTGAACAAAAATATTTTAATATACTGCACCATCGGTGCTTGGAAACTTGACAGTTCTTATTTCCGCTAACAAAACGGTATTACAGGGATATCAGTCGCTTTCAATTTAATAGATCATTAAACCAAATGTTGATGGCCTCGTATATGACCTGTTCATTTAGTTTTACTTCTTATCAAAGCAATTGTATTGTCACGCGGGTTCATGATAGCATGACGTTATCACGTTAGTTTAATCTATTCTTTAAAGTTTTATCGTACTCTTTGTGACGCACTTGTCTTGAATAGTTTTATTTTAGTGCAGTTGTCATCAACGGTGTGATTTGATCCATTTGGCGAAGGTCCATAAATAAATCGTTTAATATACTCCTTTATTCATTTCGTATGAAAGCGGTGATCATAACATTTACACAATGGGTTATCTATCTTTAAGCTTAGATAAAGGGCATTCAAAGTATATGTTACTAAATATATTTCCCTAACACTACAGCCTGCTGATGTCACTACAGTCTGCTGATGTTTTCTGTTTCGGATTCCTTGCAATCAATTAATGTCATGGAATCAATTCAGTCGAAAATTGGACTGTCGAATGTTCAGCTACAAAAACTGCCAACAAATGTACTACCGATAATGCTAATCACATTTTCGATCTGAGAGATAATGTAATTGATATAGTGTAAGTATAAACGTATATAAATAGAAATGATAAAAATAGAAATGTATTTTCCATCTCGTTACTTAATTTAGTATTTGTATCGATTAATGTTGGACTTTTTTTTACTTAATTTAAAGTTAATGAAATGTAAATGTTTATTTCAGGGTCATCACTAAGGATTATGGAACTTTGTTTTATGTCTTCAAATGTTACTCATTTCGTCGGAATTTGAGCAGGTTAGTACCTACTAATAATAACCATAAATAATATCACATATTCTGAAGTATGATTTGTGCTCCATTTGCATATATTATTTTGCAATTGTAAGTCACTAAACTGTTAAATATCCAAATGTGTGTAAAATACTTAAAAATAATATATATTCTAGCATAGCATAGTACATTTGTCCTCATGAAATAGTTTAATCAATTGTTCTAAAAATACATGGGAGAACAAACATCACTGGCGAAGGAGCAATTTGGAAGAGTACGAACGATGTCAATATTGATGAGGAGAAATGGGGTTACAACTAGCCAATTCCATCCATATATTTTTCCAGAAATATTTTGGACAACAAAAACAGTCGTTTAAACACCGTGTAAAATCTGTACTAGGACATCTGAAAACTCTCTTAGATAACCTTTGTTTCTTTTATTTACTAGGGGGAAGAAACTGACTGGTCAGTTCTTCCCCCCCCCCCCCCCCCCCCCCCCCCACACACACACACAATCGCAACTGGTTACTCTTGATCATTCTTATGGGGGGAAAAACTAACTAGTCAATTCCTTCCCCCCTCATCAATTTTCCTGGCTAGTCAATTATTTCCCCTGTTAGTGAATTGGAACTGGTTATTCTTGGTTATTCTTAACTAGCCTGTTTTTCATTTCCGTCAGTCAGTTTTTATTTAAATTGCATATCCTTTCCGCAGCCTTAACGTACTAAAACGTATTAGCGTCTGATGGCCCTTTCTCGCTTCCGTAGAAACAACATTTATTACACGAAACTTATTTTGAAATATTTCTGAAATGTCTAGGTCTGCAGCTCTCAAATACGGTTATATCTTACATCTGAGGCATATACTGACACTCTCAGACAACATCAAAAATGACATTTTGAGCGATTTGATGAAGTTCCAAAATTATCAATGTACCCTTGTGGGATTTGTGTTTATCCAGAGCTCAAATACTTTTTCATAGATTAAGTGCTGACATGCTGTACTAAAGCCCAGGTATTTTCAATTCGTAATAAAGTGCTGAAAATTGGCTCCCCAATAGCAAAAAAAAAAAAAAAAGAAGTCCACGCGCATACATTTAGACGGGGTGACCCCTGACTATCTACGAATCAAAATGCGGCTTTCGTTTTCAAGTTTAGCATTTCTACTTTCATTTTATTTACTTCCGGAAATAGCTGAAGGTCGAGTGACGTCATTTTCTGTGTTGTCAAAGAAAATGTCTTGTCAGTTCTTTTCCCCCTAGCCAGTATTTGACTTGTCGGGTGGGGAGAAGAAACTGACAGGTCAGTTCTTTCCCCGCTAGCCAGTACTTGCTTTGTCAGGTGGGAGAAGAAATTGATTGGTCAGTTCTTTCCCCCCAGCAAGTACTTGGCCTGTTATGGGTGGGAGAGGGGGGGGGGGGGGGGGGGGAAGAAATTAACCAGTCAGTTCTTTCCCCCCTAGCCAGAACTTGACCTATCGGGTCGGGAAATGAATTTGACCAGTCAGTTCTTTCCCCCTAGCCAGTACTTGACCTGTCGGGTGGGGAAATGAATTTGACCAGTCAGTTCTTTCCCCCCTAGGCAGTACTTGACCTATCAGGAGAGAGAAAAAATAGACAAGTTAGTTATTTTCCCCTAGCCAGTACTTGACCTGTCAGGTGGGGGAAGAAATTGACCAGTCAGTTCTTTCCCCCCTAGCCAGTACTTGCTTTGTCAGGTGGGGGAAGAAATTGACCGGTCAGTTCTTTCCCCCCCTCCCCCCCCCCCGCCATAGCCAGAACATGACCTTTCAGGTGGGAAGAAGAAATTGACCAGTCAGTTCTTTACCTCCTATCATATACTTTACCTGTCAGGTGGGGGAAGAAATTTACTCGTCAGTTCTTTCCGCTCTAGGCAGTACTTGCTAGAAAAAACTGACCGGTCAATTTCTTCCCCCTCTAGCCAGTACTTGCTCTGTTAGGTGGGCCAAGGAAATGTCTGGTCAGTTCTTTACCCCCAGCAAGTACTTGACCTGTCGGGGGCGGGTGGGGGGAAGACATTTACCAGTCAGTTCTTTTCCCCCTAGCCAGTACTTGACATGTCGGGTGGGGAAATGAATTTGACCTGTCAGTTCTTTCCCCCCTAGCCAGTACTTGACCTATCAGGAGAGAGAAACAAGAGGGCCATGAAGGCTTTGTATCGCTCACCTGATCTATTGACCTAAAGATCATCAAGATCAACATTCTGACCAAATTTCATTAAGATATGGTCATAAATGTGGCCTCTAAAGTGTTAACTAGCTTTCCCTTTGATTTGACCCGATGACCTAGTTTCTGACCCCACATGACCCAGATATGAACTTGCGTAAAGACCATCAAGATTAACATTCTGACTAAGTTTCATGAAGATACAGTCATAAATGTGGCCTCTACCGTGTTAACAAGCTTTTCCTTCCATTTGACCCAGTGACCTAGTTTTTGACCCACATGACCTAGATTTGAAAGTGACCTATAGATCATCAAGATTATCATTCTGACCAAGTTTCATTAAGATATGGTCATAAATGTGGCCTCTACAGTGATAACTAGCTTTTCCTTTGATTTGACCTGGTGACCTAGTTTCTCATCCTACATGACCCTGATTCAAACTAGACTTTGAGATCATCAAGATTAACATTCTGACCAAGTTTCATTAAGATATGGTCATAAATGTGGCCTCTACAGTGATAACTAGCTTTTCCTTTGATTTGACCTGGTGACCTAGTTTCTGATTCTACATGACCCTGATTCAAACTGGATCTTGAGATCATCAAAATTAACATTCTGACCAAGTTTCATGAAGATACAGTCATAAATGTGGCCTCTACAGTGTTAACAAGCTTTTCATTTGATCTGACCTGGTGACCTAGTTTTTGATCCTACATGACCCAATATCAAACTTTTCTAAGATTTTATTTAGGGTAACATTCTGACCAAGTTTCATTAAGATTGGGCCAAAATTGTGACCTCTAGAGTGTTAACACGCTTTTCCTTTGATTTGATCTGGTGACCTAGTTTTTGACCCCAGATGACCCAATATCAAACTCATCCAAGATTTTATTAAGGGTAATATTCTGACCAAGTTTCATTAAGATTGAGCCAATATTGTGACCTCTACAGTGTTAACAAGCTTTTCCTTTGATTTGGCCTGGTGACCTAGTTTTTGACCCCAGATGACCCAATATCAAACTCGTCCAAGGTCTTATTAAGGGTAACATTCTGACCAAGTTTCATTACGATTGGACCAAAATTGTGACCTCTAGAGTGTTAACAAGCGTTTCCTTTGATTTGACCTTGTGACCTAGTTTTTGACCCCAGATGACCCAATATCCAATTCACCCAAAATTTTATTGAGAGTAACATTCTGACTAAGTTTCATTGGGACTGGGCCAAAATTGTGACCTCTAGAGTGTTAACAGTCAAATTGTTGACGACGACGGACGGACGCACGATGGACGGACGACTGACGGACGGACGACGACGGACGACGGACACAGGGCGATCACAAAAGCTCACCTTTGAGCACTTCCCCTAGTCAGTACTTGACCAGTCAGTTCTTTCTCCCCTAGCCAGTACTTGCTTTGTCAGGTGGGGGAAGAAATTGACCGGTCAGTTCTTTCCCCACTTGGCCAGTTCTTGACCTGTCGGGTGGGGAGAAGAAATTGACCAGTCAGTTCTTTCCCCCCTAGCCAGTGCTTGACCTGTCAGATGGGGGAAGAAATTGACCAGTCAGTTCTTCCCCCCCACTAGCCAGAACTTGACCTTTCAGGTCGGAAGAAGAAATTGACCGGTCAGTTCTTTACCCCCTATCACATACTTGAACTATCAGGTGGGGGAAGAAATTTACTGGTCAGTTCTTTCCCCTCTAGCCAGTACTTGCTAGAAAGAACTGACCGGTCAATTTCTTTCCCTCTAGCCAGTACTTGCTCTGTTAGGTGGGGGAAGAAATTGACACGTCAGTTCTTTCCCCCCTAGCCAGTACTTGACCTGTCGGGTGGGGAAATGAAATTGACCAGTCAGTTATTTCCCCCCTAGCCAGTACTTCTCTGTTAAGTGGGAAGAAATTGACCGGTCAGTTCTTTCCCCCCTATCATATACTTGACCTGTCAGTAGGGGGAAGAAATTTACTGGTCAGTTCTTTCCCCTCTAGCCAGTACTTGCTAGAAAGAACTGACTGTTTCTTCCCCCTCTAGCCAGTACTTGCTCTGTTAGGTGGGCAAAGAAAATGTCTGGTCAGTTCTTTCCCCCCTAGTCAGTATTTGACTTGTCGGGTGGGGAGAAGAAACTGACAGGTCAGTTCTTTCCCCGCTAGCTAGTACTTGCTTTGTCAGGTGGGAGAAGAAATTGACTGGTCAGTTCTTTCCTCCCAGCAAGTACTTGACCTGTCAGGGGTGAAGAAATTAACCAGTCAGTTCTTTCCCCCCTAGCCAGTACTTGACCTGTCGGGTCGGGAAATGAATTTGACCAGTCAGTTCTTTCCCCCCTAGCCAGTACTTGACCTGTCGGGTGGGGAAATGAATTTGACCAGTCAGTTCTTTCCCCCCTAGCCAGTACTTGACCTATCAGGAGAGAGAAAAAATAGACAAGTTAGTTACTTTCCCCTAGCCAGTACTTGACCTGTCAGGTGAGGGAAGAAATTGACCAGTCTGTTCTTTCCCCCCTAGCCAGTACTTGCTTTGTCAGGTGGGGGAAGAAGTTGACCGGTCAGTTCTTTCCCCCCTAGCCAGTTCTTGACCTGTCGGGTGGGGAGAAGAAATTGACACGTCAGTTCTTTCCCCCCTAGCCAGTGCTTGAAGTGTCAGGTGGGGGAAGAAATTGACTAGTCAGTTCTTTCCCCCCTAGCCATTACTTGACCTGTCAGGTGGGGGAAGAAATTGACGGGTCGGTTTCCCCCTAGCCAGTACTTGACCTGTCAGGTGGGGGAAGAAATTGACGGGTCAGTTCTTCCCCCCTAGCCAAAACTTGACCTTTCTGATCGGAAGAAGAAATTGACCGGTCAGTTCTTTACCCCCTATCATATACTTGACCTGTCAGGTGGGGGAAGAAATTTACTGGTCAGTTCTTTCCCCTCTAGCCAGTACTTGCTAGAAAAAACTGACCGGTCAATTTCTTTCCCTCTAGCCAGTACTTGCTGTGTTAGGTGGGCGAATAAATTGTCTGGTCAGTTCTTTCCCCCCTAGCCAGTACTTGACCTGTCGGGTGGGGAGAAGAAATTGACCGGTCATTTCTTTCCCCGCTAGCCAGTACTTGCTTTGTCAGGTGGGAAAAGAAATTGACCAGTCAGTTCTTTCTCCCCAGCAAGAACTGACCGGTCAATTTTTCCCCCACCTGATATGTCAAGTATACGCTAGGGGGGAAATAACTGACTAGTCAATTTCTTCCCCCACCTGACAGTCCAAGTATAATGCTAGGGGAGAAAGAACTGACCGGTCAATTTTTCCTCCACCTGATAGGTCAAGTATACTCTAGGGGGAAAAGAACTGACTAGTCAATTTCTTCCCCCACCTCATAGGTCATGTATAGGCAAGGAGGGAAAGAACTGACCGGTCAATTTCTTCTCCCCACCCGACAGGTCAAGTACTGGCTAGGGGGGAAAGAACTGACCGGTCAATTTCTTCCCCCACTTGATAGGTCAAGTATATGCAAGGGGGGGGGGGGAAGAACTGACTAGTCAATATCTTTCCCCACCTATATGCTAGGGGGAAAATAACTGACTGGGCAATTTCTTCCCCCACCTGATAGGTGAAATATATGCTAGGGGGGAAAAAACTGACTGGTCAATTTCTTCCCCGACCTGATAGGTCAAGTATATGCTAGGAGAGAAAGAACTGACTGGTCAATTTCTTCTCCCCATCCGACAGGTCAAGTACTGGCTAGTGGGGAAAAAACCGACCGGCCTATTTCTTCTCCCCAATCGACTGGTCAAGTACTGGCTGGGGGGAAAGAACTGACCGGCCAATTTCTTCCCCCACCTGATAGGTCTAATATATGCTAGTGGGAGAATGAACTGACTGGTCAATTTTTTCTCCCCATCAGACAGGTCAAGTACTGGCTAGGGGGAAAAGAACTGACCAGCCAATTTCTTCCCCAACCTGATAGGTCAAGTACTGGCTTGGGGGGGGGGGGGGGGGGGGGGAGAAGAACTGACTAGTCAATTTCTTCCCCCACCTGACAGTTCAAGTATAATGCTAGGGGAGAAAGAACTGACCGGTCAATTTTTCCCCCACCTGATAGGTCAAGTATATGCTATGGGGGAAATGACTGACTTGTCAATTTCTTCCCCAACCTGATAGGTCAAGTATATGCAAAGGGGGAAAGAACTGACCGGTCAATTTCTTCTCCCCACCCGACAGGTCAAGTACTGACTGGTGGGGGGGGGGAGGGAAAGAACTGACCGGTCAATTACTTCTCCACATTCAACAGGTCAAGTACTGGCTGGGGGGAAAGAACTGACAGGCCAATTTCTTCCGCTACCTGACAGGTCAAGTACTGGGTTGGGGGGGAAGAACTGACTAGTCAATTTCTTCTCTTACCTGACAGTTCAAGTATAATGCTAGGGGAGAAAGAACTGACCTGTCAATTTTCCCCCACCTGAAAGATCAAGTATACGCTAGTGGGGAAAGAACTGACTAGTCAATTTCTTCCTCCACCTGATAGGTCAAGTATATCCAAGCGGGGAAAGAACTGACCGGTCAATTTCTTCTTCCAGCAGACAGGTCAAGTACTGGCTAGGGGGTGGGGGGGGGGGGGGAAGAACTGACCGGTCAATTTCTTCCCCCATCTGATAGGTCAAGTATATGGGAAACTGACTAGTCAGTTTTTTTCCCGCGGAAAGAACTAACTGGGGGAGAAACTGGGCTGTTACACCGGAATTTCGGGCCAAAATTTACCTAACCTACTGTATACGTAGAAATGGTTTCACGCTATTAAGTTAGTGCCTTTCGTGGTTGGTTTGTTTCTGCGACGGTATATAGTCAAGAAACAATCAGCTACTATGAAAATGCGAACGTTTGTAGTTTTCATTGGTAGTCAGAACAGTTTTAATAAGTAGGTCTACATGTATTCTTGATACATTTACTACAATCACATACAAAGTTTCCACTTTCAATACTCTTTCATTTTAGTATATACAGTGGTTTGTTATTGCCAACGGTATATTGTGGAACACACGTTTCTCTCATGATCGAAAAGCCTGGTAGATTGATAAAAGTCTAAGAATATAATGGATATTATTTATCCGCGATCTTTTCTGCTATTTGCCTGCAGCTGTTTGTTACGTGCTCGTGTTATTATGTTTTCACGTATTTCGAGTCCGATGTATTCCTGCAAATCTATGTAGGTGAGAAGCGTTTACTGATGTTTCCAGAACTCTTGGTTCAACCCTTTTGCAACTTCTTATGCTCATATAATGTATATTCATAGATATAAATGTACATGTATGTTTTTAAATCAAATCGCGTATTTTGCATCCGATGTACTTCTGCGAATCTTTGCATTCGCTCAATTGCCCGTCGTCATAGAAACGCGAAATATAGTGTTCGCGAACGTTTCCGGGGTTACAGTAATTGTCTGAGTGACTGAACAACGCTGTTAATGTTTCCGAACTTACATCAGATGTATATATACCATTAAGGCAAAAATAACTTGACTTACCCTTAATTTCCAAAAAAAAAAATGGAAAACAAGATAAAAAACCTCAATACTTGACTTTGAAATGTAAAGGTATATCAATCGGGCCTATTTGGAATACCTCTCACACAAGTAAAAAATGTAAAGATATATTCTTGCCATCAAAAATTCAGAAGAATTACTAACTATTAGAACAATAGAAAATAGAAATGTACATTCTTTCAGTAAAATACGTGTTCATTGTAACATAACGTACACAGATATAATAATTACCAGTTACTTAATATTACTTTTATTGAAGTCATCTAAGCATCAAAATCCTACAGCCTCATCTTTACCTTGCTCTACTTATACAGGAAGTTAGCCCAAAAAAGCTCCAAGTAAGGAAGCAGGGTACACTTCGAATTTTGGCCCCCGTCAATATTTGTTATAAATTGAACTTCGTGATTTTGGATGTCTGTAAATTAAGGTGAGAGATAATGATTATTAATTCTTTAGAAAATTTATACAGCCGATACATGTAAAACTCTGATGTCAGTTGGAAAACTAACTGCTGGTAGCTTTGTATGATCAATGAGACACCTTTTCGCGGAAAAATTCAAATCACGGAAGGGTTCTGTACTTTTTGATTGATACTCAGGAACATTTTCGCTTTTTTGTGAAAAAACGAGCTGGATAGGCCCCCATTCCGTTTATATCCTGACGTTCAGTAAGGACTACTAAATTGAGAAATGCAATAAAATTGGGCATGGTTCTTGCAGCGGGATCATTGCAGGCTGTTCAAAAAGTGTAAAATTGATGATTTTGGCATGCTATTTTTCATGGATGGTGTAAACCTTTCGTTTTGTTAACTTCCTATATTCTTGTATGAGAATCCTGATCTTGCCATTAATTAAAAGCACAAAACATGCACGCAATTTATAAAATGGCCACTCTGATTCTGCTCATAAGTGAAGTGCAATATTGCGACTCGCTACATGTAAGACCACCCGTGCCCAAAATTTTCGCATCTAAGTGTACCCTGCTACCTAATATCTCAAGTATGTATCAAATGAAGGCTGAACTACTATTTTTCACTTCCAACGTTATGAAAACAAGACAAAAGTTTCAGTAGTTGATTTCCGAGTCTTACATAATACCAAGAAATTTCTAACAAACTTGTATGTTTTACTGAAATGTTTGTCAATTCTCGTTCCTAAAAATATATCATTGTTACGCTTTCGTATTTGAAAATTTCAGATGAGTACCAGAATTCGATTGTATTTTCATTATACTTCCTCGTTGGAGGCATACCCACGTCTCTACTATTTTGACGGAAGATTTAGGGATTTACTGCAAAGGTTTAAAAGAATTTTAAGTAAGTACTGTATTGAAGACATAAAAGTCAAAAGTGGTATATAATATGTTTTCTTGGTCATTGTAATCTGTATATTTCGGCCATTTTTGTGCTTGACTTAGTAACAATGTGTATCGGGTCCTGGGAAACGTAGTAGTTCCGAATGATGTACTTCGAAAACAAACGGATAAAGTAGCCCACCCGCTTAGCTCATTAGAGAGAGCGCAGATCTACGGATCGCGGGGTCGTGAGTTCGATCCCCGGGCGCGGCGTATGTTCTTCATGATGGTTTGATAAAAGGCAATGTATCTGAAACCATTCGTCCTCTACCCCAGATTCATGTGAGACCGTTGGCAGTTACCAGTTACCTGCGGAAAACAGGTTTGTACGAGTACACAATCCAGGAAAAATGAAGGAAAGTTAAATTATTTTTGGGTCCATTGGTCGGTCTGAAAACGTTTTTAAAACAAGTTCAAGTTATGTCTGTTAGATGGTATTATTCCTTTAATTTGTATATAGTGTTTATTTCTGAAAGTACATTGTGCTGTCATTTTCAGAATAGATGCGCTTTGTCTTTATTTTAATAGGTCCACTACCTAAAGACGTGCATGATGAACATTTATTATTAGATGCCAACAAGTTGAGCGATATTCTCAAAAATGGTTTTAACATCATTATTGTTGGGAAAGGCGATCTTACTCCGGATGACTTGTTTGTATCGGTACAGAATGTAGAGGACAGCAAACGTATACCTACAACGTCTTGTATTACTGTATTCATTTGTTATGTAAAAGTAGATGATTTGGAACAAACAGTCGCAGAGGTACGTATAGTTATTTGCACTATATTTTGCTTTATTTTAACTAGTTATGTAGCGCGCACTATGCTCCGTTTCGTCCAAACTTCTAAAAAGTTAGACCAGCCTCGTTTAGAAGTGTTCATTTCTAAATATTTTCTTTACATTTGTAAGCTGCTAGTGTATTGGTTATCGCCTAACTTAACTTGTCCTAGCGTTATACTGAAACAATTCTTAAGGATTTATTTCCAGTTCCTATAACCAGAGAAAATCCAAATCTGATGAAAGTTGAATTATCGCTCATATTTTAATGCTAATACATAACGAAACTAGAGCTGCTTTTGAGAAAAGCGCATGTCTCCCACAATTGCCTAATCATCTAAATAGTAAGTCAGTCTTTATATACTGTTTACTCGCTACAAATATGCCTTTGAAGAGTAAAAAGGCTGATTTTGGGTAATTCAAGGGCCATTTTTCTGAAGTGCCTCGGGCGATTTGGCTAGTTAATGAAGTTGGCCTAGGAGTTATAATCAAAACATTTGGTTCAAGTTTGGTGAACATCAGCAAAAAGGCAGATTTTCGGCAATACAGTGGCCATAATTGCGAAGTGCAAGGGCCGATTTGGCTAGGTATCAAACTTGGCCGAAGACTTATGGTCAAACACGTTTAGTTAAAGTTTGGTGAAGATCGGATGAGAAATGTTTGACTTAGAGTGCGGACAAGATTTGTGACAGACACACATACACGCAGACAGGTGTCAATAAACATGTCGCCCACACCACTGTGTGGTGGGAGAAATAATTATTTAAGAATCGCAAAAGCTCATTACTGGCTTTCAATGTTGAAAAATTCTAGCTCGCAAATTAATAAATAAATAGAACAAAGTACACAGAAATCACTGTTATCATTTTTCAAAGCCTTTCAAAAGTTCTGTTTGAAAGCAAACATGACACAACAAGATTATACTGTAATGAGTGTCTTTGTTTACATGTATACTGATCAAAATGACTGACCTCGACAAAATTTCAATGAGATTCACTAATTGTATACAAAATAATATGGTTGACGTTTTTAAAAATAAATATGTTTATATTATAAACTTTCAACTGTTGAATTTAGTTTTAGAAGTACATAGTTATTTTGGAAAGATATACTTTCTTTTTACCTTAATTCTAGTAATTAGTCACTTAGTGAATACCAGTTGGTAAAATTTGATAATTGATTTTTTTATGTTACTATAAATGTTTCTATTATATGTTAGTATTAAAATAAGTGACATGTGTTTAAACCAGTAAGAATTGTCCCTTGAAACACATTGCAATGATTAACGAACATAAAAGATAAGTAAATATCATTTAGATGGTAATTCAGTTCTGTATAATCTACTATTTTTTATAAGCCTGATATAGTTTTTACAGTTTTGTTTTGTCTTACAGGAGATAGTGCAGACAATTGAATATTTGAAAGAGACAGGTAGAGATCGAGATGAATTTGCAGATTCATTTATTATTGCCTGCAAAACAAGCAAATCAGCATCGGATGAAGAAATACTACGTTTTCGAGAAGAAATTCGTCTGAAAGCAGAGGTGACACTTGGCTGTGTCTTAGACACTGACAATGTCATTATTTCGACAGGGGAATGTGATATTAAACACCGCATTTCATATATATACGAACGCTGCATCATTGAGTTGTTAATCAGGATCCGTTCATTTCTTGGGTTATTCGTTAAGAAAAGACGGCAAATAGAACAGAATCAAACCTGTATTTTGCACCAGACACCGGTTTTGTCGGCCATTTTAGGTTTTCTAAGAAATAGGTTTTATTTATCAGATATTTCTTACTTGAAACATAATAGAAAATCTTTCCTTAATCAAGTAATACCTCGTTTGGCACGTCACGTGAGATGCACAATAATAACACTCGTGTCCTCAAAATATACTTTGCCCACTTGGTTATGCACTCGGCTACTAAACGTAACTGAGTTTGAAGACGTTTTGATTAAATCAGTTTCAAACAAAACCCGGTACGTGCTGGGTAAACTTGAGCATACTAACGTATCTAAACATATGGAAATACAAAATGTCAAAAATGGCGTCCTCGAACTTGAATCCAAAGTATTGAATCCTTCAAACTGTTTTACATTTGATTTCATCTTGCTTTTTCTTCAAAGAGACTTTGAGGACGCGTCCTCGAATGCAGAAAAGAAAATATCTTCAATGAGAAAAGTATCAATCACCATGAGTAAAATGATATACGAAATAGATGGTTATTTGAAACAAACGATCGTAAAGCACGATAAATTCCCACATAAAGATTCCACTGTGACGATCCCTACCAGCCTACGACACAATATTCTGGCGTAAGTTCAAATTTTTAATTCTTATATCTAAAAAAGAATGCTTTCCAAATATTCCAAGTACTGTCAAAACAATAGGAATATGTTTAACATCAACACATAATATTAGAGATATTTGTCAAAGTCTAAAAACTTCTCTAAGATAGTGTCTCGTCAATTGTTTCTGATATTAAAAACAAATTACGATAGAAGATGTTAAAGTTACGTTATATAACCTTACATAACGTAATGTTATAAATGCGTTTGATCGACATAATTCGTAACAGGTGCATTCGTACAGTCCTGTTTTATCTTTTAATACTTCATTCTACGTGTCTCGACGGCTTAACTTTCTGAACCTTAAAAATACTCGAACAAAATGTCAATTTTATGACAAAAACTGTAGTTTTCCAGTGTGTTTTGTTTTCCAAAATTTTACATGGAGCTGTTGCTTTAATGCAACCTGAAATATCCTTAAAAATTTATAACAGTTCTTCTATAAAAAAAGCAATGACTTCAATTTTGGAACTTTTTTGGTATCAAGAATAGTTTCATTTTGTTATGAAAAACACAACTACCCTATCAATTATTTCTTGATCATTGATTAAAAACTATTCAAAATATATTAACATATTTATTACCAATTGGGGTGTTAAGAACTGGGTATAACAATTTCAAAGACATACCGAAAACTTTGTTACGGAAATAATAGATCAAACATTAAGTCATTAAGTACTTATGTGTTACCTTTTCAGAATGAAAGGTGTCTATGGAATGGGAACAATATATGGTGTTATAGAGATCCACTTACTAGTAGATAAAGACAGTCTTGACAAAGCTCTGTTAGATCGTCTAGAGTTGTTGATGCGAGAAATTCACTTGCAAAATTCATACAGAATTAAACACATCAAACACTAAACGACGCGGGAAACGCCGCAGACATTGCCGATGTGATGTCTTAGCTGTTGTCCGTAAACCACAGATCAAGCATTGGCATATAGCCCAAAACTAGCCGAAAAAGCACGAAACTGTTTCTAAGAAATTTATGCTGTATTATATAACTTCTGCTTTTTGTCTGATTTAAACAATATTCTATCTATATCTGTACCTTTTTGGCAACATAATTGCCTCTATAAAATCTATGATAAGTTATGAACTTGGTTACCTTAGGTTACAGACAGACAAACAGACAGACAGACGGATACTTTTATTTACAATCAGGTTCTACAGCATGTAAACATGAGAACAACATGATTTATTATATTAACAAATGTTGGTGTTTATACACAGCAATATTTAAACAAACATTTACATGGTGTTTTTTTCACAAATCAGGTTACTAGGTCAAATCATACTACAAAAAAGAAATTGTAATCATTTTAGAGACGATACTTTCTTATTAATCATAGTAATTTCTTATCAGCTTGTTTACCACATTAAAACCTTAATCAATATTAAAACTGCGTTATATGAGTTTTAAAACTATGTCATTAGGTTAAGTTATAGAAAACCCTTGTTCACATCCAAGAGGCCACGTAATAGAAAAATAAAAAAAAAAGGAAATATTGCTTACACGCTGGAGCCTCGTTATCGTCTAAACAGTTACCGTCAAGGCCGAAAATTCCCATCTGCACCTACAAACAGTGAAAGAATCTTATAATATTGAACACTTATATGAAATTTCTACAATTATGGTTAAAATTATCGAGAAAATAGTTTTGAAATAACCTATACTTTTCGATTTTTTTAATATGTTGGACAGTTTTTGTTTAAAAATAGGTATGTTTGATACGCCTTTTTTCGTTTTACAACTATATATATATATATATAGTATTTAGAAACAAAGAGAATGAATGATATTATTTCATTTCTGAAGTGAAAAAAAAATGATAGAAACTTATCTTGAATTACATTTCTACTCATTTCATATAGCCATTGAACAAATTTATCCCAAAGGATTTGTGTGTTTTGCAGCTCCAGTTTTTTTCCATTCTTTTGGAATAGATGAGATAAGTTTATGTTAGCAGAAGAACTCGCTATTAGGAATATTGTATTCTTGATTGAAAGATTGAAAAAATATTTGTTTCTGTATTATAAATGTGTTTAATGCGGGTTATGTTTTTACTTTTCCATAGCGTGATCAGAAGTAGAGTGATTATTCTGAAAATATGAAATCTGCCTGAACTTTTAAGTTAAATTTGAATCTTGGTCATAAAGAGTCAGCATTATGTCACTGGGCCTTTTCCTTGAAAAAACCGTTTTAACATTCCTGAAAACATGTTCTACCTAATGTTCATGAAACTTCAGTTCAAAACCGGTCATTTGAGGTCAGGAAAGAAATTAATGTGTTGTCTAAATACTAGAAGCCACATGATATAATCTATGTTATGAAATGTTGTCATTTTGTGGTAAAATGGATGACTTCTAGACGAGGACTAATAAATGTTTAAAGTAGATTATTTCTACAACAATTTAATGCTATTTCTTTCTCTTCATGCGTTTTGACATGGCACATAAACCATTGGTTATTGTAATCTTAAAGAAAATGAATATTCAAGTTATCGCGTTGTTTATTGTTGTGAATAGCAAAGTTATAAGTATATTACAAAATATGTCTGTCCCTATTGTTGAACATCTTTAGAACTGAAAGATTCACTTCGGGAAGTGATTCAGAAAAGCAGTTGTAAAAAGTTAGGCTTCAATGAATGAATATATTTTACCGAGGGAACCTCAGATGCACTGTCTTAGCGAGTGGTTCAGCCTCGAGTGAACATTTAAATTTGATGTTCACGCTTTAAAGACATTTTGATATTGCACTGAAACAAACCAGTTGTTTTTCTTTAATTCAGTTTCGTTTTAATTGTAACAGATGACCAGTGCAACATCATACTCAAAATCATAACGTCAGAATATAGAAATTGGTAAAAATTTAAAATAATTCTCGTAATCTTTAGATTTCTTTTACATTGTAATACGTTGGGATACATACCTGTATGTTAGTATAGGTATTTATGTAATTAATTATAGTTTGGGAAGAGTTTCTGATTATTTATAATTTGTAATACTATGTTTTCGAATTTAAGTGTAGTTACGCAACAATGAACATTTTGAAACAATGAAAGTAATAAATATAATCCACTTTTACACTTCTATGAAATATGAAATCTCAGAAGTATTTTAAAAATTTGAATATTTCAAATTCAAAAAGATTTATGTTAACAACTATAGATTACTACATTTATTTATTTACATTTTTATAGCTGGCAAATGGATATTGATTTGGTTTGTTTCTAGTTTTCAGACATTACATTTTTAAAGAAAAGATATTGAGTGTTTATTAATTTCCTGTTTCATTTATTTTGTGCAGCATTACTAATAAAGCATAAGTGTTCTGGTATATACTCACAGCTTGATGCACGGCCGGTGTAATGAAGTATTTCGACCCCCATAGAATAACGACCCCCGGTCATTATTCTATAGAAAATGTGACTCCTTTCCTGTAAAATATTGACCCCCCTTATAAAAAACTGACTCCCTTTGAAAACTCTATAGAATAACGACCCCCCGGTCATTATTCTATAGAAAAACTGACCCCTCCAAGTAAAATACTGACTCCCTAAAGATGACTCTCTTCGAATCTCATAGAATAACGACCCCGGTTATTATTCTATAGAAAAAGTGACTCCTTCCATGTAAAATACTCACTGCCGAAATTACTACATTCGAACTCTCATACAATATCGATTCCCGGACATTATTCTATTTAAAAAAGTTACTCTTTCCGTGTAAAACACCGGCTCATAAAAAGACTTTCGACGATAATATCTATTAAAAAGTGATCCCCACCAAACCTAACGGACAATTTTACTAGATCTACAACTCTAATACCCTCCATTGCCAATAGTTAACATTTTGATTGTACTACTGCTTCTGGTGCCGCTACTTCTATTGCTATTACTACATGTACTTCTTCTTCTTCTACTACAACTGCTACTACTGATACTACTATACCTGCTTCCACTAATACGTCTTGTACACCTACCTCTTCTTCTCCTGCTGCTATTGTTGCTGTCGCTTATTCCTCTGCTGCTGCTGCTGCTACTGCAACTGCCACTACCACTGCCACTGCCACTACTACTACTACTACTACTACTACTACTACTACTACTTTCTATTGTTGCCGCTAACGTACTTCACTGCCACTGCTAAGTATTGCAACTTCTATTAATACTAAGTTCTATGCTAGCAGTTTCTTGTGCAGTTTTCTTCTGAAGAATTACTTCATGCCGAAGTTTTCAGGGATTATTGACACTGGTGTGTTTTGTGAACGTATTGTGAATTGTTATTTTCCTGAAAAAAAATGTATACACCAAGATACAGCTTCTAGAAATAGAATCCCTTTTCCCGTTGCGGAATGCTCTGATTTCTGTGTCAAGTGATGGTATCTGGGGCTAATGGCCGGAGTTCTCACTAAATTTGACCAAATGACCGGGGGTCGTTTTTTTTATGGGAGTCAATATTCTTCGTGAGGTTCAGTTTACTTCACGTGGGGTAGTCATAGTTCTATGATCTGGAGGTCATAATACTATGACCGGGGGGTCACTTTTTCTATAGAATAATGACCGGGGGGTCATTATTCTATGGGGGTCGAAATACTTCATTACACCTGCATTGTCTAGCTATAGCAAGAGATTCAGTTTTTGTCATTGTAAAATCCTATGCTTTCTGTTCAATACCAAATCTACATCGTAGTGCTTTTGAAGAAGTTGACTTTCACCTGTCTTATGCTAGAACCTCCGTGGCCGAGTAGTAAAGGTAGCTGACTTCGGATCAAATGCCTTTCTGAGATGTGGGCTCGAAACTTCGCTTGACGTAAAGAATTTTTCTTGTGAGCTTCTTGATGAACCTCCATCCAAATAGTCGACTAAATGTCTTTGGTTTTATCCACTTGCAAGCCCTTACATGCAACAATGTGCGGAGAGGTACGATTGGTATGATAGGCATTTTTCCACCATCAAAAGCTGGGCTTCATTTGTGTCGATTTGACACTTAAATAAAATATAAAGCTCGAAGTTGATGCAGATAAAATAAAGAAGTCATATAAAGTTGTTTGATTTTAAGCTCAGGTGGCCCCTACCTGCCGTAAAACGGAAACATGCGAAAAGAATTTAGAAAGGATCCCGATCGGGCTATAGACCAGTTTGAAGAAGACCTCTGTTTCATCCGTTAGTCAGCAGAGATCTGTTTCCTCTTGTGGCTTTTAAAAGAGGTTATAATAATAAGAGAAACCATTTGAATAAACTTGATAGAGGTTTGATCCCGTGTTTGTTGGGGAAATAAGTTTGGGTTTAAAGGAGGGCTCCCAGGTTTTCAAAGAAGTTTTTTAAAGTTTTTTTCCACTTAAAAGGGGTGGGGTTCTTTTAAAGCGGTCAAGGGAAGCCTTTTTAAACAAGTTTTTTGGAACGGTTTCCAGTAAGGATACTATGCCCAATTTTGGGTTAGTTTCATTAAGTAGTCACGAGAAAAAGTAATTTTAAAAGGTTTTCGTTTTTATTTTTTTTTTGGGGTTTGCAGAAACTTTTTTTATTTTTTTTAAAAATTTTTTTCCCTGTTTTGTTTAACGGACAAGTTTGGTAACGGCCCAAAAATAGAAAATTAAAAAAAATTAAATTATTTTTTTCTTATAGTTTGATCTGGCACCCCCTTTAGGTTTGGGTTTTTGGGGAAAACCTTTTTGCCCAAAATTTCAAAAGAGTTTCAAAAAAGGATGTTACGACGAGATTTAATGACCATTTTTCAAGGGTTTTTGAAAGGAAATTCTTTTTCTAACCTTTTTATTATTTTTTTTTTTATTATTATTTTTAAAACCCCTTAAAAACCATTTGGGAACTAATTTGATAGAAACCCCTTGAAAGGATGGTACAGGCCACCCAAAGTTTTGTGAAAATTTCATGCAGTTCTTTAAAAAAAATTCAAAGGGTGGTTTTTTTTGCTGTTAAAAATGACTTTATTCGGAAACAAAGGGGTTAGGGGTTAGACATTTTTAAAAATACTGGGTTACAGAGGTAAAAAATTTCTCTTTTTTGCTTTAAAACCTTTTTAAATTTAAAATTTTGGGGAAGACATGTCGAAAAAGATTTTACTTCTGAAAAAAAAGGTTTTTTGAAGGAAGGGGGCCAAAATCAAAACAGCCCCTTAATTTTTTAATGTTGGAGTTAGATTTCTGTCCCCATTAAATCCTTTTTACTTAAAGACCCTAAAAAAAAATTAATTGATTTATTTGGTTTTAAATTGTTTAAAAATTTTGTTTAATTTTTCTTTATGAAATTTAATGGTAAAATTTTGAATTCTTTTTGCGAACGTTTTGGATAGGGGCCATAACGTTTAAAATTGTTCTATTTGAGTTGGAAGTATCAAAAACTATAAAAAATTTAAAAAAAAAAAACCCCCAAAAAAAAAAAACGGCACGAAAAAAGTTTTTTAAAAAATTGAAACCCCCCCCCCCCCCCAGTGCAAAAACACGGCCAATTTTAAGAAGTCCCAAAGGAAAATTTCCCTTTGTTTAAAGTTACTTTATTCAAATTAGTAAAATTTTAAATTTATAAATGATTCAAAAATTTTTTAAATGAACTACCTAAGTTAACATATGTTTTTTTTTTTGTTGTTGTTTTTTTTTTTTTTTTTTAAAAAGAAATTAAAATTTTGATTTCTTTTTTTATTTTTAGAATAGTTTAAAAAACCTTTTAAATTAAGCATTATGCAGACGCGAGTGTTTGAAAATATTTTATGAAACCCTTTTGTTGAAAAATTAAAAACCTTAATCCCTTTTCAAAAATTAGCCTACTTGCGTGCCCAAAAAACCGTGTTTTACAAAATGGTTTTTGGGTACACTCGGTGAGCGATACCCCCCCGTGGTTTTATGTCCCGTTGGTGAACGGGAAATTCACCCCTTTAAAACAGGTTTTTATACCTTTAATTAATGAAGTTTTGAAAATTTTTAGTACTGAATTTTGGTAAAAATCATATTTTAACATATAAATGAAAATATTTTCTAAAAAATTTTGAATAACTGTAAAAAAATTTCCCGGTTTTTTTTTGTGGGGAAAATGAAGATATTTTAAGGCGGGGAATATATTTTCCGATTGTTTGGTTTTTTTTGGGATTTTATCAGGTTATTTTTGTTGGGGAAAGGGAAAAGCAGTCATTCTATGTGTTAGCCGTTACATTCATTTTAAAAAAAACTGGGAATCACATTTAAAAAAAGACCGTTTTTTTTCAAAGACAGTGTGTAGAAAAATAGATCCCTCTGCGTTTGTTAGGGTTTCCATCCCTTTGTTTTTTTCAATCGAGCGGATACCGTCCTCGTTAGGGAAAATGGAAATTACATTGAGGCAGACCCATTTTTTTAATTTAGCGAAAAACACGCAAGGACCACCCAAAGATAAATTTGGTTTTTATGCCCCCAGCTACGGAAAGGGCCCACCCTATCCGGAGAAAAACTTCCCCCCACCCCCCTTAAAAATTCGCATAATTAGTTTTCGAAAATCCATCTACATAAAAACATTCTTATGTATATTTTCAATGAATATGTTTCCCCGAATTTTGTTGTTATTTTGGTTTTAGGGGGTTTATAAAAAGTTTTTGCCAAAAAAAAAATTTAAATTTGTTCAGAAATTCTATGATTTTTGTCAAATGTTTTAAGCTTCGTTTTGGGGAAATAAACCCAGAAATTCGGCCCGGAAAAGTAGTGAAAAACCCGGAAAAGTAAACAGACCCCTTTTTTCTCATGTTTGGTTTTCAAAAATTTTTTGGGCAAAAAGGGTGCTTTAACAACATTTTACGAAAGAATACATCATGTTTGGAGGGAAATGGAGGGGTTTATGTTTATGGGCCCTTTCACCCCACACCCCAATTTTTGCGGATCAAAACCCGAAAGTAGGGGTTTATTGTGTGGACATGAGCTTAGTTGGGGGTTGCAGACAAAAATGCTGGCTTTTATGGGAAAGTTTTTACACTCCCTCTTTTTTTTCATCGGTACTTTAAGTTATGTTTAGAACTTTCAAAAAAATAGGTGTTGGAAAAGGGGAGTTTTTTTTTAAACAGGCTGTACCCAGGGCATTCTTCTTTAATACGCAGGGGTTAATGCGTGGGGGTTTTGGTATCCTCCCCATGTTTTTTTTTTTTCATTTGAGAAAAAAGATGGTCCCTTTTGGGGTGTATTTGAAGAAAAAATTTGCAAAAAAACCTTATTCGTTCTAAATTTTTTATATAAAATGTATTTTTTTAAATAGCTTTGGGGTGTAATATTGCACGTCCCTTTGCGTTTATTGACCCCCCAGGGTTATATGTGTGCAGTTTTTTCCAAAACAGAGGGGTTTTTGGTAACACACTTTCAAAACATGTTTAATGTTTTGGATAAAAAGGATTTTTTATAAAAAAAATCCCCTTATATTCGAGAGTTGTTAAAAAGGAAATTTTCCCATAACCCCAAATGAAAAAAGGGTCAAAAAAACATGCAGGTTTCATAAATTTTGTTAAAATATCCCAATTTAAGAAAAAAGCCTTGCTTAGGGGAAAATTTTTTCGGCGAAATGTCATAAAAGTTCTTAGGGCCAAACTTGTTAAAAGGATTATTATCTTTTCTTAAAAATTAAAACGTATTCGAAAAATGTTTTTTTTCCTTTTTTAAAATTTTTTTGCATTTTTGCCCTCGTGATTTTGGCGATTAGCGCTTTTTGAACTCTTTTCTGGCGGTGTAAAGCTCGGATAGCGGTGGTAAAAGCCATCGTGATTTCGCCCCTGTAAAAACATTTTGCGTTTTGTGAACCCGTGAAGTGCGAAATCACGATGGTGAGCTAAAAATCCGGGGGTTTTAAAGCGAAAAAAAAACAAAAACAAAAAAAAAAAAAACTCCATTTCGTGTTTTGTCTTTTTGATTTTGCGTTCGGGTTCCCTTCCCAGACAAAGGTGTGAAAGACAAAGCGCGGGGATCACAAGGGCCCAAAGTGTTTTAAAACTATGAAAATTTCGGGGTTTTAACATTAGCTTTTGGGCAGATTTCGTACCAACAATATTGTATCAAAAAAACAAGTATTTAAACGTAGGGGGAAATTGTTGAAAAAATATTATCAAAAGCCCATCTAAAACCAAGTTTTTACCCCTGAAATCTTGTTTTAAATTGTTTTTTTTAAAAATGTTTTTTTATGGTTTTTCGAAATATTAACAATTTTTAGTTACGTAAACGCATTAAAAATTTTAAAAATCCCACTTTATAAAAAGGGAAGAAATTTTTAACCCACTGTGAATTGGTTGTCAAATACTGTTTTAAATCGTTTTGACTTGTCCCGGGGTGTAAAATAGCGTAATTTAACTGGGTTTGTAATGAAGGGTTTTTATTGAATTTTTTTTTCGGGTGGGATAATATTTTGAAAATTTCAAACCCTTAAGTACTTTATAACATAATCTATGATTTAAAGGCTGGGGTGAAGTTTTTATATCTTTTTTTTTATTAAAAAACCCGTTACAATAGTTTCCCCGCCCCGCTCAAGATAAAGAAAAATTTTATGCGAGACAAATTACGTCTGCATTTGTTACACAAAAAAGTAATTCAAAAGTTTTTTAGCCTTAAAATGTTTTTTTTCCCGATTTCCCAAAAAAATTTTATTAATTGTTAAAACCAGTTTTTAAAAATTTGTTTTTAAAAAATTTTCCCTCCTAGCCCAGGTATGTTTGAAAATTTTTAACTGGTAAAGGATTTTTTAAAAAAATTAAAAATTAGATAGAGGTTTAGAGAAAAATTGAAAAAACTGTCCCTTTAAATTGTAAAAAAATACAAATACATGTAAATTTTCCCAATGCGTTAATAAATAAAATTTTAATATAAATCAGTTTCCTAAAACAAATAATGTCATAAAAAAAGGGGTTCGCTTTTTTTATTAAAACTCGGGTTTTAAAACAAAAAACGCATTGCTTGTCCCGTTTGGAGTTCGCAAAAACCGGGGAGTTTTCTGTACTTCAAACTTAATATGAAGTAAGCAATGTTTAGTGTATGAACCCATCCCCTTTGCTTTGGACACTACCCAATTTAAATTGTGTAGGGGTTGCCAGTTTTTCACTACGCAGCTGCGTTTTTGCTTTAAGTTTAGCTTGCGCTTTTAAGTAGGTAAAGGGGAAACATAAATTTTAAATGGGTTTTGGAGGTTTGTCGAACAATTAAAGCATCGAGAAAATTTGTTATCTCAAAAGTTAAAAATCAGAGAAAAAAGGAGGGGAAATTTAAAAAAAAAAAAAAAGGGAAAAAGGGACGAGAAATTTGGTGAACGGGGCCCAACCCTATGCTTGCTCTGGGAATTTTTTGGTACATCATTTCAAATTTTTTTTCAGCTCGTTGATACTAAACTTTAACAAAAAATCATTTAACTGTCTTATCGTCGGGTTGAAATTCTGTATTCCCAAAGGGTTTGATTATGAATCTAAGGGGAGTAATTTAAAAGATAAAAAAACCCAAATTCCCTTTTATATTGGGGCCTTGTTTTTGTCCCTTTTGTAGATTCCAAAAGCTTTTTTGATTCTGTCGATGTTTGTTTTTTTGGGGAATGAATTGCTGCAGCATAAATTTTTGAAAAATTTTTTGGGAGGTAATTGCATGTAGAAAAACCCAAAATCTTGTGAAAAGAGTACCCAAAGGGCTATAAAATTTTTCTTCATTATAGCTCAACTGGTGTAGGGGAAAAGGGTAAAAAATTAAAAGGACTTTTTTCGGGTTTTCTTGAATGTTTTAGTCTAACGTATGCCATTTTATTCGGGATAGTGGAATTTTATCAAAAAAATTGGGGGAAAAGGGGCCCTGCAAATGATGATTTTTCGGGAAATGTGTTAAAGTTATTTTGTATTTTTATACGACGATACAGTGTTTTTGGGGAAATTAAAAATGATTTAAAAAACTGCATTAAATGTTATGTAAGATTATTGTTATATTTGGAAATTTCCCGTTTTCCAGAAAAACTAAGGTTTTTTTATTTTTCACGTTTTAAAAAGGGGGAAAAAAGGTCAAATTTTTATTATAAAAATGCGGCACTTGAAGTAGTAGATGACTTCAGTTTTAAAAATTTAATTTAACAACAAAAAAATAAAATGTTTTTTTTTTTGACCAAGCTAAAAAAAATTTAGTTGCTCTGTTAAAAAAAAATTTGGGAAAGTTAAAGTTTATTTATTGATTTACAATTATTTTTATTTGATTTTCTGTTTTGAACCAAAAAAGGGATCAGAGGTTTGGGGTTGGGTGATGTTGCATTGAAAAAGGTTAAAGTTTAATTTTTTTTTAATGGTACTAAAGGTTAAAAAAGTGGGACACCAAAATTTTCATTTTTTTTTTTGGCGGCTTTGTGTTTACAAAAGATGTTTTTAATTAGAAATAGAATATTAAAATATGGTGTACAATTTAATGGTAAAAAAAAAAAAAAGGGTAACACTTATACTTTACAGGTTCAGTAGAAAATCCATCAGAAAATGTAAATTATTTTTCCCTGGTTTTCTTGCAAAAAAAATTTTTTGGGGGAATTTGGGTTTTGGGGTAAATACGGGGTTGAATCAATCAGTTTTTTTCACCAGTGTTTTTCCGCAATATTGAAACAACAGGGGTTGAAGGCCATTTTATTCAACCCTGAAATAAAAAAAAAAAATTTTGCAAATTTCTAGAAAAATTTTGGGTTTTTACAGAATTTTTTAAAACAAACCTTTGAGTTTAAAAATTTTTTTTAAAGTTTTACCAAAAAAAACCCTCGAAAATACCCTGGTCATTTCCGATGTGGGAAAAATTTTTTAAAATTTTAAAAAGGGGGGATTTTTTTGGGTTTTTATTGAGCTCAATAACGGGGACTTTTTACTGTGTGAAAATACTTTTTTTAGGAGTTTAAATTTTCTTTCCACTAAGAATGTCCGAAATTAAAAATTTAGAAGGAAAAAATTTTTAAAACCAAATGACTTTAAACGGCCCAAATGCAACGCTTTCCCAAAGTTTTTTCATGGGAATGATAGTACTTTCTTTTTAAGTTAGTTTTTGTTTTACAAAAAAATACTTCAAATTTTTTGGGAGGAAGGGTTTTTTGTCACTAGCAGTTTCTGGGGCCCGTTAAAACACTGTTTTAAAAACCGGGTTTAAATTTTAAAATTCCCCACCGCCCTTTTATTTTTTGCTTAAAAAATATTTGATCAGTTCTTTATGCCGTTAAGCTACTGTTTTATTTTTTGTGGGCCCCTTTAAGGTTTTTTGAAAAATTTGTTTTTATTATAATATTGATGCCCGTAGGGGTTTCCATTTAAAAATAAAATCTTGAAATTTTGGGAAATCTCACAGATTTCCCCCTTGGGGTACTTTTAAACCCGTTTAAAACGTGTTAGGGGGTGTGAACAAACTTTAAAAAAGAGTTTGGGGTTTGAAAACCAGATTTTCCCTTTTTGCTTCTTTTTCTTCGTTAGTCCCCAAAGAACTTTTCCCAGTAGTGTATAGTTGCACTTGAAATAAGTCGCTTTTAATTAGCACAAACCTTAATGGATGGGGCCCCTATAATTACAGTACGAAAAAAAGGAAGTTTTAATGAAGCCCCCGCCTCTCCCTTACGAAAAAATTGCCAGAGAGAGGGCCCGGGTTTTCCCCTTTTCGGGAAGAAAAAGAAGGTCAGTTTTAAACATAGGACTTTTGAACGGTGAAAAGAAAATTTTTGGCGTTTAATAATGGATGAAGGAAAAAAGAAAAACCCAATCGGAAAGGGGGGGGAAAAATTTGTTAAAATAGGGGTGGGGTGGGGGAAAGATTTGATTGGTGAAATACTGTTTAACTAAAATTTTTTACATTTTTAAAGTTAAATTCTAATCAGAAAAGATTTACTAAAGGTCGGGGAAAAAATTTTCCATTTCTTTTTCCCCGACCCTAAAAGCGTTTCCCTTTTAAATTGCTTCTTTAGTGTACCGGATTGGGGAAGTAATCGCTGCAGGGGGTTTTATAAATGTTCTTTGCCCATAACGAGGGGGCCCCCTTTGTGCAAAACGGGTATTTATCTTTGGGTTTTTTTTCACCCAATCTCAGGGTCCCATCAAAAACAGCGAGGGGATGCTTTAATTAAAATTTTATCAACAAAAAAAACTTTGCGGGAACACAACCTTTGTTTGTAGTTGAGTAGGATATTTTACCAAGTAGAGTAAAATTTCGTTATCTAAATTAAAAACAAAAAAAAAAAAAATACGTCCCAAAACGTCAAATTACATTTTTTTTCTTTACATTTCTTCTTTTTTTAAAATCATTCAAATATTTTTGGGGAAATGATATTGTAAACGGGAAATTTTAAATGCATTTCCTGGGGAACAATTTTGTTTTTAAAAAATGTTAAAAATGTTTAAAAATTAGTGTCATACTTTGGGTATTTTTTTTATATACCTATAAAAACCACAGGTTTTATAAATCAAAACGGGGGCCGGTATCGCCCCTTCGAGTAGGTACCCGGAATAACCAGTGGGGGTATGGCCTACACGTTATTTTCAAGGATTTTTGCGATTTGAATGTTGATCTTTTTCACTTTTTAAAAATTTTCTCCCATCTTTAAAAAATTTTCGTTTTAAAAAGGCTTTTTTGATATACCAAAAAAAAATAAAACTTTAAGCCGCATTTAAAATGATGGGTTAAAACACGGTGAAACAAACCTATTTTTACTGAAATTTAAACCCTTTTTATATTTAACAAATTAAAAAGCGTTGGTTTTTCCCACCTATTTTTAATTTAAAGCGTTAATTGAAAAAGTACATTTTTCTTTCTTAATGATATATTTTTTTTATAGGGAAGTGGGGGAAGGGCCCCCAAAAAAAACAGTCAAAATTTCATAAGGGATCAGCTTCTCCCCTACTCTGCCTCTTCCAGCATTTTTTCCCTTATCGGTTTTGGGGGAAGGGCGACCTCTAAGTGCCTGCCTAAAAAATTGTTTTTTTTAGAGTGGGTTTTGTAGGTCTGTCCTTTCCGTTTAAGTGAATGATTTGTTTAAATTGCCCATTTTTGGGGGTTATGATGTTTTTCCCATGTTTTTTTTGCTTTTGGCCAAATTGTAGTTTTAGGGTGGGTGAAAGCTGGTTTCCCCCCCCCAAAAGATCTGGCAAAAATTATGAAAGGGTTCGGCTTAAAACCCCAAAAAGTAAAATAAAGTGGGATTTGGGAAGGGAAGTTTGAGAAGTCCCTGGAAATTTTAAACCTTGTTACTTTGTTGCCCTGGGAAAAAATACAATTTAAGCTATAAAATAGGAGGGGTTGCCTTCAAATTTTGAATGAAAAGTAGGTGCATGGCTAAATGGACAATCGTGGGTTTTACTTTTGGGTTTTGGGGGGCCCCCTTTTTCTTTTTATTATGATAAAAAATTGCAATATTTTAAATAAGTTTTAAATTTTTGACAATTATTAGATTTTTTAAAGGAATCGACTACAAAAAAAAAAACAAAAAAATTACAAAAAATTAATTTCATAGAAGCCTCTGTCGGCCTTGCCTTTGGGAGTTTAAAATTTATTGACTGTTATGTGGGGTTTTTGGTTTGGAGGGGTTTAAAATTGATAGTTTTTTTGGGAACAGCTTGGGGAAAGTTTGGGGATTTTGGTTATGAGGGGGGTTTTGCTTAAAAAGAGGGCCTTTCTGGGGGGGTGTAGGGTTTAAGTTTGGAAAATTGTCTTACGTAAACTAAATTTTCAACATTTCATCTAAATATAAATATAGACAGGAATTTTGTATTGTGATAAAACTTGGTATTTAAGTAAAAGAAAATTTTTTTAAAAGGAAAAGGTTTGCTGCTTTATTCTTTTTTTTGGTTTTCTTTGTTTCCCAAAGGGGATTTTTTTACGGGATTTTATAAGGGGTAAAAACAGTTCTTTAAGGGCCTTGTGGCGGTTTTTTGAAAAAAGTTCCCTTTTAATTGGTTTCAGTTTTGTTTTTTTTTGGCCCTTTGGGTTCATGGAGTCCATTCACATTTGTGAAACGATTTTCCGCTAAGCCGGGTTGCTAGGGGCGTGGAGGTTTTGCCTTTTCATTACCCTTCATGAACGGGACTAAATTTAAAAAACCGAATTGCTATTTTTTTTTTTTTGGGCATTTTTTGTTTCCCAAAAGGATTTTTTTACAGATTTAAATTTTATTGTTCGTGGTAAAGTCAAGTACTAAAAATAGAAAAACAGATGGCTTACAAAAAAAAGACTTTAGTTCTTTTATAAGTACTTTAGAAGCATCATTTTTCTTGTTTTTTAAAAAAAAACAAGTAAGTTTATCTGGTTTTTTTTCTATCCAAAAAAATTAAGCGATTTGCCCCCAAACATTTCTTCCTTCGTCGAACATTGTTTCTTTGGTTGCCAAAGTGATATCTCTTTACACCTTTAAATTTTGAAAACGTTTTTAAAAGAGATTAAAAGTTACATTTTTCGGGATTTAAAAATTTTTAACTTATAAAAAAGCCCCTTTAAAAGCATGATGTTTTTTTTTTAGATGTCTGAACGCTGTTGGGGAGTTTAGTCAAGTGTTCAACCGGGGAGGTTACCACGAGTACACCATTTTCAACAAACCCCATTCAAAGAACCTTTATCCAAGATAAAGGGAAAAAACAAGTAAGACAATTCATTTTTTTTTACAAAATGCCCTTGGTAGAATTTAAGAAAAGGGTTTTTGCAGCGGGTTTTGGTATCTTTGTTATCAATATTGTTACAAAGTACACTTTAGAAAAACAAAGAAAAAACAAAAATTAAAAAAGTGACTACAAAGTTTTTCGGTCGTGAAGTTTAATGCAAAAAAAATGATTAGTGTGCAACCCCCTTTTTTTTTCCTTTAAAGAAATGAACTATCTTTTTTTCCAAAAGTTTCGCACAAATTTTATTTTTTGTAAAATTTAAATTTTAGACCTTTTTTAAATTTTTTAAGAAAGTATAACCCCAGTTTTGAAAAAAAAAAAAATCATCGTTTTACTTTATTTGGGTTTGTGAGCACGTAGCCAAAATTTTTAAGTCGAAACAAAACGTGCAAACAATATAAATTTTTTAAAAACTTTTCCCCCGATCTAATAAAAACTGAAATGGATCGGGACTTTCCCCTTTTTCGGTATTTTTAGGGCCCCGACCCCCAATTTTTTGTCCTTTGATTCACCCTTGTCGTTCGAAACCTCGTTTTGGGTTTTTTAAAAAAGCTTTCCCAAACCAGCTGCCGCCCCCACCCGGGCTGAAAAAGGGAAATTTGTAATAAACAGGAAAATTTTTTTGCGGAAAAATTTTTTTTTACTGAAAGAAAAAAGAGTAAAAATACTAAAAACAAGAAAAAAAATTTTTTGCCCCAAACCCGGGAGAAAAGTAAAAGAATCTGAAAAAATTTATTTGAATATTTGACCATTTTTTAAACCGACGCCTTTGGGGGGTATTTTTATATAATTTCGGATAATTTTGGGTTTAAAATCGTTGAAAAACCTAAAATAAAAAAAAAAAAAAAAGTTTTTTTTATATGTAAAATTAAAAATTTATTTCACTCGTTTAAAACCATTATTCACATTTTTTACACGAGTCTTCGCCCCACGTAAAAATATTGCATAAAGGCGTTCACTGGGAAAATAATTTCGATCTTCACTTTTTAAAAAAAACCCGATATCCTTTATTTTATTTTAACTTTTTGCACTAAAGGAAAAGAAATTATAGCGGACCCTATTGTTACATTTTCTTGTGTGCGTTTAAAAAAATCGTTAAATTTAAAAAACGATTCTTTGTTTAAGTTAAAAACGTACTTAGATTGTTTATAGTTATTAAAACATTCAGAAATTGCTCAAAAAGTCTTAACATTGTCCCTTTTACGTAAGAAAACCAATAAATTTAAAATTTATTGTTGGGAAAACATTGAAAACATTTTTTTTGTGTGGATTATTTAAATTCAGAAAAAAGCATATGTATTTTATGGAATATTTGTTAAAATTTAAATTTGGGCCCCCATGGTGGGGTTCTGTTTCCCTCATTCTTCTTTCCCTATTTTCCCTGCGACCCCAATTTTGTCCCGGGCCCCTAAATCTATCTTTTTATAGGAGATTTTAAAAATCACTTGACCATTTTTTTCCTTTTAAAGAGACTACGTGTCATCAGCGCAAACCCCCACCCCGGGGTCAAAAGGGCAAGATCACAATTGGAGGTCAAATTTAAAAGGGCTTTTTTTCCCGTTGGTTCACAACACTGCCCTCCGTGAAGGTTTTTAATTTTTCTTTGGGACATTTTGTACCTCCTTTAAAAAGACGATTTTGTCATGCAAACGTTTAAAACCCCCGGCTTAAAAAAGGGAAAGGGACACTTTTGGGAGTCAAATGTTAAAATGGGTTTAAAAAAGGTCAGTTTCATGTCCCGTCCATAAAATCTGAAATCATTAAGGGATTTTTTCTACTAAAGGATAGTATTAAATTTGGCCACAAATGGTTTTTGTGATAAAAAATAAAGTTGGGCATTGAAAACCCCCGGGCCCTGGCTAAAAAGTCAAGGTCACAATTGGGAGGGGCAAATGTCGGGAAAAGGGCTTTTTTTTCCCGTCCGGTTTCCCCGGGAAATTTGCCATCCAGGGGAAGGGGGTTTTTTAATTTTTTACATTTTTCTTTTCAAATTTCCCCCTGATGAGAAAGACTTTTTTAAAGAGCACTACGGATTCCCCCCTCAAAGGGGGAAAGGGCAGAAAAAAAACTAGGGGCCCCCCCAGTAAATGAAACTTTATATTGCTTTGGGAATTTTACATTCACCAAAACTTGCTCAATTTGGGGGGTGGGTTTTTATGAATTTGGGCCGGGGAAGCTTAGGAAAAAGCAGGAAAAGGGAAAGGGCATGAACCCAGCCGCAAAAAGTGAATTTAAAATTTTTAATGACAATAATATTCCCGCGATCCTCAAAGCGGGTTCCAAAATTATGGAAACGAGGGGAAATTTTTCATTGATTGCCCTTAACTTTTTAAAAAACATTTTGCCTAACAAAAAGAATGCAGCCCTTGGGGTATTGGGGGCCCCTAATTTTTTGATTATAAATTCGTTAATCAAAAACACAGGGAAAGTTGTTTTTTTATTGAAATTTATTTATTTTCAAGCTCTTTATCAAAAGGTTTTAACCCTTAAAATTAGATGATTGAAAAATATGTAGAAGGAAAAACTCACATTTACTGAATCAAGGATTAAACAAGCGCTTTTTTTTTACCCTTAATTATGAAAATTATGTCCCAATCTGTCGGGGTACAGTAACGGACACCTTTATATTTTGATAATTAGACGAAAAAGGGAACAGAAAAAAAGACCCCCTTTGAGTTTTTCCCCTCGGTTTTTTTTATGTGATTTTAAAATGTTCAAAACACATGTCAAGTCTCGTTGCTAAATGTTAAAGATTAAATGTAACTGACAGAATTGACTCATACTCTCCTTAAATCAAATCCCAAAAGGGGCCGGGAACCCCCATAAATTTGGTTCTGAAGTTACAGAAGACATCCTTTTCAAAAAGACATTTTCCCGTTTTAAGAAACATGACAAGACCGGTGCTGCAGTTGAACCCAAAACGAAATTTTTTTAAAAAATTTTTTTAGCCCAAATTTGGTTGCTTTTTTCATGCTGCATTTAAAAACCCGAACCCGGTTCGAAAACCCAAAGAAAGAGTCAAATTTAAATTTTTAGCATAATGACAAAAAAATCTCTGAGAAGACGGCGACTTTAAAAAAGCAATTTATTTTATTTTAAAATTAAAAATATGATTATCATTTTTTTTAAAAATAAAATTCCGGGAAAGCCATATTTTAACCCTATTATCATAAAACAAAATCCAAATCAAAAAATTTAAAATAAAAGGTTTCTGCGAAAGCAAATTTTTCGAGGAAAAAAAGATTTAAAAAAAAATATATTTTTTGTAAAACAGCTTTTTAAAAAAAATAAATACGATGAAAAAGAAATAAAAAGGGAAAAGCTTAAGGGAAAGGTATCAACGCATTTACGCATTGTTGTGATTTTTTTGAACCATCCCCGTTAGGGAGTTTGAAAACGGATCCCTATAGCGTGGGGGGGGGTATGGTTGTTTCCCAAACAACCCAACCCCCTGTGTTAGAGGTATATAGCAAAAGTTGTTACAGATGCAAAAATATGTAGACTTTATGTTTTTAGGGATTATGCCTTCCCTACCCCTTCGATGCCAAAAACCCGGCCTTTTAAAACTAAGTCACAGCCGTTTGGGGGAATTGGGGGGGGGGAAAACCCAAAGGTTTGGTTTTCGAGGCCCCCCTGGTTGGTGGCAAGGCACGCTAACACCAACAAAAATATAAAAATGGGGCAACCATGCGATCGGGCTTTCACCGCTGATTTTGAGACCCCGCTATAAAATCGAGGTTTTTAATTTCATCTAAAAAGGAAATTTAAAATGCAAAAATTAAATTATTTTGGGAAACCCTTTTGGGTATTTTTTCGTTTTACTTCAAAGATTTTTTTTAATTCGCGACTCCCAAAACGTTTTAACGGTTTAAAAGGGTTTTAAAATTTTCCCCTTTATCATCATATCATTTTCAATTTAATTGTTTCTTCCCTAATTTGTTTTGATGTACCCTCAAATCCCCAATTTCAACGGGAGGGTTTTAAAAATATCATAAAATTTCCTCATCAAACTTTTTATCACTTTTATAATAACGTTATAGGGTTTTTAGCAATCCCATCATTATTTACGAAACATGCTTCACTATAAATCATGCTTTTGAAATGAAACCAAAACAGATTTAACAAACCCGAAATTTAAAAATCCTTTTAAATTTGCAACTTAAAAAGAAAAACTAGTTTTAGGAAAAATTTTAAAGGGTTTGATTGGAGTAGGGCAAACATCCCTCAAAAAACTTTTTTTTCGATTACCACCCTTTACATCAATTGACTAAGGGAAAAGGCCCCAAAAAAAGTTCAACTCAAAATTTTTTTAAATTTCCTCCCTTGCTTGTGAACTGCCCGTATTTCCCGCTTCAAGTTTCAAAAATTTAGGTAAAAACCCACATTGGGTCTGCGTTTTCAGACTTAAAAAATTAGACTAACTGAGCTCCCCGATTGTTTTGTAAAAAAGGGATAAAAAACAAAAAAACCGGGGCTCAAGACCCGAACAGGGAGTGTAGTCTCCCCCTTTATCCCCCCTTTGTAGGGGTTTTTAAAAACACCTGCCCTTTCCCAAAAAAAATCAATGGATGTACTTTTAACAATTTTTAGGGCAAATTTTTCAAAAAGGGGGGGGCTTTTTTATCAATAAAAAAATTTTTTAATATTTTAAACAGTTTTAATTGTTTTCCCAAAAAGAAATTTTTTGTTATGGTTTGCTTCGGTTTTAAAAAACAAATTTTAAAACAGCAAGCCGTGTTTTATTATAATATCTGTACACCCTTTTCTAAAGGGTCTTTGCAAAAAATTTTTAACTATTTTAAAAACATTTTTTTTTTTGAATTTTTAAATATGGTTCCCTTAAAAAAGAAAACAAAACTATTTTTTTTTGTTTGAAAAGTGACCAAAAACAATTTATTTTCCCCGATTTAAAATTTAGCATTTCAATGAAAAGAAAAATAAAAGGATGATATACACCTCGGCCCCGGTGAAATTTTAAAAATTCGTACAATAAAGTACAATATTTTTAATGTTGAATGGTTTCCCTAAAAAGTTAAAATTTGTTTTTTATTTTAAAAATTTTTATAAATGACCAGTTTTATGTAAACCCGAAACATTTTTTTCCCCCATGATTTTTGGGAAAGGGGCCCCCTGGCCTTTGTAACTGGGAAAAACCTCGTAACAGCCTAATTTTGGGAAAAATTTTTAAGTCAAAATTTTCTTAAACAAAAAGTCCCATTTTTGGGAAAAAATATCTTAAAATTTTTTATCATCCTACAGCTAGCAAAATTGTCGTGTTTTTTCAATGTTTTAAAGGGTTTCAGGTTTCAGTTATTTTAAAAAAAGTTGGAAAAAAAATCAATATCTTCCGGGGTTTTTTTCTTTAAAATTGAAAATTAAATATTTGCCATTGTGTTTTGGGCGCCCCTTTTAGTCCCCAAAATTTCCCCAAAAAACATTTAAAAATGCTTTTTTGATAAATTTTTGAAAGGGCTAGGGCGTTTTTTTTAAATGAAAGGACAGTGGGAAGTATAAAAAGGGCTTATAAAAAAACACCCTTTTAAAATTAAAATTCATGTTCCTTTCGCTGAAAGGGCCCCCCATTCATTCCTTTTTTTGTATCATCAAAATGCAGATGAGCTGGAAAGACTGACTGGGCAGCTTTTAAAATTGGTTCCAAGTTATTGGGCAAAAGGGGAAAAAACAGAAACCCGAGAAATTGTCAACTACCCAGCCAATCGTTTTGCGGCCCCTTTTCCCCAAAAACAAAACATCCCTCCCAAAGCCGGATAGTTTAAATTGGTCGACGGAACAGGGGGGATAACAAAAAAAATTTTGTTTCGCAAAGATAAAAACATTCGATGACAAGGGTTAAGGTACATTAAAAAAGTTATCTATATTTGTTTTGCATTTACTTTGAAAAAATTTTAGGGGAGTTTTAAATTGTAAAAATTTTTTGGGGAAAAATTACAAAATCCTTTATGAAAAAATTTTAAATACTTTTACTGTATTTGCCTTTTTTTAAAACATATTTTTTATTTTCCCTATTTCGAAAGCGGGGGTTTTTCCCTCGGGCCGTCAATTATACTTTTTAAATTTTCTCGCTGATGAACTAAACTCTTTTTGCACTTTTTAAACATTACGCCCCTTTTTCTTCTCACAAAGAATAGAGGTGGGGGGGGGTAATGATTTCAGGACAAAAAGTCGTTTTTCAAATAAATCACGGAGAACATACACCCCGGGGAGGATGAACTCCGGCCCCGCGATCGCCCACCTACCTGAGCTAAGGGGCGGGTACTTTGTTTTTGGGTAAAAACTTTATTTAGTAAATACTAATGGGAATGAAAAGAAACCTTCACCCCAAATGTCCCTTTTCCCTAACGGGTTGCAAAGTAACCCGGTTCCATAAAAATGTTTTTAATTTTTCAAAATTATGCCGTTTTTTGGGTTTTTATATTCATTCGGGTTTACAAGGAGGGGGGAAAAAGCGGCCCTTTCTGTCCTCTGACAACTCTTGGGTTTTTTTTTCCCGTTTTTTCTTGGTGCAAAAGGGCACAGGTGCACTAAAAAGAGCTCTTTTGTTTTTTTAAAAATGATTTTAAAATTTTTTTCCTTTGTTTTGTAGGCAGTCCTAGAAGCGTTGAAATATTTTGCATCCAAGGAAGAGAGTTCTAGAACATGTGTGATTGTTTCTCCGTTGATAGTGTGCGAAACAAGTATACAGAGTCGAGGAAATGTAACCGAACATGATCGGTTTTGCTCCAACATCATATCAACAGCACTAAAGTCATTTAATATGGACATAGATGCTGACAATGTCATCGTGAATCCCAAAGAGAACATTCTCGGCAAAACAATATCCAACAATCTTGAAAAAAGAGTCATGCAGTGTTTTCTCAATGTGAGCACCCAATTACAGGATTTCATCGGTGATAGACGTGTTGCCGCAGACGCGATAGATATTTTAGAATCGGAGCAACTAATAACTTCAATACAGGGATTTCTGAAAAATGGATTAGGATTTGTAGATATGCTAGTTTCCAGAAAAGATGAACCTTTCATAAACACTGTGCTAGGCAGTTTAGTTCAAGTTATTCGATGTGCTGTTATGACACCACTGTCTGCCAAATACAGTTTATCCGAAGATACATGCAATCGCTTTGCTCATGAGATCAACCTTGAAAGCAGCCTGATCCAAAGCGTCTCAAAAAACACACGCTACCATCTGTCGAAGCTTCAAAAGCCTTGTGAAGAAATGTTAAAAGCCACAGAATCAGGTAACAAGTCGCACCACTTTCCTGGCAGAAATTTCGTATTTATTGCATATCCATTGCGTGAAGATATCAAAACAGCCCTCGAGAAGTTTGAAGAAAGGCTAAATGGCATGAGGCGTGCTGCATCTACGATGAGGAAGATGTTGTACGAGATCAGCGGATATCTCTATCGCTCTGTCATTAATCAAGAGGCCGATATGAAAAGTATTCCAAGAGCGATACCAGAAAAACTAAGGGAAGAAATAATGGCGTATGTAAATTGCTTCTTTCTTAAATTGTTTCAGTTGTCATGACAGACAGTCAAACTAAATAATTTAGAGTGAAAAGGTTCAAAAATAGTCTATGTAAAAGCGTTGTATTCATCACTTTGTTCTTGAATATTTCAACAACGGAACTCGATTTTACAAAATGTACCAAGACCGATTGAATCTAACTCACTTACAATTCACATAAAATATATATAATTTTTAGTGTCTTTTTTGGTTAGCTCTAGTTGCTCTATCACCTTGTTCAAAAGACTCTGAGTGATACAGTTTATAGATTTATACTTAATACTACTGAACAATGGTTAAATTTGTTAGTATTGTAGTTAATGATATAGCCAAGTTTACAGAAATAGTAAGTGAGCTGATCAAACTTCTATATAATTAATTATGGGCAATGAATAAAGTTTATTATGTTGTTCAATTACGCAGCTTTTAATAAAGAAACTAGTTCACTTTCAAACTTGATTGTTTGAAATTTAATTTCTGCACTTTTGGTAATATCCTTAGCAACGTTGTCAATCTAATGCTCGGAATCCGCAAAAAATGTACCCTTAAAATTGTTCTAATGGCGATCCTTTCCCATGTTTGTAATTTACATATATAATTAAGATGTACTTGTTGTCGTATTTTAAGCAGTCTGTTTGCTACATTTTTCCACTACAATTCCTTTTTGTTACGGACTAGTTTGCGATGCATGGCTGTCTGGCTTTTTTGTTCATTGTGCTTCCGGAAAATCTACTCTAAACTTATATTTTTGGTGAAATGCTAGATCGTTCTCTAAGCAGGAGCAAATTTGATGATGCATTATGACTTAGAAAAACGATTTAGAGCATTTTGTTAAAACTGGGTTGTTATATTAAAGCAGAGTTGAAATCGTCATTCCACATTTGTTGAATTTTCATTAAAGTAAGAATTTCAAAACGGTTGAAGGAAGTGAAATTTAGTATTGTTTTAGTATTTATTATTACGACAGATAAATATATTTCTTTAACAGTACGCTACAATTGACTTTATGTATTCTCTCGTTTTGAACAGAGTTGATGGTGTATATGGCATGGGGACAATCTATGGGCGAATAGAGGTTCATCTAAAGAAAATGGAAATTGAGAAGAAAGCAGTAGTTCAGAGAAAGGTTTGTGAACTTATTGATCAGTTCAAATTAACCCAGCCGTACCGAGTGGTCAGTATTTTGCAAGAGCCAAAGAAGTTTTGTTTCGAGACCGGCCGTCATATTGAATGTCCATGCCCGCAAATAGGTGGGGCAGTTCTGTCGTCGGGTACTTTGGGTGGTTTCGTCTATGATAAAGATGGTAATCTATACGGTCTGACTTGTGCTCATGTTGTCCATGGAGAGCACAACGCGCAACATGATGTCCTTATTGCAAGTGAAACACAAGGAAGGCGTTTATTTGCGAGAAGTCTGCCTGAAATGACCATTTCTGCAAATGCTGACAACCGTTCTTTGATTGACATCGCTGCAGTAAAAGTAAAACAGGAAATTCAAGCGCAGTGTACTGTTGACCTTAAAGACGATGATGGAAATAAAAAGCCATCAGAGCTATACACAAACGCACCGAATGAAATTGTTTACGAGAATGTTTACAAATACGGGGCTGGTTCAAATCTTACAAGAGGCATCATAAGCTCCACCGACTACACCGTGTATTCTGGTGCAGCCGAGAGCGATCACCTTGTCCTGATAGAGTGTCCGCCCGGAAGCGATGACGGTCCATATGCTAAAGAAGGGGATAGTGGCTCGATTACCTGCATGACCTGCCTGACTGATATAGATAATCATGTTGTCAAAATAAAAGCAGTCTCAATGTTATGCCTAGGACAATTTGTTTTGGAAGACGAGGAAGAGATATGTATGTCATTTCTGTTGAATAAAGGAATAGAGAAATTGAAAGAGTCAACTGGTGTAGATCTGCTACTACCAGCAGCTTATATGGGGCTAGTTACCAAATGATTTTTTATGCCCCCGAAGGGAGGCATATAGTTTTTGAACCGTCTGTCAGTCTGTCGGTCTGTCTGTCCGCAATTTTCGTGTCCGGTCCATATCTTTGTCATCGATGGATGGATTTTCAAATAACTTGGCATGAATGTGTACCACAGTAAGACGACGTGTCGCGCGCAAGACCCAGGTCCGTAGCTCAAAGGCCAATGTCACACTTAGACGTTAAAGGTCATTTTTCATGATACTGCATTCGTGTCCGGTCCATATCTTTGTCATCGATGGATGGATTTTCAAATAACTTGGCATGAATGTGTACCACAGTAAGACGACGTGTCGCGCGCAAGACCCAGGTCCGTAGCTCAAAGGTCAAGGTCACACTTAGACGTTAAAGGTCATTTTTCATGATAGTGCATTCGTGTCCGGTCCATATCTTTGTCATCCATGGATGGATTTTCAAATAACTTGGCATGAATGTGTACCACAGTAAGACGACGTGTCGCGCGCAAGACCCAGGTTCGTAGCTTAAAGGTCAAGGTCACACTTAGACGTTAAAGGTCATATTTCATGATAGTGCATTGATGGGCGTGTCCGGTCCATATCTTTGTCATTCATGCATGGATTTTAAAATTATTGGGCATGAATATGTACCACAGTAAGACAACGTGTCGCGCGCAAGACCCAGGTCCGTAGGTCAAAGGTCCTAAACTCTAACATCGGCCATAACTATTCATTCAAAGTGCCATCGGGGGCATGTGTTATCCTATGGAGACAGCTCTTGTTTTTGCATAAAATGCACTTTAAAATCAAGACTTTTTTCTGGTAACATTTTAGCTCACCTGAAATTGTTAAAGGTGACCATTTTCCTTTGTAACTACAGGTGAAAAATTACACCAACTGTGGTCTACATTTGTTCAAGTGGTTCAACATAATGCCTTCAAGGTACCACAAGAGCTAACAACACAAAAATCTTCAAATAACTTCTTCTAGTGAATAACACGATGGATCCTTACCAAACTGGTCTGTGGCATCCTTGAACAAGCCTTTTTCAAGTTTATTCAAATTGTTACGTTTGAGTCCTTTATGGGTCCACATGAACTTTAATACAAAACTCTTGAGATACCTTCTTCTTACGAAATACTAGAAAGACTTTCACTTCACCTGACCTGTAGCATCCTTGTAAAATTTGTTTTACCTTTTGATGTTTTTTTTTTTTAAAAAAAAAAAGACCAGAACGATTGCCTCGTTGTATGGGTATCCCAGACTTACAGTAGAAAACATAGTTCAAATGGTTCTACTTGATCCCTTGAAGAGGCTGTCAGAGCTAAAAAAAAAATAGAAGAAAAGACCTTTAAACAACATCTCATGAACCCCTTTAAGGACCTTCATCAAACAAGGTATGTTGCATCCTTATATGGATCCCTCTCTAATTTGTCAAATGGTTCAGCTTGACCGTTTTTAGGTGCCGTCAAACCTTACAATAAAAAGAAAAAAACCTTCAAACAACTTTGTCTTAAGAACCGCTTGATGGATTTTCACAACACGTGGCCTGTAACATCCTTGTATGTTTCAAGTTTGGTTAAACGTTTTTTATTGAGCACACATCTAACATTTGCAATACGGCGTCCTGCATTTTTCTCCCTAATTATATAACCCTTTGCTATTTGTGTGAGTAGTCCATAGACACGACACTTTAGAAAACTTTTTTTATTTTGTTAACCAATCAGTTTCTTTCACTTTAAAGTAAGCGCTTGGCTGGCTGAAACATAAAATTAAACAGGTTTAAGCTTTCAGCATGTCTTACAGGACCAAAGTCACGCATGTTAAATTTTGCAGATGTGACAGCATAAATATGTTCGCCCTAGATATGGTTCGATACAGTTACAATGCCTTTTCTTTCCTTTGCGAATTTTTATAGCTGTAAAAAACATATATTTTTGTTCAAAAGTTCAAAAGTACAGTCAAGATTATTTCTTACTTACATCTTTAGCTTTTATTCATAACAACATCGATTTAGCTGTAGATTTCAATTTGCAGCTGTGAAATGACTGTAAATCGGCTCGAATTATACAAAGGAGATAAACAAATAACAAAAATGATCTAGTAAGTAAATAACAATATTTGATATGTTAACAGTATTTCAGTTGCAAAATTAAGAGTATGATACAAAGTAGAAACTAAGTATCACATCTTGTTTATAAATCTTCTTTTGTCATGAAAACATATTACAATCTTATAATTATTGTCACCCAAGGTGACATAATAGGTGGGGGAGACGTATTGTTTTTGCCTTCGCCGTCTGTCCGTCCGTCCGTCCGAATTTAAGCTTGTCCGACTTTCACAGGTCAAACTGCTGGCCGGATTTCGACGAAACTTCACAGGAGTGATCATAACCAAGCCTAGTTGTGCATGTCGCCGAAACGATCTGCTTCGCTGCACAAAATGGCCACCAGAGCTAAAGATAGAAACATTTTGTCCAGCTTTCACAGGTTAAATTGCTGGCTTGATTTCGATGTACATGTCGTAAAGTCTTCGAGTGCACTGGAATTTTGAAAAGTTTGGCAATTTTATATGTGTTTATCAATGTACATCAAATATATACACACATTTTTGCAAGAAAATGAAATATTTGCCAAGAAGTGATATTGCATGTTTACTTTTTTAAGTGTACATATCGGTTCAGAATTCCATATTTGGGCAATTTGACTATATATGTCTCAAAAGTTTCAATTTTACGTACTCTTATTGGAGTAAATATTAAATGAAAATAAGGAAATGAAATGCAGCGAAGTAACATGCATGTGTAATATATTGACTCTACACTTCCTTGAAATTCTGAGTTACTTATTCTGTATTTTTTCTCACACTTGTGTATCAATGAGTTTTGCGAAAGTCTCGGTTTTAGTGTTCTCAGGCCTTAATAGAAAGTGATGCTGCAATAATAAAAACAATACAATTACTTTACACGATAAGTTTTAGTACAATTAATGTTTTATTATAAGACTGCGTGAGTATATCCACTTCACTGAATGATACATTGATGGCAAAAATGATATGCAGCATGTCCGGTTAAAAATCTTCATTTTGAGTGTAACTGCCTTTGGGGCCTCATGAATCATATATGAAAATTCAAAGAAAATGGAATATGTCTTAGTTTTTATATGCACTGGATACTATAGAGGATAAACATTCATTTCTTAATTACATGTACATGTTAATGCGAATGTACCGTAAATTTTAACATAGTGGATACGTCAGATCAACATGTAAATGCCGTCTGGCGGAGAACCCCCATTTTAGGGCCTCTTAGTCTTTAATTTTACTTGAAAATTACATTTATACCTTAAATTAAATTATATAGTTGAATCTTCCCACTCAGTTATATTTTAGTCAGATTTTCCTTAAATGGCTGTATTTTAGCCATATTCTAATAGCTCTAAATGGGTAGTGTATTATAATATATTAAAGATAATAGAAATGTTTGAAAGTTCTGAGAAACCTGTTCATCTATTTGTCAGCAACATTCCATTTCAGGTTAAGCATTTGTTTCAATTCAGTGTCAATATTACATAATTTTGATGCGAAACATTATAGGATAATTTGTTTGCATTTTAATATCAATACATTTCTTTAAAAGCAGTTTCAAATGTTTCAACATACGTTAACAGTTATGCCTGACATATTGTTTGATTATAAGTGTCATAACTATGGTAACAAATCTGTGAAAAGATCCTTTTGAAGCATATAACGCAACCAATTAACATTATATCAGACTCGGTTGAACTGAGTCTGTTCATGAGTGGTAATAAAGCAACACCTCTCTCGCTTGAACGGAATTCTATTATAGAAAAAAAATGAATGTTCTCCATGTCCCAAAAGACCAGAAAATAAATCAACACGGACTTCAAAGCCTAACATCGTTTGCGTCAAGCACAGTATGACATTTGCTGCTACTACATGTATAATGATTTTAAACAAGTTTCTATCAGTCTTAGGCATTATGTTTACATATTAATTTTTTCTTTGATTTTCTTTTTCATTTTTCTAAACAGGCGAATATATGTCATAATATAGATCATTTGACATTAAAGAAGTACATGTATATATAAATACTATATATAGCTATATTGTCAGGATATTTACTGTTTATTCACTATTTCAGTTTCGGTTTTGTTAAATTATTACTCAAATGTATGTTGAAATAAAGTTCATGTATACATGGAATGAGTGGAATAAAGGTTTGTGACAATAATTATGTTTTGACTTGCCTACTGCTTTATATACGCCTAATTACAGAAGTTGCTGAAGCTGCAGCAAAACAAAGCAGTGTGCGTAGTACTGATAGAGCAGGAGATGATATAACGATACTGGTGTCTTTGTTGTAGACTCAAGGCAAACAGACAGTCTAATGGGGTTTCATGAATGTTGGAGAAACAACATTACCTTTGTACTGTGAGCAGGATTTTTATTTTTGTATTTTGTGACCTAATTATTGACTGATCATGACCCATACGCAAAATTGAGCTCTAAGTTTCGGTATATGGAATGAAATGTATTGCATACACAATGTTGTGCTTATATTCAGACTTACGTTGTTGTTCATCCGAAATGAGTTTAAAACTGTCTCGGATGTTATCAAGACCATTATTCTGATAAATGTTTAACCAGGAATAACTGTGTTGGTTTATGAATTTTCAACATCATAACCAGGAATATAGGCTCTGTATGATACTTTCAAGTTAAGGAGGTAGGTTACCTTTATATTTGTATGTGCGCATGTCCAACCGGAAGCTAACGTGACGATTTACGACGACGTTTACGACAAACTAAATGTGTTTGTTTATTCATTCTTCTGAAAACAAATCATAGACCTGTCTTCGATCTGACGCTTTATGGTTTAATAATGCAGAAATAATGAATAAATTGCCGCAGAAACGCTTCAAAACAATGTTGCCTTAAAATGACGTCATTGACGTCATGACGTTACGTGTCAGTTACCGCGCAAAATTAATAGCTTTTATCTTGAAAGTACGTAATTCTGTGCATTTTCTTTATTCAAACTATTTTCAAATAACCATTATTTGCTGAAATATTTTTTATGAATATTTTGCTCTGAATAATAATCAATATTTTGCTTCTTTTATGTAGTTATATTGAAATGTTATGCGGAATGTAAGAAAATGGATGATGGTAACCAATGTTATTTGGAATATAGTTGGGTGAGAGGTTACTTGTTACGGCCATTTTCAAATAAAAAATCTAGCAGTTTGATTTGTAATACCTATTTTACAGGTTCCGTTGATAATTTGTTACTTATATACTAAAACTAAGATCTAAAATTGTTCAAATTTCAGTAGAAAATTGTGGTTTCTTGAATTGAATTGATGTTACCATGGAAACGAAGCCCGTGACCTATGTATCTAAATGTAAAATTCAAAAGCGTTGACACTAGTCTATTTAAGAAACACAGCTTCGGCTTTTTATTTTCATTTCAACAATATCCATGAGAATAATAGTAGCATGCTGAACGATTTTTCCATGAAAAATGCCAGACGAGAGGTACTGATGTAAGTATTCTAAGCTTAGAAATTTGTTTGAATAAATGCAGATAACACGAAAATATAACTTACGTTAGAAATAATATGTTTTAAAGCTACATCAACTAGAAAGATAATCTTATTCAATATTATTTTATAAGAAATTACGACAAAAAGCAAGATATAAGCCATTTTAAACATCTCTGTTGCCATGGTTACTTTAAACTTTAAGAAAAATAGGGTACCATGTATAGTGCTTGGTATTTTGCTAATAATATTACCCAAATATTCCATGTTGGTTATTAACAGAATGGCACTGAAGCCGTCGAAAACCCCTATTTTTATACATAGTTGTTTAAAAATGAGAGAAAATGCGTTACCATGGAAACACGAGCCCCGCGACATATACATTTTAAGCTTATATTAGAAAGCTAACACGCATACTAGTAAAATTATAGATTATGCTGACTTCTACGGATATCAGTGAAACTAAAATACACTGAAAAGTGTTAAATATCCGTATTTTCCTTCTTCTTTCAATATAAAATACCTTTGGAGGGTCATGTTCTTCAAACCTGGGTAAAAAATGAATTTGAAGGGACAGAGACAAACGAAACTGAGATTTTAGCACTTAAAACTTCATATTACACGAAATACAAAAAGATGCTGCGGTTCAACTAATTTGAATTTACCCTTGTAACAAGGTAACCTACCTCCTTAAATGATAAGGAATGACCAAGATGTAGAATGAATGAAACACAACAAGCATCATTTTGTCCCGGATAGGGGCGTGAATCTCACAGTTTAAAAGGAACAAGCCAATTATAACCAAAGTATGATATGTTGACGACTACGTTGTTGTTTTTACTTTGAGAGTATCGTTGTTGTTATTTTCTCTACCTCCTCCTCAGGAGGAACAGCTTTTGAATAAGCAGCAATGAATATTGACTAAACTGCTAAACAGTTCACTACTATAAACACCTTTACCACTATGTACAGTCATATACTGATCAACTGGTAACAGTCAATGTTGTGCAATCAGCGATCTCTCAAGAAAGACCATTGTCCTGATGCCTGTAAGAAACTTCATTTTGATAATAGAGCAAGGATACATTAAAATACAAGTCACCTTGGTTCAAAGGCAAGTTTTTGCCTTATTGTTAGGTGACATTTGTAAAAGCTTGTCTATAATTATGCATATGAAATATTAAACACATAAATACTTAAGTGAAAAATCAAAGTATAAAACTAAAAATATAAGACAATGTTTATGGATGTTTGTTCCAGGCGTACGTGCTGTGTAATGAGTTTGGTTGTTATACGTGTAGTGTTAATTTCCAAATGAGGAATGGTCATAGCCATGCCTACATTAAATTGACAGAGCCTTGTACCTTTAAGGAGATGCAGAGTGAGTTACAAACTTAATACATAGAAACAACAGTCCTTAACAAATGCACAACAATCCTTAACGAATACTTATACAGAAGTAATAGTATAAAACTTACTTATATACATACATGTACCAATAAAAGTTGCACAATAAAGTATGTTTAAAAATTAGCATAAATTACCTCTTAGACTACCAGGCAGTATCCGGAATTTCCATTGGAATAAAAGGCCTATACCCACTATCATATGAAATAAACGTGGCAAATAATGCCTATAATATAATAAATCAATTTTTAAAATGAAATAAAACAATAAAACATAAAATTATTACACACGAAAAAGGTAACCTTCTTTCTGCAGCTGGCACATTCATCAAACTGAAAACGAAAGGAATTTTCCACGTGATGTCCGAACAAATTGCTTTATTTTCTGCTCTTTGATTTCTTTGCTGCTTCTTTTTTGTAGTGAAACTTATTTTTCGGTTGTGCTGTTAAATCTGGTGTCATTATTATAGGCCAGATCAGATATTAAAAATAAAATTTAAAATTTTGCAAATCGAAAGAAATAATTCGTCATTTACGACATACACTGCACTACACTCACATAAAGCCATCACAAATACCGTGTGTACCTAAGTGTGTAACAAACTCAGAGGGTTCATATAACATCTTATATGTAACTATGTTTAAACTTTAAATACATGTACTTAAAATCAACAAGTAAAAATCAAGAGAATTGTAATTTGTAGCGATTTAAGCTCTAAGCCTTATGGTTTGTAGAAAAAGTCAAATTTTGACCCTGGGCCCATGATTTGAAAGAGTAAGGTCAATGTCCTTTTAGAAATTGTTGATGGAGACACGACTTAATATGGACATCAAACGGTCACAATAGCTCATCTTATCACTATGTGACAGGTATTAAAAATGTAAGCAAAAGTGAAGGGTAAGACGAAACAGAAGTGTGAAAGCAACTTATTTTGTAACAAGGGTGCTATAGTCACAAAATACGCCCGTCAAGAGTTTATTAAAAGAAAGGTTTCTGTTGAAGGATTGGTTATATGATTATATAAGGCAAACTGCAAGCCCACACAAAAATCCTACCAGGCAGAGATAGGTCAAAATACACCTCAAAATTAGATGTAACATGCATTTTGTACTACAGAAAAGTGGTCTCGATTAAGTAATGAAAAAGTTATAATATAAGCTATTTGTAGTAACAACAAAGGGAAGTAGTTCTATAGAAGGGACCTGCGCATTACACTTCGTCTCATGATGGTGTACAATTGTGCCAAGTGACATCAAAATCCCTCCATGCATGAAGAAGAAATTCATCGGACAAAGTCATTCTTGTATCTGACCTTTGGTCTCTAAGAGTGACCTTGACCTTAGACCTAGGGATCTGGTTCTTGCGCATGACACTCCGTCTCGTGATGGTGAACATTTGTGTCAAGTTATATCAAATTGCCTCCATGCATGAAGAAGACATGCTCCTGACAAAGTTGTCATTCTTGTATCCTTTGACCTCTAAGTGTGACCTTGACCTTAGACCAAGGGACCTGGTTCTTGCGCGTGACACTCCGTCTCATGGTGGTGAACATTTGTGCCAAGTTTCATCAAAATCCCTCCATGCATGAAGATGCTCCGGACAAAATCATTCTTGAATCTGACCTTTGACCTCTAAATGTGACCTTGAGATTAGACCTAGGGACCTGGTTCTTGCACATGACACTCCGTCTCATGATTGTGAACAACTGTGCCAAGTTTTATCAAAATCCCTGCATGCATGAAGAAGATATGCTCCGGACAAAGTCTGTGGACGCCGCATTTTTTTATGATGACTCACTCATATAATACTTCATACTTTGAACTTTTGTGTCAATGTATTAATGGGGACCAGAAACCATGGATACAAATTAATTTCATGGAAGACAAAAATAATGGTATTGTTATTAACTTGATAGAAATTAATTACACAGCTATGAAGTCCGTGACAATTATTAGTCCCCCACAAGTATTTATGACTTAGCTATTTTTTTTCTGCATAAGCAACTGGATCCTTCTGCTCTGTCAGTATTAATTCATATCAGTCAATCTATTTCTATGCGATATCTTGTCTGGGATAAAAACTGTAAATTTAGTAGGAAACTGAAATGTTTATTTATATGAATAAATACTAATTCTGCTTAAAAATGTAAAACTGCATATTTAAGTCAGGCTAGAGAACCGCTTTGCTGTTTATGTACATATAAAGATTTGTCAATGTGCAAAGGGCTTCTTGCTAAGACTTGAACCTAGAATTCTTACAAGAGTAAGTGTGTTTCTTTACACTACAAGAAGTGATCCCATAGCAACAGTGACATGTATTTAAATACAAAATATTACATATTATGTATGTAATCCTTCAGAAACAAATACATTTTCTATATATCAATATTAAAACAATTAAAGACTAAATTGTTTAGGCCTACATCTTGTGTAAATATACTGATAAAGCAAAGTAGCATGTAAATGATAAAATGCATAAAAAGATAAGGTAATTCCAAAAACCCTCAGCAATATGATGAGTACCCACTATTTATAAACATTAGCTAGATCTAATACATGTATACTTTTAGGTCAAATATTGTTATTATTTGCCGGCTTCGGATTGGTTGAAAAATGTGTAGGAAACCAGTAGCATTCAATGAGACTCCAGCTGACTGGTTAAAAATGTGTTGCTTTGAATCATGAAAATATCCTTAAAATCTGGAAATGTAATGTTTTTCTGTGCATTTTGAAGTATTTTATAGCTGACTGGCTATATATTTAACTCTGAAATTAGCAATTTAGTGAAGTAATTACTTGCTGGAATTCACCACTAAATTCCATGCACAGTTGAGGGTGGTTGTCTTTGAATGGAAATAGAAAAAAATGGATCCTGCATGCCCATGTAAAAATGTTATTTTTTGGTGTCTGGAAGGCTATTTGACAGGGTAAATGGCACCTCATGTGTCAACAAAAGTTTTGAGGGGGTCCTACAGAGTCATTTCTTACAATGTAAGCCTATGGAAAAATTAATAGCAGGTCTGACCTGACTACAAGTTATACCTCCTTGTCCAAATTTATCAAAAATGAATACAGAAGTAACGTTAGCGTTACGTCCACTTTAATGTCACTGTACTTTATTGTAGTATACATGTATATCACTTTTCTGACAATTAACTGCAGAAATTTAGTAAGCTGTAATAGATACCTCAGGATTTCATTACTTGTCGTTTGTGTGCAAATACACATATGCACATTAGGTATGTAAGAAAGTGCAGGCATCTGATACTAAACATGCAAAGCTACTGCTGTCCCCCATAGGGCATCAAATGTCAAAAAATCATATATGAGAGAAATGTGAAACCGGGTCCCCTTGCGGACTGCACTACTCTGCTGTATGGTGGCTAATTTCTGCCATTCGCGTTTTCGAAACACGATCCGCAGAGCGAAAACACAAGTATAAACAAGTTGAAATGGTGCGGTTGAAAAACTCACTATTTAGAGGGAGCGTGGAGTGAAAACACGATAATAAACCATGTCGCGGGACGAGATTTAGTAACTGGTATGCCGGTGGCGCGGGGCTAAAACAGAATTATTATCGCTGCTTAAACATCATGTTTCCACCCACCCCCGAAATTTCAGTTACTAGATCTCGCCCCACGACCCAGCTAGTTATTATATCTTTGCTCCGCGCACTGCTAGGTAGTCCCCATAATTTAACTTGTTAATTCTGTTTTGTTTTGTTTTTTTTTTTTTCTGTTTCTTTTTCTTTCTTTTTTTTTTTTTTTTTTTTTCGCTCGGCGGGTCTCGGGGCGAAAACTCGCTATTTAGTGGGGCACATACAAAGCGAAAACAATAACTCCTGTCAGAGTTAACTGGACTGCTTTTACATATCAATGATCATCTCCATCTCCACTTAAGCCGTGACTCGGAATCATCATAAATTAAATATTCACATACCCAGCTAGGATATTGATGCAAGTAATATTGCAGACTTTTCCAGCATAATTTCTACAAAAGTTTGATTCACTATGGGTCATTCGGGATTAGCCATATTTGTTTTAATTTCTTTATTTTCTAAAATTCTTTTTTTAATTTCTTAAATGTTATATTAGTACATGTCTTCATAAGAAAAATGAGTTATTTTTACCTCACAATAACGAAATAATCATCATTTATAAATTATTCTTTTATTAACGAAAAAACAGGATTTATGTATCAGCCGCGTTTAATTTTACGATATGATTTTGCTTCCGCGCAGAATAGGACGAAATCAACACTCGCATAGGTTTTTCTTTTCAAAACCATGCTAAATATAAATATTTGTTCTTGAAACTTAATGTGGACACGTAGAAATATATTCCTAATAAATGCTCAAAAGGATTTTTAAAAATATTCATTACTTTAGATTATATGTCTTGATTTTGCCTAACACTTGAGATTTCTGCGCATACAGAATCAGGCGAATTCAAGACCCGCATACGCTTTCTTTTCAAAACCACACTAAATATTCTTTAAACTTAAAATGGACACGTAGAAATATATTCCTAATAAAAGCTCAAAAGGATTTTTTTTTAAATATTCATTCCTTAAAACTTTGAAATTTGATTTTGCCTCTCAGTTGAGATTTCAGCTCATATAAAATCGGGCGAAATCAACATCCGTATAAGTGTTTCGTTTATTAATCATACTATAAATATAAATATTTTTTCCTGAAAGTTGACATGCACACGTAAAATTATATTCTTGATAAAAGCTTTGAAGGATTTTCAAAAAAAATAATTTAAATTTTAGGTCTTGATTTTACCTGTCACTTGAGACCAGTATACGTTTTTTGCTTCAAAACCACCCTGAATATAAATATTTTTTCTTGAAAAGTGACATGCACACTTAGATATATATTTTTAATAAAAGCTTAAAAGAATTTTAAAAGATATTCATTAGTTTAAATTTTATGTCTAGATTTCGCTAATTTGATTAGATTTCGCGAAATCTACTAGATTTCACTATTGACCATATGGTCAGACACTGCTATTAATTTTTCCATAGGCTTACATTGTAAGAAATGACTCTGTAGGACCCCCTCAAAACTTTTGTTGACACATGAGGTGCCATTTAACCTGTCAAATAGCCTTGCAGACACCAAAAAATAACATTTTACATGGGCATGCAGGATCCATTTTTTTTCTATTTCCATTCAAAGACAACCACCCTCAACTGTGCATGGAATTTAGAGGTGAATTCCAACAAGTACGTACTTCACTAAATTGCTACTTTCAGTGTTAAATGTATAGCCAGCAGCTATAAAATACTTCAAAATGCACAGAAAACATTACATTTCCAGATTTTAAGGATATTTTCATGATTCAAAGCAACACATTTTTAACCAATCAGCTGAAGTCTCATTGAATGCTACGGGTTGCCCTACACATTTTTCAACCAATCCGAAGCCGGCAAATAATAACAACATTTGACCATATCAACATTATAGGATAAATCCCGTCTTCCGGTATTTCAGTAAATAGGGTTAGAGGGGCTGGCGAGATTAACCGATATAAAGACCGTGTACAATATTAGCAATTATTACATACTCGTTTCTATTCCCCGTTAAGTTACACTGGTACCGGAAACGTCAATATTTTTCCATACACTGACGCCTGAATTTCATATCGGGTGCGTGACGTAATTTAGTGTGTGTTGTTGCACTATTTTTTCTATTTAGTTCAGTATTGTCAATCCTATTCAGGATATTGAACATATATATGATATTTACATAATATTTAAACGTGTAGATGCGTATGTAATAAAAAGGTTATTATCTTTGCATCGGGAAATATGCACTTGTTCTTCAGCGGAAGAATATTGCGCTCCTAAAGTCGCGCAATATTTCCGCTGAAGAACTCGTGCATATTTCCCGATACAAAGCTAATAACCTATAATTATTTTTGCCAGAAGATAAGGATTTAGGAAAGTTCTTACCTTCATACAGTGAAAATACTATTTTACGACCTTGGCAACAAAATCTTTGCAAAAATAATTTGTTAACCTTGAAAAATGCGAATATTTTTACACAATCGGTATCGAGCCACGGAAGCGGCAGTGTAGAATAAAAGATAAAATTTCAAAAATGAAGTAAACTTTGGAGGATATTTTTGCTACATTTTAATTACAAGTAATACAATAATATTTGATGATAATCTGCAATACTTTTTATTCATTTTCTTTGTTAAAACCTTGAAAAAAGGATAATCTTAAACACTACGGCTATATAGCGTAATGGCCAATACCCCACTCACCGTAAAACAGGGAACGGGCGTTTATTGGTGGATAATACCGGAAAACGGGATTTATCCTAAATTGTCGATATCGAGAATTCAGTCAGTCATACCGTTGATCTATTTTTTTTATTATTTTTTTTTTTTTTTTTGGATTTAACGTCGCACCGACACATGATAGGTCATATGGCGACTTTCCAGCTTTAATGGTGGAGGAAGACCCCAGGTGCCCCTCCGTGCATTATTTCATCACGAGCGGGTACCTGGGTAGAACCACCGACCTTCGTAAGCCAGCTGGATGACTTCCTCACATGAAGAATTCAACGCCCCGAGTGAGGCTCGAACCCACATCGATGAGCGGCAAGTGATTTGAAGTCAGCAACCTTAACCACTCGGCCACGGAGGCCCCCCGTTGATCTATATATTCATATTTTCTAAAATATGCAAAATGGAGGAAATATAAAATAAAAACATACAACTATTTCTGAAGGATCGAAATGTCTTTGGGGTCGAATTGTCCAAAAAAAATAAATTTTGGGGTTGAAAATGTCTTGGGGTCGAAACGTCCCAGATTCACAACTGCACAATACTGACATGTAAGGCAAAACGCAAAAAGCAAGTAGTAAAACGCAAAATGCAAAAAACCAAATACTGTAGCAAAACGCAAAAAGCAAACAGCATGGGTACAACAGCATGTCGCATCGGGATTCCATGATTGCATGGGAAACACTAAAATACTTACGAATTACCATTGTGTGTTCGGCAATGAAGTCAGGTATTATTGCACAATAAATACATTTTAGGGCCATCGATGCTTCAAGAAGACTATTTACGTAAAAGTTCACTATTAAATACTTTTGTTGTGACTACACGTTAATAGTAACTAATTTATAGCCAAAAATTACAGGTTAACACGGGAAGTAACTATTCCGTGAATAATGCAGTATTTTGAAAGTTCGTACTATTATTAGACAATACCGTGTTGTTCCGAAGGATTTCTTTTGATCTTGGTTCCGACAAAGAAAAATTTACTTTAGCTAAAATAACTGCTCATTTTCAGTACTATTCTATGATACTAGAATGCAAGTTCAGTAAGTAGATGTAATAGAAAAAGTATTTCCAAAGAGAAAAGTTCTCACAACAACTTCAGTTAAAGTGGTAGGTACATAAATCGAAAGGATCAATTTCTCAATTTCTACAGCATTGTCAAACAAAATCCCCAACACAATAGGCCCGGCGCTAATGCGCCGTGCAATAAGCAATTTCTGTTGTTTATTCTAGTATACAGCTGTTGTATTTGTTGTTTTTAGGGGCTGTTTACGTATGTAAACAGAGATATTCTCGCACTCACGCGGTGTTTACATGTAATTCCTCTTATGAAAATATTTGATGACGTTGAAAATAATATATTTTCACAAGTTTTTTGCTGGAAAAAGATAACGCATGTTTATTTCCTATCATAACATTAGCATAATCCAAAAGTTATAACACGAAAAAAATATGCGTTATCCCTAAACACTGAACAGAAAAGTAACAATTATAGTTGAATTTCATTAATTTTATTTTGCTATTTTACATGTACGGTATAACTGTGTTTTTGTAGGAATACAGGAACTAAATATTAATATATGACCTTAGCTACTAACCTTACTTTAGCTGACCTGTTTCGCATTTGAGATTTGAAAATTATTATATTTTGAAACGTTTTCATGAAGATCAGAATGAAAAGAGTTTTCTATTATTATACCTAGTGAAGTTTCAAATTCTGTCTACATTTCTTAAAGCAAAACAGTCTGACTTGGCCTAGTGTCCTCATTTTTGGCGCCAAATAATTCAATATCGATATCAACTGAGATTTTATTATCTAAAAGGCATTAGGAATAACCAAATATGTATAGAGCGTTAAAAAGCCAAAGGATGATGACGACCGTCGGAGCACAAAAAGACGGACACAGCGCGATCATATGTGAGTTAGAACACCGAAAGACATGAAAACATAACTTAATGTTTAAGTGTTCGAAACTGTAACACACTCTGGGAAGATTCCTCATTTAAGATGCTAATCAACTGTCTATCTTCATATCGGTCTCTAGTATTTGGACTATAATTAAATATACCATATATTCTTCTCTTCCTCTTACCCTGACAAATCAAAATGCAGTTTTCATTATTTGTATACAAATTGTATCTCATTTCATCACATGCTTTATCTTTGTTTATAAAAGTACTTTACTTATTGTTAGTAATAGACCCTTCTAACTTAAACTGAAACATAAACGTAAACAGAAACTTACTTCGTAATTGCTTTGAAAATCGGGGACTTTCTCAACTGTATCTGGACTACGAAAAACAAAGTAACAATAACCACAACTACTTGCGAATTTATGCATAAGCTATTCATGGGCTGAGCACGAAACTAATGTAACTGTATATAAATAAAGAACAAGATACAATATTTTCGCGCTCAGGCCTCGCATTGCATTTTTTGGCGTCTCACCTAACAATATCAATATTCGATTTTAATGCATAAAATGGCTATTCTGCTTTTATTTCTTAATTTATCCTAAAGAAGTTCGACGGGATCATTTATCATTGAGTAATTATATTTTATTTTCGACTCTCTCTGGAGTCGCGTTTTTCTGACATAAGGAAAGCAAAAGGTAAAGATAGATTTCTCGGAAGCACTGAGCACAGCAAACACAGTCCTATGGCGAACAGAAACAGCAGTTGAAAGATATAGCAGAATTTTTGCTCATTACTTTGTGCTGGCAGGGTCATTTCAAACTTACATGACAAACAAAACGATCAGTATTAGTGACAATTTGAAATATGATATTTGAAAATTATAAGTATTCTTTTCTATCAATTTCTTTATTTTTAAACAGAATTAATATTTTGTTTAAACGTGTCAACAAATATTGCTGAAATCACATTTTTATAGAAATTGTGAATGATTTTAGCAGCGAGCACAGCCAAGGACGCTTTTTCACAGATTTTTTTTTTTGGGGGGGGGGGGGGGGGCGGGGGGGGGGGGGATTGGGAGGGAGGGTTAAAGGGGTAGGGGTAGGGAATAGAGGTGCGGGGTCACTTCGTTCGATTTGTACTTTTCCGCATTTCGATTCGCGCGTCTTACTTTTTTCTGGTTTTATGTGAGATTTACCCGAGTTCGTTTTATTTTACCTTTTTTTTGATGTTTGTAGTATCAATACCTCCCTGATTATGCATACCCTCACGTAAGGTAGCATAAAATGTTTACTTAGTCTTGCATTGTCAACAAGTAAAATATGACCATACAGTGTCTTGTTGTTGGGGCAACAGTATGCTTTAGACATATATCTAGAATCTGGTTGTGACCAAAAGCAGTGTACATATTGAAAATAAGAGATTTGTTTAAAACATCGGTTAAACATTAAAGGTTTCTCATACCCGTATGTTAAAAGTGTTTTATTTCCGCCAGATATGTTCTTCAATAGATAAACAAATTGCAAAATATTTCATGCAGGGACTCAGATTTTATGCAACTGTCGGTCAAAAATGAATGTTCTCCAATTTTGTTATATATCTGCACAGTTTGTCTAATTATGTGTGTTACAATGTTTACCATACAGCAAAGTTCAAAAGAAAAATTGCTGCACTATGTGATAATATCGGACATATTTCAAGTAAATTTTAGAAAATGTATGTACCTGTACATATAGTTATATTATGTCATTATGTATTCTGTTTGATAATTGATCTAATATTTTATTAATTTTATCTGATGTCTGATCTTTTGTTTAATACTTACTACATAGTTTATTAAAAATAATATTTATGCTCATTTATTTCATACATCTTTAAAATGTCTTAATTTTTAAACGTAATTTTTTATGTGTATGTAAAACGCTATTGAATATGTTTTACGTAAAAATAGGCGTTTAGTCAAATAAAACAGTTTCAGTTTCAGTTTCAGTTTTTGATAAATGTACATAAGTAGAACTGTTACCTAAAGCATGCTATGTTGTTCCGAAACATGGTTAGGCTTAAAAAGTTGTTACCTCTAATCCTAAGTATGTTCATTCCTGTTGTGTCGCAACATTTCAAGTAAGAAAATGGGACGTTGATAGAGGAATAAATGCGAATGGATACTTTCCTAATTTGTCAAAACTTTAACACTTCACAATTGACGTATACAGTCTACATTTAGTATATACCCTTAACAAAAATTGGTTGGGCCTTAGGTATGCACGGGCGCTGCGACGGTTTAGTAACCAAACGCAGTGCACAAGTAACCTACGTTACCTTTTTGCCACCGTGATGTGGCGGAGATACTGTCATTTCAAGTTAGAGATAAACTCTTAAGTGCCATTATTAGCCCAATAGCTGTAAAGAACCCGACACAAAGTGTCGACAAGTTTTTCTTATATGTAAACAAAGTGTTCAGAAGCTGACATTGACACTATCGCTATTAGTTTTTAGTTAGAATGTCTGTTAAACGTTTAAAGCTTTCTGGTCAATCTCCTAGCACCGGGTAGTAAATTTTGCGGCTTTGCAATCCGTGTCTTACCGAGTTCAGCATATTTCCGCCACATCACTTCTACAAAAAATTAAACTATGCCTGCACTTGTAGATTCCAATAATCTGAGGACTTAGTGCTTCTAAAGACGAGGAGAATGTTTTACCCTCGTGCAATTAAATGAATTTCATCACGGTATTATCAAGAAGGAAAGAACATTACCTGGCTGACCTACATTAATTTACACGAAAAAATGAAAATCATAAGGAGAATGCTTTGCAGAATCATGTCATGAAATAAGTTTCAATACATTGATTATAAAGCTCATCTATTGGCACATGAATGTGTTGAAAAAATCCCCAATTATTTCCGAAGTACGCATTCCGTTTACGAAGTGCGTTTAAGTTAGAAAGGTCTATTTATTAAACACTTGAATTGCGCTATGTAACTGATACGTCTGTTGTTACAATACTGTCTAATTGTGTTCCAAGATTTGACAACAAAAGAATTGGTATGTGAGTGATATCTATCTGCTTTGCTATTACTGAAATGTATTATGATTATACTTCCTTGTGTGTGCCGACGTAGGATCTAAATATAGACTTGTGTTTTTCCAGTTTCGATATTATGTGTTAGTACAAAAGTCAAAAAGTTTAATTTCAATATTTTCAGTTTTACAAGAGAATCAAATATTCGAAGAGGTAGTGAAACAGAGTTATCGTAAGTTCATCTTTTGTACAGATTTAATTGTGAAATGATAAAAGTTAAAACCATGATTTCATATGCAGGGACCGCCAAACTCGTCTTTGTTGTGTAATGCAAAAGAATTACATTTACCTATTTTTGAAGCGGCAAACAGTGTAAGTATGTCGTATATTTTTAATCGAGAGAGAAAATAAGAAATTACATCAACGTGATTCGGAATTTATTTATCCTGATAAAGTTTCGACTGAAGTTGTTACTGGATTATCTTGGGGTCAAAAACTAGGTACATCATATCAAACCCCTTGTTGACACTGTATAGGCAATATTTTCAACCCTATCTGATAAAACCTATTTACAATGGTATTCTTCATAAAATCTAGACCAAGTAGACATATTTGCTTTGTGATCGATATAAAAACTTGATAGAATGCCTGTTTGTGACAACCAGTATAAGTTCAAAACTGGGTTATCTAGGATCATAAATCTGTCCAAAACATCACAAATCTTGTGAACTGTAGAAGAGTCACAATTTCTACCTGATTGTCCTCGCCTTTTTTTCGAATCAAAATGGGAAACATATAAATAGGCTGCAGCCATCCGTGTCCGGCTTATAATTCTGCCATCCATGAAGGGATTTTGAAATAACTTGGTATAGATGTTCATCATAACCTTTGAAAGTACTTACGTATTACATAGATTTCCAGATATTTTTAAACTTCATAATGTCTTCTTGAATTATATGATATATATTTATGATTTATATACATTGTTAGTACGTTACGCGAATTTTTTTAAAGATGTTGTATTGGCATGCAATATGTTTTGTGAAAAATACCATTAGGCGGGGGACGCTGGCAACTCTGTTACAAATAATTGTCTTTCTAAAACTTGAATGAAATGTTTATCTTTAGGTTTAGGAAATATTTGTTCTATTTCTGACTGAGATATCAGCTGACTCCGAGGTTAAAATATATGTCAATGGAACAAATCATAAAAACACTTTTATGACTACTTTTACAATCCTTTCAATACGCAAACTGGTTCAGATATGTGTCTTTTAAATCTATAAATAGAGAATAATAGGTTTACTGTCTTTTGAGAAAGGGTTTCTCAGACGAGGCTAGATATGGTCTTGGAAGGAGCGAGGCTTGCCGAGCTCCTTCCGGACCATATCTAGCCGAGTCTGAGAAATCCCTTTCTCAAAAGACAGTAACCTGTTATTCTATTTATCATGTCATAATTTATTAACAACTCTATCGTACCATTATGAGAAATAAAGTGCAAAAAGTAGGGGTGGACCGAATTTTGCTGTTTTGCCAGACTTCTTTATTATTAATTTTTCTTGAAAATGACGCCATCTTGTTTTTTAGAATAACTGCTAAAAGTCATATTTACGCGATTATTTTTATAAATGCGCCCTTAATAGGTTCGTGAGACCATGTCACTAACTTTAATGTATATAATGTATGCCTACCATATTTGCAATTACCACAAAAAGTTTTTATAACGGAAACGCTCATAGAAAACGGAAAATGGCTCATGCAAAGCGTTTGTTCAGGATTTTAGCGCTCTGCACTTACATCATGGAATATTGCATCTGGAATGGACTTTCATGGAACAAAATCAACGGTAGATGAAAGGGTACTGCCTATTTTTTCTGCCAAGCGGCGTTATGGCGTGTGTATTTAATTCACTTCAAACGTTTGCTTGGTGAGAATGGGTATCCATCTAGCAACTGAATTTCGGATAAAATTTCACTTGGGAACAAATTGAAATTATAAATTATTCTTTCGTGTTCAGCAAAACAGAGATGTGGTTACAAAACACAAGGTTAGCATTTGTTGTTTTTTTTTTTTTGTTTTGTTTTTTTTTTCGCTTTTGATATTTTGGAATTTCTAAGGCCTATTTCAGTGTCGTATGAGGGCGTAATAATTTTTAAATGCAAAATGGACACGATCTGATATCCTTGGATTTAAATCATAGGTTTAAACAGTGTAAAGTGTTCTCAAGTCACTAACCTGAGAAAGCCTGCTTTTCTCAGACAGGCTTTATCAGGCAGTTGTTATAGTAATGGCATGATAAAATATACAAAGGTACAGAGTCTTCAGTATTCATTGACAGGAATGTTTAATCACTATTGAAACTTGTTACCAAGTAGCGTTTGCGGAGGTTTAAATGCCATGTATACATAATAGGAAAAATGCACCATTAGCGGATAGAAGGCATTATAAATTTTATATCTTTACTTCTGCAAGACAGATTATCAGTTTGTTTTATTATTTATGCATTTTTTCTTAAATGATCCCGAAACCACTGCCAAAGGATACAGAATGTTACAGAAAAGCAGAGAACATGTAAAATAAATACAATAAAATTAAGCTTTTATCATATATCATCAATATTTCAATAGAAAGTATATAGTAAACACGTTTTATGTGTAAAATGCTTTGTATTTGTTCATAGTTCTGCCATAGCCTTACCAAGCATATTGCGGTTATGGGATAAGTAGATTGAGATATACCTAATTGCAATGAATTCCAAATACACTATCAACACCAAAATAACAGAGAAATAAAGTTTTGAACATTTTTTTTTCAGTTTTAAAACAATCAGATGAGTGTCACATTGAAAAGTTATGTTCACGACTTTCCCGTGCTGGAAGTTTATCCTCGTATATACTACTTCTACAGACGGTTTAGAGATCTACTTACCAGATACAAACGAGTTGAAGGTAAAACTGTCTTTATATATTCAATCTCACTGACGTCAAACTTTCAAACTTTATTTTCAAACTTAGTTTAAATCAAGTAAACAACATAAGCATCATTTCCGTAGTTATACAGTGAATAGTGGCGGCACATTATATCAACAAACCGCAGTTCAATGGAGAATGACAAACATAATGTATATAGCAGTCTGATACATGTATGTAATACTACAAAGCATATCCAATTAGATAATGTAGACCTTTTGTATGGGCGGCGGTTACCGCCAAAATTAGTAAATATACAACCCATCCATAAACAAGTCAGTCAGTGCAGGGCATTTCAGTGCCGTCTAGTCTAAAACTCCATCCCGTCCAATATATTTACATTCAACGCATTGTATTTTGAAACCATTTAATACAAAACTTCATTCCATCGATTTAAACATGGAGCGATGCATTGAAAAACTTGTTGCGATGCACCGTAATATGAAATCATCCAATAAAACATGAAACCATGCAGCTCAATGTAAACCCGTTTAACATAACATGAGTACGTGCAGTGTAAGATGAAATGATTCAATACAACTTGACGCTGTCTTATGCATATTGACACCGCTTTGTGTAATTGAGAGCGGTGTATAGAAACTTGATGCCATGCAGTCCATTGTGAAGACGTTTAACGCAACATGAGTTCGTGCAGTGTAAAGTGAAACGATTCATTAAAGTTTGGCGCCGTCTAATGCATACTGAAACCATGTTGTGTGATTTGGAGCGGCGTATCAAAGTTTGATGCCATGCAGCCAAATGTGAAACCGTTTAACGAAACACCAGTACGTGCATTGTAAAAAGTTAATAACACTATTAGTTCATAGGTTTGACCTTTCATAAATATTGATTCCGGATCAGTTTTACAATACGTTCCTTCTGTTGCCTTAACGTATGTTAGGGTTTCACCTGGCAGCTAGGTATAACATGGGGCTAAGAGTGAGGTGAGGTGCACTATAAACCGCTTTAAACTCCTCAGTGGTGGTTTTGCTACCAACCGTTCCAAGGCGGTGTCCCACTGTGTTCCTGTATTTGTTTGTTTTGTCCTTGTATGTTTATTTTGTTTGTATGTGTGGTGTGTGAGTGTTGTTTTATCGGATGATTTCATATTACGGTGCATCGCAACAAGTTTTTCAATGCATCGTTCCATGTTTAAATGGATGGAATGAAGTTTTGTATTAAATGGTTTCAAAATACAATGCATTGAGTGTTGGACGGGATGGAGTTTTGAACTGGACGACACTGAAATGTATTGCATTGACTGACTTGTTTATAACCGCCGCCCATACCTTTTGTAAAGTGTATTCTACCAATTTTTCAATTAAGAATATCACTTGTCCTATCTATGTTCAACATGTGTCTTTTCTTTTTCCGAAGAGAATGCTACATGCTGAGATTCAATGAGATTTTTTGTTTGTTTATTTTATGTCTTTGTTGTCATGTTTCGTAAGATGTACTTCAATAAAATGAATTTGTTTATCAACCATTGTATTACAGTTTCTTCAAACAACCTCAGGTTTTAATTTACTTACTCTGCATTCAGAGTTTATGTGAAAAGCAAAGACTTTTGATTATGTATCTAGATGCACTACCAAAGCGTTTTCACGATGCGTTGTTGATGTCTGGGCTGGACCAATTGAAAGAAAGTCTGGAACGCGGTGTTAGGGTGTACGTGATAGGGCAGCATGATATCGATGGCAGTAAGCTGGTGTTCACTAGCCCGGGTCACAGAAATCAAAAAGAAACAACCACAGAACCACGCATTTCAGTAGTTGTGTGGCACACCAGCCTTGTACATTTGGAAGAGAAAGAATTACAGGTACTTAAATAAAATAGTTGCAGATCATTTGTTCCCATATCCGATCCCTTAAATACGTGTTAAGACTTAGCCTTACATTTTTAGAACAAGAATCAAGCAACACTAAATCTTCGAAAGAAAGGATTGATTCAAATGAAAAAGTTAAGGTGACATGATGATTGTCTTTTGACAGAGTAAAACTCTTAGTATATTTACATAGTGCAGATGTTTGTCTTGTTTCAGTTTCATCAAATCATTTTTTGATGCCTTGAAATATTGTTTTGCAGCATCCGTATACTCTCTTAGGTGACTAACAATACTTTTGATACCTAATCATTTATTCTGGATTAAGTTGTTTTAAGTTGAATTCCTAGGTAAAACTGTGTTTATACGTGTTAATACATAGTGTGTTATTTGTATTACATGAGTCATTAAAATCTGTAAAAAGATATTTTAATTGATTTTTAATTTAATTTTTCAGGGCATGCTAACTTCTTTTAAAATTGTTAGCGCATATACGAAAAGGCTAGGATTGAACAGTAATATTTTCATCAAGTGTGACGTAAGCCAACAGTACTCAAAGGAACAAATTACTGAAATCCAAAACACCATATTTGCTGCACTTTGCGACGATACGTCAAAGAATCGTTTTCATCCAAAAGACATTTTAATCGACTGTGGTGATTGTGACCTGAACACATCGATTTCCGACAAGCTAGAGAAATTTGTTGCTGATGGTTTCTCGAATATATACTCCAATCTGAAGAGGTTCGAGTATGTAACCAGTGAAAGTGGTTTAGAGAACACGAATGTACTGGAGATCGACACAGTAGCTATTTCTATAAAGGAGTTTCTTCGAAATGCTCGTAATAATATAGAAGTAAATAAAACGTTGACTGAAGAAACAGAAGAAACGGCAAGTGGTAAGATTCTTCAATATCTGCTCCATTCTTTGTGTCGTGTGATCAAATGCACACTAGTGAAACCCTTAGCAAAGAAGATCGGACTGAAGACGTGGATATGCAATGGTCTGCTGCATGAGATACAATTCGAAGAAGCTTTGGCCGAAGCTGTCTCAAAAAATACACGACATCATCTAAGGAAACTGGCATCATCTACGTATAAAGCTAGACGCGATGGAATCAGATACACCCGGAAATGTAACAAATTCGAATTCATTTGTTTCCCTCTACAAACAGAAATGAAGCCTGTCGTTGAAAGAGCTGAAAAGAAACTTCTTTCAATGCAGCGTATTTCAAAGGTTATCCGGAGAATGGCATTCGAAACATACGGCTACTTGAGACAGACAAATATTGACAGTCCTGAGCAAACTATCCATCAGCCTGCGAAGCTACCTGACGTACTTAGAAAGGACTTATTACAGTAAGTAAATTCACAGTGGTTTTTCTTGTTGCGCCTTTCCCTTGCTTTTGATAACAGTTAATTTTTTCGCCTTTTGCTATGACTTTTACTATAAATCTGCAAAAAGGTTCTGTATTAAAAGTATTGCAATATATACAATTTTGCCAAGTTAGATTATAGAATAACATACAAGAAATCTTAAATCCAGCTACGCCGATTTAAATTCTGTCACTTTCTAAAGATACATATAACTTTTCAATCAAGAGTATATATCTTTCTTTTTATTAACATTTATTTTATCTTAATCATATTACATTTGAGTATCAACTGATAAAACAAGTTAGCTTTATATTCTAAATTTACAAGGATCTTGAAATGTTTGTAATTTCATATTATTTTGTAAAGTGTGTCCTCGCCTGTCTTTTCTTCTTCTATAGGTAAATCACTTAGATAACTGTTTTAACTGATGTTTAGGTTGACTATACAAAGAGAAAGGAGGTGTATTACTCCTGCCCGAGCCCCGGTGTCGCCGTACGTTTCATTCTTCCAGTTTGTGGGATGGTTCTCAATTTCGCCATATCTATTTAGCTGCTCTTATAATTATCAAAACAAGGATGAATATACAACAAGGAAAACCCTTCCCAAAAACACAGTCTCCCAATACCTCCCATAGAAAAACGCTTTAATAAGGGACTGTATAATTTGTTGGTTACAAGTGCTTTGGGAAATCTGCGTTTTTGGAACATGGTTTTGCATTGCATATCTTATTTAGAATCCGGTAACTCCTATTTCAGAGTCATTGAGATAACATGCTGTGTTTTAACGAAGGTCACTTCTTATTTCCTGCCTTTATCATAACTCATATAGGGAGAATGTACAGTAAGAGGGATAACACTTTATGGTCACGGTCACTGATTACGTTCAAATTCAAACTCCCAAAACTGCATTTGAATATTTTCCTCCTTATACTCTTCTATGTCGGTGCGATTTGTTTCTTATTATCTTTCATAATATGCTACCCTACTTCCCCCTACTTTCTCCAGTTTGCATCCGCCCAAAAGTTGTGTGAATGCTCTTTCCTATCTTGTAACATTCGTATGTTACTTTATTTTTTTTTTTGTATTATCCGAACGTGTGAATAAGACACTCTTCAACCCCTCCCACTTGTCCTCATAACTTCCTGTCCGTAAATTAAGATGCTTTCAATGTCTAGTGATTTTCAATGTTGTTTTTAAGTACCAGTCTCACCCACCAATCTCCCTCTCCTAATACACACATAACAATATCATCACAGCTATAAAATCGTTTTTCCCTTTCATTGTAAGTAGTTTTAATCACCACAGCTCCATCGCTCAGTTACTTGCTGGTATTTACCAATACCGGTTCTTTTTTCATACAATTATCTGTAATTAAACAGTATTTAATTCCTTATTTTAAAGATGTCTTACCCTGCCCCTTCTCTCAGAGGTAAATTCACTTTGAAGAGCAAGAAACTGGCATCAGTTTTACATAATTTCATATTTAAATGACAGATTATGGGCGTCATCGTGAAGCAAATTTTCTGTATATTAGAAGTTTGTACATTTTGAAATATATATGCTGTATGAGATTATATGTTTCTCGTATCCGTTGTCATGAAATAAGATTTATGGGTGTTTAGTTCAGCGTAGGCATTTTTAATGAAAGCAATGTACTAAATAGAAAGAATAATTTCAACGTGAAAGCACAATGCATTATAAAATATAATCATTGATGTACAAAACAATGAGAACGAATTTTGTTGACACCCTGTGTATATAATTTTATTTGAGTTGTCTCTTTTTTGTAGTATTCCAGGGGTGTATGGTTTAGGTACCATATACGGTGAGCTTGAGATTCATCTAGATAAAGAAACAGTGAAAACCTCGACAGATTCTTCTAGCGGTACAGATGAACTACAATCTAAATCAAAAAATGATGCAGACGCAAAACACCAGGAACTACAATCTAAATCAAAAGATGATGCAGACGCAAAACAACAGGAACTACATTCTAAATCAAAAGATGATGCAGACGAAAAACATCAGACCTCTTCAGAAAAGTTGGACATAAAACAATCAATAAGATTGAAGTCAGAAATTGCTAAAACGTTGCAGAAACATCAGTATCGCGGTCGATATTCTGTCAAATATGTCCAAAATAAACCTGGAGAAGTAGCTGCTAATTACGAGCCTGGTGATAAATTGATTCACCAAGGAAGAAAGGGATTTGGGACTCTTGGAGGATTTATCTTTAGTAAAGATGGAAAGCTCCACGGTCTTACATGTGGACATGTTGTCGGCGATGATATGGACATCTATATAGATAAAACCATACGAGAGCTATTAAGCTGTTGTTCCAAAGTAGTCAATCACGGAAATGGAGAACTTAAATATATAGATATTGCAGCTTTAGAGATACACCCGTCCTTGCAATCTGAATGTAAAAGATCTTTAGAAAGAAGTTCTGACCGCATAACAAAAGTAAAACTGGCTGAAGACCATCCGGAAAAAATGATCGGAAATACTGTTTACAAGTATGGAGCAGCAACTGGCAGAACCACGGGTTTTATCGTGTCGATTGACTACAGCGTGTTAGGTATGGATACTAAAGACTATTTAGTCATGATAGATACAGTCCCTGACATTCCAAGTGGTTTCAGCGAAGACTTCAGTTCTCTGATCTCTAAGGAGAACGATCATCAAGATGGAAATACTACGGCTATGGAAACTGATAATACAACTATGAATGAAACATCATACGATGAGGCACACAGTGATGCAGATGCTGATGAAGAGAAAATGGACATAGAGTTTTGTTCAAGTCCATCACAAATCAACTATGATAACAGTTCATTAGAGCCAGGTTGTTCCGGAAACAAAAAGATTAAATTGGATGACCGAAAATCATCTAAAATGAAATACAGTGAGGGCAATAATACGCTTGTCCAAAAGAACGAAAATTCTGAAATTGAAGGAGGAAGTTTTCTACAGGTTAGAGGTACAAACGGTGCTGATGAGGAACGAATAAAAGGCATACATTTATCTCTTCGTGAAAATGTAAATAACCGACTTGGAAGTGACGCAATTTTCCGTCATCCTCTCGTATATGTTCTACGTAATACTAGCAATCTGGGACCTACTTCATTGGATTCAACCGAATGTGAAACACCCGATGAAGTGTTTGCAAAGAGAGGAGACAGTGGCTCAATTATATGTATACCCGAACCAACTCATAACAAACTTGATTGTGTAGCTTTGTCGATGCTTTTTGCTGGTGACTTTAAGACTGATGGTGATGAAAGTCTGAAATGCTTGTCATTCAAATTGAATGTAGGCTTGCATACGCTGATGCAAAGACATCAATTGGACTTTTGATTGTTAACAATAAGATACAGGATATGTCGTAATTAAACGTTACGGCATATCATCAATGGTTATTCATTGAAATACATGTCTAACAGCCTTACCATGTTTTTGAAGCTAACAGAAACAGATACTTGTATCATTAAAGAAAAAAATAAATGAGAGAAAAAGTTCTTCGACTGACACATTGTAAATGTATGATAATAATATACAAAGTGAGCTAGTTCTTGGGGAAAAAATGATTTGTTAAATCCGTTCTCTAGGAGCTTATAAAAAAGGCTCTATAAGTAAATATGAAAATTGCAATCAAAACTTAAAGGGAGACAATAAATTTGAAAATTTAAAATAGATATTATTTTTAGGAATATGCGAGTCAAAATACAAATGATTCAGTGCATTAAGGTCATAAATATATATATTAAGTGATAACATTGAGCCAATGTATGATTTATTCCAATTGTATTTTCAATTTTAAAGGCGGGTATAACTATGTATAAAGCAGAAGTTCAGGAGTATATATGACGAATTAATCCATTGTTTACATTTACAGATGCGAATTAACTGAAATCATGGGGTTGTTTATCTTCAATATGTTTTGTTCCGCTGTATCATATCATGTGTTATATGATTTTAAGGTATTAGATCACTTATAGTAATGTTTACAAAATTGCTTTTGCTTGGTATATTCTGAAAGGTAACCGTGATTTGCACTATTTTGCAATTTCTAAACAACTTTTACCGTGCCGTTTTTTTATATAAATTTTGTATAACTTGTGGTATCTCCTCAAGCTCAAGTAGAGGCAAATTTCAAAGTGATAGCCACTATCCAAAACGTTTGCAGAGAACTCATTTTACCATTAATTTTGATAAAAGAAACATCAAACTATTGGTAAACAATTATAAAACACAAAATAAAAATGTCAATATCATAATTTTTCTATGGTGCCTCAAGTAAACGGATTTAATGAGACAGAATTCATACTTCAACATTGAAAAAATAAGGTCAAATGCTGTGTTTCTGTTTTGAATTTTGCTTACTCCATTTAAAAACAACCTTAGGGCAGACGTTAAACCTACCTAAATTTCTTCCACAATATATAATCTAAGAGAGAAAGCAAAATAGATAACTTTCACCGCGTGTAACTCAATATTTTTAAAGGTGTGTAACTCTACCCCTTCTGTTTCGGTAGTAAATTCACTTTGAACACCAAGAAATCGCTTATAAGATTCATCTTTTTCCATTTTTGTACACGAAATCAATAATAAATCTTGAAAGAAGTAAAAACTTACTAGAAAAAGAGAAAATAAGGGAAAAAATTGGTTCCAGAAGGCTTGAACCTACGCCCCCCTAAGAATTGCAGTAAAAGTAGGTTTATGATAGGAATTGAATACGCTTCAAAAAGGAGGTTCTCTTTTAGTGATCTAATACCTTAAATTGTTGATATACCGTGCCATTGTTATAAATGTATTCACACATTTTGCCCATTTAGTGGCGCTATATATTAAGGGACAGTTGTTTGAATTACAAAGTTAATCAAGAGATCAATCTTTTCCAATGTTTAATTTGTTTTGATAGCTTAAAAAGAGAAGAAGCCATTAGCTCTCTCCTTATACAAAGTTTCTCAATACAACACTTTTGCAATCAGTATGTTGATATCTTGGATACAGTGCTAAAATTGACCCAATTTTTTACAAAACCTTCTATGGTACATAATTGTACCGAAATATATTTTAATTATAATTATCATATATATAATGTACAATTAGTATTAAAGATGGACAATCATATTTTAGCAACATCATATGACATATTTCAGTTTTTTTATATATCCTGTTAGAGATTTATTTAAGCTCCAAAAAAACTATTATATATAGTTAGATCCCTATTGGAATACATATTTTATTAATTTTAATGAAATTATGTAATTATCTTCCTTTGATACATGGGTTTTCAAAAAGGTTTCTTTTTTTTTTCAATATAATTTCCATTTTTACATTTGCATTAGATGGATATTTGGGTAAATTAACTACCTGATACAAAAGGCAAGTTTTAAAAGAGAAATCATCTATTTTCAATCTATCTTGGTTGCGCAACCAAGATACACAAAGGGAGGTAATAATATTTTTATAAACCTGTTTGTCTGATGAATTTTGGCAAAATATATACCTGTCCATGCAACTTTTTGACAACTTTAATTAAAAAATGCTTATATTCATATTATTCATTCGGCAAAATATGTTCGTTGAATTCATATGTATGCTGAAACTAACGCTTGGTTGGGCAACTAGGATACGAAAATTAAATTTTGAAAATACTTTCAGTAAAAATCTGGCGTGTATTAAGAACTTGGTAAACACAATTAAGTGTAAACTAACAGTAAGTAAAGTTTCGAACAAATCCTTTGGTGGGTCAAAATCTGATTAACCACCTTTAACGTTTCTTAGTCTCTTTTCAGCAAGGCTTAAGAGCCTCTTTTAGAATTTATTTTATGATATGAAACGGGATTTTTGTCACTTCCTATCAAAAACAACATTTTAACACGGTGTAATCTGTTTTCATCTCATCGTCTTTGTATCTTAACCAGTAGGCTGAATCAGCCTGTTAGAACACCTATAAATATTCATATACACTATTATATTATACATGTATATATCTATAGAACCAAAAAGAACGTTGATTTTCGTATGAACAACATCAGCGCCACAATATCAAACGGTGACCCTTCCTGTCAGATTGCGCGTACAGTCTCACTGCGTTTACGAAGCAACAGAACCAAAACGGGTCCATTCGAAAGGTGTCAAAAGTGCAAACATCTTTAAAGACAGCTGTTTTATCTGTCATTAACCTAAGATTTAAAGCATTATCAAATGGATCTTTAAGAAAATATGAATATTATTTTAATATGAATATTATGCACACGATTGGCATACTTAAACGTAAGGAAAAACAGCTCATTATAGGTTTCGTGTTGTATTATACGAATATGATCATTTGTTTATTGTTGATCGCGGCCGATGAGGCCGCGATCATATTGAATAGGACAAGTATTTGCACGCTGGGGAAAATATTTCATGATGGACCTGTCAATTCTTTACTTGTGGATGAAACAGGTCTCATAAGCGTAAATACGACTAGCTTCTACTGATTATAAAACATACCGTACGATTTGTTGTGAATTAACTGTTGTTGTACTTTTAGTAGTTTAACCGCCACCCTTGTTTAAGAGCAACATTTAAAAACACGTTTGTTTCATCCTCAAGTAATAAGTACTAAGTAGACTCGCCCAGTTTAATCAATCTAGATGCATAATCTAACTGTTATATATAGAGCGCTTACTTCACCCGATTTACATTCGGAACATTTTCACGCGTTTCGGGCTTTATCGTATGTTTAACATGGGATTTTTGAACCGTCCAAAGATGCTGGAAATGTTTGTCTCATTGTTTATTTATTTTTTAATAAAAATGTTACTGCTTTCATTGTCTACCACTTTTTTTCCACCCTTGCCTGAAAAAACAGTAATGAGTTTGTACACTGTTCAGACAATTTAACCAAACACAAGTTTACCTGCATAAACAGAAAGCATGATATGTCACCACGCGCGGATCCAGGGGGGGAGGGGGGGCCGGGGGTCCGGACCCCCTCTGGAAAATCTTTAAAAAAGGAAAGAAGACAAGAAGGAAAGAAAATGTTTTTCGAAAAAGGCAACATTAGGACTGCATGTAAAGTATATGCGGCTGCTGCTACATACGACCCCGACATAATTCATATTATTTATCTAAAAGAAACTAAGAATTTAACCTTCAAGAAAGCTTGATTTTATCATTTTCCCAAATTTAACAGGTTAGTCCATAAAACTGTTCCAGAATGCAAAAAATGAAGTGCTAAATTTCAAAATTTCCAGGGTGTGGGGGGGGGGGGGAGGGGCAGGGGATCGGATCCCCTCTGAGAAAATTGGCTGTGTCCGTGCATGGTCACTATACCTGTCCAGTACTGGACATTATGGTAAACGCTTCTTTCCTGAACAAATGACAATTTCGCAGCTTTTGTCCGGTTTGTACAAATTTCTGGCCGCGATAAACCATTTGACTTGTTTTATGATTGTATATTCACTATTGCCGTGCATTCATACTGTATATGTTGAATATTTACTAACTTGAGGTTGAATGAAAATAATACTTTTCAACAATCTTTTACCTATATTGTTTCCTCTGATATAGACTGGTATCAGACTATTTTGAAGAAACTTTTTGCGGACTGTGGCAGCAATAAAGGTAAGTACGGTCACGTGGAACAAAGGTAACATGTGTATGATTGTTTTGCAAAAAATAAAAAAGTAATAAAATTGTGAACTTATACAAAATTTATACGTGCTACTTTTATTTGTTTTTTAGGGGGAAGGGGGAAGGGGTGGGGGTGGGGCGTGGTCGGGTTGAATATATTCGCGAAACCAAAACAAAGAAGAAATGTCGAAGACGGTTATGGAGGCATAGAGGGGACAATCGATTGTTTTTATTTCTATTCGTGTTTACGACAGAATTATCTCCTGCACGCGAAATATTATCTCGTGGCGTAGACATAGTATCTCATGTCATGACATAATTAACTATATTCCCACGACATCTTATCTCGTGGCCGCAAGATGAATTCCGTGGCCACGAGATAAATCAACATGCAGAAATTTTACATGGTTTATTATGACCCTTGAATTTCTCAACATTTCAATGTGACAGTTTCCGCTCTCTAACTCAAGCGATTCACCAAATTTTGTCGCAATATTTATGGGCCAAGTGGTATACAAGCCGATTATAGTCTCTATTGAGTCTTTGCCATTGAGTTCCTAAAATTGGTTAAATTTGACAGTGACATTTCTGATCTTTTTTATCAACACTGGATAACAGCTACTCAAGTTACACTGTTTTCCTTATATTTTAGAGGGTATTTTGTAAAAGCAAAGCTTTTTGTTACATTATCATATTGATTAGCGAGTATATTCAATAATGAAAATATATTTCTTTGCTACGCTCGAGGTATTTACTTTTCTGTAGCGTTTGCAAACCATTTGAACAAGATGTCAATTTTTAGCTCACCTGAGCACGAAGTGATCAATATGAGCTATTTTAACCGGTCATTGTAAAAAAAATAGTGTAAATATTGTCATTGCCATAGCGTCAAATTAATATACTTTACAATGAATGGATTTGCTTTAACAAGTTGCAATACTTCATGGTATATTTATGCAGCAGAAGGACACTCTAACTTTTCTAAGTATTCGTAGCGGATTTCATAAAATAGTGTTTATCACAGGGAAATGTTGCATGCGGTAAACTTTCATCTTATATACTCAACAATGCATACTACAAAACTTTACAAATGTCTGACTTCAGACCTGATGCAAAATCTTAAGGATATACATGTTCAAACTTGAAAAAAAACTCTAAAGCAAACATACAAACGTCTAAATATTTGATATTTTGTAAATGTCTTACAAAAGTTATAATAAAACAAAAAAAAATGTATGAAATATTCTATTAAGCCGGCCAACATCACTAGTTCACCTTGTTTAATTATGTATGTAAAACTTGTTGAAACATTAAATAGTGCAAAGCAAATGCTACAACGACGAAAAGTAATAATCGACGACCAAATGTAATACAATAGACTTTAAGAACCACAACAAATGTAACAAATCGGCAACAAATGTTCCAACGACAACAAATGTAACGTTTCTTTAATGTGATTGCCACCTCATGAAATATATGTCTATATACCTATTAAGAATTGATTTCGATTAATACTTGAAATAACATAGATCGTCTTCATTTCATCGACATTATTATCATTAATGATGATAGCCGAGCGAGATTATTTCGAGTCAAGAGTTTGGCACATTCCAGAACGGCACAAAATCTCCCTCCATTTGGTCGAAGGCAGAGCGTGATTATGCAATTACCGAAATGGGCTTGTAATGGTAAAGGAATATAATATATTTGCTTCGTTACATCAAACCGTTATAGACAATGGTACGAGAAAGGCTACTTTCAATTTTCTAACCGTACGGGTAGTTTTTTAGCATCTTCTGCATAACTTTCAATATTATCATGTAAAAATCGGCAACAATCGTATCAAAATTTGACTTTTCTGAGCAGCAACACATGTTACATGGACATCAACAATGTCACTCGTACCCCTATGTTTGAAATGTAGTTATTTCATGGAGAAACACTTTTTCGTCTGATTCATGTAATTTCCATTTTATTGTTGTTTTCTATGTTTGGTACATTATTGTTGGTTTCTATGTTTGGTAAATAATATAAAAAGTACATTTTTGTACATAGTTAAGTTTGATATAACTATTTCTATATGTTAGTTATATTTTCTTTCTGTTTTGTTTCTCTGTGATAAGAGTTTTATAATGATAAACGTTATACCACAGTATACACTCTGTAGAACCTGTTACATCTTCCGACACTGTAAATAACACAATACCGGATTTTGAAAGAAAAGAAAAACACTACTTAAATTATTTTGCATATCTTACCAATTTGGACGGATTAAGCCTCGCATTATTTCCAGGTATATGTATATATTATTCCCAGTAAATTCCCTGTATTCTTTCAATTCGTGGTCTCTGGCCATAACGAGGTTTGACGGGGCGACCTAGCGAAGTGGCACAAATAAGCCACCATACTCCTCTAATAGTTACGTATTAGCTGTTTCTATTTTAAGACGCCTTAAATTTATTTTTAACATTGGTTTTATCTGAAAGAAGCTATCTATTTTCACTACTGGATTACGGAAGACAAACTGCTTGGTGAGTTAATTATTTTAAATTACTGAGTAATAAGACATTACTGACCCTGGGACATTACCTTTTTCGCGAGCTTGTTTATTTTTTTAATGAGAAGTCATGTATCCTATAATATATAAATAACATATAATTATGCATGTCTGTCGTTGAAGCGTGTATGGGAGAGTGTGTACGATCGATATGGTAGAAGGACGGAAGATCAGCGGTTCTGCCCATGTGCCCGTTTGTGCCTGATATAAAAGCTTAATAGACATCATCTTACCTATATTTGAGTCAGAGGAGCGTTACCTCTTACAACAGTCGTTATGTAAAGAAAGAACGTTTTGGATTTATGGGAGAGGGGGGGAGGGGTTAAGATTGAAATTGAATGTCAGAATTTTTGTGATTTATTTCTACGAGTTTTATTAAATATTTGCACAAATTCCTTCCAGAATTCCTAACATATGTGAATAATTCGTTTCTTAGAAGTTAATGTTTCAATAATGGAGTCCTACCAACCTCTAATACATGTCATATCGTTAATATTCAAGCGAAAATATCTTACGTCTACAAAATCTTTCTTCTACTGCTTCTCCCACATATATTTCGTATTTGATTTATCTTTGGTACCTGATTTCATATGCCAGGATGTATGTCTGCCGTACGGGGCGTATGTATGAAATCGAGTGCCTTTGATATGTTCTAGATATTTCCTCCAAAAATACACGTGCGATTGTAAAACTGATATTACACGCTGATGTTGCGCGCTAGTACAATTTTGTGATTGCAATGCGTCAATTAAGGCTCCCAAAGTGTATTCGTACACTGTCAATTAATAAAACTAATAATCTCCGTAACTGGAACATTTTAAGATCAAGATTAAGTAGTTAAACAATTTAATGTATTACTTTAGTGAGTTAGGATAATTCATCTAAATGGAACATCAAATTCGTGGAGTTCCGTTACTGAATTTATTATTATGAATAAAAGTATATCATTGCATGACTCACTGTATAAATCGTTGTTCAAAAATGCACACTTACTGAATGGCTGTCCGGTCTATTGTCAAACCTGTTAACCCGGGGTCCTTTACCCGAGGCCAGAAGGACCGCGGGCTGAAATTTATGACTATTGCTTTACAAGCCATTATTTCAATTATTGTTTTATTAAAATGTCATCAGAGATTTTTCACTGAAGTTTTGACTTTAGCCAATTACATCCTTGTTGGACTATAGACCGGTGGATAGACTAAGCACCTGTGGACTGGCGATTTGTATAAGGACTCACTTTTGCTGCAAGTTTGTAGCTTGGTTGCCGGTCCTTAGTCTCTTTCTTTGTTGACCTAAAACATTATTTTTCAAATTATTACGCTGATGGCAAAGGCATATATTGGCGGGACTGAAAGATTTGTGTCGAGAAGTTTAGACGTTTTGGGAAAAAAACAGACATATTAATGACATTGCAAATCATTAGTGTGTTTAAAGTAAACTTAAATTGATATGGGTATTCATTTTCCTTCTAAATGAGAAAGTGTTTTGAAGCAGAATTCGAGATAATGTTAATTATATTTTTTTCCGTGAAACCCAACCCTAAACTTGAAAAAAAAACTTCAAACATTTGTTTTTAAAACCCTTATTGAATGACTTGCAGGACAAAATCAAAAATGTTTGCCCTCGGTAGTAAGTTTTGTGTAATACAATAATAATGTCTATTGTGTATCTTTCAGAAGGTGTCGGTACAAAACAGATCTGTAAACGATGGCTGCTGGAAGCAATGTTGATTGGACACTTTTACCTTCTGACGTAATCGTTCACGTGTTTTCGTTCCTGAACTCACATGACCTAAATCATGCATCACGTGTTTGCAACACCTGGAACGAAGCATTCGATCATCCAACACTCTGGCAGACTTTTGAATTCTGGTTTTTCCTACCGTCGCATGTTTCATACCTGGAGGGTGCAAAAAAGTACGGAAAATACATGAAAAAAGTTTTTATAGGTGTAAATCAAATGTTGACTCACAACCGACAAAATGCTTGTGCACTTTTAGAAATTCTCTCCCGAATAGACCGTCGACGTATAACTTACTTAAAAATTGCATTCACTGGAGAAAATCCTCTTTTCTATTCCGGCCAAGAATTCCTCGACGGATTGAGTATTTTATTTTCTAAAGTTGCGGACAACGTAGAGGCGCCTATAGCCACATTACAATACGTGGATCTAAGTGGATTATCAGTTCCTATTGATGATCGGGTGATAGACGCTCTGTCAGAAAATCACACAGGATTAAAATACCTTGATATTCAGAACAAAGTGATTATCAGCAAAACAACTTCTGACTGTATCTTGCGTCTTGTGGAGAGATGTAGGGATTTACGAGATCTCCGTCTCTACTATTGCAGTATCTCAAACGAAGTATTGGAAGCGTTTACTGAGCACGATCGAACCGACGTTGAGCATATATCCATTGTATGCAGACGAGAAGTAAAATTTGGATACGAACTTGAAACGGAGGCGTGGGAAGATTTGACTACCCGTATACCTTCATTGCGAGTAACCCTGGGCTTCGATCATACGTGTCCTTACCAATTAATTTCTGCAATAATGAAGCCTGTTATACCAGTGCGTACATTGAAATTGGAAACTTTCGCTATATGCCATGACGAAGTTAACTTGGCAGCTACATTATATAATAAAACGCTCGAGAAATTAGTTCTTCAAACAAGAAACTCTCTAGAACTGGAGGCGGCGCTACTGAAAGTTGCACGGACATGTACTTTACTGCGTTCGCTTTTGGTTTACTGTGTAGTAAGACGGGAGACTATAAATGAGATTTTTCGTTTACATCCTGACATGGAAGAAAGGGGAACGTATATTTTGAAGTCGGAAGTTGAACCTGAACCGTGGGTTGTTGGTGTAGAAGAAGGGGACTGAGTTTTTTTATATATGAGATTGGTTTTTAAAAATATAAAGTTTGAAACCCGGTTACTGGATATATATTTTTTTTCATAATCAACATATTGTTATTATGTATCGTGTCGGTTTTGTTATCACTAACTCGACTTTGAATAAGGAGGGGTGTTGCACTCACCCTGGCGTCGCTGTCGCCATCGCTTTATGGCTAGCTTGTCATCTTCACTGTTTCTTCTTAAACATTGCCGCTATCATCAAATTTCACATAAGGTTGGTCTTGGCCTTTGAGGCACACATCTCAAGGTCACTTGAGTCAGATGTAATACTGCTGGGCGAGGCGTATGTTCTCCGTGACGATTTGATAAAAAACGTTGTGTCTGAAACCATTCGTCCTCCACCTCTGATAATTCATTTGGGGAAGTTGGCAGTTACTTGCGGAAAACAGGTTTGTACTGGTACAGAATCCAGGAACACTGGTTAGATTAGATGCCCGCCGTTACATGACTGAAATACTGTTGAAAAACGGCGTTAAACCCAAAATAAATAAACAAACAAATGATCGAAGTAAGCAGAAATAACCTTAGTTTAGGATCACATCAAAGGTCAGGGACACCGGGGTCAAATATTGTTATAGTACTTTGTGAAGTTTTATAGCAAGATTCTCAATTTCACTGTATCTTAATACCTTCTAGGGATCTCCTTGGCCGAGTAGTTATGGTCGCTGACTTCAAATCACTTACCCTTCACCGATGTGCGTTCGAGCTTCATGCGAGGAAGTCATCCAGCCTTCTTACGGAAGGTCGGTGATTCTACCCAGGTGTCCGCCCGTTTTTAAAACACGTAGGGTCTTCCTCCTCTTTCAAATGCTGGTAAGTCGCCATATGACCTATAATTTTGTCGGTGCGATGTTTTACCTAACAAGCTTAATACCTTCTGCCCTCGTAACCATTAAACGTCACAAAAGGTTTGATCATAGGACGGGAAAGGTATATTTTGGTTTTGAAAAAAGAAAGCTTCAGGTCTGATTAAAATTTTGTAATAGTGCTGGTTACAGTTTTTTGACACAATTTTTGCTTTCACATATATCTTATAATACAATCTATATCTTAGTACCGATAACTTAAGGTGCATAACTACGGCCGAATGGTTCACTTCCAGCCACAAATGCATATTCAGTGTACACTTTTGTGCCGTTAATGGAGGAAAGCCATTTTGTAGAATTTAAAATTTCTGTCCAGATAATCGATGGCAATAAATCAGTTTGCAGTTCTCATACTCTGTAAAAGACGTAGTTTGAGACCATGGAGAAAGCTCATTTTGATGGATAATTTAAGTAATCGTTTTCTATAATGTTACGGCCGTCTTCTGTATTTCATATGGAATGTGCATACACAACATTCTTTTGCGGACAAATGTTCGTAAGAATTAAAGCAAATACCCGAATTGTATTCTAGACCTTCAAGTCTTCAGTATATTAGTAAGCCGTTATTTGGTTACAATATGGTATATATATGGAATGAAGTCAAGGGGCAACTGGGGTCTTCTTTCATCAAAGGCAAGTACTTGACCATAACTGTCACTGTTGCAGTAAAAAAAACTGTTCGTCAAATTGACACTGAATGTTCATTTCGCCGATGTACCATTGAATCTTCGATAATTCACAAATTGCTGCACTTTCTAAGTCAAATGTCACCTTCACATACGGTTGGGTCTACCATATTGCCTACATAAACATAACTTATTTTTATGTTTGACTGCGTGCAAATGATTGGAGTCCATTAAAAGTTAAGACAGGGCTCCTACGTCCGGAACAGCCTAAGGTACATGCACAAACACTAGTGCCACAAAAAGTTATGTGATAACTTTTATCAGAATATCGTCGTACTGTATTGACTGATCGCTCACATTTCAGAACTCATATTTTCGACGTACAGGTTGTTTCAAAATAGGAATTTAACAAAGATACATGTATTCAATTTAACGATGTTAGCGTCACATTCTGAACCGCTTACATCCTTTGGAATTTGTCAGTTGGACGTGGATAGGCATAGCATGAACTTTTGCAAGTGGTAGAGAGTTCTGCGCATGCGTGTCCGGAAACTGCTTTTGTAAGATCAGTATTCAAAGAATCATCAAGAGTCCATGGGTAAGGAATACATCATATATTTCAATTGTTTTCTCCCCTTATGTGTCTCAGCCAATAGTGTACTTTTCAGCCTTTTTCGTTTTGTTGGACTCTTTTCGATTAATCAGGTTTAGACAATTAGGGTATGTTTTAGCCGTTTCGCACTTTAGATTATTTGCAACAAGCTTCGGCAAGTGTTGAAATATGGTGACGATTGAATTGATTATACTGAGCTGTATGAAATATGTTACCAGAAATAACATTTCAGAAAACACGAGTTTTATCTTTGATTGACACCGCATGGAAAGAAAAGATTTTGCTATAAAAACTCGTGTATGTGACACTTTTGTAAAAATGCCAGTGGTTGTAAATAAAGTAGTCTGTATGAAATTATTCTTTCTATTTTTGTTTTGAGAACCAGAGCGGGGAAAACGGAATTATTTTACGGATACCATTTTGTGTTTAGGAAGGCTATGTCAGATTATAACAGTTTAATTAACTTACTTTTGAAACATACCTTGATAGTACTAAAATGGCATTTTAGCCGTATCAAATATTAACCAAATACACAATCAGCATATGTCTGATTGTGTGTTATTTTTAAGGTAAGTATGTAAAGAATCCCTTCAAATATAATAATCTGTACAAGGTTAGCTTTGTGTAAAGAAACTAGTCACCGGCCCGTTTAGTATGCTCATGTTCAGCATAATTGAGAATTGAGCAGCATCCCATCAATCAATAATGCAGAACAAGGAAACAAACTTCATTTGAAAAAAGAGTCTCTTTGGGTTAAAATATTTACAAATGATGGTTCTCAGCTCTTGCAATTACATATGCAAATTGCTCACACAGAAAGGAAGGTAAAAAAGCCTCCATGGGATTCGAAAGCTCCAGTCATTTTCCTTGGTCTAAACAAATATCCTACCGTAATACCAGCCCAGATTAAGGTAGATCTGAATGTTTGATCAGCCAGAAGTAATGGCGTAACGTCATTTATAAAATATAAAAGTTAAACGTTTGACACGTTAACTCATTCCAAATAATAGAGAGTTTGAGATTTCAACCTTCGCCTTCCCCTTCAACGTCTCTTGCGAAGTTAACGTATGAAGTTGAAGTTCGATTAAAATTCCTTGAGATTTCAAACATTAGAATGAACCTTACTTCTTTTAATCCGCCCATTCAATTTATCCGTAATTATGATCGTTTTTTTCGTGCATTTTGATACCAATTGTCCGAAAGGGCAGGAATTTTACAAGAGATTTTAAAAATGAAAATTAAATAAAAAAACATTTCAATTAATATAATCATCGCATGGATATTAGAGCGATTACTTACAAAAACAACAACAACAACAAAAAAAAAACAAAAACAAAAAAAAACAACAAAAAAAAAAAACGATAAAACAATGTGAAACAAAGTAAAAACTCGTTAGTGTTGCTCCAAACATTTAGGTTTTATATAAAATTATGTCAGTATAGTCAGTATACAATGCAAGATTGTAAATCATACACGAGAGGAAATAATGATTATTACATACCAAAAATTATTTTCCATTGGGTTTCAATGGACCGCGATCGTGCAATATTTTTCCATATCATGACGTTGAACGCTTTCATATCGGACTAGTCCCAATCCGTGACTCTAGTTACCTCCCCTGACGGTCCGTCCATTGCGAATCTCGTTTCTTTAGATTTTTGTTGCTATTGTGTGTTTGTTTAATTTGTAATTTATGCAACATTTTGTTTACTTTTACACTTTGATTAATCTGACCTATTAGATACTGACACGTAGTAATTTATCAGACTGAAATGAAATGAATGTTATAATTACGTCATGAGTTGGACTAATATAGGACGTGGAATGTTTTCTTAACGTTGTAATGGAAAGAATCGCGTGACGTCCATGGCGTCCACGCGCACGTTGCGACAACAAGTTGACGTCATTTTCGCGGAAAATATTAATGCGCGTCAGTTTGATTTGTTTATTGCGTTTTCGGAGATTTTTACCGTATTTTTTTCTGTCTTTCGTGACAGAACGATAATTTAGATATAAATTAATCATTTGATAGTGGATGTGTAATAAAAAGGTTATCAATTTTGTATGTGGATACATGCACTCGTTCTTTCGCGGACAATATTGCGCTCCTAAAGTCGCGCAGTATTACCGCTGCAGAACTCGTGCATATATCCACATACAAAATTAATAACCTATAAGGATCATATCAAAGTGATAATGTCACTCTGTATGACTCTGTATGATACCAAACTCTCAGACAGCGTAATATGATTTTAATATACAATTTTATAAGTAAAGGATCTGCGGATCGAGGACTTTTGGTTAGAGGGACACCAACATTAAAGAGGGAGTCACCCATTTCAGGGTGGCTGAGGGGAAGGGGTGTGAGTGGGGGGCGGGGGGGGGGGTAGGGGTAGGGTAGGGTCAGACCGAATTTCAAGACCGACTTTCTTTGTAAAATGTAAGAATCAAACGGGGGAATTAACCCACAATGTCCCTCTGCCAGGCTCTTGTTCCGTGCATTTAAAGAACGGAGTTATCCCATACGGCTAACAGGAAACGTCTCTCGTCATGATATCATAGATCTGAAATTGTCTGACACTTCAAAACAATTTTCCGTCTTACTAGTACCATTTTGTTTATAATCAAAACGCAATTGTCGTATTAAGTGTCCGACAGAAACAGATTGATTTTATTTGGATGTGAAAATAAAATGTTCCACCAAATGATAATCGCGCGTAATTATTTATTTTTCAAGTAAAATGACTGTCATGCCATGTGCCTCCATCCAGATTTCAGTCTTTGATGCCGAGTTTGTGGACAGAGTAGATGTAAAAAGAATGAAGTTTCGACTTTCGTGATATCACATCTTCGGACGTTCAAAACTTCACTTCATACGACAAAAAGGCCCATCTGGTATAATCGATACCGCCTGAGGACAGAAATATGCCGTAGAAGTTAAAGTTTGAACAAAATCTCAAAGTTTCTCAAAATCAGTTGATAACTTCATACTTCCAGGTTCAATTCAATGTATTTAGTTAAAATCATTAGCCAAACAAAACTTCATTATTCTTATACCTATTGATAGTGTTTTGCATCAAATTTAGTCTAATTTTATATATGGATAATCAAATAATTTAATAAGCAGAAATCCTGAAACTAAGCTTTTTATTTCGCATAGTAATAAAGAGAAGTCTTAGGCTTACGTGATATTACATGGAAAACTTTAGTAGCAACGTGTGGTATAAATAAAATACACGCATGTCGGTGACGTTTTACCCAAAATATATATGAGAGACGTTGAAGGGGAAGGCGAAGTTTGAAATCTCAAACTCTCTAATGTCTTAAAATCAGCTCTCTTTACTCAAAGGCAAACTAATTTAATATCTAAAAAAAAAAGAAAGCACACGAACCAACACATGTTATTTTACCATAATGTAGATTATAAGATTCATTCACTGGATGTAGGTGCAGATGGGATTATCCGGCCTCGAGGGTAACTGTTTAAGGCGGTAACGAGGCTCAGCCGAGTTACCGCGTAAACAGTTACCCGAGAGCCAGTGATAGAGTCTTTTTCTTGCATACCACATTCAAGAAATAACTGTAAAAATAAAATCAAACGAATTACTTTCTTTTTAGAACTGTTTACTTACAGCAGCGTATTTAAACAAAGCGCGGGAAATCAACGTCTGTAAACAGGAAAGACGTCATGACGTTTCAAAGACAAATAACAATGTTTAAAGTGTTCCGGTTTTATTTTATCGCTTGCAGCGTAACGTTATGTATTTGTAACAAACTTACGTTTTTTGAATCGAGAAATATACAAAAGGAACAAAGAGGGACTATCAAGGTATCGGATTTTAATTCCATTTTATGAAATAAACTTTAAATTACTTCATATATGTAATTCGCAATACGTCATTTACAGTACGAGAGTAATCATACTCCCCGGGAGGTAAGATAGAGTTTTCCAACACCGGAGAAAATACTGGAAATCCCCGTCTGGTATGCAAGAAAAAATATTTCCGACGTTGAAAAGTTTTAGTGAAAAGTTTCGTTAAAATCTACATTGCAGAAACAGTTCTATTTCCCGTAGACATCCATTACAAAACTTGTTCGAATTATAAATTTTTGAAATCAGTATAGCAAAAAAGCACACGAGCAAGTTTTAATAAAATACTACATTCTAGCATAAAACTGCTGTTCTTGTCACTTTTCGGGAGAGATTAACAGAGATTCTCGCGATCGCGTGCTGTTATAATACCTTTTTATATATGCACGTTCAGTGGCAAAACGTAAGCGTCATTCGGCCCTAAAACGGATAATTCAAAACGAAATGACGTCAACGTAAAAAACAACTCAGACATTGAGTGACATTATATTCAATTTATCAGTTTTTACGCGTTTTATGCTAGAATAGCGTTAGCGCATGTTCATTTCGTGTTATAACATTTGTAGAATCCCACGGGCTCGGGCACCAACCAATCCCTCGGGATTCTGCAGACGTTCTAACACGAAAAAACATGCGTTATTCCTACATTGTAAATGGTTGTTTTTTGTTTTTGTTTTTTTTATCCGAACGTACAGAACTACCTTAAGCTTTTTTCATCTTCTGTTGATGTAAAACAGGAAACCCAGACCTGACAGATACTAGAAGTCTTTCTGTTAGTGTTTAAAAATATGGTTCGTAAATAATATGATGAAAAATCTAATGAATCTGCGTAACTTGAATAACTGCCGTTCAGATTCACTTTATATAAGAAGTATATGAAACTGTTGTAAACTTGAATATTGTAGTTTTGTAAAGTTATAGCTTTTGCCTCCCTATTTTTCAAACTTTTTACTATTTTCTGCTCTCGTTGGCATGTTTCCGGTTTGTAATGGTCGTGCAGAATGTGCAGGGCTAAAGGTTGAAAGGTATTGAATGCCCCCGCTACTATTTTCTACGCAAAAACAACAATTTATAACATGTTTTTGAGGCTACCCTTGACTTGAAGGTCTGTCTTTAGGCAAACAAAAAATACCAAAAAAGTATGGAGTTGACCACAATGCAATAGAACCATAGTCACGTCACTGAGACACGTTATATTGCGAACTTCAAGGTAGACATCAGGGATACATACTTTCACTTTCATTTTACTAAACAGCTTCGACACAACTTTTGAAGCATATAACGTAGTAGCTTAAAATCCTCCTCAGACATTCCTCTTTACAATCAAGCACCAGCTGATATCAGGCATAAAAATGGCCTTTGCCGGGCGGGAAAATGGCACTATATATTGATATGGACTACATTCGAGTGAACCACGGAGGCATGTCCTGCGAATTACTACTTTCGTACCTATTTACTGTCAAGGCCAAGTCTGTAACTGGTCAGTTATTTTGTAGGTGGGAGGAAATATACTTACGTGACAGCTTACCCTAAGAGAGAGTTTGACATGCTGGCAGTCATTAACACTAAGTGTTTGTCATAAATCTTCGTTTCGCGAATGCTTGTTGGGTTCAGAATTGCACTCCAAATGTTTTCCCTTAAAATTTCCATTTTAACAACTATTACGAGTACATCCTTTCTATAACCTATATTGACATTATGAATAAAACGTACATATACACATACAAAGGTTGCGCGTCATCAGTTTACCTGCTTTTCTAAAACTGAATTAATTCCAGTAAGACAAGTAAAGTTGCTTTCTTGAAAATGTTTAATTCATCGCAACGATATTATGTTGACGTCACGTCGACGATGCACGCATCCAGAAATAGCGCTGTTACATTGCACAACTATATATATTGATTAATTTACCCACATAATGAGTTGTAGAACAATTCGCCATTCGCAAATAGAACTCTTCCGCAAGACGTATTGTAGCGTGCACGGCCTAGCTCAGTATATAAAATATAGTATGAGTTTTACTATGGGCTTTGAAACAAATGATTTTTAAAATGATTGGTTAAATATAAAATAATAAATGCGAATCAATCTATCTCAATTTAACTGATGATGAGCACTCAAAATTTTTGGATTGGATCTTGTTGTACGGTGATTCACAACAAACAATTCCTGAGGTGAATACCATACATAAGACTTACCAAAATACAACCAGATGTCAAGTTCCTATCGTCGTGGTCCTTAAACGAAACGCAATGTTTTAAGTAATGACTCAGACTGTGATAGGAGGTCAAGAACCTAATAGTATTTGGTAATATTGTGTACTATTTATTTTTCAGCGAAGTTAATCACTCGGCAGTTTGGCAGATTCTGATCTCTTCGTGTGTGTGTTGAGTTTGTTTACCCTCGCCACCGGTTAAGACCATATGGGCGAGCATAGCTTCAATTATTTAACAACACTTTATAGGCTACGTGTAGAGTGTGTACCATAATTCTCAGTCTAAAGTAGGTCAAAGTGACCTCCAGTGGACTGTGAATAAGATGGGAACTTAATCCCATACATTTATTATAAAAACTACAGTTAGAAGAAAAGACTAACTTATTTTACTTCTTCATTTTTGTATGTGTATCTTCTTTCATGTACCTCATTTAGTGTGTCAAGTCCTTTTGTTTTCCCCAATTTATACTATATTAATTATTAAAACATATTTTATATTTAAAACTATATTTATAAGTCTGACAGAGACAGCAAAGTCCTAAATTTATTGAAAAACTTCTGTTTGTTTACATTTTTCAGCCGAACCACGGTTTTGGCAGGCCAACGCTGATTGGTTAAAACCGCGTTGTCTGCTTTGTCGTGATTGGCTGTCCTAAAGTTGTTTACAAATCAAGTAGGTCAATCCGATTTTTCTGAAAAACCAGAAAAAAACGAATTTAACCTCCTGATTGTTACTGTAAATAGAAAATAGATCATTTTTGATGTTAAATAATATGTTTTTACATAAGTCATAGTCATTTTTATATACTGCCTCTGTCATTTTGCCTAAATTTTATTTTGGCATACTTAACTAATATCTGGACCTCTCTTCGTGGCGCTGCCCTGGTATTTATAAGAATTTATCCAACTGTAATTAATGAGCGCTCAATGATTATGACGAAATCAAGCTCCTTAGTACAATGATCATCGAAGTGTGTAAGTCTTTTATTTGTATATTTCCCATAATTAACGCCATAATATATTTGATTTATCGTACTAGTAGATAGAACTTTCTCTTTTCTAAGAATTCATGAAAGATTAATGTTTACTTCGTGTAAGTCTATCATCTATAACGTTGAATTATGTCGGCTCATCGGTGGATCGAAAAGGTGTAGCGAATAATTTAGGTACGAATCTTAAGGTATGCGGCAACTAAATCAAATAAAAACATAGGCATCTCGCTATGTACAGTATTACCATTTCCGGTCCTGGCTTGTATAAACCTACCATTTGGTGCCATGCATGCGCGAAGAAATAGTTCCATCATATCTGATCAAAAATCGAAATAATTTATAGCAAAACAGTGTTTGAACACTTTTTATACACGTCGTTAGAAACAATTTCACTCGGGCTGCGCCCTCGTGAATTATTACGCCCGACAAACGTATAACCGCCTATAGTGCATAAATAGTTTAAGTTAAAACACGGCTTTGCTATAAATCATTTCTTAAATAAGTGTGTACTATTTTAAACCTGATGCATAGTACTTAAATACGCATACACATGTTCTTTTATGCTGTAGAAATTGTTTATATTTGTCAAGTATGAAATTTAGGTCTAGTGTAATATGCAATGTTTTAAGTAACGTAAAATATTTCATGCTAGTTAACTCATTAGAACCTAAATAACGGCCACCAAACCTGTATACATGTAAATTTGCCAGCGTTAAACGCGTATCTTAAATTTTCCCTGTATGACCTTCTCTGTCCGCTCCCGTAGTATCGGAAAAAATGTGTCGCGCGCATTTTAACTGGGATCCCAAAATATTAGCGAGGAGTTATTTTTAGTTATTTGATATCTGTTTGCGTTAGGAGGTAAGTAAATCTTTACTAATTGTACAGATTACTCGGCTTTTTGTAGCTCTACTATACCTTCTCATTGTCATATCATATAGATTATAGTATACTACATGTAGTTAGGGTCATTCTAATATTCCTTTTTAGTCAGTATTTAATGTATTTTGCATGTTTTCAATCGTATAAATAGAAATGATTAACCTTGGCGACCTATAATAGGCTATATAACTGATTTTGCTATATATACATGTATTAACTGTTGATGTTGTGAATCACTGAACGGACACAGGAAATGAGGTGTTTTATTGTCATTGAATATTGATTGAACATAAAACACACCCGTTAACCAGCTGCGAGTGAATCAGACCAGATGCGAGTATCTTTGTTTGTAGAGCAAGTAGGCCTACCGTTTAAACTGACGTAAGTAGGTTAATAGTAAATTTGTATATAGATTACCTACCATAATATGTAAATGTAGTTTAAATGTAGAATACGAAGGCAAGACAATCCAACCTTTGACTTGTGTCTCTGTACTAAACTAAAAACAGTTTGACGCGGTTTAAATAATGTATCGCAATTAAGGTATTGGACCCGTAACAGAGTACCTCCTTTTTGAAGAGTATTCAATTCCTACCATAAACCTACTTTGACTGCAATTTTCAGGGGGGGCGTAGGTTCAAACCCCACTGGGACCAAAAATTTTTTTTCTATATTTTCCTTTTTTCTAGTAAGTTTTTACTTCTTTCAAGACTAATTATGGATGTATTGTACAAAAGTGGAAAATTTTCATTTTATAAGCGATTTCTTGCTGTTCAAAGCGAATTTACCTCTGAATCAGGAGGGGTGGAGTTAGACATCTTTAAAAATACTGAGTTACGTGCGGTAAAAGTTCTCTATTTTGCCTTCATTCTTTAGATTACATATTGTGAAAGAAATGCAGGTAGGTTTTACTTCTGCCCCAAGGTTATTTTTGAATGAAGTGAGCAAAATCCAAAACAGACTAACAGGATTCAACCATAACTTTTCAATGTTGGAGTTAGAATTCTGTCTCATTAAATCTGTTTACTCGAGGTACCCTAGAAAAAAATGATTTTACAGTTTCATTTTATGTTTTATAATTGTTTAACAATAGTTTGATGTTTCTTTTATCAAAATTAATGCTGTAATGAATTCTCTGCAAACATTTTAGATAGTGGCCATCACATTAAAATTTGTCTCTACTTGAGCTTGAGGAAATACCATAAATTATACAAAATTTACAAAAAACAGCACAGTAAAAGTTGTTTAAAATTTGCAACACAGTGTGAAACATAGTCAACTTTAAGAATATACCAAGCAAATGCCATTTTTTAAACATTACTATTAGGGGTCCAATACCTTAAAAGTACTTTAGCAGTGATGGTAATCTAAGATCATTCTTATAATATTCAAATCAGATCTCGTTTTTTTCATACATTGTATTTCAGTTCTTTACCATTAGAGACTATTTTCAAGGGACAAATTATTCAGAAATGATTGTCCGCAAAGATGGAATTTAATCTTTCAGTTCTGGTAAAATTTGCTGTCGACGGAACATTTTTGTGAACATGAGGCCTGTACAATAACCTATAATATGAAATAAGGCAAAGCCTCAAAGCGAGCTCAAAGAAATCGGATTTAGCTAAAAATATTATGTATCATTTATTTGTCACAAAGGAACAAGAATTCAGGAGAACCTATTCACTTGAAAAAGTCTACATTTAGTGTCACCATGCCTATAACAGTGAATATCATACGTTGCAAAATTTATGGGAAGCCGGTGTCACGGTGACGTCATTACCGCGTTCCAGTTTCTTTCTGCTTATTAATGACATTTTTTCCATTTTCTGGCCGATGCTTGATCTTTTAAATGCAAATATAACTTTTTTCAAACAGCTGGAAATCATTCTTTCATTATTGTTGAGTGATGAATAATTTTTAGCAATTGAATGAAGTTCTGTATTCACTCCGGAAAGAAGTACTTCCTGTGAGCACCAGTCCGCTAGGGTGCGCTTTTTTAAAACTTCCGACGAAACTTTTCAAATCCATCACCAAGTGTGAAAGTATACTTGCGTTACCGTAAAGCTCGATTCTCGAGCAGGCCCTTCGGGCCTGCTCTTCGAGCTCGCTATAACAAGGGATTATGTCGGTTGTATATTTAGGTATCTAAGATTTAGATACTGTTTTATGAATATCTTTCAGATTCAGATGGATGTGGAAGAGTACCCGCGGGTATTTTCCACATGGGAGATATATCCCCGGGTACATTACTTTAGGAACCGGTATTTAGATCTACATGTACGCTTTAACAAAGTAATGAGTAAGTGATTTTTACTTATAATGTGTGTTTGAGCTATCTTTCTTTTAGAACAGTGTTTGTAAACATTCGTCGACCCTGTAATCCAAGACTCATACAATTTTTGCAGTCGTTTAGAAGATTGATACATTTGAAGAACTTTTTCGGAACCTCTTCCAAGGACAGACGTTTTTATGCATGTATACTCATTAAGTATAAAGTATTAAAGTAATTTTTATGCGTTCAGTTTTTTATGCAAATTTTGTTTAGTATTCAAAGGAAAACATGCTGTTAAGGTTATATTGCTTGATTTTACCAGTTTATTTCCAGTTTTATCATTTTTATCCTTTTTTACAACACAATCTAGTTTAAGATAAGAAATATTATGAATTGTCGATATTCTTATCACCTTCATGTTTTTATTAGCAAATTTACTAAACCTTAAACTGAGTTACCTTATTAATCACCCCTTTGGAAAGTATTCCATAATGGTTGATATGGGTTCATTCTCAAAACATGACTGTGTTGATTACAGGCACACATGCATGTGGTTCTGAAAACTTACTGGTTAGTTCAAATGGTTTTATCTCGACTATTCAAAATATATGGAGAGCTATCCTACTCAACCCAGCGTCGGCTTCGGCCGCGTCCTTCCGTGTCCACACCTTTGTTAAAGTTTTCATGCATTTTCTCTGTAATTACTTGATGAATTTGCTTAAACTTAAGATACTTATTCTTCGTTATCACCCACATCATTTGGCACAAGGGCAGTTACATTCACACCATTATTTCATGAATTATTCCCCTTTTTACTTAGAATGTCAGGTTAAGTTTTGGTGCACTTTCGCTCATTCTCAGTTTTTCCTCAGACTTATAATAATTGTTCCACATTATCACCCACATCATATGACTCAAGTTCCATAACTGTGGCACTAATTATTCAAGAATTATGTCCCCTTTTTTCTTAGAATATTAGGTTAGTTTGATGCATTTTCACTATCTCTGTTATAACAAAAGGGATTTGATTCAGTCTTAAAACAATTGTTCTACATCATCACTCAATATATTTTGACACCAGGAGCATATATCCCCCTTTTTACTTAACATTTCATGTGTAAGTTCTGATGTATTTTCACTATCTGTCTGTTATTACTAAACGGATTTGATACAAACTTAAACTAGTTGTTCCACATATTCATCCACCACATATGACACACTTGGCATAACTCTTGCATCAATATTTCATGAATCATGTCCCTTTGTACAAAGAATTTCAGATTTATTTTGTTGCACTTTCACTATATCTTTGCTATTACTTAATACATTTATGAGGATGCCATCCAGCTGGCTTACGGAAGGTCGGTGGTTCTACCCAGGTGCCCGCTCGTGATGAAATAATGCACGGAGGGGCACCTGGGGTCTTCCTCCACCATTAAAGCTGGAAAGTCGCCATATAACCTATAATGTGTCGGTGCGACGTTAAAACAACAACAACAACAACAACTTAATACATTTAATTCTGACTTAAAGTAATTCTTTCACATGTTCGTCCTCTTATATTTCAGTTTAATTTTAAAGCTTTTTCACTATATCTCGTTGTTAATGAATGGGTTTGATTCAAACTTAAGGAGGTAGGTTACCTTGTTACCAGGGTAAATTCAAATTAGTTGAACTGCAGCAATTTTTTGTATTTCGTTTAATATGATGTTTCAACTGCTACAATCTCAATTTCGTTTATCTCTGTCCCTTCAAGTTCAATTTTTATCCAGGTTTGAAGAACATGATCCTCCAAAGGTATTTTATATTGAAAAAAGAAGGAAAATACGGATATTTAACACTTTTCAGTGTATTTAAGTTTCATTGATATCCGTAGAAGTCTGCATACTTGATAATTTTACTAGTATGCGCGTTAGCTTTCTAATATAAACTTAAAATGTATATGTCGCGAGACTCGTGTTTCCATGGTAACGCATTTTCTCTCATTTTTAAACAACTATGTATAAAAACGGGATTTTTCGACGGCTTCAGTGCCATTCTGTTAATGACCAACATGGAATATTTGGGTAATATTATAAGCAAAATACCAAGCACTTTACATGGTACCCTATTTTTCTTAAAGTTTAAAGTAACCATGGCAACAGAGATGTTTAAACTAGCTTATATCTTGCTTTTTGTCGTAATTCCTTATAAAAAATATTGAATACAATTATCTTTCTTGTTAATGTAGCTTTAAAACATATTATGTTTTAATTATTAAACACCATGACATTGATACACACGCACACAATCTGACTGAACACATACTATCTATTTCAAAAAAGCATATACCTAACAAAATAGCCACAATAAGACAAACAGATCCGCCATGGATGCACAACGACATAGTTACGCAAATACATCAGAAAAAGAAAACGGGCATATGACAAAGCAAAACAAACGCAAAATGAACAACATTGGCTCAAGTACAAACAACTACGTAATAAAACAACCCTGCTACTCAGAAACGCAAAATCACAGCTCTCACAAAAACTGTCAGATCAACTAAAAAATGAAAACCTTAAAATAACAGACTACTGGAAAATCTTTAAAAAATTCATTGCACCAACAACGCCAAATACAAACGTACAAACTCTGAACCACAATGGTAATCTTATCACCTCTGACACAGAAAAGGCTAACATATTAAATAACTTCTTCCAATCACAAACTATCTTAAATGTTTGTTTGTTTGTTTGTTTGTTTTGGGTTTAACGCCGTTTTTCAACAGTATTTCAGTCATGTAACGGCGGGCAGTTAACCTAACCAGCGTTCCTGGATTCTGTACCAGTACAAACCTGTTCTCCGCAAGTAACTGCCAACTTCCCCACATGAATCAGAGGTGGAGGACTAATGATATCAGACACAATGTCGTTTATCAAATAGTCACGGAGAACATACGCCCCGCCCAAGGATCGAACTCGCGACCCCGAGATCCGTAGACCAACGCTCTTACCTATTGAGTATCTTAAATGACACTAACAAAGCACTGCCATACATACATAACGTATCAAATCATCCGCAACTCAGATCAATCACAATAACAGAAGATGAAATAACTACTACATTAAATTCATTATCAATTGGAAAAGCTTCTGGGCCGGGCAATGTAAATAATAGAATTCTAAAGGAACTATCGCACCAACTGTCACAACCACTTTGCAAACTTTTCAACAAATCACTAAGCAACGGCAGAGTACCATCACAATGGAAACTAGCACATGTCAGTGCTGTTTTTAAAAAGAATGACCCTCAATTAGTTTCAAATTACAGACCAATATCATTACTTAGCACAATAAGCAAGGCACTAGAAAAAAATATTCAGAAGCGAGTATTCAATTTCTTCTTACAGAATAACACAATTTCTTCTCTTCAGTCTGGATTTGTACCTAATAATTCAACAACAAACCAATTAGTATCCATATACAATACATTCTGTCAAGCTCTAGACGAAGGGAAAGAAGTCCGTGTAGTCTTTTGCGATATCTCCAAAGCTTTTGATCGAATTTGGCATAGAGGTCTTCTCCATAAGCTCGAGTCTACAGGAATTTCTGGAAGTCTCCTGGAATGGTTTCGAGACTATCTATCAAATAGAAGTAAGAAATTGGTTCTTCCTGGTGGCTCTTCCGACACAGCTGCTATTTCTGCTGGTGCCCCTCAAGGTTCTATTCTTGGTCCCCTTCTCTTCATCGTTTTCATCAACGACATTGTCAAGGACATTAATTCTACTATCAAACTGTTTGCTGACGACACAAGTCTATACATCATTGTTGATAATCCAACTGCAGCTGCTGATATTCTTAATTCTGATCTTCTGAAAATCACCAACTGGGCGAATGATTGATTAGTCGATTTCAATCCAAGAAAAACAAAGACTCTTCTTATATCACGTAAACATAACAAACCTATCCATCCTCCTCTCTCTATGAATGGTTTCCAAATAAACGAAGTTGATTCCCATAAGCATCTTGGAGTTACATTTTCGAACGACGGAAGCTGGCACGAACATATAGAAAACATCAAAGAGAAGGCCTGGAAACGAATAAACGTCATGAGATCCCTAAAATTCATTTTAGATAGAAAAGCACTTGAAACTATTTATCTATCATTCATAAGGCCACTTCTGGAGTATTCGGACGTTGTGTGGAGCAATATAACCCAACAACAAGAGACAGATCTTGAGAAAATTCAGTTAGAAGCCTGTCGAATTATCACCGGTGCAACCAAGCTAGTCTCATTTGAAAATCTCTACACAGACACTGGATTCGAGCTTCTAAAAACCAGAAGACAAAAACACAAACTCATTCTATTCTATAAAATGTATAATCTTCTATCTCCGGAGTATCTCTCTACACTAGTTCCTCACACTGTTGGACAGGCCTCTGCATACAATCTTAGAAAGCCAGTAACACCAGAAACTTTCAATGTAATACTCAACTTTTTGCTAACTCTTTCCTTCCATCAACTATAACTGATTGGAACCAATTACCAACAGACATTCGAAGCTCTCCAACTTTGTCAACATTCAAAAGAAGACTCTTTGCTGATATACACAAACCTCCTTGTCATTACTATATTGGAGATCGCAAATATCAAATACTGCACGATAGGCTTCGGACTCACTGTAGCTCTCTTAACGAACACCTCTTTTCCAAAAACATTGTCAACAGTCCTCTATGCTCATGCGGTGAAGTTGAAAACACCTATCATTATTTCTTTCTTTGTCCAAAATATATCGTGGAACGCACTGAACTCTTCAACAATATCAGACCAGTAACAACTGTTACTTTACACACACTGCTTTATGGTGACACCTCTATTACAAACACACACAACAGCTCAATATTCACACACATACAAAAGTACATACAAAAAACAAGGAGATTCGAAACATAATTACTATGCACTGCCATACTAACCCATATATATTTACACACGGTATACAGACAAAGTTCAAATCCAAGCTAGTCTCTAAAGCGACCACTCAACTCATTTCTTCTCTAATTTCCTACTTTTCGCCTCCTACCTCCTTTCTTTGCCACGTAGACATACACATTTTAGAACAACTAATATATTAACAACCTACCAACTTTAATGTTGTATTATTTCCTATTTTGTTTTTGCGTTCATACGCGTAACGTGGTTATAACCTAAAAACCTATAATAAGAACAAAACAAATGTAGATGAATAAACTGCAAGCAATTTATCTTATCAATCACTTTATAAGTTACCATGATTTAACATGCTAAACGTAAATATTTGAGGAGAGAGTTTCAAATAAGCTTTCAGCTTCCTACAGCAGTACCCTTCGTCTGGCATTTTTCATGGAAAAATCGTTCAGCATGCTGCTATTATTCTCATGGATATTGTTGAAATTAAAACAAAAAGGCGAAGCTGTGTTCTTTAAATAGACCAGTGCCAACGCTTTTGAATTTTACATTTAGATATATAGGTCACGGGCTTCGTTTCCATGGTAACATCAGTTCAATTCAAGAAACCACAAATTTCTACTGAAATTTGAACAATTTAGAGCTTAATTTTAGTATATAAGTAACAAATTATCAACGGAAACTGAAAAATAGGTATTACAAATCAAACTGCTAGTTTTTTTTATTTGAAAATGGCCGTAACAAGTAACCTTTCACCCAGCTATATTCCAAATAACATTGGTTACCATCATCCATTTTCTTAAATTCCGCATAACATTTTAATATAACTACGTAAAAGAAGAAAAATATTGATTATTATTCAGAGCTAAAGACTCATAAAAATATTTGAGCAAATGGTGATTTAAAAATACTTCAAGTAAAGAAAATGCACAGAATTACGTACTTTCAAAATAAAAGCTATTAATTTTTCGCGGTAACTGACACGTAACGTCATGACGTCAATGACGTCATTTTAAGGCAACATTGTTTTAGAAGCGTTTCTGTGGCAATTTATTCATTATTTCTGCATTATTAAACCATAAAGCATCAGATCGGAGACAGGTTCATGATTTGTTTTCAGAAGAATGAATATACAAACACATCTAGTTTATCGTAAACGTCGTCGTAAATCGTCACGTTAGCTTCCGGTTGGACATGCGCACATACAAATATTAAGGTAACCTACCTCAACAACAACACGTACAACAAGGTCCATAATGCTGATACCAATTTGTTATGAATTAATATTCCCCCATTTTACTTGGAATTTCAGGTTCAAGTTTTGATACACTTTTGCTCTATCTCAGTTATTACTAAATATATTTGATTCAAGCTTAAAATACTTGTTCCACATTATTAGCAACATGATATGACATATGGTGCATTACTCTTGCAGAAATGTTCAATGAGTTATGTCCGTTTTGTACTCATGTTATGTTTTGATACACTACATTTGAAACAGACATATGCTATTGTCCAATATCTTCATCTACATTGATTGACCAGTGACAGTTTCAGCTTCCTCAGATGTGCCCAGTTTCACTAATCAGCATCGAAATACTCGAGCGCGCAGTCACCTTTGACTGCCCTTGTTTATATATGCTAATAACTGTATATTATCTCCCAAGTTATTGGACATAATTATAGTTCGGTTTTGAGGTCAGCGATGTTTCTGTACTTTTAATAATGGAACGGTTACGGTACGTTATTTAGGTAGTGTTATTCAGTTCGATAGTGGTTCTTAACTTATTAAGGCAAGGTAAATCATGCTGATTTCCCTAATTGGCGGACGAGTCTATAAATTGAACATCAAACTATAGTAATAATTTCTTTTCAGATTTTGTAGTAATGTTTTTGTTTTTATTCAACTGTATTTATAATGTTTTCTTTTGGGATGTTTTAATTTTACAAATTTATCCATTATGTAGTCATAAAGTTGTTTAATGCACGTTCGAATATTTTTTTTCTGCAATGTAGAATTAGATTAGATTTGATTGCCCCTCAAGATGTGCCATTTTAGAGACTTAAAATTACTTATTTAATATTTGCAGTATTTATAAAAAAAAATAACCATACAGACAGGGAGTCACGCTACAGTCAAACCTTAGCGATGTTCCGCATCTCTTATCAACTTATATCATTATTTGATTTTTGAGTGTATTTATAGTTGCCGAAAACAGTGATATTTTAAGTATATTTTTCATGTTTTTATTCCTGTCTCTGTTTGATATCTTCATAATTACATATCTTTACACTTGTTTTGGGAAAAAGCTATTGAGCAATATTCCGATACTATTGATGTTTGTATTTAGTTAATCAATATTGGAAAAACGAAAAGTTACTTGTAGCCAAATCAAGAAAACTGATAAAAGAATAACAGTCATATTGACTTAATTTTGTAGGAGCACTTCCAGCCAGATTTCATGATAAGAGTTTGATGTGTAAGCTAGATGACCTCTGTCGTTGCCTTGGAGACTTTCCACGTGTGACTGTTATAGGAAAGGAAGATATGGCTCCCGAGCAGTACATTGTGTCAGTTCAAGCACTCCAAAAAGCCACGGAGCTGCCTGCTTCAGCCACAGGCGGGATTCATATATGTATATGTCATGCAAAAGTTAAAGATTTCAGTGAGATCGGACTGAAGGTAATGTCATGAAATGTTATCATTATAAATTTACGTTAAACAGCCGCACTTTACACATATTATCATGGATTTATCAATAGCTGCATGTTGAGTATTTTATTAAAGTAGATAACTACTGTTTCAGTGAGTAAGTCTCATGATATAAAGACGGGTAGAAGGAACTTTTGAATTTGAATTGTGACGAAAGTTCTGGTTGTTTTCATAATATGGCAAAAACACTGTTAACAGGAAAATTGTGATGCGTAAAAATTCCGATTGCATTAAAAAAGATGTTGTATGTTTGTAATATTTGCTTTTATACAAACTTATATGTCATGAAAGTCATTAATTATATTTTGTTCTTAACAAGAAACTGACGACTTCCCCACACGAGTCAAAAGTAGAGAGCAAAACGCCTTACCCAGGTTATTTATTTACTACTAGTTAGATAGTTTTACCTTTATATCATAATGTTTGCTTACCTTTTCATTCGCTATTCTAATTGGCGCCCAATCACTGAACATGTCGTTTGTAGTTTTACATGTACTAGAGCATCGTTTAAAATTAGTAGATGGTGTTGTAAACCTCTATACGTTCCTATTGCAATATATTTTGTTTTCAGGACATTGACATCGCAGTGAGCTACTTCTTGAAAAGTTTTCTTCACAGATGTTCAGGTATATGTATCGTGTTCGTAGTTTGTGAAACGAGCAATGAATTTCCACAAGAAGAATTAGATAATTGTCGCACACACCTACATAAGAAGGTGACTGGATATTGCAAATATCCGACTGAAATTTTGATTGGACCGCCAGAAGGACGTCTACAATCAACTGTTTCTGATGCGATTGAGAGTCAAATCATAGATGGATTTCATGAGACGTTTATATTTCTACAGAGATTTGTCAGAAAAGATATTCGTTCTGACCAGGAAAACTTAAATATATTAGAGAGCCAGACAGTTGTCGGAGCTATTCAAAGTTGTCTAAGAAACGGAAAGGCGTTGATAGACGCAAAAGCAGTTTCGGAGCATGCCTCATATTTTGATGTTATTCTTCAAACTCTTTGTCATCGGATTTTATGTGCAGCTGTTCCGCTTATGGCAGCAAAGCACAGTTTACCTGATAGCATATGTCATGAACTCTTGGAGGAAATAAAACTCGAAACTGATCTCCAAACCTCTATTTCCTCAGACACAATTCATCATCTAAAACGACTTGAAGGAAACGTGCAAAATCTTGAAAAGAAGGCAAAGGGAGGGGAGACCAGTGACAGTGTAAATACACAATTTTATAATTTTGATTTTATTGTGTATAAGCTCCAAAAAGACATGTTCCAAGTGGTAACATCGGCAGAAAAGAAACTGTCCGCAATGAACCGACTTACAGCAGTAATTAGAAAAATGATTTTTGAAATCAGAGGCTACCTAAAACAGACTACCGTAAGCGTTGAAGTCGCTGAATCTGGTCAACGAGAACTGACACTGGAAGATATAACAGATAAAATGCGGACGGAAATTATGAGGTAAAGGCCTGGTTAAGATCTACCATGTGGAATAATTTTCTGTTGACACAATCAATCAGAATAAACCAGTTTTAAATATTTTGTAAATTATTAATTCATATCACATATATATCGAATAAACACGGCAATTGCTTATTGAAAATATATTCCAGAAGGGAACCCTCGAGAAATGCATAGTATTTTGCTAATAAGATGCCTTGAAGTCATATCTGCATTGTTAGTCATAGCACAAAAGTAACTAAAATGACGTTAGTTTTATAATTTCCATCCGTCTCTTAAATAATTTCAAAGACATAGAAAGGCCTGTATTTCAGATAATAAGGATAATGAATGAACTAATACTACACGGTTTGCACTTTTAGAAATAGGCTGTTAAACATATAATACACTGTCAATATACATATCAATTTCACTAAGTAAATTAATAGTTTTAATATTTTACAGCACCGGCGGCATCTACGGTATGGGCACATTATATGGACAACTAGAGATACATTTAAAGATGAATCTTGAAGAAGCCAAAATCAAAGAGGTAAAGGACAGTATCGCCCAACTGATTAAGGATCATCGATTTCCTCACCCATACATTATAAAAACTGTCAACAGCGAGCCCCAAAAGCTTGCAAGAAGTTTCGTTGAGCAAGGCGACAAAACCTCGAGTCCTTTTCCTGACAAAAATACACAATGGTGTGACGGGACTTTGGGGTGCTTCATAAAATGCAGTGAAGGTGTAATTTATTTCGTGACATGTGCACATGTTGTCGATCCACACGGCAAAAAGGAGCACGAAGTTTATATTCAAAAACAAACATCGAATAGCCTTTTTGGGATGAGTAGTACGCGAATGATAATTTACGGTAATGAAACAGAATTACATTTGACAGACTTTGCTGCAGTTAGGGTATTACCAAAACATCTAGACATGTGTAGCTTTCATTTTAAAGATGATTATGGTAATAACAAAAACGCCAGATTAGTTCATGAATCATCCAGTGAACTAGTTGGCAGTTTTGTGTTTAAATATGGAGCTTCAACTGGCTGTACTAAAGGCATTATAGCTTCAAACAGTTACATATTTCAGGGACAAAGTTCAGTTGAACACCTGGTTATTGTAGAACCATTACCTGCTCCCGCTGAAGACATACGTAGCATATTGACCAATAACGGTAATGATTCAGGGCCAAGTCAACAGGGAGATTTTCCATTAGTTCCATTTAATAGTGCTCAGACGGACACAGAAGAACTAGACATATCTGTCGCAATACACACTAGTCTAAACAACAGTGGAACTAAATCAAACAGCTTTTCGAGTAGCCCAAACGGAGCTAATTCTTCAGATGAATACATGACGGAAATGGAAGATTATTCCGTTTGTTCCAAGATTCAAACAATCCTACCTAGACCAGAGACTGGAGATTTCTATTACAGTCGCAACGGTGAAACTGGATTCGTTAGAAGTTTAAATGAAATTTCGAGCGGAGCTCTCAGTGATATATCTGATCATGATACACACCTATTCGCCACACCAGGTGACAGCGGATCAATTGTTTGCAAGAGAGACTTAGTAAAAGACGAGATTGTTGCTATATCCATGGTAACCGCTGGAGATTTCAAAACAAATGATCCTTTAAATCCTGAGACCCCGGATGGTGAGAAATGCCTGTCAGTTAGGATGGACAAAGTGCTTGCTAAACTTAAAAAACGTTGTGAAACAGACTTTGTGCTGTGTACAGCTGTTAAAACTAATTAGGCAAGAGTATAGAATATTAGAAACTCTTCTGAGCTTTTTATTTGAATTATCATTACAATGACAATCTTGAGATGTATAGCACCGGCCTAATTTGTTCAGTATCTTTATCTTATTAGATATCATACCTTGTCTCAACATGTGATTGATTTTTGTTTAGATTGTATATAGCTGTCTTCACGAATATGCTATTGTTCGAAGATATTTGCTCAAATAACTTTTGCTTAATATGAAACAATATAGTAATCGACAAACACAAAACCTTGTTATAAAGATGTTTGAACATACTCAAAAAATAAAGGAAACAATTACATGATTTGTAAAGGTGAAACTTGAATTGAGCACACTATTTTATTTTAGAATCAGCACAGTATAGCGAAATGTGTATATGAATATTTTCCAACATCTGCTAATTTAGTTGTTTACAAATTTTTCTGAAGAAACTATCTCAGTACATGCAGAAAAAAAAAATAAAGCAGAATCGTTCAGGACGTGAGACACAGTCCTTTCACTCGGTGTATGAATACGTCCAAGTCCTTTTGGATGATTGAGTCTTTTCCAAGTGTTTTTCTAATAGAGATCGGATTTTACAAGCCGGTGCTAGGGGGTGTGAGCAGTGCATATCGCAATACCATTCCTGAATAGACTCATTCGAACCGACTCTGATATTAGATCACTTTGTTTAGAACTTTCGTCTATGCTTCTTTCACTGGTAGTAGAAATAGTTTCTATAATGTTCTAATTCAAATTTATTGCTAAATGTATTTAGTCAAAAGCAACGTTTTTGAAGGTCGAACTTATTTTACGTGACTTTTCCTAAGGATACATTTGTTTTTCCTTTTCGTTTTAATGCTCCGAACCGTTCGAAGAAAATGCGATTAATTTTTAGCTCACCTGTCACATAGTGACAAGGTGAGCTTTTGTGATCACGCAGCGTCCGTCGTCCATCGTCCGTGCGTACGTCCGTCCGTCCGTCCGTAAACTTTTGCTTGTGACCACTCTAGAGGTCACATTTTTTGTGGGATCTTTATGAAAGTTGGTCAGAATGTTCGTCTTGATGATATCTAGGTCAAGTTCGAAAGTGGGTCACGTGCCGTCAAAAACTAGGTCAGTAGGTCTAAAAATAGAAAAACCTTGTGACCTCTCTAGAGGCCATATATTTCAAAAGATCTTCATGAAAATTGGTCAGAATGTTCACCTTGATGATATCCAGGTCAAGTTCGAAACTGGGTTACGTGCTGTCAAAAACTAGGTCAGTAGGTCTATAAATAGAAAAACCTTGTGACCTCTCTAGAGGCCATATATTCCAAAGATCTTCATGAAATTAGGTCAGAACGTTCACCTTGATGATATCTAGGTCAAGTTCGAAACTGGGTCACGTGCCATCAAAAACTAGGTCAGTAGGTCTAAAAATAGAAAAACCTTGTGACCTCTCTGGAGGCCATATATTTCATGAGATCTTCATGAAAATTGGTCAGAATGTTCAGCTTGATGATATCTAGGTCAGGTTCGAAAGTGGGTCACGTGCCTTCAAAAACTAGGTCAGTAGGTCAAATAATAGAAAAACCTTGTGACCTCTCTAGAGGCCATATTTTTCATGGGATCTGTATGAAAGTTGGTCTGAATGTTCAGCTTGATGATATCTAGATCAAATTTGAAACTGGGTCAACTGCGATCAAAAACTAGGTCAGTAGGTCTTGAAATAGAAAAACCTTGTGACCTCTCTAGAGGCCATACCCTTGAATGGATCTTCATGAAAGTAGACCTTGATGATATCCAGGTCAAGTTCGAAACTGGGTTACGTGCTGTCAAAAACTAGGTCAGTAGGTCTATAAATAGAAAAACCTTGTGACCTCTCTAGAGGCCATATATTCCAAAGATCTTCATGAAATTAGGTCAGAACGTTCACCTTGGTGATATCTAGGTCAAGTTCGAAACTGGGTCACGTGCCATCAAAAACTAGGTCAGTAGGTCAAATAATAAAAAAAACCTTGTGACCTCTCTAGAGGCCATACTTTTCATGGGATCTGTATGAAAGTTGGTCTGAATGTTCAGCTTGATGATATCTAGATCAAATTTGAAACTGGGTCAACTGCGATCAAAAACTAGGTCGGTAGGTCTTAAAATTATTGAAATCTTTTGACCTCCCTAGAGGCCATATTTTTCAATGGATCTTCATGAAAATTGATTTGAATGTCACCTTGATGATATCTAGGTCAGTTTCGAAACTGGGTCACGTGCAGTCAAAAACTAGGCCAGTAGGTATAAAAATAGAAAAACCTTGTGACCTCTCTAGAGGCCATATTTTTCATGAGATCTTCATGAAAATTAGTGAGAATGTTCACCTTGATGATATCTAGGTCAAGTTCAAAACAGGGTCACGTACCTTCGAAAACTAGGTCAATAGGTCAAATAATAGAAAAACCTTGTGACATCTCTAGAGACCATATTTTTCAATGGATCTTCATGAAAACTGGTCAGAATTTTTATCTTGATAATATCTAGGTCAATTTTAAAATTGGGTCACATGAGCTCAAAAACTAGGTCACTATGTCAAATAATAGAAAAAACGACGTCGTACTCAAAACTGGGTCATGTGGGAAGAGGTGAGCGATTCAGGACCATCATGGTCCTCTTATTTTTATCTCAGGCGCTCGGTAGGTTGGTAGGCCATTTTTGTCTGATTAAATACTTGAAAATACTTTGGCTAACAGTGATCAAACTTCATAGTATTTAAATGAGCTCCATTTACAGACGTTGTAACATAGCCCAAGAAGGAAGAGTTCCAGTTGTGTGTTGAAACTTTTTTCTTGTGAGGTCGTCATTTGTACAATAAAAAAGAGATAAATTTGGTAAGACAACTTATGTCCCACAACCATACGTCGCCCTGCCAAACTTCATCCACTCCAAAAGTCGTCATGGCGCCCCGCCCAACGTCTCTCCCTCTCCCTCCATCCATCCCACCCCTCCAACATCATTATTCAACGATATTTGGCTTGGCACAATAAAGGTTAGAGGCCACCATAGACTTCCATTATAACATTTTGGCATGTGCGGCCTTCCATAATCGAAACATCGAAAATATCTAAACACATTTGTTCAAGAACTCTTAGTTCCACCAAAATATCGGACGAAAAACATATAATTAGTGATACTTTATTTAAGTAATTTTCGCGTGAATGAGATGACAGACTGTTTACGTCGTTGGCATGACTGGAGAAATTCGTTTGATAAAACTTTTTTTCCAATACACATAAAATGTAGTAAATTTTGTTAAAGCGTATAATAAGATACTGTAAATGCAGTAAAAAGCCAATCTTAAAATAAATCACTTATTGAGTGTGTTTACAGGACTGACCAGTCAGAACGGACAAACATTACATTATTCCTAGGTATACACTTACCTTATTCCCAACTAGTTCCCTGTACCATTTTGAACTTGTGGTATCTGACCATTGGCGATATTTAGCGTTACAATATTCCGCATTGCGGCGTTTGGCGAGGCGATGATCTACGATTATCTAGGTCATCAAATGTGTGTGCGCATTTTTGTTTTCAGTCATAAAATGACGGTGTACTTGTAGCAATGAGCAGAATGTCTAACTGTTTACTAATGCTTGAATATCACGCCGTAGACATGGTATATGATACCCCGTCCAGTCATATTATACTGACATTGGGTTGACAATCCTCTAAATGCACAGCGCCGAGCGAGGAAGCCGCTAGCACCATTTACACGTCTTTAGTATGACACAGCCATGGAGCGAATCCTCTACCTCTCGGACTCGGAGTAGGCTCTCTATCACTTGTCTACCGCCTTCACTTGTATTTCCCAAAGACATCTATTACAATATTATGACGTAAACGGCCATTCATAAATCGAATATGTATCTTTTATCGTATATTTAAAGAGCTACATTAGTTTTATCAAAATACTGGAAAGAAATACAGTTTATTTGAGAAATGTTTGAATGATACGTATAGGACAGACAACGAGAACCGTTGACTTCGGGGCATATACAACGAACAAAGCGAGTTGTATATATCCCGTAGACAACGGCACGAGTTGTCTATCCGACTTAGACCACGTCACATAAAAACTATAATTATACTTCTAATTGTAAACACTGTCCCACGCGTTCTGTAGAACTTTGATTTTACGTTAACTCGTCACATTCCGTTTTTCACCTGTCCTAAGCTTATATACTAAAAGGTAAGTCATTGGTTAGAGATGGTACTTACCCGACAAAATCTAAGGAACAACTTTGAATTGACAAATAAACTGAAGAAAACATTAAACATTGGTAAAAAAATGTAAGAAAAAATCAAATAGGTCCTTTTACCAACAACTGATCAGGCAGACAAAATATGACCTACATTTTTTAAATCTCTTTGTACATGTTGTATTCAATATAAAACATGATACTTTTCTCATGGCTTATACTGACAGTTAGTGTGATCGTGCAATATTTTTCCATATTGACGTGGAACGCTTTCATATCCGACGTGGAATGTTTTATTAACGTTGTAATGGAAAGATTCGCGTGACGTCCATGGCGTCCACGCGCACGTTGCGACAATAAGTTTACGTCATTTTCGCGGGAAATATTAATGCGCGTCAGTTTGATTTGTTTATTACGTTTTCGGCGAAAATCTTTTCGTATTTTGCCTGTCTTTCGTTACAGAACGATAATTTAGACATAAATTAATTATTTGATAGTGGGTATGTAATAAAAAGGTTATCAACTTTGTATGTGGATATATGCACTCGTTCTTTCGCGGATGATATTGCGCTCCTTAAGCCGCGCAATATTACCGCTGAAAACCTCGTGCATATATCCACATACAAAAGTAATAACCTACAAATATTGAATTTATTGAACGAGTTGAATACAATAATAAAATGCGAGGCTCTGACGAGCATTTTATCAAATTCATTCAACGAGTTTTTTAAATTCAGTGTGGAAAATTACAAATATAATATTCTTTTTATCACATGTTAGCTTTTCCTGTCGAAAAATAAAAAAAAACAATCTACTTTCTTTAACTATTACAAACGAGTCAATTTGACCAACGTCTCCTATATTGTAAACGACGCCAAAGCTTTATCACCTTAGTTAGTGTATTATCATGTTTTTACGTAATGGCTTTATTACACTCCCACGACGTCAAACATGTGATAAATATTTATAAGACAACAGCTCATTTGTTTGTCATTTTTAAACATCAAGTCCAATTTTTGGCGTTTCAAGTATTCTGCTTTCATGTAAGTAAACCGTTTCTGCATTACAGTCAAAACCATTTCATTACATTTCTCATTCATTTTTTGTATTCGAATTGAGACATGGTCGGTAGCAGACTCGAATCAATGATTCATAATCAGTGATTTCAGGTCGGCGACATCTCAACCACGGAGGCGGCCTCTTAGATATATACAACAGCTTAGTGGTTGTTTTTTATTTGACAAGGAAGTTTTATTAAAAACATATTTTGGGACTTTTACCGATATTTGTATCCGATGGGTTAACTTACAGAAAGCTGACATTGATTCCCGACATAACATACACATTTTCAACTTCTCGCCATATCATATAAAGTTTCTGTAGCTATTGGCCTGTTTTTATGCCCCCGAACTGAGGCATATTAGTTTTCAACAGTCCGTCTGTTCGTATTTTCGTTCGTTCATTAGTTAGTTAGTTCGTCACAACGCCAAGTTAACATTTTGCATGAAGGCACTTTACTCGCGAACCACTGCACCCAGGACCTTCAAACTTCACATGATGATAATACTGATTGAGTACACGACCCCTACTGACTTTGGGGTCACAAGGTCATAGGTCAAGGTCACCAGGTCAAAGGTCAAGGTGCTGCGGGGGCATTTGTCACCATTAGTGACAGCTCTTGTTTTAACTTATTTTATACCATGGCAATAAATTCGAGTTTATTACAAATTATTTCACCCTTGTTCGTCACTAACATGTAAATAAAAGATCGATAAAACAAATACATTTTCAGAAAATAAAGAATGCTTTCCGCCATACCACCATTTTTTGTAGACATTCTGATTCACAACCGTGGTTCGAATGTTTTAAAAGAATACGCGCGTCCAATGGCACAATCCTTGTTTTTGAGGAGAGAGCAAACTATGCTCTTTGCACTGCCTTAAAAGGTTTTAATAATGGTTATGAAATAAAGTCGCTAGTCTAGAAAAATTGTCTGGCACTAGCTTTCATGCATCGGCTTTTAAACTCACAAGTCACGTGGTATGGCAACCCTTTTTAGGTAACTTTTTTTGTTGGATTTAACGTCGCACCGACACACGAAAGGTCATATGGCGACTTTCCAGCTTTAATGGTGGAGGAAGACCCCAGGTGCCCCTCCGTGCATTTTTTTCATCAAGAGCGGGCACCTGGGTAGAACCACCGACGTTAGCCAGCTGGATGGCTTCCTCACATGAAGAATTCAACGCCCATCGCATATATATATACTGGGATGAGCTTAATGTTATGTTGATGGAATTTGTTGCCCGACCCATGTGCTTTTATATCGTTGTAATTTTATGTATCTACTTGCATGTACATATAAGCAATAAAATATGGTTAAATCAAATAGCTCATATCACTTCGGCAGTTATCGGACGATGCCGGTATTTTCCGGAATTTTCATTCAGGAACTTAGTTTTATTTGATTTTTTTTACATTTTTGAATATCATTTAATAAATTCATTAATATATATATATATATATATATATATATATATATATAAAGAATTTATACCAATAGTTTGGTAGTTCGCTATGGGATGTGTATAATATACTGCCGCTTTTTAAGTACCAAAAACGATGAAAAACAGCTGACCACGATTTGTTTGCCGAACTTGTTTACATAGCTTGAGTTTGCGGACCAGATGACAGATTATCAGTCACCAAAAACAAAACTTAACTTCATTATTCTAGGTCAATATATGGGAAATTTGAAATCCAGGTAAAAAGAGGTATTAGTGAAGTGCAATAGAATAAGAATAAAACTGGTTGTATAAAAGTTAGCAATACTTGCGTCTTTGAGGAGCATTTTCACTTTTACTAGTCCCCTACTGATTGAAAACAAGTTTCGAGGACTTTAGGAATGCGCTTTTCCGTCCGTCATTCCGTCATTTTGTCTTTCCGTCCGTCCGTCCGCAATTTCGTGTCCGGTCCATAACTGTGTCATTCATTTTAATACTACTCGGTACAAATGTTCCATATGATGAAACAACATGTCATGTGCAAAACTCGGACCCCTGGCTCATAGGTCAAGGACACAATTGGAGGTCAAATGTCAGCAGGGCTTTTTTTCTGCCGGTCCATAACTCTACTATCCATGAAGGGATTTTAATAATACTTGGCACAAATGTACCTCATAATAAAGCGATGTGTAATGCACAACTTTCAGACCCCTGTCTTAAAGGTCAAGATCACACTTGTTAACATGTTAACATGGCATGAACAGGGTCTGTTTCATGTCCGGTCCATAACTCTGTCATATTAAGTGATATTAATATTACTTGGCATAATTGTACTCAATAGGACAATATGCAATACACAACTTTCAGAGCCCTAAAAAAATGTAAACATGACCATTTTAAGGCATTCTGTTGATGACAAAAATGTGTTTCAAACTTTACAATTATGATACATATGTATATAGTGATACTAAAATACCGATTGGGTAATTAGGAATAGTAGAGATATAAATCACAGACAATCGGATACATTTTATTTTTAATTTTGCAATGAAGTAATTGTATGATGTATAAACACAATACATGTAGTAGATATGCATTCATAACCAGGTGATTCCAATGAAAAGCCTATAACTTATGAAGATGTTTTCTGTATTTATAAAACATCTGAATTAGAATAAGAACGAAGTTTGTTTATCGACAATAGAATGGAAGTGCAATTTGCAGTTTCTTGTATATGATATGACGTATGAAAAATCGAGCGTAGAATAATGTTGCATCATTTCAAAATTTGAACACATGTAAGCCAATTAATGTTGCAAACATAATTTACAGTGTAACGGCCTTAAAGACACTAACCTCCAGATTATGACTAAAAATGATCATTCATTAAAATTGAAATTTGGTAATATTATGAACATTAGAACAGGAGTTGTTTCTGTACAATCACAAAAATGCCAAATCAAGAAAAACGATGCCCGAGTCGGGATCAAACCCGGACTTTTTCTTTCTGATTTCGTATTGTTCGTTTCTATCTTGTATTGTTTGTATTTATAGCATATGTTCATCATTCACTTTATATTCATGTTCGTTCATAAATTTAACAAATATCATCTTTGATATGATAAAAAAAAACTCTCATCTGCTATCGATAAATGATCCTGGGATCCCACATGGCTACAAAGGGCTATTTTTAGATAATGGATATATGATTAAACATAATTATGTTGATGGTTTCAGGCTTAAATCGGATTTATATATTAACATTAATCTACAGGTAAATTATTCATTTATAATGATAAATTCATAAATTTTACATTCATGCTGTTCATCTCACGTTCAAAGCGTATGTGAAAAGCTTGGCACAAATATTGATTGGGAAATTGAACATTTATGTACATGTTTGTATACATATCTCAACGGAAGCCAGATTATATTTTCCTTCTTAATTAGGCTAAAAGCTAGTCCTAAACATAAGACCTGACATAACTCATATCACTTTATAAGTGCATTTTAATTGATATTTTACATTTTTTACTTTCTCTGTTATGTCGAAAAAGGCTTTGATAGTAAAATGTAAAATGTCAGAATATTGATTGTTAAACGTCAAATGACAACTTTTTCACGTCTAATTATTTGGACTAGGCTAAAAGCTGTTAGGAACCATTTAAGCAATTGTATTATACCTTAATAGTGGGGGTCATGTAGACCCCACACCTCTCCCCAAACACAAGATTCCTTTAAATAGCTCTTGTATCAGTCACTTATAAATTTCAGCTGGAAATTTGCCATAATGATCGTGTCCATAAAAAATGCTGATTTCATAAAGTAAGGCAAAGGCTTATATATTTATTCATGACGTATTACAAGTACGACAGACATATTTTCAGAAATATACAGCCAATAATCTCGTACTGAATAAAAACCTGTTTATTTAATTGTTTTCTTTGCTCCATACGTCAAAAAGCCTTTACATTTTCGGTCAGTATCGGTGAATGTACATTTTCTTTGCTAGTGTACACAGTATTGCGTCAGAGTTTATTAAAAACTCATTCATTATGAATGTGAACTCATTCATTATGAATGTGTATAATAAAACAAGATTTGTTGCATTATGTGAAGTAAACGTGGATGTAAGAAACACGATAATCGTTGAGAATAAATTGTAATTAAAATACATAAAAAGAAGGCGTGCAGATAAAAGGAGATATAGATTTCACAGGTATTCATCCATTGTTTATAAAAACTAAAGGTAACATGCGGTATTTTCCCACCAAAATTTCAGATTTGGTGGGAAAGCCATGATTATACTTTTAAAACCGTAATAATTCGCTTGATTGTTCACACTAGTGAAATAAATGTAGAATAAATTCTATAGATAACATTAAAGTCGGTGTTTCGAAATTTGAAATCAAATTTGATCTTTTATATTTGTATATAAAATGTAGAAAGCATAATTTGATTTGAATTTGATTCTGTATCTACGAAAACATTCTCAATATTTTTGTAACCAAATCAAAAGGCTAAAACACCTTGAGGACAATGTAATATTTGAGATTCATCTAAATTGCCGCTCGGAAACTTTGCACATAACAAAAGTATCTGTATTAGTTTGTTTTAGACACTGTATCTTTTTATTGTATTTCAGAAGAAGATGGAAGTAAAAGAATACCCGCATGTATTTCCCACATGGGAAATATTCCCACGTGCACATTACTTTAAGAATCGCTATGTGGATTTACATTTACGATTTAACAAAGTTATGAGTAAGTGTTAATGTATTTTCTTATCTAAGACCTGCATATAGTGGACGCAACTTGACCCCGATGGTTGACCTTTGTATTATAATACATAATGAGGCACGTCTTATTATTGAAAAGGAGTGTACGCAAAACACGAGCTGCGCGCAAAAATGAAAATATAAATTTGTGTGAATATAAATTAGTGTATCAGAAAGTTTTAACTGATCAGATTAAGTATACATACTTTGATACTGCACTGTGTACAAACTTATTCTATATAAATATACACGGCTACCCTAAGGCCCCCTTATTTCTACAATGAAATAATCGATATGAATAATCAGCCTAAGGTCAACCATCGCGGTCAAGTTGCGATTATATACTTGTGAAAACGAATTAAATAAACATTCATCAACTATTAAATTCAAAACATGTGTTTTTAATACACATTGGTATTATGTAAAAACATTCTGTTAGTATATCGAGTATTGAAGGCCATTGTTAAAAAAATATTTGTCTGTGCTTTATACGATCTTCTAATTCGCCTGTACGTGTTTGTTCTTTTTTCAAACATTCGTCTATATTTTCAGTTGAACACTACAGATGCCTACCCACTTTACCAGTATTTTCATATACAATAGTTTTAATTCTCAATCGCCTGAGGGGATATTTGCTGTGCCCCCGTCCGTCAGTTTATGTGCCTGTAACACATTTTGTCCGGAGCATGACTCCAAAAGCATTGACGGGGTTTTGTTACAATTTCACAATGTCACAATTGACTGACAAAGACCATTAATATAGTGCATTTATATGACCCATAACTCTACCTTGCTTACTTGAATTGTCTTCCTGTTTGTTTAGATCATAACACTTTTTGTCTAGATCATTACTCCGAAATCGTTGCTTGTACTTTTTTTCTGTACTTTACGTCAAAAACCAACATTATAAAAAGACACAAAATTCTAAATAAATGTGAGCGACGGCAGGAAAATCAAGACAGAAACTAAATAACTTCTTTATCTTGTCATATCATGGAAAAAATAAAGATATCAGTAATAGTGAAGATCAGTATCTACGCCTCTGCATGTCTACTTGTAAAAGATATTTGATCGTTGAATAAAAACAAAACACCAATCAGTTCATTTGTGACTTTTCTGAGGGTAGATGTCGTAAAATAAAAACAAAGATAATATTTTTGCACTAATTAATTTTGCATAAAATTTAGTAACATCTCAATAATATATATGTTTCTGTATGTTATTGGACTATTAGAAGTATGAAAAATATTGCCATAAATACAGATAGATGGTTAGAGTTTCAGTTAGTATAATATGAAACCTGGTCAGATGTTAATCGTTATAAATACACCATGCTAGGATTGAAACTGGCTCATTTGTGGTCATACATTAGGTCAATAGGCCAAATCATATGAAACATTGTTAACAATTTAGAGGCCATATTTAACTTCCTCTTCTTTTAACCCATGTTATAAATGTTTCTTCCTGAAATCAAGATTAAGTTCGAAACTGGGATGCCTAGAATAATAAAAAAACAACAACAAAAAAAAAAAAAAAAAAAAAAAGAAAAAAAAAAAGAAAAAGAAAAAAAAAGGGTAGGCCACAAGGTTAAATCATACAAAAACCTTGAAAAGGCGAAAGGACTAATGTATATAAAACATGGACAAAGTGATAATTTTATGACAATAAAAACGGGTTCAAAACTGAGTCATTTGGATAAGAACTAGTCTCTATTCGAAAAATAGTGTCTACCTATCCATATGAAATCTTGTCAAAAAGTTCACTTAATAATATCTAAGGTCGCAACTGGATCATCCTGACTCAAAGTCAAACAGTCAAAATCATGAAAACGATTTAGGGTCATCATGGCCGTCTTGTTTTTCTCTACATGATAGCGTTGAAAGTTTTACATGATCAATAAATAATACTTTACTGTACATTACACTCCCCAGTCCTGTTTCAAGAGCAAATATCATACTTTTGCTCTGTTAGTAACTAAAATAAATATCTTGTGACTGCCAGTGCTCTGCACTCATGTTAAGACTCTGAGGTTTTTCTAATGTCATTTATTTTGCATAGATATACTCTTTGAATGTTTATTTCAGGTGCTCTTCCGAAAAGATTTCACCGTAAAGATTTGATGTCACAGTTAGATATCCTAAGTCGGTGCCTTCGAAGCTTCCTTCAGGTCACTGTTATTGGAATGGAAGACATGGCTGTTGGGCAGTTTATTGTCTCAACTGAAGCACTAGAGAAACACACCGACCTGCCTGGTCCTGTCAATGAAGGAATTCACATATGTATATGTCATGCAAAAATAAGAGATCTCGGAGAATTAGGAAAACAGGTAAAATGCACACCATTATTTCCCTTATACTACTTATACTAAGTAATATGATTACAAATTCTACTCTTGTTATTAGATTATTCGTAAGTAGTTCAAAATCCTTTTCAATAGTGTTTTTGTGACAAGAAATTTAGACTTCATGGAGGTATATTTCTCTACATCCCTTTAACCCTTACCGTGCCAAAATTTCTATGATGAATTTGTCTGGCTTGCGATTCGGATAGCACCATTAGCTATTAAAAGGGATGCTTACCAAACGGATACTGACTGATCATGGATGTGCACAAGTTTACCTTCAGTTAAAATAAAGTACTCTCCAATTTCTTTAAAAATGACTTTGTATGTAAGACATTTGATATATACGTATTAACATATATATTTGTGTAAGGTATTCTTATAAAGTTTAAAAGATCAAAGTGTCATGCATCAACTGAGGAACATAATCAGCATTGTATAAGACATTTAAAGTTATTCCGTCTTTTTCTATTGTCAGTGTTACATTGATACATTAGGGTCTATATTATTGACAGATATACCAGGTTTATTGTTGATATACACATTATCTTTAGCCGGGAAGACATTGCCGATGGGTCTGTTTTGTGGAAAATCCGTTAGTAAACGTGTTTAAAGGCAATTTAATTAATTGCACTTTTCAGGATATTGGCGTCATAGTTGACTCTGTATCTAAAGGTTTTCTTCAGAGATGTACAAATTTATCCAACATATTTTTTTTTTGTGAAACAAAAAATAATGAATTTAACGAGAATAATGCAGAAAAGTTTCGCACAGATCTTCTTCCAACACTGCAGAAACTGAACGAACATTGCCATTATCCATTAGAAATTTTGATTGGACCGAAAGAGGGAAATCTTCCGTCGTCAGTATCTAATGCAATTGAGAAACAAATCATAGATGGATTCCACGATGTATTTATGTTTCTACAGACATTCATAAGGAAAGACTGTGTCTCGTATCAGGAAAATTTAGATATTTTAGAAAGTGACCTAGTTGTCGGTACCATTAAAGAGTTCCTTCGAAATGGCGATAGCTTAGTTGACTCGGAAGCAGTTTCTGAACATATCTCATTTTTTGATATGATAATTCAAACTCTGTGCCATCAAACCATGTGTGCTGCAGTTTCTCCAATGGCAGCAAAACACAACATTCCGGAATGGGTATGTCATGGATTGCTGGAGGAAATCAATTTCGAAAAGGAACTCCAGAAGTCCATGTCGAAAAACACAATCCACCATCTAAAAGAGTTTGAAAAATACACACAAAACCTTGTGATTCAAAGAGCTGAAGGCAAAACTGTTGAAGGATCCAGTCAAAATAAATATTTCAGCTTTGATTTCATCTATTATAAGCTTAAGGAAGACTTGTCTGAAGCAGTGACGTCAGCAGAAAAGAAACTTGCCGCTATGAACAGGATAACAATAGTTATGAGGAAAATGGTTTTTGAGGTCAGAGGCTATCTAAAGCAGACAGTCGTTACCATTGAGATTCTTGAATCTGGCCAGAGAAAACTGGCGCTTGAAGATATTACAGATAAAATGCGGGAAGATATTATGGGGTAAATATTACAAATAAAAATGAAATTTTGAGACCGATTTTCGCGCAAAATATCATTCTTTAATTGATATGACCTTTTTTTTACGTCAAGATACATATGCACCTTACGTGAAAATAAGCAGTTTATGATGTAGTTTAATTGATATTTTTAATTTCTTTACTAACGAAAATTGTATTGCCATTTAGAACTATACCTTTTCTTTACACAGCCGATTTCTTACCTTGACTATTTTGTTTTTCAGCACTAAGGTCGTGTATGGCATGCGTACTCTATATGGGCAACTAGAGATTCATTTAAAGATGGGCCTGGATGAAGCGACCCTCACAGACGCAAAAGACAATATTAACCAAATTATGAAGACACATAGGTTTTCCCACCCATTTACTATCAAAACTGTCGATAAAGCTCCGCAAATATTGGCACGAGATTTTTATGAGCAAGGCGATATAATATTTAGTCCGTTTCCTGACAATGGTGAACAAATTCGAAAAGGAACCTTAGGCTGCTTTATCAAAAGTACTGACGGTGTTACTTATGGTGTTACGTGTGCCCATGTTGTTGATCCACACGAGAATAACGAGCACAAAGTTTACATTCGTTCGCCAGATTGTCTGTTTGCAATCAGCAATCCGAATATGATAGTTTACGGTAGAGACAAAGATCAATATTTGACAGACTTCACAGCAATTAGGGTTGTACCTGAAAAACTAAACATGTGCAGTTTTTACTTTAAAGATGAGTCCGGTAATAACAAAAATGTCAAGTTATCCAGAGAATCATCAAGTGAACTAGTAGGTAGTTATGTGTTGAAATATGGAGCTGCAACTGGATGTACTAACGGCATCATAGCGTCAAACAGTTATATATTTGGCGGACAATCCTCAATTGAACACCTTGTTATTGTTGAACCATTGCCTGTCACTTCGGATGAAGTATGTGACATTCTTACGAACGGAAGTAGCAATTCACTGCCAAGTACTCAGGGAGAGCTGCCTATCGCCCCTGCCGAAGGTGCCCAGACTGACACTGAAGAGCCCGACGTAGTTGATTTGTTATATATCACATCAACGGATATAGTTTGAACATTAACCCTGACTTTTTAGATGAAAATACGAAAGAAATGAACGAATTTTCCTCTGGCACTGAGATTCAAAATAGCATACATAGACCCATGACGGAAGGTTTTCCTGACAAAGAGTCCGGTTTTATTAGAAATCCAAACGAGAGCTTTAGCGGTGCTCGCAGTGATATAACTGATGACTCAAACGTATTCGCCACAAAAGGTGATAGTGGATCAATTGTTTGTAAGAGAGATTTAATCAATAACGAAATTGTAGCAGTTTCTATGATAACAGCTGGAGATTTCAAAATCTATGAACCTTTAGACTCTAAATTTGAAAGCGAGAAATGTCTGTCAGTTAGGATGGACGTAATGCTTGATAAACTGAAAGACGGATGTGGCACAGACTTTGTACTTTGTCGAGAAATATCAAACTGATAAAGCAAATGTTTAAGGTATTAGGAGTTATTGAATTAACATAGAATAATTTCCTGTATGACCTCTTTGTAGAAATGTCATCTATTGCAGCAGCGATAAGGTGAAAAGCGACATACTTGTATTTGAAGGAACACAAGTGTCTCTATATTGTACATTGAAATCATATTTCATTGTGTTCATTGTGTCATTTATTACTGTTCAGTTACAAATTGTTCTAGTTCCGCCTTCTTTCAAGAACTTACCCGTCTCTGATATTTAGTAAAACTCCGAGCTTGTCCAACTATATTTGCTTAATATGATAAATAAATGTAACAGATGGCGTTGCAGATACTCATGTTTATACAGATGTATGTATTCAGGCAAATGTTTTGATGTTAGCGAAATTACCCATCCGGTTTTATGGATAAATCTTTAGTCAAAGACAAGGTTTAGAAAGGTCGAACTTGTTTTACTTGGTTTTTCGTTACGATACATTTGTTTTTCCATTTCTTTTAAATGCTTTGAACCGTTTGAAGAAAATGCGATTATTGTTTTATCTCAGGCGATCGGTAGGTTGGTAGGTCTTTTTGTGCCTGATTAATGGCCTCAGAATACTTAAAGGTGGACATCCCTCATAGTATTTAAATGAGCTCCTTATCTGTGTGAGCCAATAGATAAAAACCAACGGTTAATGTCACCTTGAGACATGGTTTCCGCTCAATACATGACATACGTTTTGGTGTGTAGGCGTCAAACTTTTTACGATGATAACCTGTTTTCATAGATGACTCTTGGAGTCAAAGGTGAATGTTATAGTGACCTCCACACTGCAAATGGTATCCGTTTTTTTATTAGGACTTAGATTAAGTCTCCCTTTAATACGTTCACTTTAATTCAGTTTGTACAAGAAATATATATGTAATAGCATTTGTAAACAGTGTTTGTTGTGCTCATATTACCCGCTGTGGTGCTCATAGTACACATTAAAAATTAAAAAAATAATTAGATATGAATATCAAGTATTTTTTTAATTTTTTTTATTTATATATACATTAAATTGTGTCCAGCTTCCTTATTCAATAGTTTTATTCAAGTCAGAAAACTTATGTTTCTTTTACAAAAAAAGAAATTCTTAACGTTTAGATGGACGTTGTTTTATTTTTACACGAAATCGAACGCCACCAAGCGTTATTTTACATGAAAATATACAATATCTAAAACATGTATATCTTTCTATATGAAAAATGTTATTTTTTTATTTTCCTGAAATATCCGTTGTACAGAGCGGCTACACTTTTAACAGAACACCTGAAATACCGACCGTGCCAGAGAAAGGAATATATTGCAAACTTCTGTATTTGCAATAATGACCGAGTGTAACATAGCCCAAGAAGGAAGATTGTGATAGTTTTCAGCCCGTTGTTGCTGAAGCTTTTTTCTTGGGAGGTCGCCATTTGTAAAATAAAAATCGAGATGATTTTGGTAAGACAACTTACGTTGCCCAACTATATGTCGCCCAAACAAACGTCTCATCACTGAACGTTGCCCTACCAAACTTCGTCCACCTCAAACGTCGTCATGGTCCCCCACCAAACGTCTCACTCTCTCTCCCCACCCCTCCAACATCGTTACGGCGCCACGACGAGCGTCGTCTTTTTGCGTTTGGGAATGTCATTTGTGCTTCTATTGTTGGACGGCGGAAAAGATTCATGGCCCCTCCTGTCCAAAAATTGATGAAGTATAATTTCGGAAGGCGAAAAGACAACGTTCGGCGGAGTGACGTTTCGCGGGGCGTCGTTCAACGACATTTGGCTAGGCACAATAAAGGTTAGGGAATACCATAGACTTCCGTTGTAACATTTTGGCGTGTGCGGCCTTCCATAAATCGAAACATTTGTTTTTAAGAACTCATAGTTCCACCAAAATATCGGGCGAAACACGTATAATTAGTGATATTTGATTTAAGTAATTTTCGTGTGAAGAAGATGAGCCCCTGTTGGTTACTTTTTTCCAATACAGATAAAATGTAGCAAATTTTGTTAAAGCGTATAATAGAATACTGTAAATGTAGTAAAAAGCTAATCTTAAAAATAAATCACTTCTTGAGTTTGTTTACAGGACTGACCAATCAGAACGGAAAAACACTACCCTATTCCTAGGCACACACTTACTTTATTCCTATTTAGTTTCCTGTACTTTTTATCCCCCGACAAAGTCGGAGGGATATAGTTTTGGCGCTTTCCGTCCGACCGTCTTTCCGTCAGTCCGGAGCCATATCTAGCAAGTGGTTTCGAATATTTAAATATAACTTCATATATATGTTTACCACTATGAGTTTATGCGGCCAGTCAAGTTTCAGTCAGATTGCCCAAGTAACACCAGAGTTATGACCCTTATAAGTCGCTTGTGTTAAGTATATAGGGCACTATCAATATGACAATTTCTGCTTAATAACTTGTGATATATTTGGCCTAGAACTCTGAAACTTAAATTGAATTAAGATCACCATAATATGGTTGAGTACATACAATTTCCTCCGGAGCTCTTTATAACTTCAGAGTTATTGTCCTTTAATTGTTTAAAAATCCACAAATCTGTACATAACAAACCAACTAATTGGTAGAATTTCATTAAACTTCTTTCATTGTTTTCCATGAAAATTTATTATAAACAAGCTGTGTACACACACCAGGTCATCCCCTTGCCTTGATCACCCCCCCCCCCCCCCCCCCCCAAAAAAAAAAAAATCATTATAAATGCCTTATTTTTTTTTCAAACCTTCTATGAATATTTATCAACATGCAAAGTTGTATCGTCCACCACATCGCTACTCCGCCCAGTCATGCCCACCATCCCGATCATGCATCCCCCTCTTAACCTTTTCTTTAATTTTTAATTTCCATCAATATTTATAATCAAAATGTGAAATTTTGTACCGTCACCCGGTCATCCCCGCCACACCCCCTCCCAGAAAACAAACAAAAAAAAACATCATTTTTTCCATTCCTTTTTAAAAGAAATGTTCAAACCTTAAACATCCACATCCACCCCGCCGCCAGCCGTGTTCAAGATATCTTACTTGATTGTGCTCATTAAGGACATCTGTTCTTTTAAGTTCAAATGTACATGTTACATAGCAACACTTGGTGCCAAACTAATCGAAGACAATATTTCGTTCTAGTTACACTTCAAGCTCACATTTCAAATAACTCCATATAATTCTAAAAGCTAAGCTTATTATAGTAAACATATTCCATTCAAAATAATTTCATTAGTTAGGATCAACATAGCATACATTTACCATGTTTATTAAATACACTTAATTTTCTTTTTAATTGATTTTGACAAATGGAATTATTTACTTCTTACTATAATAGTAACATCCTTCACTATTTGCCGGATATATATGCATCTTCGAGTTTAGCTTCTTTGCATTTTTTCAGTCATAAAATGACGGTGTACTTGTAGCAGTGAGCAAAATATAAACTGTTAACAAATGCTTGAATATCACGCCGTAGACATGGAATATGATACCCCGTCCAGTCATATTATACTGACATTGTTGACAAGTCCTAGAACTACCATTTAAATGCACAGAGCCAAGCGAAGAAATCACCCGCACCATTTACACGTCTTTGGTATGACACGACCATGGAGTGAACCCACTACCTCTCGCACTCGGAGTGGGCTCTCTATCACTTGTCTACCGCCACCACTTGTATTTCCCCAAAAATATGACGTATACGGCTAATCATAAATCGAAATTTTTATATTTATGGAGCTACCTTAGTTCCACCAAAGTACCGGAGAAAAAATAAAAAATACAATTTATTTGAATACTTTTCAGCGTTAATGATATGAGCCCCTATTTACATCATTAAAGTAATTGTGGATATACACCAGATGTAACCAAATGCTGTAAATGTAGTAGAAAATGTCACATTTTGAAGAGTTTGTAAACATAAGAGACAAAAACAAGAAATATCTTTAAAAATGGTCGGCGAATTGTAATAAGGAAAGAAGTTTATGAATTTTTCATCTAACATTCATCTTTCATCTGACATTTTTCAAATTGCAAAACTAAACACCGCACTTTAACAATTTCAATGGTTCTCTTTTAATTTTTCGCAAAGGTTTCGTAGGGTTGCAATTTTGTTTCGTTTATCCTTAGACGAATAATTACAGCAGTAGTTTGATGAAGATTCATGAAGCGGTTCATGAGAAGAGGTCATTAAACGTGTTTATATTTTTAGCTAAATTGGTCCCTATCCCCATTTGTAACAAAATAGCAGGAGACCTTACGATATTGTTATACATCGAGTTTGATAAAAATCCATTACATTTTAGTGGTTAATGCGAAGAAAGGCATATCTACTTTTAGCTATAGTGGTCCCTAATAGGGCCCAAGTTCCTATATAAATAAATTTTGAAGAGGACCTTATAATGTTGCTCCAGAACAAGTATGACAAAGATCCACCAAGCTGTTTATGAGACGCTGTATAAAGGCAATTCTAGTTTTAGCTCTAGCAGCACCTAAAAGGGGTCAAATGTCCCAGCTGAACAAAGTTGGCTGCGGGCCTAATAAAGATGCTACAAATCAAGTTTGATTAGAATACATGAGAAAAAATCAATTAAAGGATTTTTTTATTTATTATTTTTATTTATTTCTAAAATAGGCCAACATATCCCACTATAACAAATAGCATATTCGCTATTCATGAATCTTTGAACAATGACGTCACACCTATAAAAAAGTGAAGGTCAAGCAAAACAAATATTTGTAATTATTTCAATATTTCTGTTTCATAAGCAAAGTTTGAGCGTAGTCATATCACATAGATAAACTGTATGCAGCGTACCTTCATTTCATTGTAACGAGATTCAGTCATTATATAGCATATATATAATAAAAAGGATATCAACTGAGTTCAATATGTGCATACCATACTAAAGAAAAATATTCACATATAATAAATCAGTTAAATAATTTATAACAAATATATCAAAGCAAACAAGTAGTCATTTTAATATGCAACCTGAATAAGTCACAAAAGCAAGAAACCTTTTCATATACAGACGACAATTGTAGCAAGGAAAATCTTTTAAAAAACACTTCTCTACATAAAAGACTCTTATCACACCCTTATTCATGTGATACGCAGACCGTATTCAGCTCTTTCTTTAATTTGATATATGTTAGTATTGAACAGGTTTTTATCATATTTATTAAACTTACTTATCATTTTGAGATATATCAATATTCTTGCTAAAAATACTGAGCCAAAGTTAGCTTTAAAACTGTGAACAGCGTCGTTTAGGATAAACGCTTTGTCTACATTTCACTCAGCGTAGCACAATCAACAGAGTGAAAGAAATTGACACTCTCGTCCAATCAGGCAGAGTGTTGCATAAATCTTCCATTTTGATAAATTATCTATAATGCGTTATCAAATAGTTTGATTTGCAAACTGAAGTCACGTGGCATAGGTAACGAAAACCAATTTAGACGGCGTTCGCCGAAAAAAGGCCGTTTGCCATATTTCCAGGTATACGTTTACATCATTCCAAATAATCTTTTTCGGCGACGCCGTCTAAATTCGTTTTCGTTACCTATGCCACGTGACTTCAGTTTGCAAACCAAACTACTTGATAACGTATTATAGATAACTTATCAAAATGTAAGACTTATGCAACACTCTGCCTGATTGGACGAGAGTGTCAATTTCTTTCACTCTGTTGATTGTGCTACGCTGAGTGAAATGTAGACAAAGCGTTTATCCTAAACGACGCTGTTCACAGTTTTAAAGCTAACTTTGGCTCAGTGTATTTAGCAAGAATATCGATATATCTCAAAATGATAAGTAAGTTTAATAAATATGATAAAAACCTGTTCAAATACCAACATATATCAAATTAAAGAAAGAGCTGAATACGGTCTGCGTATCACATGAATAAGGGTGATAAGAGTCTTTTATGTAGAGAAGTGCTTTTTAAAAGATTTTCCTTGTTACAATTGCCGTCTGTATATGAAAAGGTTTCTTGCTTATGTGACTTATTCAGATTGCATATTAAAATGAGTACTTGTTTGCTTTGATATATTTGTTATAAATTATTTAACTGATTTATTATATATGGATATTTTCTTTAGTATGGTATGCAAATATTGAACTCAGTTGAAATCTGTTTTATTATATATTTGCTATATAATGACGGAATCTCATTACTCTGAAATGAAGGTACGCTGCATACAGTTTATCTATGTGATATGACTACGCTCAAACTTTGCTTATGAAACAGAAATATTGAAATAATTACAAAAGTATGTTTTGCTTGACCTTCACTTTTTTATAGGTGTGACGTCATTGTCCAAAGATTCATGAATAGCGAACATGCATTTGTTAAAGCGGGATCAGTTGGCCTACTTTAGAAATAAATAAAAATAATAAATAAAAAATCCTTTAATTGATTTTTTTCTCATGTATTCTAATCAAACTTGATTTGTAGCATCTTTATTAGGCCCGCAGCCAACTTTGTTCAGCTGGGACATTTAACCCCCTTTAGGGGCTGCTAGAGCTAAAACTAGAAATGCCTTTATACAGCGTCTCATGAACAGCTTGGTGGATCTTTGTCATACTTGGTCTGGAGCTTCATTATAAGGTCCTCTTCTAAATTTATTTATATATGAACTTGGGCCCTATTAGGAACCACTATAGCTAAAGTAGATATGCCTTTCTTCGCATTAACCACTAAAATGTAATGGATTCTTATCAAACTCGATGTTTAACAATATCGTAAGGTCTCCTGCTATTTTGTTACAAATTGGGATAGGGACCAGTTTAGCTAAAAATATAAACACGTTTAATGACCTTTTCTCACGAACCGCTTCATGAATCTTCATCAAACTACTACTGTAATTATTCGTCTAAGAATAAACGAAACAAAATTGCAACCCTACAAAACCTTTGCGAAAAATTAAAAGAGAACCATTTAAATTGTTAACGTGCGGTGTTTAGTTTTGCAATTTGAAAAATGTTAGATGAAAGATGAATGATAGATGAAAAATTCATAAACTTCTTTCCTTATTACAATTCGCCGACCATCATTTTTAAAGATATTTCTTGTTTGAATTGTGGTCAGTTGACATACCGACATTCGGCGCTATAATGACGCTTGTTGATATGTCGTTCTGGCATAAGGAAGTGGCATAAATTCGCCACCATACTCCGGTATAGTCAGGTGTTATTAGCTGTTTCTATTTTGGGCCGCCTCGTATTCTATTTTGGGCCGCCTCGTATTTTTATTTAGCATTGGTTTTACCTAACTACATCTATTTTTATTTTGGACTATACGGAAATAAGGTGAGTAAACTGGATCTATTTTAAATTACCGGGTAATAATGCATTACTGATTGTTTTACTCATCTAGTATGTCAACGGAACATGTTTCTTACATAGTCCGATAGCGTAAATATTTGGCATGACACAAAATCAAGATAGTTCTGTTAGTCTCTATATTAACGCAAAGGTACAATGGTATATCGTGAAACGCTAGTTTCGCGCTCCAACACCTCTTCTTATCTTCGCGTTTCACTGTCGTTCGTTTTCGCACTTCATGTGCCCCTTCATAAAAACCCTAGCACGAGAGTATGATGTATGATTGCGAAAAACGCGAAATACTTACCTTCGCCCTTCGCTGTCGTATTTTCAGATTAATCTTGAGAGATATTTTAACAAAATAACTTTAATAGATTTAAATTCCCTTTTCTCCGGCGAATTCGTAAAGATCAAGCTCCGAAACAACATGAGCCTTTTGGCAAACATACGCATAAGCTTGTTTGAGAAGTCACATTTTTAGCCCACCATCATCAGATGGTGGGCTATTCAAATCACTCTGCGTCCGTGGTCCGTCGTCCTTCCGTCCGTCCGTCCGTCCGTCCTTCCGTTAACAATTTCTCGTTATCGCATCTCCTCAGAAACTACCAGAGGGATTTTGACCAAACTTTGTCAGAATGATGTATTGGTACCCTAGTTGTGTACCCCTGAAAATCAGACTGGTTCAACAATTTTTGAATGAGTTATGGCCCTTTGTTTATTTCTATAATTTACATAGATTTATATAGGGAAAAACTTTGAAAATCTTCTTGTCCAAAACCACAGAGCCTAGGGCTTTGATATTTGGTATGAAGCATCATCTAGTGGTCCTCTACCAAGATGATTCAAATTATTTCCCAGGGGTCTAACATGGCCCCGCCCTGGGGGTCACATGGTTTATACAGACTTATATAGGGAAAAACTTTGAAAAACCTCTTGTTCAAAACCATAGGGCATAGGGCTTTGATATTTTGTATGTGACATCATCTAGTGGTCTTCTACTAAGATTGTTCAAATTATCTCCCTAGGGTCAAATATGGCCCCGCCCCGGGGGGTCACATGGTTTACATAGACTTGTATAGGGAAAAACTTTGAAAATCATCTGGTCCAAACCACAAAGCCTAGGGCTTTGGCATTTGTAATGTAGCATCATCTAGTGGTTCTCTACCAAGTTGTTCAAATTATCCCCCTAGGGTCAAATATGGCCCCGCCCTTGGGGGTCACATGGTTCATATAGACGTGTAATAGGGAAAAGCTTTTAAAATCTTCTTGTCAATAACCTACAACATTCAGATTTGGACCACATGTATGGTTTTAAGTGGCAAGATGAACCTTGACATGAGTTGACCTTGATTTTGACCTAGTGACCTACTTTCACATTTCTGTAGCTACAGCCTTCAAATTTGGACCACTTGCATAGTTTTGTGCACTGAAAAAAACTTTGACCTTGACATTGACCTAGTGACCTACTTTCACATTTTTGAAGGTACAGGCTTCAAATTTGGACCACATGCATAGTTTTGTGTTCTGAAATGAAATTTGACCTTGATTTTGACCTAGTGACCTACTTTCACATTTCTCAAGCTACAGCCTTCAAATTTGGACCACATGCATAGTTTTGTGTACCGAAACAAACCTTGACCTTAACATTGACCTAGTGACCTACTTCCACATTTTTGAAGGTACAGGCTTCAAATTTGGACCACATGCATAGTTCTGTGTTCCGAAATAAAATTTGACCTTGATTTTGACCTACTTTCATATTTCTCGAGCTACAACCTTCAAATTTGGACAACTTGCATAGTTTTGTGTACCGAAATAAACTTTGACCTTAAGATTGACCTAGTGACCTACTTTCACATTTCTGTAGCTACAGGCTTCAAATTTAGACCACATGCATAGGATTGTGTACCGAAACAAACTTTGACCTTGACATTGACCTAGTGACCTACTTTCACATTTTTTAAGGTACAGGCTTTAAATTTGGACCACATGCACAGATTTGTGTTCTGAAGTGTAATTTGACCTTGATTTTGGCCTAGTGACCTACTTTCACATTTCTCAAGCTACAGCCTTCAAATTTGGACCACTTGCATAGTTTTGTATACCGAAATAAACTTTGACCTTAAGATTTACCTAGTGACCTACTTTCAAATTTCTCAAACTACAGCCTTCAAACTTGATGCACATGCATAGTTTTGTGTACAAAGAACTTTGTCCTTGAAATTGATCTAGTGACCTACTTTCACATTTCTCGAGTTACAGCTTTCGAATTTGGACCACATGCACAGTGTTGTGTACGGAAATGAAATTTGACCTTGAGCTAGTCATTAAGTCTTGAAATTTGGAACACTCAAAAATGGCACATTGGTGGGCGCCAAGATCACTCTGTGATCTCTTGTCATTTTTCCTATTTTTTTCTCCTGTGTACTTCCCAACAATCAATTCGCATAATATTATCATTATCCGTTATCCTATAATATACATGTATAAATAAAATAAAATATTATATATATAGTGATGCTTTGTCGGAAAGGGCACATCCTTGAGGGAGCAAGTTAAGCCCGGTCAGCTCCCGAAGTACAGGTCTACATGACCGTAGAATAGTTTTATTGCGCACAAAATGCCTTAGGATAGAACGGCTACTAATTATTACTGTAGGATCGAGTAGTTTAGTTGGCTGATTTCAAATCACTTGGTTATCATTGCTATGGGTTTGAAACCTCGCTTATTGTAGAAAATTATTTGATGTTGCTTACTGAAGATCAGTGGTTCTGCCCATATGCACGCTTGTGCCTGAAATAATTTCCGGACTTGTGCCTTGGGTCTTCCTCCACAATCTAAAGCCAGAAAGTTGTCAAAAGACCTATATTTGTTTCAGAGGAGCATGACGTGTTGTAACAATCTACCTTTCTTCCATTACTTACATACAAAATACACGTTTTGTTTAAGAGAAATGTAAATGTTACAAATTTTGCGAAATATTCGAAATCGTGAATAATTCGTTTCTCTGAAATTTATGGTGTCATATTTGCCCCTAGTATATGCAAAATGCTTGGCATGTAAAGTAAAGAATCTTCAAAGTCTTTTTTTCCAATGATTCTCCTACATATCTTCCATGTTTATTTTCTTAAAGGTCTTCTAAATCTTATCTAACAATTATTTGATGCAAAAAATTCTACGAGAGAGATCTAATTTTAAAGCCATTTAACTACAGTGCAACCTCTGTACAGCAACACCATTTGGGAGATACAAATATTGACTGTTATGTAGAGGTTATTGTTCTGGAGAGGTATATATGATAGTGTTTTTTCAGCTTAGGGAAATGTTAATGATGTTGTTATAGAGAGGTTTTTGCTTAAGAGAGGACCGCTTTGGACAGGTTATACTGTATATCTGTCTATCTGTCCATCTGTCATGTCATTTGATACAAAGTTGTCTAATGTACATAAATGCTTTTTGTTTTCGTAAGAATGTGCTGAACGTTAAAAAATATGTTTTTTTTATATAATAGAGGAAGAGAAAAATATCACCTCTTGCAGCAAAGATTACAACGCAAAAATATTTTCAGTGTATATCTGGCTCTTTTCCAATTCTTATTTTTGAGCACCTCCATAATTATATCGAATTCCTGTTGGTAATTTATTTCAAATCAATATTTGACTATTGTAAATTATACCCCTTTACGAAAGATCAATATAATGTTAAACATATACATAATGTCATTGACAAGCAGATATATTTTCAAATTGATCGTATTGTAAATTATTATTCCGCTACACAATATTGACAAAATATTAGATAACTTATCAATACAAGAAAATAGGTCAATATAGGTTTAAAGCCCTGCACATGGTTTCCTTGAGGATGTACGTAAGATGTAATGATAAATGATATAGCGAGGTTATGAGTTCGGTTTCCGGGCGAGGCATATGCTCTCCTTGACGACATTGTGTCTGACATCATTCGTCCTCCATTTCTGATTCATGCTACTGCTTCTGAATCTACTGCTGCTGCTGATGATGATGCTACTGTTTCTCTAAGTAAATGAGTACATGAGGAGGGAAATGCGTAATTAGGAGTTAAGATTGGTAAATGAGGAGGTGACATAAGTAATGAGGAGGTAAAATGAGTAAATGAGGAGGTAAAATGAGTAATAAGGAGAGCGCTCTTGGTACACCCAAATGCGATTTTGGCGCTCTCTGCGAAACTTTGTAAATACATTACAAGGGTATATCTGCTACAAAACTTAAGGTCGTAGAAATGAATCGCTTTTTGGAAAAGTGACATTTCCTCACAATAATATATGCCTCCCTTACAACAATGCAGACCTACCTCACAAGTCACAACTACACAGACTTCCCTCACAACTATATAAGCTTCTTATCGCCTACCTCACAACTAAACAGACTTCCCTTATAACTTTCCTCACAACAATGCAGACCTCACTTACGCATACCTCACAGCTAAACAGACTTCCCTTACATCTATACAGACTTCCCTCACAACAATAAAAACCTCCCTCGTGCCTACCTCACAACTACACAGACATCCCTCTCAAACAAACAGATCTCCCTCACAACTATATAGGCTTCCCTCACGCCTCCCTCATAACTATGCAGACCTCCTTCACATCTATACAGACTTCCCTCACAACAATAAAAACCTCCCTTAACTAAACAGACTTTCCTCACATCTATGCAGACTTCCCTCACAACTATGCAAACCACCCTCACAACTATTTAAGCCTCTTCACGCCTCCCTCACAACTATACAGACTTCCCTCATAACTTTCCTCACAACAATGCAGACCTCCCTCACGCATACCTCAAAGCTATACAGACTTCCCTCACAACAATAAAAACCTCCCTCATGCCTACCTCACAATTACACAGACTTCCCTCAGAACTATGCATATCTCTCTCACAACTATATAGGCTTCCCTCACAACTATGCAGACCTCCATCACATCCATACAGACTTCCCTCACAACAATAAAAATCTCTCTCATGCCTTAGGCTACCTCACAACTACACAGACTTCCCTCACAACTATAAATACTTCCCTCACATCTATATAGACTTCCCTCACGTCTCCCTCAAAACTATGCAGACCTTCCTCACATTTACCTCAGAACTATATAGACTTACCTCAAAACTATACAGACTTCCCTCGTATCTATGCAGACTTCCCTCATATCTATGCAGACTTCCCTCACAACAATAAAAACCTCCCTCACGCCACCCTCACAACTATACAGACATCCCTCACATCTATACAGACTTCCCTCACATCTTTACAGACTTCCCTCACAGCAATAAAAACCTCCCTCACGCCTCCCTCAAAACTATACAGACTTCCCTCACATCTATACAGACTTCCCTCACAATAATAAAAACTTCCCTCATGCCTACCTCACAACTACAAAGACTTCCCTCACAACTATGCAGACCTCCCTCATAACTATACAGACTTCCCTCACGCCTCCCTCACAACTATGCAGACCTCCCTCACGTTTACTTCAAAACTATACAGACTTCACTCACAAATATACAGACTTCCCTCACAACTACACAGACTTCCCTCACAACAATGAAAACCAATCCATGCGAACTGGCAAGGTTAAGAAGTCAACCCCGAATGTGTATTATCGGAAAACGTTATTAAAGTGGTTGAAAAAGAAAAAGACAAAAACAAAAAACAATTAAACTGTAAACATGACTTTGTTTTATCTAGCGATTACTATTATCGAATGAGGAGGAGGTGATTTTTTGCTGTGTCTCAAGAAAATAAATAAAATTGACTATAATATGAAAACAGTATTTTTTCGTTAATTTTAATGTAGAATGAAAGAAAAAATACAAAGTTCGTTGACCTAACTCAATAGGTATGTTATCATATTTTTGATCTCTTGATACCGTGTCATGATAAAGACGCGTGTCATAAAATAACAGGTATTTAAATCGGACAGTAGGTGCGTGGTTATATTGAAAAATAGCAAATCAGCTGAAAGAAGTAAAAGACAAATTAACAGCAATTAAAAACTGAATTTTAAGTGTAAAACAAAATAAAAATAAAGTAATATCAAAATTACAAAGTTTGTTGAGTTTTTTTCACCAGTTATTTAAGAAGAGATCATATTCCGCCTTACCGCACACAGTGTCATTGAAACCGATTGAATAGTCAGTTGTGAAAGGGTTTAAATATTACAACCGTTAAGTTACCACTTGCTATTTGATCCGCTAGTATTATGATATAATTGATGATTTGCTAATTGAGTAAATTTCTTCACGTTAAATATAGTTTTAATATAAAGTTGAACTGGGAGTGGTTTACAGTTATTCAGATAAGAAATCTTTTATGTTAGAACAATAGAATATTGATTATGAATAATAAAACTATGGTGAGAATACCGTTATAAAAGATCCTCTATTGTCTAATACTAAAATAGAGAAACTGGTTGGTAACGGTGGCTGACGTCGAGGGGAATTTCCGATTGACTCACCTAATTGCAGTCTGGAATGTTGGGTTGGGTGACCTCCATTGTTCTAGGGCATTGACCGGGTGACCTTGACCCTATGACTCATTGTCCTATGTTAGGGTTGGGCTATGACGTCATGGGAATTTCCGACCTCGCAGGCCGTTATATGATACCACCCCCATTGTTCCTGCGCAGTCACATGATACCCGCTCATTGTTCCTGCGTAATCATGCGTGTAGCAGCAGGGCAACAGGCACTCTCCCCAACTGTCTCATATATACTACTTATATCTATGAAATGGCCGCTGCAAATTCTGCCTGTTTGCTTTAAATATGGAAACTAAAATATGCACAATAAACTCCTGCATGATACATACATGTAGTCACGAGTGAGACCGGAATAGGTTTAACTCGGGGTGCTGCTCTACTATATATATAATGAAAGATGTAGCTGATATTAGTTTGTACGACTAAGGTGCAACTACTTTAGCATGTACAGAACCAGTTAAAATATAAGTTCAATTAGAAATGAAATGTCTGCGAAAACTATCCCTTATTGTAAAATAGGCGCATATGTTTCCACAGCCAAATGTCCTTAATGTTCTATATCCAATATTTATTAGTAGTTCATAATCCTTCACTAGTCTTGCTGTTTCTTATAACATAGAAATAGTGGAAAGCCACAGGTCGCTCCGTAGTGGAAATACAAGCTTACGTCGACGCCCTCTGACCCGGGTTTGGCAGAATTCAACATTTAACATTTATACGTCGATTACAAAAATACAATTTAGATACACCGACAGATTACAAAAACTGTTGAAACATAAAAGTAAAAAGCAGACCCTATATTCAAGGGGCGTTTAAACAATATCCAATGCTATTAAAGCGGGTGTATTGGAAACGCACAAGCCGAAATTTTCAAGCTGAAAAACGAAACAGTACACTTTTACATCATAAATGCCGTGCTGAACGATCAGAACAGATAGAAATATAACAGCTCTGAAAGTAATGGGCGACATTTTACGGCCGCCACAAGGCACAAACAACGCTGCTATAGAAAAAGTGGAGAAACATTATTATTACATCGCTCAACACAGCACAAATACAAATGTTGCTCGGTTTGATTGAACCTGTTCATTGACGGTAGCGGAAATCCACCTCCTCGGACCTCAACAATATGCAATATTTAAGAACATTAGTACAAATGATAAACGTGGTTCAAGACAATGAAAATGCTAGTAGTAAATAAGAAAGGGAAAACATCATAGTTAAGTAAAATAGTGTAACTTTGATATAGGGATAATACACGATATTCCTCCATTGCTGTATGAATCCTTATATAAGTAGCCGGTCAATAGTTGTACTATATGACCGGTCTATATTCATCACTAAATATTGCTGGGCTAAAGTCATAAATTGAAGATTTTTGATGTCATGTTGTCATACACTTATTTAATGGCTTGTCAGTCAGTAGTCATAACTGGCGAACGGTCCTTCGGACCTTGTGCAACAGTTTTGACTATTGGCCTGTAAGCCATTCGTTAAGTTACTATTATTCACCGATAACATTTATGCCAGTTTTTTGATAGTATGCTCATAAACAAAACACATTTAATTATTTAATCGTCATACCTTTGAATTCGTCGAAGTATCATCCCTAACTAATTCTTTCTTGTTCCCTTGCAGGATTTTGTTCAAATAAGCCATAGATTATTGCTGTGATTTATTGCGAAACCAAATGGCTTCTTGACAAAATTAATGAAGTTATAAACAGAGGTATGTCAAAATATATTACGTCTTGACTAAGCGGGCAGACTTGAGAAAAAAATTAAAAGATTAACTATTACATTGATGAAGGTTCAAGTAAAGTGTTTGATACCTCCCTTTGTTGAATTTGTGCTTTAGGCAGCCTTGTTTTTACTTTGTTCAGACACTCAAGAGAGGGTGTTCTGTTTGGAACAACACATTTTGTCGTAAATCACAATTCCGGTGACTGTCAACATCCTATTCTGTAGGAAATATTAAAATTCAATTCGAAAAAGTATTTCTCTATGGATGTTTTAGTTGTGTAACTAACATTTGCATAGATCTGTTCATACTAATTAAAATGATTAATTTTTATCCCCTTTTTGAATTATGACTCAATTTTGTAATTGTAACAGTTCCACATTTACTTTAGTTTGAAAGTGTTGCATACACATTTTTAAACATTTATAACACTCGGACTTCCTGGAGAAATATGTTACTGTTTTTCCCGGATTATTTTTGCAAGATTCACAGAATGGAAGTTACCTCTGTTTGAGCTTAGTAGTTATTTTTAATATGTTAGATATATAACCCAAAAAGTATTTTTCCAAGTTGCTTTTATGTAAACTAAGATATCTTGAATATTTTATAACGATCAATTCATTTATAAAGTCAAAATTGAATTTTAAAACAAACTTATGTCAAAAATGGTTTATCAATACGCCGCAAATTATAACTGTTATTTTTTTCAACATATTCAAAAGTTATAAAGGTATTTTGAAAATTTAAAAATAAGTTCCTATCATCTTTCCCGGAGTTCTTAAGAATAGTACATAGTAGCAATGGTATTTAAATTAATGTGAAATCAACGAAAGTCTTGTTACGGGAAAGCTGGATCAAAAGAAGATTATTATCTTCTACGCAATTAATATGGACATCTGAACATTGTAGAGGTACTAGTCGTTTTGGTCGTAAAATATTCCGAACGAGGTGACCTTTTATTAAAGGCATTGCCTACTTTTTCTTAATGATTAAATATATTTTTTTAGTAGTAAACAGCAAAAGTCAGTGTAGTTTCTGAGCATATACGATGTTCAAGGTTTTGTATAGTTTGCCGTGAGGATTGTATTCTTTCTATGTATTTTATTTTTTATAGTTTTATCAAATTTATGTTGTGGGATATTATGAGTCTGTAGAAAGTGTCAGTAACGATTATCAAATTCCTTTACATTTTACATTAAATTTTGCTTGTACACAAAACCTACTATCTTTAGAGAACAAATACTGAGAGGATTTAATCTCAATATGTTTTAACTGTGTATGTCAATTTGCACATGAATGCAAAAGTTTTAACTTTTGTAGATGAGTGCCATCATAAATCGGTATTCTCACGTTTTTTCCACGTGGGAGGTATATCCAAGGGTGCATTTCTTTCAAAGGCGTTTTGTTGATCTTCATAGAAGATTTAGAACACTGACAGGTAAGGTTATCTTATCATAATATTTGCAAACAAGCTTAAAATGAAAATTTATAAACGTCAGCAGTTATATTGATTTCAAAATGTGTGACACTTATATTAGATAAAGAAATGTCTTGGTTGTATCTGAAATTATGATAAAGAAATAATGGTCTTGTAGGCAGTGAAAGCACGCGTGACTATACTTACTTTTTTAACATAGTAATTATGGCAGCCGGGTCGTCCCATATGCAATCTCAAACTTGGTGGCCATGTTAAATTTCAATATATAAGTAAAAAAAGTGTTATCGAGCTGACACGGTTTTTCTTTCTACTTTGAAAACAGGATATGCCCATGATTGTGATGAAATTAAAATTCCACCAAAGTTTCATAATTATTCTTTAAAGGGTTTAGAGAGATATGGAGCCTACATGAAATAAACATTTTCATCTATCAGAGGTTCGTCAAAATCCCCAGACTAGGAAACTATGGTAGACCTCTGGTGTGTGAGAACGGAAATCCAAGGCTCAAACTGTTTGACGTTCGGTTTTGCTTGGCCCTCTAGCGGGCACAATTGAAACATGTTTTCTTGTACATTCAATTGTGATTTGTAAAGGTTAACTCTTCAACACCCCATTTAAACTTCATGATAAATATACTTACTTTTTAATTTCATGTGAAAGTATTAGACTCTTTATTTGACGGTAGGTAGTAATAAGAGGAAATCTAAATTTTGTTATAAATGATGTCAAATGCGGTTATATCCTATTCAAATATATTCCCTTTTTTTACATTATATTATACAGTTATAATGAAATAAAAATTTCTTTTTTTTTTCAAAGAATATAGCTTTTTTGATTGGCGATACCAAATCAACGAATTTGCTCATTTATATAACATGTGTTTGATTCAGGAGCTTTCCCATCTACTTACAATGATCCGAATGTACTGTCCGACATTGAAAAACTAAACAATGCGCTTAAAAAGTCATTAACTGTCACTGTTTTCGGAAAAGACGACATTCGCTCTAGCGAGTTTGCTGACTCCGGATATGAAATAGATGATAAGCCAGAATGTGGAATAAATGTGCTTATTTGTCACGCACGACTGAATGACACAGATGAAAATAGTTTACAGGTACATACTTTGCAATTATAGCTGTCAATATATGTACAGTTTCTATGTCTGTCGTATATATCACGTCGATAAGGTGTAAATTGAGAGTCAAATATCAGAATTCGTAGCTTACACATTTATTACTTTCAACTCTAGCATACAACTGTGTAATTTAAAGTATATCTAAACAAACATGAATATTGGCATATAATTTTTTTTCTTTTTTTGATAAATGATAAATCATTAATTGCTTTCTTTTAATAAGGATGTTGAAGATATGTTTAATCAAGCCACCAAGTATTTAGAAGGTAAACAAAGCTTAGATTTTGTTGTATGTTACTGCGACACATGTCCTGATTCCTCAGAGAATAATGTCATCGAAGCTCTACTACAAGTTTCCACAAGAGTCAATGAAGCACATGGCTATAAAGGAATTGCTCCCGAAAACATAATTATTGGAAAAAATGCATTCACTCTTCAGAACAAAATATCGGAATTACTCGAAAGTCGGATAGTTGATGGTTTAGTTAAAATCTCTTCGTACCTTCAACGATTTGTAAGGGTTGACAGGCACTACGACCAAGAGAATCTGGATATATTGAAGACAAAAGCTTGTGTCAAAGCAGTGCAAGACTTCCTTGGAAATGGACACAGTCTTTATGACATGAGACGTAAAGCAGCGACTGAGGAGGTCTTTCTCGACCAAGTGATATGTAAATTATCCAGTATTATAAGATGTGCAGTCGTACCCGAAATGGCAACAAAGCATAACTTGCAGTTGTGGATGTGTAATAAATTGCTTCAAGAGGTAAACTTTGAAAAGAGCTTGCGTGAAAATGTCTCCAAAAATACCCGCTACCATTTGTCTAAACTGGCGAAATACTACTTCGAGGTCTACAAGACACCATCAACTCCTTCAACTTCTATGAGTGACACACAAACAAAATCTCATAGTTTTGACTACTTGGTATATTATCTCCAAAATGATTTAGCTGGTGAAGTCACAAATGCGGAGAAAAAGCTTTCTGCAATGCACTATTTGACAAATATAATGAGAAAGATGATGTACGAAATAAAAGGCTACATGCGTCAAACAGTTGTACAATTACAGTCCCAAGATGAACCAGACTTTTCCGCTCCAGACATTGCAGACCAACTGCGGGAAAATGTTTTAACGTACGTAGAATGCGCGCTGATATATCTGATATAGTTAGTTTTTTTTACTAAAGGTGGCGTATAACGCTTTATGAAATTTTATTCTCTAAACACTTTAGAAAGTTTATAAATTGTACATTTTTGAACGGCCTCTAAAGAGATAAAACAAAACTGATCATAGTACATATGTGTACATATATTTTAGATCACTAAATGGAATAATGTGTCATACCCGTCATCATTTTTGTTTCAAGGCTTTGATACAAATCTTTGAAGATTTCATATTGAAATTATTGTACACCACCTTACGTCTTCCGCGTAAGTATCACGCACTGATATAAAAATGCATGTGACTACACAATTACATGTAATAATAAAGGTCAACTTTTGGTATTTATACTTTCTTATTATTAGCAAATAAAAAACTGTTATTAAATTCAGTCATGCATTTTTCTTTGCATTACACAATTTTTTAAACTACTAATGAATTTGTTTTGTTGGATTAACGTCGCACCGACACGATTATAGGTCATATGGCTATTTGCCAGCTTTGATGGTGGAGGAAGACCCCAGGTGCCCCTCTGTGCATTATTTCACCAAGAGCGGGCACCTGTGTAGAACCACCGACCGTCTGTAAGCCAGCTGGATGGCTTTATCACATGAATAATTCAACGCCTCGAGTGAGGCTCGAACCCATCGTCGAGAGGCAAGTGATTCGAAGTCAGTGACCATAGCCACTCGGCCACGGAGGCCACCCAAGGACCAATGAAAGATAGCCAAAAGAAAATGTGTACATGTGTAACTGAACAATTCTAATTGCATTTTATCTCCCTTATACAGATTGGAAGGGGTGTACGCCATTGGTACACTTTACGGTCAGCTGGAGATCCATTTAGACAAAAGTAACGCCGAAGATAGTTCTAATGTCAGAGAAGAAATAACTACAATTATGAATGAGTGTCAGTTTCAACATCCGTATGTTATAAAGGAAGTTAGCATGAAACCGAAACGAATGGCAAACAACTTTTATGAGCAGGGTGACACATTACGTTGCCCTTTCCCGGATAACTATGACAACATTCGTGAGGGTACGTTAGGTTGCTTCGTTAAAGGACGAGACAATAAACATTACGGACTAACATCTGCACATGTTGTAAACCCAAAGCCCAAAACGAAATTGAATGTGATGGTCCAAAAGAGAGGACAGACATACAAGCGTTTCGGCAAGAGTCAAGATAATCTATGTGTACTACCATCGGAAGGTAGTCTCCACCATATTGATATTGCAGCTGTTATGGTGTACTCCGATGTTACAATGCACTGCAATTTTTCATTAAAGGATGATATTGGACAAATTAAGCCGGCACATGTAGTGAATAAATCGAGGAAAGAGCTGTCTGAAAGCTTTGTATTTAAGTCAGGCGCGAAGACAGGAATTACAAAGGAATAATTGCTTCAGCTGACTATAACGTTGCTGTGAAAAAGTTGCCGGAACACCTCATTCTTATAGAACCTTTGCCAGCAGATGACGAAAAAGACATAGAAGAAAAGGCACTTGAGCTGGTGAATGGTGACATTGGGAATTTACCTCAGACAAATGACTCTAATGACGAAACGGCAACACGATCACATGTAATGTTAACTGATCGCGGTTGTGAATCAGACCAATCGTACCGTGGGTTAGACAGTCGGCGTAATTCACCGTCAAACACGAGAAAAAGTGAGTCAAAAGAATTACGCTCAGTGGCCCCCGGTATCAAAAATCTGCAACTTGAGGCTGGTGCTTGTGGAATATCGTGTGATATGTCTTTTAATGAAGCAAATCAATTTAGAGACGAACATGCTTTAGAGATTTCCCAGAACGGTTGTGCTATATTTGCCGAGCAAGGCGACAGTGGATCAATTGTTTGTATGCTAGATTTAGAATCAAAAACGGTTTCAGCGATCTCGATGGTCAGTGCTGGAAATTTACAGTTAAAAGGTTACGGAAGAGACGACTTTGAAAATAATATGTGTGTTTCGTTTCTTTTAGTGGATGGAATGCAAGAGCTAGGCAAGAAATACAAAGGGAATCCAGATTTCTTCAAGTTTGAATAAAATATAATTTGTTTGTACTTTCGAGAGGTAGCAGGTGAATACTTTGCCAATGTATCGTTTTATAAACTTTTCTCAAAACAATGCAAATTGATAATTTTCTTTTTCCTAATTTTCAAAATATAACCTGAAGTTTTGAAAATTGGTGGTTAATCAACTTCTACATTGTAGAAAAAATGATCCGATATATTTATTTATTGCGTTGGGTTTAACGTCGCGTCGACATAATTATCGGTCATATTGCGACTTTCCAGCTTTGCTGGTGAAGGAAGACCCCAGGTGCCCCTCCGTGCATTATTTCGTCACGAGCGGGCATATGGGTAGAACCATCGACCTTCCGTAAGCTAGCTAGATGGTTTTATCACATGAAGAATTCAATGCCCCTAGTGTGATCCGAAATAAGAATACAACTTAACAGAATTTACCGTTGTTTAAATCATTCAAGTCTTGAGAATTATTTTATTTGAATAGAAAGCTTTCTATGCATATATTTCTTTTTGATATTCTTTGTATGGACAAGGTGTTATATCTTTAAGGAAAGCATTATCTTATTTTATATTTCAAAGAAGGAGCAAATAGGTATGCACCCAAATTTCTACTTCATTTACACAGACTGCGTTTTGAATGCTTCATTATATTTAAATAGCTATCATGTGGTTATTGATATATCAAGTTGTCAGCTCTGCATGATCATTTTCGGAAAATATACAATATCAGAACTCAGCTAAATTTTACAGAGGGCAAATATACAACAGTTGCATCAATAAATTATTTATATATTGCAAATTCCAAAAAGTCAACGTTATTTGTACGAAGCTTGATAATAAAATTGATATTAATTAATTTTGCTAAACAAAACTCTATGTAAAGTTCCACTGGAAGATGTTTAAAGATTGAGGGCAAAGATTAGAACAGGCAGTGACAAAAGCTTTGAAGGGGTCAACTGCAGCTGTTGTGTGTGCGACAGCGAGCAACATGTTCCAATTACCTACCCTTCTAGAAAAAAAGAATCTTTGGACGTGTAAATGTAACTGAAGCTGCATATTTTACCATGTCCATGCCTTGTTCTTGAATCAGCTAGATTAATACATTCTTTTCCGGCTATATAACTCCTACAAGGACAATCTTAAAGAACATTACTAAACAAACTCTAGTGCTTCTCGCCTCAAATGATGACCGATTTAAATTTGTTAAAATATCAGAAACGGAGCTTGTATTATGAATACGAATACTAGACGAATAAATAATTACCTATACAAATTTGATCGGGCCTTCGAGTACCTTCGAGGACAGGTTTCAAATTACATGGAGCAAGATAATTATATTTTACTTATACCGTGTTCAGACTACGTTTTTAATCCTATATTAACTTGGGTTTATTTTTTAAACTTGTTTGCGTCCACACTATATATGGTATAAAACGTGAATAATGTAAAGGTCAAGTGGGTTCTGTAATATAGCATTAAAACTACCTCGGGAGGTGGTTTTAATGCTATATTAAAAAGTAATACTATATTATTTTACAAGTGTGAACGCAAATGTGAGTTATAACTGGTTTTACAATCCCAAATCCACAGATCTTACCTTTTGGCGGAAGAATACCATGTGTTTCTCTTTTGTATCAAACAATTGATGTTATGGCTGGCAAAAGTAATTGGAGTGTTGATGAAACAAAAACATTAAATTGCGATATGGAGTCATGCTGATGCTCAAAATGGACTATAGATGGAATGAACAGAAATTCTTAGATGAAAACAGAAGTTTAAACATTAATGACTCCTTCTTGTTTCTGTTAGCCTCCTCCTTTGTAACCTTTTTTGCTTATTGCAAAATATTTGTTAACTTCCAACATTGCATGTATATATTTAAACCACATTTCTTTGCCCAGTGTGGACGCAAACTAGATTATATTTTTATGGGTTTTAAATGTCAAATACCTATTATAGCCGATTAGTGCCTGATAAAAATAAAACCGATCTGCTAGTGTGAACACGGTATTAGTGATACGCGAAAAAACAAAGTAATTTATGAATTATTATAATGATATATTTTTATTTTGCATTTAGAACATTTTATAACTTTTTAAGCGAATACTGCAGCAATTATTTTCCCTTTTTATAATTCCTTCCAAATAAATGAATAAAAGACCATTTTCATAATGAAAATTAATCATTTTTCCTATAATTTTCAATAAAATGACCATTGTTCTTTAACGGCCATTATCTTAAAGTTTATCAAGTTTCATACAGTTCTTAATTTAGTTCGATTTACATAAATCTGTTTCTGAATTTAATTTGCACTGTCAGAAATTATTTCAATATGATATTTAACAAGTCACTGTTCTTTAACGCCAGTTATATGAAAGTTTGTTTAGTTTTATACAATTCTTAAATTTAGTCCATTTTACATAATTTATTTCTTATCTAAATAGCATAGTCAGAAAGCATTTCAATATCATACTTAACAATTAACTTTTTACATGTAGCGGTTATTTTAAAGTTTATCTAATTATAAATTATCATGCTCAATTTCTTGCGTTTTACACAACTTTATTTTTAAACTTAATTCACAGTCAGAAATTATTTCAATATCAAAATTTAACAAATCACTTTTCTTTAACGGCGGTCATTTGAAAGTATATTTAATTTTGTATGATTAATAATTTAATCCATTATACATAAATATGCTGCTTAATCTAATTCGTAATGTCAGAAACTATTTCAATTTCAAAATTCACAAATTTTGAACAGTAGAAAGAACAAGCTAATTATATAAAAATTCCATCAAGGTAAGGGAATATTGCCTCATAGTTTCATGTGACCAATTAGTTGTTGATTACAGACTCGGAGTCACGCGGAGTGGCCATGAAATACCGGAAAACCATTATAATTGTTACCTGTATAATTTTGGCTCGGAGTTCCAGCATTCCGTTAAAGTAATGAAACTATAACAATCGGTACACCGAGTCAGAGCAAGACTTTTCCTCCGAGGAAAAACGAAAAGTGCTGATCGGTATTTCCTAGACTGTTTATTTAATAATGTTTAATATATTTACCTGCCTGGTGACCACAAGCAATTAGGGGTCACCTGACTGTGACCTTGACCTACTGATCTACTTTCTTGTTTTTTTAAGATACAGCCTTGAAATTTGGATGACATGTACATTTTTGCACACCGATCTTAAAACTGACTTTCATTGACCATGACTTTGACATACTTTTTAATATTTTTGCATCATTGTGCCATTTTAAACATGTGGCTCATATTATTCAGGGTACAAATTTTCATGCTTCCAATCTAGTGGGATTTTGCCTTCCGCAATTACAGTGAGAATTGGCGATATATATTTCTTTATAATTATTCTTTCAAGATTTTAACAAGTATAACGTCTGGACCGGAAGCTTTATGGGGATTAATAATTGACAATAATTTAGTAATTCCCTTTTAAGATGGTGATGATTGGCATTTCTGGATGAGAACTAGGACCTTTGTCTGGTATTTCTTGTTATGTAGCTGGAGTAAATCCTTTTTGGAATTGATCATTTAAGATAATTAGCTTTGATGGTTGTATCTGCGTTTAGTATAGTAGCCCATTTTCACGAAGTAGAGGTATAGCGTATGATTCAGATTTGTATGTTTTAATGTACGAAAATTTGTTCTTAGGTTGTTTGTTTATTGCCATTGTCAGGGATTGTAATATATGATATGTAACAGTGAATACATTAGGATAAAAATAATTATAATGATGATACAAATATCTAGGCAGACAGAGTCTATAAGTGCATTCAGTTCTGTTTTTTTTCTTTCTTTCTTTCTTTTTGATGGGCTGGAAATTCAGACAGGTTATCTGTAATGAATGATTTACATTCTTAGTTCTTTAAGTTTTCCGATGTATTGAACAAAACCGGTTTTGTTTTGGAGAAGATGATCCAGGAGTGTGTATTTACTGTCACTGAGGACAGAGAACGAGCTATTAAATAAAGTAGTTACTAAACTTGAGTAGAAGATGGAAGTTGGAAGACCATATTTCAGAGAGTGCCAAGACAAATTACTACTATTCATGTTACACATGGAATCCGACACGCCACCTTTACAATCAATATGATACCATGTTTTGCATGAGTCACACTCAAAGGCCATAGATTTCCAGGTAACATCTTACCAGATTATCTACAAGGCTATCTTGGTGTTTTTGTCCGGGGTTTAATTCTACTTGATTTTATATAAAAAAAAACTTAAGTCGGAACCACCAACTTGTTACGATATGGCTGTGGATGATGATACAACCAGTGATAGACACAGACATTGTTGTCAATCCTATATGCCACAGGATACAGCATATGATTTTCAGCACAGAATGTGCCTGGGCCGACCCTTGTATGGGCTTTTTTCTGTCTCAACTGACTCATAATTGTTTAGTACTGGTTATGCACTCTCCATTGTGAGACGCTACAAAACACACACAAAATTGTTAGTTACAAATGAATATTATAATCTTCGTCCCGAACGCTACCTTCGGGCACAGATGATGCACAAACAAATGAGCATGTTAATACATGAATAGAAAAGGTTTTTAAGAATTTATCTGACCCGATTTTTAAATCTAAACCGGAAGTTGTTCAAATTCGGACAGTGAGGAACCAATCAACAGTAATTTGGACTTCTACCCACATCGTATCAACCAGAAAACAAGTTTAATGATAAACTGAATCAACAGATATTAAACAGTTGGCAGTTTAGAAAGATGGAAATAAGCAATGTTCGAAGCTTAGTTGAAAATTTGCAATCCGCGCAGTGCATGCGCTGTTAAATATTTTGACAAGGTTTCGCTACCCAATCTACTGACATGTTTGGTCTGTTGTTGTTTGGTCATCAGTTTAATAAAACAGTTCTCGCTTAGAATCCTTCCGCATAGGATAACCGCATCGACATACACTCCGCTTATAAAACTAACAGGGTTCATAGAAGTGTTTTATAAAAACGCAGAAACTTTGTAGTTCTGCATTGTCATAAATAACGTAAACGGTAAAGCTGTATATTTCAGTCGCACGTGCTTTCTTACGGAAAATTACTGGTGACGGCGGATTATTTCGAAGTAAACATGTTCCTTATGTATGAGAGGGGAACATATCGTGGACAGCCAGTATGGTACGTTACATTACTCTATGAAGGAGGTAAATTATTGATGCTGCTTATGATTATGGAAACAGATATCATAATTCAACTATTTATTGCTCCTGATTTAAGTTTAAACAAGACAGTCTGACAGATAGCTAAATCCCCCGCCCCTTTTATGGATAGTGAAAGGGTTGTCTACGGTGTTCCGTACGGGCACCTGCTCCCTGTGAACGCGAAGCGCAAAGTTACGACGGTACGATGGCCGTACTGTCACGCTCCACCATCATGGTGTCGCGTTTCGCCATCGCACTGTCGCGCTCCACCATAGTAGTGTCACCATCGTACTGACATGCCTCGCCATCGCACTGTCGCAATTCACCATCGCACTGTCGCACTTCACAATCGTAGTGTCACCATCGTGCTGTCGCGCTTCGCCAATGCACTGTCGCACTTCACCACCGAAGAGTCACCATCGTATTTCGTGTTTCGCCATCGCGCTGTCGCACTTCACCACTGTAGTGTCGCCATCGTACTGTCTCGCTTCGCCATCGTACTGTCGCGCTTCACCATCGTACTGCCGCTCTCCACCGTCGCGCTGTCGCGTTTCACCATCGTAGTGTCACCATCGTACTCTCGTGCTTCGTCATCGCGCTGTCGCACTTCACCACTGTAGTGTCGCCATCGTACTGTCTTGCTTCGTCATCGTACTGTCGCGCTTCACAATCATACTGTCGCTCTCCACCATCGCACTGTCGCGTTTCACCGTCGTAGTATCACCATCGTACTCTCTGCTTTGCTATCGCGCTGGCGCACTTCACCACTGTAGTGACGTCATCGTACTGTCTCGCTTCGCCATCGTACTGTCTCGCTTCACCATCGTACTGCCGCTCTCCACCATCACACTGTCACGTTTCACCATCGTAGTGTCGCCATCGTACTGTCGCGCTTTGCCATCGTACTGTTTTGCTTTACCATCTTTTCTCTATTTACTTAAGGACCGACTTTAATTAAACTCTGTATTGTGTAGTATTATTTAGCTCTGTCCAATAATCAAATAATAAGAACGCTTTTCCGCACGGATATTATTGAAATGAATATCACCAGACCTGATGTTTTATTAAAATGAATATCTTTTCACCAGACCTGATTTTATTTTAAATGAATATCACGCGGCACCTGTTATCCAAACGAATATCACCCGGGTGTTATTCAACTGAAAATTTCCCGGCTGTGAATATCATCTGGTATGATGATATTAAAATTATCATACCTTAATGTTGTTTGAAATGTACATTTTCAAAAAAAAGGCTCCGTTGGTCTATGGCTATTTTACATTGTTTGATGGATACAAAAAATGAATATCAACCGGTAGGGTGTTTTTAAACGAATATCACCAAACCGAGTGTTATTTATGAACAAAATAACATTTTATGCAAAATTGAAATCTCTGTGGAAAAATAAATGATAATGTATTGCGGGGGCGAAGCGCGACAGTACGATAGTGACACTACGTTGGTGAAGCGCGACAATGTAATGGTGAAGCGCGACAGTACGATGGTGACACTACGAAGGTGAAGCGCGAAAGTGCGATGGTGAAGCGCAACAGTGCAATGGCAAGATATCAAAAAGTTTTTATCAATTCTAGTTTCTCACAAAGTTTATAAAAGCTGGAGTTCCGCAAGGCCCAGTGTTAGGCCCTTTACTTTTCTAAATCTATGCAAATGATATCGCAACATCTCAAGCAACATAGAATATATTGCAACTACGTTAAATAACGATCTAAAGTAGATAAATGAGTTGGCAAACCAAACAAAAAAAAAAAAAAACAAACAAAAAACAAAAAAAAAAAGAGTTAACTTTAAGTCAGATTGCAAATGGCAAACACATTAATAAAATTTCTGCAGCAGCTTCTAAGGTACTTGGTTCGATAAGGGCACTTAAATTTAGTTTAAAAATAGCTTCATTAAACCAGATCTATTTGTCTTACATGAGACCTATTTTAGAATATGCAACTGTCGTTTGGGATGGCTGCACTGAATATGAAACTTTCACTAGAAAGACTTCAGTATGAAGCTGCAAGATTAGTTACAGGTTAAACCAAATCAGTTTCCATCAATAAACTTCTTGTTGAAATAGGATGGGTGTCACTTTCTGAAACTTTCTTGTATTCAAAACCTAATTACAATTTTAAAGGACACAGTGGTCTATTACCAGATTATTTAAATAGAATTTTTGCTCCTTTAGGTTATATTTGTAAGCCGATCAACTTTTATTTGTTTTTTTGTTAGGGGAGGGCATTCATTAATGTTGTAAGAATTTGTTACCAACTCTTTTTGCTTTACTTCTTATATATATCTTATGTATATGTTATGTTATTGGAGAGGTCTCTCAAGACCTCTCCATAGTGTTGGCTTTCAAACAAGGAGAATTTAGACTAATCTACTAATTTTACGGCGTTAGATTTCACTTTCTATGCGCTTGCGCTTGCGCACAAGTAAGTTTTGAAATCCTCTAAGACGAAAATAATTGTTCGTTTAAGATAAAGAAATATAGTGTAATACTATTGTTACAAATGTTGAAAACGGTTCAGTTATTAACAAAAAATATGTATAGATATACCCTTGTCCTGTCATTGGTGATATCCCATTTAGATTATTGTAATGTCATTCTGTATGGTATTGCTCAAAGCGAAGTAAACAAAATGCAACGAATTCAGAACATGTGTGCAAAACTTGTCCTAAATCAAAGAAAATATGACAGTTCCAAGCAAGCGCTGTATGATCTTCACTGGCTACCAATCAAAACCAGAATCACATTCAAAATGCTCACCTACATGTATAATTGTTCAGTTGGAAACACCCCAGAATATCTTTCTGAACTTCTCATAAAACAAACACAGACAAGAAACTTGTGTTCTTCAAACTCCGTTACTGGGTGTTTCGTTGTTCCTTTCAACAAGCGCAAAACGTTCAGCGACAGAAGTTTTGGTACTGTTGGACCTAAACTCTGGAATGAATTGCCTCTCGAAATAAGGAACTCGGACTCAATAGATGTTTTCAAAAAGAAGTTGAAAACTCATTATTTTGGAGATTACTTTGCACTCTTTTAGAGACTGTGACTGTAATTTTTAAGAAACTGAAGTAACGTGAACTGGATGATTTTATTGTGTAAATACATTCGAAAATGAACTACATTATAACAAATACAAAATACAGTTGTTTGTAATAACTTCTGGACATGTCGCAATAACCCACTTATTCTTACTTAATAACAAACAGCTGTCTTACTGTATCTTAATATTCTAATATTTTATTAATCTTATCTGATGTCTGATCTTTTTTTTAATGCTTACTAAATAGTTTATTCACAATGGTATTTATGCTCATTTATGTTATATGTCATTAAATATCTTAATTTTTGTCGTATTTTTATGTATTTGTAAAACGCCATTGAATATGTTTTGCGTAAAAATAGGCGTTTAATCAAATGAAACAGTTTCAGTTTTTTTTATAGATATATTGTTGCTATTCTTTGTTCGCAGTTTTCAAGGATATGCATATGAAATGAATCACGTTAAAATGTATTTCGTTCAATTAAATGAATTTATAGTTTAACTGGCGGATTTGTTTGCCCCGTTCGGAAGATCTGCCGGAATAAGAAGAGTTCTTCCGAGCTTCTGATAGTCGAGGATGTTAATCACATGATAAAACAGGGCGACAATTCGACAAACTGAGTAATAAACTAGAACAAATAAAATGTTTAGAATTTCAAACAGCACATTAACAATAAAAATATCTGGAAAAAAAAAATCATTAAAAACAGATATATTTTATCACTTCCGGCAGACGTCCGTTTGATTGGGATTTTCTTCTAAGCTTTTCTAAAGCTTCTCGGAAGCTATTCTCTTGGGTCTGCTGACAAACAAGCCTAGCAGGTGAGGTTCTCGCAAAAAGATGGTAAGATGCTAATTTGGCAGCTTTCATCAGGGCCAAGTTCAGTGTACAGTTATTGCAGTGGTTGCTTTTGAACCTTTTCAAATGAATTTCAGTAACTAGGAAATGCTTGGGCTTACAGTCCTCGGATTGGCGGAAGTTGCTCATAACCTGAAGATGACTTATGGATGTTGAGGTCATCAGGTCATGGTCACAGAGACTATGACCCCTAATAGGTCACAGTGACCTGCAACAGGGAAACTGTTTTTCGTTTATAGCAAAACCTATCATATTACCAGATAACAATCAGATAACAATTGTTATCTATGTCTGGTATAGCTTTAAACAAGGAACAACACTGGACCTCTCCTGAATTCTTTTTTAAAAGAAGTCTACTTGTTGTAAATATGTAAAGAGCAAATAAAATATGATAAAACTAAGTGCGATGACAAAGCGCGACAGTACAATGGACTGTCACCATCGTACTGTCGTGCTTTGCCATCGTACTGTCGCGTTTCCCTATCCTTCTGTCATGTTGTCATCATCGTACTGTCACGCTTCGCCATCGTATTGTCGCGCTTTGCGAACGTACCGTCGTACCTTCGCGCGTTTCGCGTTCAAAGGGAGCAGGCGCTGGCCCTAAAGTATATTTAATAGTCCATGCAAGACGACATCAACTAATTTGTTCCAAGTGATATGCAACCAAGTCCTACAAGTGACTTAGAAGATACAGAGCAGACACTAATGGAATGCTCAAACCTTTGACCTTGAGTTGTGATCTTGACCTTAAAGCAACATGGCTGACTCATGGGTTCTGCACAGCGTCTTGATGAAGTTATCGTTTGACCCAAGGTTCATGAAAATCCTTCATGGGGTCTATGAGATACAGAGCCGACACAGAGCTGAAGACTAAAACCTTTGACATTTAGTTGTGACTTTGACCTTGAGTTGACAGGGCTGACTTATGGGTTCTGCACATTGTCTTGATAAGGTGATCATTAGATTTAAGTTTCATAGAAATCCTAGACGGGGTTTAGGAGATACAGAGCAGGCACAGAAAGGAAGGCTCAAACCTTTACCCTTGAGTTGTGACCTTGACCTTGAGCCGACATGGCTGACTTATAGGTTCTGCACATTGTCTTGATAAGGTGATCAATTGATTAAAATTTCATGAAAATACTTTTATTTTGAGGTGTGACCTTGACGTTTAACCGACAAAGATGACTCACAACTTCTGCATATCGTCTTTATGAGGTGATCATTGCAACCAAGTTACATAAAAATCCTTCAAGGGGTTTAGGAGGTTAGGAGAATAATTAAATTACAAAGCGAACAGAAAATGGAAGGCTCAAACCTTTGACCTATAGTTGTGACCTTGACCTTGCGCCGACATTGCTGACATACAGGTTCTGCACATTGTTTTGATGAGGTGACCATTTGACTTCAATTTCATGAAAACCTTGAAGGGGTTTAGGAGATACAGAGAGGACACAGAAAGGAAGGCTCAAACCTTTGACCTTGAGTTGTGACCTTGACCTTGAGCCGACATGGCTGACCTATGGGTTCTGCACATTGTCTTGATGAGGTGATCATTTTAAATTTTCATGAACATCCTTTAAGGGGTTAAGGAGATACAAAGCGATTACAAAACGGAAGGCTCAAAACTTTGACTTTGACTTGTGACCTTGTCGTTTTGCCGACATGGCTGACTTATGGATTTTGCATATCGTCTAGATAAGGTGATCATTTGAACCAATTTTCATAAAACGCCATCAAGGGGTTTAGGAGATTAGAAGACACAGAGCAAACACAAAACCTTTGACCTTGAGTTATGACTGTGACCTTGAGTCGACATGACTGACACATAAATTGTGTACATTGTCTTGATAAGGTGATCATTTGGCCAAAGTTTCATGAAAATCCTTGAAGTGGTTAAGTAGATACAGAGCGGTCACAAAATGGAAGTCTCAAACCTTTGACCTTTTGTTGTGACCGTGACCTTGAGCCAAAGTGGCTGACTCATAAGTTCTTCCGTATTCATAAGTTAAACGTTTGACCTAAGTTTCATGAAAATCCTTCAAGGTGTTTAAGTTATATGGAGCGAACACAATTGTTATAGACGGACGGAGACCATTCCACTCGTGGCGTGGGATTAAAATCAAATGTGCATTTCATACTAAATATACACGTTTTGAAATCGAGTCTTGTATTGAACTCTATGTTCTAGGCTATAATTCGAGGTCCAATATATCATTTGTTCTGCAAAGTTACCTCGAGTGATGATGCATGTTATGTTGGTTATGATTTGCCGAACATGTTCTGTCCTTTGAAATATATTACCACTATGGTAAATAACTTCTTTTTAGATATTGAATCAATGTAGGTCACAGAGTGTTAAAAGAATTATCAACATTATGATGATGGATAAAGTATTGAAAACATATCTCACCTAGCATGACAATATATAAAACTGGCTTTACAATTGTTCAAATATGGTCACCATTTCTTTCATGTCCATATTTCTAATAGTCTCGTATTCAATTGCCTTTGAAAGACTGCTGCATCAGTTTAGATATAAAATACATTTTGTAGTGTTTACAAAATCATTCTGAAAGTTTATCTAATTGTGTTGTATTTACATATTGTCTACATATTGTACAACTGAGTAGTGACAAGTGCATGAGTGTATACATTAGTTTATACATAATTTATTATAGGTCGAAGGTGAAGCAAGTTTCACAACTTATATAAATCACTCCCGATACCACATTCCTGATGGAATCCATCGCCACGAGGGTATGAGAGCAGAGAAGCCAGTTTCTCTTTTAATGCTGAGCGCCAAGTAAGGGAGCTACTGGTACCATTTTCACGTCTTTGGTATGACGTGGCCGAGTATCGAGCCCACGACCTCCCGCACTCGAAGCGAACGCTCTACCACTAGGCTATCTAGGCGATAAGTGCATGAGTGTATATATACCAGTATATATTAGAAATACAAACATACTTTCAAATAGTTTCCGATTGTGAATCAAATACCCGCCCCCCCCCCCCCCCCACCCCCAATAAATTCAATTTTGCAACACTATATGCGTTTAGTTGAATCCTGATGAACCTTTTCGGCGTAAATGGAAATGTACACGACTCCTTAACTGTATATGTATTTCGGTAAATTTTGAGGGGTTTTCTTAAAACACTGGACAAAACATATTTTAAATAGCAATAATTTTAACGAATAAGTCAGCAAGTGTATCCACCCCGATGGTTGACCTTTGTATTATAATACATAATTAGATACGACCTATTATTGAAAAGGAGTGTACGTAAAACGCTTCATAAGTTTAAAACTGACGGCCACCCCTAAGCACACCATATTCCTACTATGAAATAATCGATATGAATAATCAGTCTAAGGTCAACCATCGCGGTCAAGTTGCGACTACTATACATAATAATACAAAGTCAAAACAGGAAGTACGTGATAAAAATTCCGGCGGTGCGGTAAGTAATCTTGATCACTTTTTCCTTAAGTGGTCTGTCTAATTCAGCTGTGCCATGACTATGCCACTTGGTAATAATATTTAACTAATGGTTGTCCAGAGAAAATAGGCGTTTGGTGATTTATATCAAGTTTTATTTAATTTGTATGTGCACTTTACAAAGAGCTGAAAACGACAATTATTCACGGTAAAGGAAAGACGGACGACAGATACCGTATGCCTTGTGGGTCTTCGACACCCGTAGAATAAAAGCTCTGCTGGTGATTCAATAATAAGGAGATGGCCATTAGACAGTTATGGCCATTAGACAGTTAGGGGAGTTTGGGCTGCCAGATTTTCCTTCGACTGTTTTCCCCTTTATTTACGTACATAGAAACTTGGTGCAAAAACATCTGTTAATATGCCAACCATAATTTTACTTCTTCTGTAAACAGTATCATATACAAATAAACATAAATAAATGGGTGAAAGGCATATGTGAAACAACACAGATTATGCACAATAAGAACTTATTACGGTGTAGACGGTTAGGCACAAAGGTAAAATTTTGTCATGTCATTTCTTAAAGTTAGTTTTAATAGGCAACATAGTTACTGCACGAGAAGCGTATGTGGATATCCTTGCTGTAGTATTTAAATTCGCCCAGTTATTTTCCATTGAAAATTATGACGTTCATTTTGTATGCGCAGCAAAGGGAACTGCACCGATGTTACAACAACGCCACTAAATGATAACAGACCGCTGTTTTGACGACGTCCGCATATAGTCAGGGAGAACGCTCCTAGATTACGTCACAGATGTTCCGTCTGGTGCACAGAATAGCCGGGAAGCTGATTTTGATGTTTGATGCAACAAAATCTGTGCAATTTTTAATATACCTTGTTTACAAATGGAAAAGAAATACAATGTATAGTGTAAATATAAGAAATGATTTTTTTTCGGAGTTTATGCGAAATGAATGAGCAGTAGGGTCGGCAAATTAAACATTACCGCTAGCTGTAATACTGCAATATTTATTGAGAGTAAAGCGAGCAAAATGTCCTATGAGATTTTAGAATATCTTTTCAAAAATATATTTTTTATAACTGAGACCAGACTACTAATATATATTAAGTTTAATGATGGAGTATTTATTTACTGACAGCCTTGCAATTAATTTTCTATTAGTCATCGCTTTTATATAGATAGGAATAGTTTGATGGCTCCAGGTTTCCTATGAAATACGATTGTGATTTCAAATTTGTGTAAACATTTCACACGTGTGTGGATGCATTGGTCGAGAGGGCTAAGACGCTTTCCTACGGAGGTGAAGGCCCCAGGTTCGTATCCTGGCTACTCCCACTACGGTGTGTCCTTGGGCAAGGCACTTCATCACGATTGCCTCAGTCGACCCAGCTGTAAATGGGTACCAGGACATTGCTGGGGGTAAGGTATAAATGGTTTTAACTGCTCTTGACATAGGGTCGCTCAAAAAGCTCTACAGAGCTTTTGTTAATTGTTTCACAAAGCGACGGTAAATAAAATTTACCTTTACCTTTACCTTTACTGAGCGACAAAACTACGGAGGTAGAGCGTAAGAAGAGGCAAATATTTTCGCTCATTTTGAAATATTTATTCGTTTAGAATCATTCAATAATCAAAATTGCGATGTGCAAGACCATTTCTTATGGTGGTCAAAGTCAGCTGTGCCATGCTTATGAGATTAACCAGTGATACGTTAATCGTTGTTGTCTTGAGACAACCCCCGACTTTTGCCCGAAGTACATAATACATGTATGTAGTCGCATACATAAACAGTTGCGCCGAAAAGGTCTAATTAGATGCCATCAAATGATACATGATACAAAAATATAAATATATCAGGAATCGTTTTAATTTAGATAACACATTTAAAACTGTTATATATTTCTGCAGAGAAAACAAAAGGAAACGAAGTATTTACCATTTTGCGATCATGTTTATGGGGACAGAGGATAACTAATTTAAAAATTCCGCAAAATACATTGTAAAATAATCATAACTTATTGTTTGAGGAGAATTAAGTACATATGACACGTTGCCGTATGACCTTTTAACCTCCGATGATTGCAGTCGTTGTAACGACTTTGAGGCATAAATGGCCCAAATGACCCTACTACTGCCAGGAAGCGTAGAGTGAATGTATTGCATAACATACTTAGCACTTCATCATGTGACATTTTCAGCCTTTTGCTGATAAAAACACTAACTGTATATATATAATTGCGCTACCTATTTGTGTTCGTATTTTGAGATAACCATTATATGGATTAACTCCGCTCGCCCTACTACTGCCAGGAAGCGTAGAGCGAATGTATTGCATAATATACTTAGCACTTCATCATGTGACATTTTCAGCCTTTTGCTGATAAAACACTAACTGTATATTTATAATTGCTCTACCTATTTGCGTTCGTATTTTGAGATAACCATTATCACGGTGAGGAACTGCCATTTAGTGATAAGGTATTTTCCGAAAACGTGAGTATTTTTCGTCAACAAGGTAAGTAAAACTCCTATTTACTATTGTATTATACTACTAAAGAAGAAAAGAGCATTACAATTAATAATTAGATACTGTGTATATGATCTCACAAGCGTAAAATGAGTCGATCTTATGAAGAAACGCTAATTTTTTTGATAAAATGGCAACTTTATCATCTGATAAATGCAGGTCGGGGACACATTTCCCCCGATATCGCCACTTACTGTCTTATGATAAAAATTCTGAATCGTACGATTTATTTAGCTACATACAAAGAAAAAATGTGCAAAGTTTCACCTTTCTAAGTGCACAAATATGTACTGTGTATTGACCGATATCACATTTTACTGTACTGTGTAATGTTCATATTATCACCGAGTTTTGCAGAATAAACCTTACAAAATTTACATTATCATTTTTTTCAAAGTACAAAACAATAACTTCCCTAGCCCTGAAGATACGTGATGTTTGTACATTCATATTTATAGCGTTTAATCTGTTGTAATTCATGTAATAAGCTCTAAACGAAACTCATAGTCACAATAGTGCAACAGCGGGCAATAATTTTTGTTATTCTTACCAGAACTTTAGAATTGTATGCGTATTCTGTTCTTACGTTGAGCATTGTTTAAGTCGACATTATCTGAATTATTTCAAAAATAGTTACAGATATCTTTTTAAATTGTATGTCATTTTGTTGAACACCACCCAAATGACGAGAATGATATAGTACGCTAACGACCCAAACCGCAAAAAGTAAATTATAAGATAGCACCAGACATATGCAGAGAAAAACTGCAGAAACAATACTGTTGATTCGGAAAATATTAAAATACATGTTTCAAAACGGAGCCCGCTTACAAAAGGAACCAATTTGCAACAGAAAGAAACCTTTGATGTGGGCAAATTGAGAGGAGCCTGTTCACTGAGGACAGTGGAAATGTATGCTACCTACCACGCCATCTAGCAGAACTCAACATTTACACATGCTACCAGTACCAAAATATAATTAACAGACACATACACGACGGTGTACATGGAACATTCAATGATACACAATGTGTAATTCCATGGACGGACAAGGGTTTCGGAGAGTATTGTCATACAGTCTTTGAAAGCATGTGGAAAAATAGATGGATGAATAAATAGCCTTTAATCAGTTTGTTTGCCACGAAAAGTTTTCTTTTACTGAATAGTTTCCTATATTTCTGGCCGTCGCAAAATGTTTTCCATCGACAACTTGGTTAATATGAGATATAGTGAAGACTGCAACTTGTTTTGAAAAACAGGCTTAATAGCCAGACAGACGAATACTTATTGACATAAAAAGAAGCAGCTTGTTACTGCATAAATGTGATGAGAGTACATTACTCCCACATAAAAGACTGGGAATCAATACTGAAATAGGTTCTGTTGTGACAGATTCATTTTACCAAAAACTATTTGACAAACAATATTTTAAAAGCCATGTTTTACTTTGATAAAGAACAAATAGTCATGTTCATTGAAATGTTCTAAACCTTTCCATCAACTGTACTTATAAAGTTAGTATATAATTATGTATATTATTGGGAATAAATATGTTTAAACCAAAGATCATTAGCATTTTACATTCAACAGTTTGAATACATGAAAAAAATTCGGAATAAGTTCTTGATCGTTTGCTATTGTTCAAATTTGACCTTGACAAGAAATATACTATTTTGGTCAACAGGGAAGTTGATCACATAATGTTTACACAGAAATGGCATATATCCTGCAAATGAAGTGTGCAAATTATATTTCAAGAATAACACATGGCACTGTTTCCTCCTACTTTTGAAACAGATTGCTCAGTGATTATGACGCCTATTTTGTTTCGTATGAAGCAAGTGGTGAGCTAATTACCTTTCAGAACAATGCATCTAAAGCAATAAAATAGCTTTGACTATATTTAAGAAGTTTCCAAGTGAAACTAGTTCGAAGGTTCTATGTCAAATGAGTCTAAGATTATTCAGGAGAAACCACTTTTAAATTTCAAAACCCCTACGACCTTGACATTTGAACTTTTGACACCATAATCGATAAGGGTCGTCTATTGATCAAGGTTAATGTCTCTTTGTAGTGTAAAGGCAAAAGGATTACATATTTTCATGTTTGCTCTTCTTATAAGGGGAGACATTTTCCATACTTATCGTCATCATATCCTGTGTTACATTATCATAAATTTTCGCGGTGGTACTTGTGGTTGGGTCTTTTCTCGGCAATTGCTAGTCTTTCGACAGTTTCTCGGAGTGACTTTTGGCATGCCGCTGTAATTGCAAGTTGTAATATCAGTGTTCAAACCGGTGCTTGTTATTTTCGCTGTGTCTATAAAGTCATCTGCAAACAGAAAAAGACATTCCATCATTTGGGCCAATGTTATTACATGCATTGTCTATCTAATGACCATAAATGCTGAAAATATGCATGGTTTTCAATATCAATACTCAGTACACGAAACTGCAATACACAGTACAATTATTATTTTGAAAACTCAATACACAGTACACCATCGACCCTCTTTTATTACCGATTTCTCTGTGATTTGAACATTTACAAAGCAGAAATTTAACACATATTTTTCTTTGTATGTAACTAAATAAATCGTACGATTCAGATTTATTTTCTCCACATTGCAAATAGGTAATGATATCGGGACACATGTGTTCACGGCATGCATTTATCAAATGATAAACGTGTCATTTTATCACAAATTTTAGCATTTCTACTTAACATTGACTCATTTTACGCGTGTTTTATGCTTTTTTTTAAAAAGGGTGTTTACATTCAAACTTCTGTAAGTAGCTAGGGTGTATAGACAATGCATGTGGAATACTGAAAGCACATTGCCTTGGCCAAAAAGACTAAACTAACTGTGTAACGTTCGGATGCTCACCTCTAATCGGAGCACACCTGCAAAGTTTATTTCGTTTAGAAACGTAACTGCACCAGTTATCAAAACTGTGAATCGTACAATTTGTTCATTGCAATCTTATATCAATCCATGCAAAATACTGGAGCTTTACGTGATCAGCTTGCAAAGAAATTCATCATTAACCACATGCATGGACTGTACAGGGTATAGTTATTCTCGCCTGTATACTGTAAGGGGGATAGTTTTAATCTGTACGGAGTATAGATTAGAAGTGCATATCTGTAACGGATGGGAATGTTTGTTTGTCTATACGGGTGGCTTACTGGAAGTTGCAAAAATGGTATCATATACTACATTGTTACTTTTATGTTTGCTTTAGGCTAAAACGTTCTTACAAATTTGATACATGGGATTCATCTCATAAATTAAATGTTAAACAAGATGCATTGTTACTGTTTTCACAAGAATATATTGCATAAACTGTTTTCATTGGTTATGGTTCAATTTATAATTAGGTTAGATTAGGGCAAGAACTATTTAAGTTATCTTCTTGAAAAAAAATCTCATAGCAGACAAATTCTCAAAGAGATGCACTTCTAATCATAACTAGAAAATGCTTTTGTAAAAAAGCGCATGTCTCCCCAAATGCAAAGTCCTATAGGCAAGAAGTCAAAAGGGGTCAGGAGCGAAAGTCAAAGAGACACTGATGGTTTGCTGCAATAGGGATCATCTACTTGGCATGTCCAGTCATCCCGTTGAATTTCAACACTCTGGGCCTAGTGGTTCTCAAGTCACTGTTCAGGCTCCTGTGACCTTGACCTTTGATCAAGTGACCTCAAAATAAATAGGGGTCATCTACTCTGAATGTCCAATCATCCTATTAAGTTTCAACATTGTAGGTCAAGTGGTTCTCAAGTTATTTCCAAAAAATGATTTACATGAACAGGCCACTGTGACCTTGACCTTAAATTGACTGACTCCAAAATCAATAGGGGTCATCTACTCTGCATGTTCAATCATCCTATGAAGTTTCAACATTCTGGGTCAAGTGGTTCTCAAGTTATTGATCGGAACTGGTTATCAATGTTCAGGCCCCTGTGACCTTGACCTTTAACGGAGTGACTCCAAAAACAATAGAGGTCATTTACTCTGTATGAACAATCATCCTATGAAGTTTCAATATTCTGGGTTGAGAGGTTCTCAAGTTATTGATTGGAAATGGTTTTCCATGTTCAGGCCCCTGTGGCCTTGACCTTTAATAGAGTGACCCCAAAATCGTTAGGGGTCATCTACTCTGCATGACCAATCATCCTATGAAGTTTCATCATTCTGGCTCAAGTGGTTCTCAAGTTTCTGACCGGAAATGGTTTTCAATGTTCAGGCCTCTGTGACCTTGTCTTTTAATGGAGTGACCCCAAAATTGATAGGGGTCATCTACTTTGCATATACAATCATCCTATGAAGTTTCAACATTCTGGATCAAGTGGTTCTCCAGTTATTGATCGGAAATGGTTTTCCATGTTCAGGCCCCTGTGACCTTGACCTTTGACAGAGTGACCCCAAAATCGATAGGGATCATCTACTCTTCATGATCAATCATCCTATGAAGTTTCAACATTCTGGGTCAAGTGGTTCTCTAGTTATTGATCGGAAATGGTTTTCAATGTTCAGGCCCCTGTGACCTTGACCTTTGACAGAGTGACCCCAAAAACAATAGGGGTCGTCTACTCCAGCAGCCCTACAACCCTATAAAGTTTGAAGGTTCTAGGTCAAATGGTTCTCCAGTTATTGTTCGGAAATGAAGTGTGACGTACGTACGGACGGACGGACTGAAGGACGGACGGACGGACGGACGGACGGACAGACGGACGTCATCTACTCTGCATGACCAATCATCCTATGAAATTTCATCATTCTGGGTCAAGTGGTTCTCAAGTTACTGACCGGAAATGGTTTTCAATGTTCAGGCCCCTGTGGCCTTGACCTTTCACAGAGTGACCCAAAAATCGTTAGGGGTCATCTACTCTGCATGACCAATCATCCTATTAAGTTTCAACATTCTGGGTCAAGTGGTTCTCAAGTTACTGACCGGAAATGGTTTTCAATGTTCAGGCCCCTGTGACCTTGACCTTTAGTGGAGTGACTCCAAAATCGATAGGGGTCATCTACTTTGCATGTACAATCATCCTATGAAGTTTCAATATTCTGGGTCAAGTGATTCTCCAGTTATTGATCGGAAATGGTTTTCCATGTTCAGGTCCCTGTGACCTTGACCTTTGACGGAGTGACCCCAAAATCGATAGGGGTCATCTACTCTTCATGATCAATCATCCTATGAAGTTTCAACATTCTGGGTCAAGTGGTTCTCTAGTTATTGATCGGAAATGGTTTTCAATGTTCAGGCCCCTGTGACCTTGACCTTTGACAGAGTGACCCCAAAAACAATAGGGGTCGTCTACTCCAGCAGCCCTACAACCCTATAAAGTTTGAAGGTTCTAGGTCAAATGGTTCTCCAGTTATTGCTCGGAAATGAAGTGTGACGTACGTACGGACGGACGGACGGACAGGGCAAAAACAATATGTCTCCTGGGGGAGACATAATTACAATGAAAATGTTACACTGCTGTGATTTGTTACTAATATGCGATTTAGTTTTAATGTTTTCCATTTTTACAGTTTATGAAATTAACTTTTATTATTTATCATCCTTTGTCTTTTCTGGTGAAAAATATTCAGATGTATACTTAAAAGTGGGATTGAAGAGCGTTTTCAAATGTATTAACTTTTCTTGAAATAACATAAAAAGATAACTTTAAGTAATCATATTGAATGAAACCTTCAGTACATCTCAATTTTCTTTGACTATACACCGTAAAGGATATTTCTGAAAACGGTCTATACCCCGTACTGCAAATATCTATAACCCGTACACTCGTGTCAAAATTCATTTGGGTAATACAAAAAAAAACTGTTAAAGTCGGATATCCAGGATTTTTCGTATGAATACTAAATAGAAAATAAAAGAGAATTACCGATTCAGAATTTCGATGAATCGGCTATTACCGATCTACTTTACTAAAAATATGCACAAAAATAAAGGTTCGACAGTGAGCAAACGAAACATCAGTCTGTTTATAAACTCCCTTGCGCACGCCAGCGGTATGGATGTATTTTCGGGCATAGAAATCATTCCACTTTCGATAAAATTTGCCGATTACATAATTTTTATCTTAAAGGTGTTTAAATAATGGTAAATCTTATCAGTGGTAATGCATATTTTCAAAGCAAGCCATTATTTACAGCTCATCCGCTGTACGATGTGCCACCCTGGGTTGAATAAACTTTAGCCGATATCACGGTGTATGATCAATCCTATATTGTTTGTACAAAACTTGCGGTGCCTTCACTTTTTGGTATAAGCAACGAACTTTTACGTACAAAAAATGTAAACACGCCATGGAGCAGGAGGCGAATACGTGAAAAAATACGACTTTAGAAACGTAAGTTGATTTTACTGATGTTATCACGGAACATAAGTAACTTCTAAGCTTCCACCTGCATGAAAACAAAATGAAAAGATTAAGCAGTTTTCGCCAAATAATCGTTACAGTTTGAGCACTGCTGTACAAATGCAGCAAATGTAAATCGTTTATTGTAATTTTTCAATGATTCATGATGTTCTGAGCATAGATTTTTACAAATATATTCAATTTTTATCCGTAGAAACATTAAAAGAAAAGAAACCATTTTTAAAACCAATTTCTACTCTAAAAAGCACGATTTCATCAAAATATACAGCACCTATATTTTACGCATAACACTAAACTGAAGCACCTCCGTTATTTTCAAAACTTTAATGTAATATCTAGCAATTATATATTTTGTTTTTCAGTGCCAAGGCTCGGAAGCGACGTTCATCGCTATTTTGGCTCCATAAGCCAAAACGAAGAAGATCATTGACAGACTGTGTAGATGTGTTAACTCCAAAAAACATAGCTACGCAATCCATTGCTGCTCATCACACTATTTCAAGTGCCCTCTATGTGCCCCGATTATGATAAGCCACTTGGTCAGTTGTTTACTGGACATGCATGCAGCAGCATCGTTGTTAATGTAGCTGATACAATTTAATGTTAGACATAACAATTGTCTTGGACAATAATACGTTGTCTCTCTTTTCTTGATTTCAAAGGAGTAGCAATGGATATACATATAAACATAGTGATGAAATTAAATATGTATGTATTAAATATGTATGGAAACGTAAAAGGTAAGGTAGACGATGAGAGGTGATAGGAATAAGGAAAAGTGTATCGAACCGGTATGTTTATTTTCTTCATTATTGCAACCAGACTAATATGAGATGCTAAAGATTAGTGATTAAAAATTGTAATATATGAGAGTAAAGTGACTGACGAGAGGTCTGATATCAAATATTTCTTTTATTTGTCAGAACTGAATTGTTATGTTTGGTTTTTCAGTTGGTGTTTTGAAAGTAGTCTAATGCACAAAATGTTTAAATAACTCGGAAATCGTAAAAGTGAAATGCACGTACTGTGATGTGCAGTGTCGACGAGATTTAATAGTTGTAGAGAATGTAAGTTATAATGTATATAATATACGTGTATATTCAATTTCATGAACTAGCACATATAACTGGTAGATCAATGTATTAAAAAGAGTTTGTTGCCATGATAGACTGTCAACTTGAGTTTTTTCCTCATAGTTTCTGTTATATTTACTGGAAGCATAGCCATTGTTTTGTTACTGAAATATAAACAAATTGAGAAATTATTTGTTATATGTTAGAAAATAGTCTGAATGTACACTGCAACTAGTATAAATTGTTCAAAATGTTACTAGAGTATGCTACTAGAATTAGGTTTTGAGTAACGAACGTTGGTAGTGCTACTGGCACAGGTAAATGGTATTATTATGTACAGAAAGTAGTTTTTTTTATTTTTTTTTTTAGCAACGAAATATAAAGAATGCTATGTGGCGATCAAAACCGTGAAGTTTATTTGTGTTGTCGCACGTGTAACTGGTGGTATATAATGTTATTGGCAGTCTGAGGTGATTTACGTATTTAATTGAATCTTTGCCTGAAAGACGGTGTTACAGTTGCAAGTGAAGGATATTCAAGTAAAAGTGATGTAGGGACATGTGTATTTAGGAGTTTTGTTGAGGACTCAAAACTGTTGACAGTGCTTGTTGTGTTGTTGTAGTTTTTTTTTTGTGCTAAGATGCAAAAATACCAAAAATATTTATTATGTTATGGGTGCAAAAAATAAAATAAACCAATTAAATCCTGTGGTATGGTTTTGTCAGCATGGAAACACGTGATAGGAAGTATTAAAAGGAATAAAATTTCAATAGCATATGTTTTGTGCAATGACGCACGTGATGAAATTTTTGAAAATAAAAAAAGAAATAGATAAACTTTCTGAACTAATGTTTGTGAGATATACGTGTGGTCACGTTTGGAAAATTATGTTTTTCAGTTATAAATTTCTTGTGCAAGGATGCACGTGATCATATTTTTTCGTGCAAGGAGATCTTATTTGACAGGGAAAAGTATCAATGACAGAATCTTGGCGAAATGATGCACATGATCATGTATTAAAAAAAAAAAAAAAAAAAAACCCCAAAAAAAAAACCGGATTTTAGATATTCAAATGTGTTTATCAGGTATAAAAAAGACGGTTTAGTTCTATTGATCTTAAAGATTAAATGAATATATTTATTCGAAACATTTTAAAATGGAAACGCTCAAATCTGCTATTTTACTGATGAAACCATGTTTATACTTAGCAAAGCTGCAATCTTAAAGATGCTTATTTAAGCGTAAATGTGGCGGAACAATGCAGAAAATAGTTGGGTTTTTGCTGAAACATTTGCTGTCCCTGCAGTACCCCATACTTTTCACAGAATCTTCCCTAGAGGGTTGGAGTACTGTAAATAAATTGGTCAATGGGATATAAACAGGAACCACCTAGAGCTTAGGGCAGTTTGGCAGTTTTTAATAGCATTACAGTCTTTTTATAAAGATATGCTTGATATTTACAGATAATACAGTCACAGCCACTTGCATAAACAAACAAGGGTCAAGTTAATCAAAGCTTAATGACATAACTCAGGGAGAGCTGTTTGCATAGAAAGGAAGATACGAATAAATTTTGCAGTAGCAAATTTCTTGGGTAATGGTACACATGAAATTGTTTGTAAATTTTTGTGCAATGATGCACGTGACCATATCTGCGAAACAACAAAAACAACAAAAATCAATTTCAAATTTATTGTGCAGTGTTGCATGTGATCTTACTTTCATACAAATGTTTTTCAGTTACATTTCTTGGGCAAAGATGAGCCTGGTCATAATTTCTTGTGCTATGATGTACGTGTTCATTTCTTTTCTGAAAACAAATTTCAAGTGCACTGATATATACCTGCTTTTGTTTGGGGCAAACATTGCTTAATTATTTTGTACAATGGTTTTCGTGACCCTATCATTTCTTGTGCAATAATGCACGTGATCTTATTTGAAAACAAAGGTTAATAGTTATATTTCTTGTACAAAGGTGCTCGTGATCTTGTATGAAAACAAATGTTATTGGATATATTTCTTGTGCAAAAAGTGCACGTGATCTTGTTTGAAAACAAATGTTTTAGCTAGATTTCTTGTATAAAGGAGCACGTGATTTTATCTGATAACAGTTTCATTTTTTATATGCAAAGGTACACACAATTTTATTTGAGAACAAATGCTAGTAGTTATATGTCTTGTGCAAAGATGAACGTGATCTTGTTTGAAAACAAACGTTATTAGGTATAGTTATTGTGCAAAGATGCGCATGATCTTATTAAAAATACACAAATGTTTTCAGTTATATTTCTTGTACAAAGGTGCTCGTGATCTTGTTTGAAAACAAATGTTATTAGCTATTTTCTTGTGCGAACGTTTTCGTGATCTTTTTTTGAAAGTAAATGTTATTTGATATATTTCTTGTGCAAAAGGTGCACGTGATCTTATTTAAAAAGAAATGTTAAGTTAGATTTCTTATACAAAGGAGCACAAGATCTTATTTGAAGATAATTGTATTAGTTATAGTTCTTGTGCAAAGATGCACGTGATCTTGTTTGAAAACAAATGTTAATAGATATATTTCTTGTGCGAAAATGCACGTGATCTTATTTGAAGACAATTGTTATTAGTTATATTTTTGTGCAAAAATGCATTGCCATTATTTGAAAACAAATATTATTGGTTATATTTCTTATGTAAAAGTGCACGCGATCTTATTTTAGAACAATCTTAGTAGTTATATTTCTTGTGCAAAGTGCACGCGATCATATTTGAAAACAAATGTTTTAGTAAGAATTCTTGTGCACAATGCAAGGGATCGTTTTTGAAAACAAATGTTTTAGTTAGATTTCTTGTGCAAAAGTGCACGTGATCTTATTTAAGAACAATGTTAGTAGTTATATTACTTGTGCAGAGTACACGCGATCATATTTGAAAACAAACGGTTTTCTTAGAACTCTTACACAAAGTACACGTGATCGTATTTGAAAACAAATGTTATTAGTTACATTTCTTGTGCATATTTACTTTTTGTACAAAGGTGCGCGTGATCTTATTTGAAAATAAATGTTAACAGTTAGATTTCTTGTGCAAAAGTGCACGTGATCTTGTTTGAACATAAATGTTATTGATATATTTCTTGTGCGAAAATGCACGTGATCTTATTTGAAAACAAATGTTATTAGTTATATTTCTTGCGTAAATGTGCACGCGATCTTATTTAAGAACAATATTAGTAGTTATATTTCTTGTGCAAAAGTGCACGTGATCTTATTTGAAAACAAATGTTTTAGTTAGAATTCTTGTGCAAAGTGCACGTGATCATATTTGAAAACAAATATTATAGTTATATTTCTTGTGCAAAAGTACACGTGATCTTATTTAAGAACAATGTTAGTAGTTATATTACTTGTGCAGAGTACACGCGATCATATTTGAAAACAAATGTTTTCTTAGAATCTTATACAAAGTACACGTGATCGTATTTGAAAACAAATGTTATTAGTTACATTTCTTGTGCAAATTACTTTTTGTGCAAAGGTGCGCGTGATCTTATTTGAAAATAAATGTTAACAGTTAGATTTCTTCTGTAAAAGTGCACGTGATCTTGTTTGAACATAAATGTTATTAGATATATTTCTTGTGCGAAAATACACGTGATCTTATTTGAAAACAAATGTTGTTAGTTATATTTTTTGCATAAAAGTGCACGCGATCTTATTTGAAAAGAAATGTTATTAGTTATATTTCTAGTGCAAAAGTGCACGCGATCATATTTGAAAACAAATGTTTTAGTTAGAATTCTTGTGCAAAGTGCACGTGATCGTATTTGAAAACAAATATTTTAGTTATATTTCTTGCGCAAAAGTGCACACGATCATATTTGAAAACAAATGTTTTAGTTAGAATTCTTGTGCAACGTGCACGTGATCGTATTTGAAAACAAATATTTTAGATATACTTCTTGTGCAAAAGTGCACGTGATCGTATTTGAAAACAAATATTTTAGTTAGATTTCTTGTGCAAAAGTGCACGTGATCTTATTTGAAAACAAATGTTATTAGTTATATTTCTTGTGCAAAGTGCGCCTGATCTCATTTGAAACAAATGTTATTTAGTTATATTTTTGTGCAAAGGTGCACGTGATCTGATTTGAAAACAAATGTTATTAATTATATTTTCTTTTGAAAATTACATTTTGTGCAAAGGTGCGCATGATCTTATTTGAAACTAATGTCATTTAGTTATTTTTTGTGCAAAGGTGCACATAATCTTATTTGGAAACGAATGTTAATAGTTAGATTTCTTGTGCAAAAGTGCACGTGATCGTATTTGAAAACAAACCTTTTTCGGTAACTGTTCTTGTGTGTCATGAAAACAAATGTTATTACTTAGATTTTTTTTTTGTGCAAATGTGCATGTGATCGTATTTGAAAATAAACGTTATTAGATAGATTTCTTGTGCAAAAGTGCACGTGATCGTATTTGAAAACAAATGTTTTAGTTAGATTTCTTGTGCAAAAGGGCACGTTATCGTATTTGAAAACAAATATTTTAGTTAGATTTCTTGTGCAAAAGTGCACGTGATCGTATTTGAAAACAAATGTTTTAGTTAGATTTCTTGTGCAAAAGGGCACGCCATCGTATTTGAAAACAAATATTTTAGTTGGATTTCTTGTGCAAAAGTGCACGTGATCGTATTTGAAAACAAATGTTTTAGTTAGATTTCTAGTGCAAAAGTGCATTTGGTCGTATTTCAAAACAAATGTTTTAGTAAGATTTCTTGTGCAAAAGTGCACGTGATCGTATTTGAAAACAAATGTTTTAGTTAGATTTCTTGTGCAAAAGTGCACGTGATCGTCTTTGAAAACAAATGTTTTAGTTAGATTTCTTGTGCAAAAGGGCACGTGATCGTATTTGAAAACAAATGTTTTAGTTAGATTTCTTGTGCAAAAGTGCACGTGATCGTATTTAAAAACAAATGTTTTAGTTAGATTTCTTGTGCAAAAGGGCACGTTATCGTATTTGAAAACAAATATTTTTCGGTAAAAGTTCTTGTGTATAATGATGAGTGCGATTCATCTTTCATGTGCCAGGATGCACGTGTCAAAATTTGGAAAAAAAAATTACTATTGTGTGCAATCATGCACCTGCAAAAAAAAAAATAAAAATCAAGTGCAGTGGTACGCGTGGTCTTGTTTGCAGATTAATGGTTGCAGATGTCTGGTGAAGCGATGGACGTGGCCATATGTCTACTTTAATGGAAAACGTGATCATATCTTAAAATAATAAATAAATAAAAAGCAAACGAGAATTTCGGCTGCAGATTTCTGTCTGTTACAGTGAAAGACGTCATTACATTTGCAACAAAACAATAAAGTTTCAGTTGCAGGTTATTTGTGCAACGCTGAACATGGAAGTGAAGGCAAACTATGAACTTGCAGCGACCAAGATTTTGTTGCAATGTTGCATATGGTGTTATTTCAAAGAAAACGTTTTTTTTTTCTCATTTACAAATGTCTTGTGCAAAGATGCACGTGATCATATTTCTAGTGCAATGATACACGTGATCATATCTCTTGTGCAAAGATGTAAGATATCTTACTTGAAAAGAAAAATCAGTGTTGAATTCCTGGTGATATGATGCACGTGGTCATGGTGATAAAAAAAAAATAAAAAAAAATACTAAGAACAAAAAATCAGAAAAACAAATTTCTCGGCGACAGATATTTTGTGTTATGATGCACGTGAATGTATTTGCAAATCTTGTGCAGACGCGTACGTCATTGTCATATTTGAAAAAAAAAATCAATAAACTTCTTTTGCAATGATGAACACGGGATCAAATTTCTTTTAGAATGACAAACGTGGTCGTGTTTGAAAACAGAATACTTGTGCAAAAAGAAACAATTTTGTGCAATTATGCTCATGATAATATTTACAGGAAATAAATTCTGAATTAGAAATTCATTGTGCAATGATGCACGTGATCATATTTGAAAGGAAAATAATTTTCAATAAGAAATTTCTTGTGAAATAGCGCATGTGATCGAGTTTTTGTTTTTTGTTTTTTTTTGCACAGTGATATATTTTATCGGAATTACATCTTTTCAGTCAAGGGTTTCTTATGCGGCGATGGGCGTGATTAAGCTTGCCAAAAAGTGTTTTCAGTACTGGTTTCTTGTAAAATGATGCAAATGATCATTTGTGCAAAGTTCTTGCGCAATAGTAATCAGATTTGTTAAGACGAATTTTCAGTTACATATTTTCTATCAATGATTCACAATGATGTTTAATGATGTACGGTTTTCGTGGAAAGACGAGTTTTCGTTTGCAAATTTTTTATGCGGTGGCGGACATGATCATATTTGTCAATAAAAAAACAAAACAAAACAAAAAAAAAAACGGAAAAACGGGTATCAGCCAGTTTTACATTATCTGCACATGATTTAATAGTGTAGGGAAAGTATGCACAGGAAAGTTCTTGTGAAAGTGTTAGAAACTGGGGAGAAGCAATTCTGTGGTGAATGTCTTGTGCAGAGATGCACGTGAAAAACTAAAATTCCTTTGAATATTTTTGTGAAAGGATGTTGCAGGGAGAGCTTTTGGTAACATTTCCTTGTCCGGGATGCACATTATAGAAATTGGAGATTTGAGGCAAAATTTTCAATCACAGGGGTTGGATTGTGCTGAGTTCAAGTGGTAAAATTTAAATGTCTTGTTCGAGGATATGCATAGTGATTCATAGTTTATACATATACATTTAAGTAAGAAGTGTGTGATATTGTAAGTACAGTGGTAAGAATGCACCATTTAGAAAGGATCTGGGGTCGAATCAAGTTTGCTAAATATTTGTGTACAAAGAGTATGGGCAAGATATGATGCTTTAAAGACATATGTCATAAATGGCCTGGGAAAGTATCCTGTTTCAAGATGCAACCAATTTGTGTATAAAGTATTGCAGCTGTATAAACATGACCGGATTAAAAATGATCAGTTTGGTTGATGTAGAATATTCCCAGGTTAAGATAACCATTACGTGGTTGCACATGTTGATGGTATATGATTCCAGTCTCTGGTATATGATTATTCATTGTGATTGTGACTGTATGACAATGTCCGTTATAAAATAGTTGAAATCAATGTTTATTTACAGTCTCAGATGTTGGAGACCAAAGTTCAAAATAACAAGTGTATAACATTACCAAGATCAAGATAGATCAAGATGTGTAGAGAATAACTTCAAAGTGTGGCAATAAATGACAGTGAAAGCCACGTATGTTGTGAAGAAAATGCAAAAACGAGAGAAAATTTTATCTAATTTGATTATTTTATCCAGCGTCTGAAAATGAATAAGTTTTCCTTATGTTCAGTTATAATGGTAAACATAACGAAACAATAAAATTTGACAATGAAGAGACACTGAGCAAAAGGACTTTGTAAAGATGCAGCAGAATTAAAGTTTTCAGTTAACTTACATCATCTTAAATAGAGGAGTTGAACAGGGAGACCACAACCACTAATGCTGGTCCCGTGACTGTCAATGACCTCTCCCTTTATACAAAATTTTAATAACTAGATAATGCATGCGGCAAGACTGAACTGAATATTTGCGTGTGTATAAAGCATTTAAAGAATGTTCTTTTATGCTGATGCTGTCTTTCATAAAATGCTAAAGATTAATGAGAGGTGGCATTCAACTGAGAATATTCATGTTTTTTAGTCAAATGATGAACAACTTCATATTTTTATAGTCAGAATTATAATGATTTCATTCAGTTGTTTTCTTCTGTGTGATGTGAGAAACTTGCTATTTATCTGACAAAATATATGCAGTATACTTAACAGTCAGTATGTATGTTGTAAGGACAGCCTAAGTTACGGGTCCATTGACACTTTTGTTAATTTTTTAGAAGTTCAAATAGAAAACCTTTATTTGAAGAATTTCTGGGATTAACAGTGAATATTTGACATGTTAAAAAACCAGCCAGGCTATAAATTTAGTCACGGTACTTCTGGGCCATCGGCTTAGCATTTGTTTTCATCCAAGGCTCTAGAGGGAGCGTTAATGGGAGTTATATTGCTTTGATGTAATCGAAATTATATGGGTGATTTTTATCGAATATCACTTATTAAATAAAACTGATTTTGACTTGCTGTTTTGGTGAAAGGGTTTATTATTTGTGAATCATTATTGATAGTGTTCAAATGGTGGACCTCTAAACACACGGAATGGAAGAATGAAGTAGTCCAATTCATTGTCAGAAGAAAACAAAACAAGGGAAGTCTTATTTGGGACCTTCATTGCGGTGATGATAAGTGTGACCTTGTATAGAATATATACTGTTGCTGCCATGCTCAATTCAAGTTTTAGCATTGAACTAACTACCATCAGTTAATATGGTTTACTGTTGTTTCAGGAAATAAACACTCGTTTATCTATCATGGGAACTGAAAAGATTTTGGCTGATTGTAAGAGATTATCATATATTTGATCAAAGATTACGTGACAAGTGATAAACAAATAGATACAGAATATATTATTTCAAGTGCCCTCTATGTGCCCCGATTATGATAAGCCACTTGGTCAGTTGTTTACTGGACATGCATGATGAAGTCAGATGTTCATGAGCGTAGCCTAGGTGTAAAGTAGCTATCCAGCCTATGTTGAAGTTTTGGATATATATATATATATATATATATATATATATATATATTTTTTTCTTTAAAAACAAAAAAAGAAAGAAATAGAAATATGTCAGTGCATGAGTTGATAACACATTGTTATTGTGTCTTTCTCCTTTCCCTCTAACATTTTAAGAAAGCTCACAGTTTTCTTATATCCAATACTATAATATGAGGGGAAAGAGAGGACACTTGAATTAGATTACTATTTACAGAGTTACTGTATGAAACAAATGTATAGCCCATGCATTTAGCCGGAATGTGGTAAATGATTTCTTTTAAGAATACTTCGTGTCGAAGTAACTGATTGGGCTGAAGGAACCATTATTCTTAAACTTGTGAAAAATGTCGTTTCAGAGTTACGTAAAAAAATCTGACATTTATAGGTTGTTGCAGAGGAGAATGTGAGTGTAAGGAAGGACAGATCTGCGTGGCGATTGCGCGATATACCCTGTGGAAGGCGAAGGACGACAATTTAATTTAAATGTCACGTAACAAGTAAACAATTTCTGTAAATTAGATGTTTCAGAAGAGGTAGTCATTGCCTTACTGTAATATGTAACACATACGCTTAAGTTCAAGTGAGAGATTCGGCCGGGAAATGTATTTTTTATTATAATAAGCATTCATACACAATGTGAACCAAGTATACATAACAAACAGGCTGTGTCACCGAAGGACGAGTTTGAAAATAGCCTATTGTGCTATATGAGAAGTTTACATTTATGTAAAGGCTGTGGCTAGGATTATGATACCGATTCTATGATTACCGAAGTTCCGTATCTCTAGACAACCTTATGAGGACAGACTAGGATAAAGGAAGTATTTATGAGACATAAAATATATACGCAAATATATACAAACTTACTTATTTTACTTGAAATAGCGAGTTACAGGTCCGCTGTTGATTTCGTAATTATCTGGCCGTCATTTTGGAACAAACTAATTGCATGGAGGAAATATCGTTGTCATTCTCGAATAATTTAAGTTCAAAAGATGGTAAAAAAAAACGCCAGTTTTTATTTTCGTCATTACCTTTTTTTTCATTAAGGGCATTTTAATTCACTTTAAGCGTTTTAACGTAAATTTCATGCTCAACACTTCCGTACTATTAGCCTATCTTCATCTAAGGTTTATCTGGAGATCTGAAACTACCGTACTCCTAGAATCAGAAACTAGAAGTACGGTACCGTAAACCTAGCCACTGCCTTATGTAAAACAACTGTTTAATAGCTTATATGTAGATCGATCGGGGAGTGGACATTTTCAGCCCGAAAAAGGATTTTAAGTTAATCAACGTGATCATGAAAATTTGTATAATATATGCTAATTAAACTGAAAATACAACATTGTATCATTTATTTGTTTATTCTCGATTCCAAATAAAGATAGATAAAATTAGAGAGAGAGAGAGAGAGAGAGAGTATCTCATTGCTACAGCTACATTTACTAAGATACACCCAAGAAACACACGAACAAAGTATAATGGAAGGATTTTTTTCAGCCAGAAACAGACACCCCTCACAAATACCTCCCAAAATTAATGTTTCCTAAGCTCTTGGACAAAATATTTGTGAATAATATAGGTGCCTGTATACAAAAAATATAGTTGACTTACTAAAAACTAAATATTGCAAGATATCTGCATCTGCAAGAAGTTATTTCCGCTATTTTTATTTGTAAACAGTATTCTGATAATAAACACCATATAACTAAACATCCGAACAATACCAAAATACCAGGATTCGTATTTTAAATGCATTTTCAACACATACGTCACCTTCCTCTACTATAACATGCAACTGAAAACACATTTTATTTCATACATCGGGTTGAAAATTTGGCAAAATACTGTGTCGATTACATTTTTACATCTTCGATTTGTTCCGTAAAATCATCCAAGTTATGAAATAAAGACGAATCTATGAATAAATGGACAATAAATAAGGCCACTACAGGACCGACTTACCTGTTTATCCAAGAATCATAGGAAAAGTTAGGTGCTTGTACGCACCAGTGAGTTGAAGAGGCGACTTTTGTACCAACAATATAGGATTGATCATACACCGTGGATATTGTATGGATAAGTATCGGCTAGATCTATTTATAAACCTTAATTCTATTTTATCGTATACTGCAATAAATATAGTGTGTGGGATTCCCCAGAGCTTTCTAATTTTGGATCCAGCATATAAACTTTGAAGAAAAGTAAGGTAAGTACACTTTCATCAATTTGTACAAATATACATGTTGTTACAGGCAGAAGATATTTCTACAATTACATAAAGATGTCACTGTAAACAACTATTTCGTTGTTATTAACTAAAGAAAAGTCGTGTTATACAACGTCAACGAAAACATAAAGTAAATAAACATTCTCAGATGTGTCTGGGCTTGCAAATAGTACTTGCTAACTCACCACCGTCGGTTTCATTGTCTGTGTTTATTCGTGGAAGAGCAAGCCATTGTTTTCATTGTCAAAAGATAGAATTGATTATTTCATAAATTTAATGAATTTATCATTTAGCTAGCTATTTGACATTTAGCATATGACATTTGGCATTTAATATTTGGCATTTGGTAGGTAGCTTTTAGCATTAAGTAATTGGAATTTAGCATATAATATCTGGCATTTAGTTTAAACAGTATTTATTAGATATATCATGTACATAAATATATACAGTAACATTTACAATCAAAATGATGTAAAGGATCTGAAAACAAGTTTTCAGCGAAAACTTATATTAATTCATTTCCTTTAGCATTTTGGTAGCCATACTCATTTGGCTTATCAGGATGACTTATTTTATGATCTGATATTTTTTGGTTGTCATCCCTCTAACGACGGAGACAGCGACAGTCAAAAGTTATCACGCTGTTCCGAAACGTTCTATTATTTGGACTAGCATTTTGGCAATGGTGCACCCTTCCATACATACCGGCCTTCCATAGATATCAAAATATTTTCTAAACTGGCGGATTTTACTGCATGACTTGAACTAGAATCAGAACCTTCAGAGGTCAGAGACCAAGTTGACATGCCGTTGTATATCGTAGTTTTGTTAGTTTTTGTACATAAGAATGTTATGCGTCACAATTCAGAGAGTTTCTTTAACAGAAGTTTTACCTTCGACACAATGTTTTAGATCGCTAACTTTGAATCACTTGCCCGTCGCTGATGTAACTTCGAAAGCTTCCTTCCGGTACAGAATTCTTTTATATGAGGAAACCATCCAACTGGCTTTCGGAAGGTCGGTGGTTCTTTCCAAGCTTTCTGTCAATGCCTGAAATGAACGTTTAGTCTAAAACAAAAAAAAATATGTTCTTGATTAATTAACAGTAATACACATTCGCGATCTCATTATACTAAGTTTTGAAATATTCTTAGATACACTGGAATATTCTGAGACGCACTAAGAGATAAAACTTTGTGTTATTATTTCTTAAAGAAATATTTCAAAGGACCAAGTGATTTTTATCGGAAAGACAGATCCCGTCGTTGTTAAAGTCGATATTAACTAGAGAAATTACCACGAAAATAATAAACAGATATATGTAATAAAACAAAATTCTTCCAGACCAGGTTATACTAAAATGTACAGGAAATTGTTCCAACTTATGTCTGTCTTATGGAATATAGGGTCGGAAAATATGAGTCTTGTAATTTAAAACATTCGTTATGGGGGAAAGGACCACGCGCCTAAGTACAAGCATAAATTAGAGCAACACTGAATTAAACACTTAAACAAAATAAAAGCAGACTCGTTTAAATTGAGTTTAATCATATGAGGTCAGGACGTGTGCAACATTACACTTCATTATGATATTATTATTGTTTCTTTGAGATGAATGCATTGCATTAAAAAACCTCAAACTATGAAACGTTTGGCCACAAATTAATGAGGGAAAATGGCTTTCTATAAAACTTCAAGATAGTTTTAATTAGTGTTTTAAGTAAATTCAGTAAAGAGAGATATTTTAGTAAATTTCATCTATCTTTGTGCGCAGATTAAACAAATAGAGTTATAACAAATCAACTTAATTTGATACAAGGAGATTACTATCAATAAGGACCGGTTAGATATTTGTACTATGACATTTGTGTACACTCAATCGATATATATTTCTCTTATCGGCAGACGAAATCTATAAATTGAATAAAGATTTTGTTAAATCAATACCGGGTCATGGTTTGATATATAGGCCTATATCAGTTCATTTGTTTAAACCCAAAAACAACGTGAATACAACTGTCATAAATCATAATAGATTTTTATTCATTGACAAGTTGATATTTTACGAGTATAATAGAAACTAACTTTAAAAGTACGGAAGCACAGAGGGGACGGGTGAGGTAATATTGTGTGTGCGTGTAAAAAAAAAAAAAAAAAAAAAAAAAAAAAACCAGAAATATGTAACATTGCACGCCGTTTGTTTTTTAGTTCGTTGGACGGTATACATGCAAGTGGAAACACAGAAATAAAACAAATCGCGTGTCAATGTCATGATGGGAACGAGAAATATGAAATTAAATACCGGATGCTCTTTAGAAAACAGTAGCACATACTGTGAAGAAACGAATTTAAAGTATCTTGTACTTGCGGAAATCTCACAGTATATAACACAAGTTAAAGCATAAGAGCATAGAGCAAAAGTAAGATAAAGTAAAATAACTTTGCTAGGATTTATTACGATTTTAATACTTCACAAAATTCTGTTGTTGTTTTCTTACAGATGAGTGTGCGAGTTTCAGAGTATTCTCACGTTCTGAGCACGTGGGAAGTTTATCCCCGTGTGCATTATTTCCAGAAACGCTTAAGAGATCTCTTCAAAAGATTTGGCAACATAACAAGTATGTTCAGATTTTCTGTTCTTATTTGTAATAGATAGAGGGTTAATTCTCAAAAACTGAAATTTGGCAGCCCAAGGGCAACCGGTTTATTTGGGCATGTTGTCAACATGATGCACCTTTATAACTGCGTTGAGCATAAACCGGTCATAAATCAAGTCTGCAATCATTTGACCGGTTTGCATTTCAGACTTTTAAAGAGTTACATATTTTTATTAGTATTATTATTATATACCACCTTTATATAGTACTCTTTTCGTATAAAAATACGTTCAAAAGTGCTTTACATAAAATTTTTTATATAATGTTCAATAAATAAACGGTAATTGAACTATTATATAAGAACTTAAAATACATTACGGTAATAAGATACTAAGCACTTTAAATTGAAGGTTGGCAGATCAAAATATGAAACAAAAATACAATACCGTAAATACGAAAGACGTTAACTGACTTATCAAAGACGCAGGTCAGAGTAGAATAGAACAGAAGATATCTTACATTTTGAACAGACAAAATAGACCGGTATGAGGTCTGCGAAATGCATCACAGCATGCAAACCGTCCCAGATGATTGGGTCAATCCCTACCTAAACGGTCCGGAGAACATCCACGATACATCCCTCAGAAAAAACAACGCTAAAATTGGAGTTCTTAATTAAATTAATTGATTGTCCGGCAAAGTACTTACATTATTAATCGTGTAATCAGTGAGATTAGTTCCCAAAGACTTGTATGAAATAATGCGTCTTTAGAGCTTTTTTTGAAACTTTGCAAGGTCTTGCACTCTCTTATGCTGGATGGGAGGGAATTCCATAACCTCGCAGCTGCTGTCTGAAAGCTCCTGTCACCAAATCGCATTGTTCGACATTTGGGCACCACTAGTTTTAATGCATTATTCTGCGATCTCAGATTTCTGGATGGTGTATATATTTCTAACATGTTCACTACATAAGCTTGTGATTGATCTTTGAGTGCTTTATATGTATGTGTTATAATTTTGTATTCTACCCTGCACTGCACAGGAAGCAAATGGAGTTCACGCAGCACAGTCGTTATATGGCCGTATATGGATAATCTGGTTATGATTCTAGCTGCCTAGTTTTGGACATATTGCAGTTTGTTCATTGACTGTTTTGGAATTCCATATAGAAGAGAGTTGCAATAATCCAAACGTGATGTAACAAGAGGGTTGATTAGAGATTTGGTTGCGTTTGCGGTTATATATTGTCTAACTAATTTGCCGCACACTATTCACATGTTGCTCTATCCGCATGTTCGAATCCATGAAAGCACCGAGGTTCCTGACATTGCCTGATTGTTTGATTTCAGAGCCGTCCACTTTCACAGATATGTTTGAAACAGATTGTGTCTTGTGTTCAGGTGAAAATATGATTAATTCTGTTTTTTCAGCATTGAGTTTCAACATGTTAGTATTCATCCAACTTACTATATCCTTTAAACAACGTTCAACGCGATGAATGGTCTCTTCAATAGACATTTTGTTTATTGATATAACAGCGAATCGTCCGCATAGAAATGTTTGTTAAGTCCGTGCTTTCTGCAGATAGCTCCGACTGGTTTTATGTATATTGTGTAATTCTTTGGCCTCAGGACAGACCCTTTGGGTACACTGTTCTTCATTAGCACTGGTTGTGATAGCTCGCCATCTATGCATACGGTCTGGTAGCGGTCACTAAGGTATGACATCATCCATGCGAGTGGCTTGCCTGTAATACCAAAGTGACGTTCAAGGCGATGAATCAACGTCCCGTGGCAAATAGTGTCAAATGCTGCAGAGAGATCAAGCATCACAAGAATAGTCACTTTGTTCTTATCCAACGATTGAAGAATGTCATTTTGGACTTTTAATAGGGCGGTTTCGGTTGAGTGGAATTTCTTATAAGCAGATTGATTAACTTCATGGAGTTCATTGTTCCTCAGATGATTTTCAGTTCGAACATCTACCACTTTTTTTTAAAGATTTTAGACAGAAACAGCAGGTTTGACACAGGTCTGTAGTTTTTTAGGACATTAGAATCTAGGCTTGGCTTTTTAGAAGAGGTCTTATTCGTGAATGTTTGAACGCTTTATGCACATACGCAGCATCTAGAGATGCATTTATAATATTTAATTTACTTCTTTGGAGATAGGTGGCAATGTTTAATGATATAATATGGAGTGTTTGCTGTGTGTTAAGGTCGTAATAACTTGTTTTCAAATGTAATCAAGACGCCAATCCCAGTTGCATATATCTATAGTCCTAGAAATTTAACTTCTTCGGTAACAAATCAGCTCGCGCGCGCTCAGCACAAAGAGAGAGCGCAGATCTACGGATCGCGGGACCATGAGTTCAGTTTGATAAAAGACATTGTGTCTGAAATCATTCCACCTCTGATTCATGTAGGGAAGGTGGCAGTTACTTGTAGAGAACAGTTTTGTACTGGTACAGAATACAGAAACTGTTGGTTAGGTTAACTTCCAGTCGTTACATAACTGAAATGCTGTAAATTCACAATAAACAAATGATAGGCAACAAGTAGTTTAGTCATAATCTCAGCGATAAAAGTATATGAATAAATCTGCAACCTGAGGTAGGAATGTTAAGTGTTTGTACATTATTTCGAAGGTCACGTTTCGAGATATTTTCGAAACTAAAATATTTTTACTTTTCGGCATCACAGGGTTTAACAGTTTTGTAAGAAGATCTTAAGGATGTATTGTTAGTATGCTGATATGTTTAGGACACGCACTTTTTTTTCAGATTAAATCATCTCGAGCGCCCAACATAATATCGTGCGTTCAAAATAAGATCTCGCACGGTCGAGATATAATGTTGTGTTCTCGAAATAATATGTCGTACACCCGAGAACAGATGCCGTGCGATCAAGATTAGATGTTGTGCGACTGATATAGTATTGTCCAGCGGTCAACTATTGAAGGCATAAACTGCATTGGCATGATAATTATTAGTCTTTTTTATAATTATAATCATTATAATTATAAATATATGAGCTTTTTCCAATATCCTCGGTAAAAATCATAATTTGATATGTAGATAAAGCAGTTTGTTGTGTACATTTATTATTTTGTCATTCACTAGTTTGTGCGGTACAATTTATAATTTGTTATGTAGGTAAAACAGTTTGTTATGTTAGTTTGTCCGGTACATATCTTAGCTTAGTTTAAACATATTTTATTGCTCATTCAATATTTTAAAGCATATATAACAATTTTACAAATACAAACAAATAAGCAAATGAGTCGGGCCACAAGCTCTTACAGCATCAGATGACGGCTCTCCCCTATAAACACTGGGTAACGAGAAGATTTGGGGACGATTGGGGGATCAATCCCTATATTTATGGCGGTGCAATATCTAATACTTACCTGTATAAATAAACCGCATAATGAATTGTTTGACGAATTTTGTACACGACGAATTGTTATATCCGCATGACAAATTGATAAGTGGACATGAAAAGTCATAATTTGTACCGAATATATTGTGAAATGTACTTGGCAAACTCTTAATTGGACAGCACAAACTACTGAATGCACAACACAAACTAGTAAATGTAAATAACAAACAGCTTAATCTACATAACAAATTATCATTTGTACCGGATATATTGGAAATTCTAACACGACCAGCAAATAACCTACATACATGTAGAGCAAAATCTATCTCGGGCTATTCTGCAATAAACCACTCGCGTGCAATGACGTCGTCTGATCCAGGTGCGTAGTGCGGTCGTAAAATGTAGTTACCATTTTTTCTAACACTGTTGATGCTAGTATGGAATTATGATGGCTAGTAGAAATGTACAGGACAAACTGTTTTATCTACGTCCAGTTGGTCCCTTGATTAACATGGACTTATCTGTTTTTGAGGCAGTGACAAAGAAGCTAAGACCATAAGTATTATGTTTAATACAGATTTCAAAACTCATTTTGAACCGTTTTAATCGTGAACTACTGGAATATTTTCTAGTTTTTGAAGTTACAGCAAAAAAAATGTAGACCACATTTATAATGTTTAATACAGATTTCAATACCCATCTTCTTCTTTGTTTTGAAGCATCAGAAAAGACATTTGGAACACATGTTTATTTTTAATATATCTTGAATACGTTTTTACCATGACCTACTCACCTAGATTTTGTGACCGAACAAGAGGCTTATGATGGTTCTAGAACTATCAGTTGACTTTTACAGCACACATGTGGAGGACTTGCGGTTATATCTTTTGACAAATCAGTTAGTGTGAATAGTCTTTTTAGTATTAAGGTTCAATGGAGAATCATTATCTATACATTTTTTTGATAATACATTAAGAGGAAATAAGCCACGACCAGGGCATACCTGACTTGTAATATATAAATATGCTACTAACAAGTTTGATAGAGGGATTGGCAATTTTCTTGTAGATGTTCTAAAATCGGAAAAGGAAATTAAGACAAGAATGAAACATACAGCAAAAAAAAAAATAAAAAAAAATCAAGTATGAACTTGATAGTTTATGCGTGCGAGAACCTTTAATTTAAAATAGAGCTCTGTAAAACTATTTTTATTGTTTTGTCAAAACAATATGGCTCTCACGATTTGTCATGTGACCATTGTTTTGAAATTGATAATTGCATAATTGTATTTGATTTGTTAATAACATGACCGATAATGGGCACACTTTTATGCAAATTTATCTAGCATTAAATCCAGATGATCGATCTAGCACAATCGTTGCACTGGCCTCTTGTTAAAAACATTCGTACATTATTATAGCTTGAAATGTAGTATCCATTTTTAGCTTGAATATTCAAAGAATAACTAGAGCTATTGGACTCGCACGTACGTCCGCGTCCGCGTCCCGATTTGGTTAAGTTTTTGTATGTAAGCTGGTATCTCAATAACCACTTGTTGGGATGGATGGAAACTTCACATACTTATTCACTGTTATGAAAGGACTTACATTGCACAGGTTCAATCAACCTATTTTTCTTTTACAAAATTATGCCCATTTTTCGACTACGAAATGTTTGGTTAAGGTTTTTCATGTAAGCTGGTATCTCAGTTCTAACTAATGGGAATGGAATGAACCTTCACACACTTGTTCACTGTCCTGATGTGACACGCAGTGCATAGATTCAATAACTCTACTTTGTATTTTTACAAAATTATGCCCCTTTTTGAACTCAGCAGATTTTGGTTAAGTTTTGTATGTAAGCTGGTCTCTCAGTATCTACTAATGGGAATGGATTGAAACTTCACAACATGTCCTCTGTCGTCATGAGCTGATAAGCGCTGTGCAGGTTCCATAACCCTGTTTTGCAGTTTTACAAAATTATGCCCCATTTTTCAACTTTTGTATTCATTCATTTGACTAGGCTGATGAATAGTCGAGCGTTGTTATCCTCCGACAGCTCTTGTTCTATTGATAGTCTGTTAAAAATTAGACAGATTTAAAATTAACCAGGACATTTGATCATATATAGCGGTCCAGTAACAGCAATAGTATGGATTTATTTTAGAAGTTTACTTTGCAAAACTAGATGGTTGTGTTTGAAAGAAAAACATTTATTTAGGAGCTAGCATCGTCTACATTACACTTAACCCCTCCTTTCCTTGGATACGTTATAGCAGTTATTCTTACTAATATTTCCACTCATTTGAAAAATAATCCACATAAGGCAGGTTCGTCATAGAAGAGACATGCTTGTGAGTCTATTAAAAAGTTGTACTTCGGATCTTAAAATGTCTTTTTAACCCGAACCTTCAGTACGCATACAGTTAATATAAAGTATTCAGAACAAGGGGCTATGACGTTGTGGCTATGCTTTATGAAAGTAGGTCATGCTACTGTTTAAGTGAATGCATTTAGGCCTAAACGGCAATTTTGAGATGATAAGACTAACATAACACATTTAGGCCTAAACGGCAATTTTGAGATGTTAAGACTAACATAACATATAAATTTGCAAGCATTATGTTTTTGTCTTTAAATGTGTATAACTAAAGATATTTTTCAGATAAGGGGCCATACTCGAAGCTCTTCAGAAATCTAGACCTGATAAATGAGCTTGAGGATTTGTGCAGTGATTTCGAGAATTCACTCCAGGTGGTTGTCATTGGTAAGGACAACCTTGGGTTGAATGATATCATCATTACTGCAGAACCGCTACAGCGAAAGGCAGATGAGGTATTATTGACAAAAACCGGAGCTAACTTTCCTGGAATGACAGTAGTTATATGTTATGCAAAGATACATGATACCGACAGAGAAGGATTTGAGGTAAGTTTTGAGTTTTGTTAAGCGTGTTCTATAAGGTCTGACGTATCAGTTTGACAAACAACAAAGGGAAGCACAACGGTATGGTGCTTCTGATTGCAATCGAGTTGATACTTCATTTAGACGCACAAGAGCAAATACCTTTTTCGGAAGAACATCTAGCTCAATGAGCATATAGGAATCTGTCTGTATACACAGAAGGTACTTTAATTATATAATTATAATTTATACCAAGTTTGACATTTTATAAGAGGGAAGGCTAAGGCAAATCGAACGTGGCATAAAAGTTCTAAGTGTTATACAGTCCTTAAAGACACATCGTACAAAAACAAAAATATAACAGCATTTTATGTGTAAGGAAAGTAATGGTACATTTATCAGTTTAATCACTAGCAGACAACTTGTTATGGAAAAACATAAGCATTAGTTGTTTTTACTAAATTTTACATTAAACATTGAAAGCGTTTGTAACGCTTTTCTCGGGGTGTAAATGGCTTAATTATCAATATCAGTACTTAGTGATCGTTAAATATATATTCCTCCGTGGTGTATTTGTAAAAAACAGCAAGAAAAGTTTTATTGCGGCGTTGGCCTGGCTTTGGTTCTTTTTATGCCCCTCTTCGAAGAAGGCGTTGTATATTGTTTTGCAGATGCCAGGATGATAATTAGGCTTGAGCCTAGGATCATGACAGTTGATAGACAGCTTAGTCATAACCAACAGATGAACCCTATTGATTTGAGTTCAGAAAGTCAAAGGTCAAGGTCGCAGTGACCCGGAACAGTTAAACGGTTTTTGGATGATAACTAACGCTTGGGCCTAGGATCATGAAAGTTAAAAGGGAGGTTGGTCATTACCAGCAGATGATCCCTATTGATTTTGAGATGGTTTCCTAAAATAAAAATCAAGAACGCTTGGACCTAGGATCATGATAGTTAATAGGGAGGTTAAACATGACCAGCAAATGGCCCCTGTTGACATTGAGGCCAGTAGGTCAAAGGTAAAGGACACCGTGACCCGGAACAGTTAAACAATTTCTTGACCGTAAGGTGAGAACGCCGGAATACTTTACGGTTCCCCGATGATAACTCAAGAACGTTTGGCCCTTGGGTCATGAAAGTAAATGGGGAGGTTGGTGATGACCAGCAGATGTTTTAGGTCAGTAGGTCAAATGTCAAGGTCACAGTGACCCGTAACAGGCCTACGATCATGACAGTTAATAGGGAGATTAGTCATAACCAGCAGATGAACTTTATTGATTTTGAGGTCAGTGAATAAAAGGTCAATGTCAAAGTGACCCGGGACAGTTAAACAGTTTCTGAATGATAACTAAAGAATGATTTGGCCTAAGATCATAAAAACTGATAGGTAGGTTGGTCGTGACAAGCAGATGACCATATTGATTTTGAGGCCAGAAGGCCAAAGGTCAAGGTCACATCCGGAACAGTTAAACCGTTTCCGGACGATAACTTGAGGAGGCTTGGGCCTATGATCATAAAAATGAGCGTGTGGTTGATCGTTAAAAGCAGATGAACCTATTGATTTTTATTTATTTCCAGAACGCAATGGAGACGGTTGATCATTTCATGTCTAACATGAATAAAAAGAAGCCTAGTTTAGTGAATGATATGTTCATTGTATGTGAAACAAGTGCAACGAAACTGGTAAACAAAGCCGAACAGTTCTGCAATGATATCCTGTCAAGCGTAAAAAAATGCTATGATGTCAAGCTATCCTCGGAAAGAGTCTTATTAGGACTTGATGGACTTGGTGGCCAATTGCTCAGCAGCAAGATATCTGTAATGATAGAAACAAAAATCGTCCTTGGATTGATAAAGGCCGATGCCCACTTGCAAAAATTTGTTAGAGAAAAAAGTCGTAATAAGGCTGGCGCTTTTGATGTATTAGAAACAGAACAGTATTTATGTGCAGTACAAGGATTTTTGAAAAATGGATTGGGATTTGTAGACATGCTAGAGAACAAAGAAAGCGATCCATTTATTGAAATTCTTCTTGACAACCTCACACGCGTTCTTAGATGTGCGATTCTAGACCCGTTGTCTTCGAAATATAACATGTCACAGGATGCTTGCAACCGACTCGCCCAGGAGATGAACCTTGAAGATGCGCTTAGAAAGAGCATTTCAAAAAACACGCGCTACCATCTTAGTAAACTAGAACAGCATTGTCGAGATATGGTTAAAGCGACGAAAGAGAAAAACAAGTGGTACAAGTTTCCTTGCAGGAACTTTATGTTTATCGTATATCCTTTACGGGACGATATTAGGAAAGCAGTTCTTCTCTTCGAAGAAAGTCTAAGCTCTGTCCAGCGTAGTGCAGCTGTAATGAAAAAGATGATGTTTGAGATCGACGGATATATTCGACAATCAATAGTTGAGCCGAAAAATATTAAGAGGGGAGAGAAAAAGGCGACAATTTCGGAGACATTGCGGCGGAAACTATTAAAGTATGTTTATTTCAATTACTATGTTTTTCAATTTATTTTTACAAATGTCATTAGATGACACATTTAAGGTGAGAGATCATGCTATTGGGAATAGAAATGGTCAGTAATTAACAGATATATCATTCGTCATTCCGAATCTCGTAAATTATGTTGCAAAAAACCGCTATAGAATAATTACTAACGATAACGGTAAACGTTATTTCGGCTGTTTTGTTGTATAAACTTGTGATAATGCGCGTGTTCATCCCTTGATTGTCGAAACCCAGATTAAATGGCTGACTTGTAGAACCAAATTAAAAAATTTTCCCGATGTTTCCTTCAGATGTTTCCAGAAATACATCATACATTTCCTGAACATCAAACTTCTCTCAAAAGAAATAAACATTCCTTATCATTAGTTCTCCTGAGCACAAAGAGATCAAGTGGAGCTATAATGATCACCTTGTGCCCGTCTACTTTAATGAAATTGGTCTGAATGTGCCGTTCAATAAAATATTTGGCGTGTTTGATAACTAGGTAGCTATGTTGAAAATGTTATAGAAAAGAAAAAGAACGATTAAAACTCTTAAGGCCTTTTTTTCTTACTAATCATCATGCAACTTTGTTACAATGTTTGCCTTTATAAAACCTCGAAAAAGGTCGTCTGATCACAAAAAGTATGTCATTGGGAAAAATCATATAAAACCTTGTTAATAATTTAAATCACAAATTCTTCTTGCGTACGTGCGTCCGTGCGTCCGTCCGTGCGTAAACTTTCCCTTGTGACATCTCTAGAGGTCACAGTTTTCATGAGTAGGTCTAAAAATAGAAAAACCTTGTGACCTCTCTAGAGGCCATATTTGTCATGAGATCTTCATGAAAATTGGTCAGAATGTTTACCTTGATGAAATCTAGGTCAAGTTTGAAACTGGGTCACGTGGGGTCAATAACTAGGTCAGTAGGTCTAAAAATAGAAAAACCTTGTGACCTCTCTAGAGGCCATATTTCTCAATGAATCTTCATTAAAATTGGTCAGAATGTTAACCTTGATGATATCTAGGTCAAGTTTGAAACTGGGTCACGTGCGGTCAAAAACTAGGTCAGTAGGTCTAAAAATAGAAAAACCTTGTGACCTCGCTAGAGGCCATATTTCTCAATGGATCTTCATGAAAATTGGTCAGAATGTTCATCTTGATGATATCTAGGTCAAGTTTGAAACTGGGTCACGTGCGGTTAAAAACTAGGTCAGTAGGTATGAAAATAGAAAAACTTTGTGACCTCTCTAGAGGCCAAATTTTTCATGGGATCTTTATTAAAATTGGTCAGAATGTTCACCTTGATAATATCTAGGTCAAGTTTGAAACTGGATTACGTGCGGTCAATAACTAGGTCAGTAGATCTAAAAATAGAAAAACCTTGTGACCTCTCTAGAGGCCATAAATTTCACAAGATCTTCATGAAAACTGGTCAGAACGTTTACCTTGATGATATCTAGGTCAAGTTTGAAACTGGGTCACGTGCCGTCAAAAACTAGGTCAGTAGGTCAAATAATAGAAAAACCGTGTGACCTCTCTAAAGGCCATATTTTTCATGAGATCTTCATGAAAATTGGTCTGAATGTTCATCTTGATGATATCTAGGTCAGGTTCGAAACTGGGTCACGTGCGGCCAAAAAGTAGGTCAGTAGGTCTAAAAATAGAAAAACCTTGTGACCTCTCTAGACGCCATATTTTTCATGAGATCTTCATGAAAACTGGTGAGAATGTTCACCTTGATGATATCTAGGTCAGATTCGAAAGTGGGTTACGTGCCTTCATAAACTAGGTCAGTAGATCTAAAAATAGAAAAACATTGTGACCTCTCTAGAGGCCATATTTCTCAATGGATCTTCATGAAAATTGGTGAGAGTGCTCAGCTTGATGATATCTAGGTAAAGTTCGAAACTGGGTCATGTGCGGTCAAAAACTAGGTCAGTAGGTCTAAAAATAGAAAAACCTTGTGACCTCTCTAGAGGCCATATTTTTCATGAGATCTTCATGAAATTTGGTGAGAATGTTCACCTTGATGATATCTAGGTCAAGTTAAAAAGTGGGTCACATGCCTTCAAAAACTAGGTCATTAGGTCAAATAATAGAAAAACCTTGTGACCTCTCTAGAGGTCATACTCTTCAATGGATCTTCGTGAAAATTGGTCAGAATTTTTTATTTTGATGATATCTAGGTCACATGTGCTCAAAAATTAGATCACTATGTCAAATAATAGAAATAACGACATACTCAGTTCAACACTGGGTCATGTGGGGATAGGTGAGCGACTCAGGAGCATCATGGTCCTCTTGTTATATAAAAGTGTACGTCTTCAAATGTATCTTACTGCCGTTTTAAATGACAGTATACTTGTTAGTAGTCAGAAATACTTCAAACGACATGTAGGATGCTGCACATCTATGAATTTAGGGGGGAAAAATCAGTAATTTCTCTGGACTGTGTTTACAAGCTTGTTTTTCATTCTTCAGGATTGATGGTGTTTTTGGGGTTGGTACGCTCTACGGTGGGTTAGAGATCCACATCGATAAGCAGCAGAGAAATCTTGGCAAAGTTCAAAATGATATCACAGAACTTCTGGATCAATCTAAAATGTATCGACCATATCGACTGAGGGAAGTAGTAAAGAAGCCAGCTGAGTTAGTAGGTTGGCAGTGTGAAAATGGAAGCAACATCGAAAGTCCTTCACCGAATAACGGCAGAGTTCGGAAAGGGACGTTAGGGGGCTTTGCCAATAGCAAAGACAACCAACTATATGGGCTTACATGTGCACATGTTGTTCAAGGAAATGGAAATGAGCATGATGTGTTTATAACCAATGGCTCATCAGAAAAGCACCTGTTTGCCAAAAGCAAACCTGAAATGACTGTCTGTTTTGGAAGAAGTCAACACACGTTTATTGATTTTGCAGCTGTGAAAGTTATCGATAATGTGCGCCACAAATGTATTCGGTTCCTAAAAGATGATGACGGTATTGAACGGAGGCCAACACTTACCAATGAAACCCCCAACGATCTTGTTGGACGACACGTTTACAAATATGGCGCCACAACACATTTGACCAGTGGCATCGTTTGCTCGGTGGACTACAGTGTGTTTGAAGCGCCTGATGCCAAAGATTATATTGTACTCATTGACACTTCTCCAGGCAGTGAAAATGAGTTTTACGCGAGAGAAGGAGATAGCGGTTCCATAAACTGCATGACAGACTTTGAAAACAACGACATCAAAATAGAAGCCGTTTCAATGATCAGTGCTGGTAATTTTGAATTAGAAGGGTTAGATGATTCTGTATGCTTATCATTCCTTCTGAGCAAAGGTATTGAAAACTTGAGAGAGTTTTCTGGCGGAATAGAACTCTCGATGCCTACAGAATGCCTATGATGGAGGCTAAAAAAGCAAAAGATGATACATGGTGGATACGAACAGTTTTAAAAGGGTTAGGTTACCTGTTTGTTGGTATTATATTGAAAGATAGACCAGCGTCAATAGTCTCACGACATTGGTCTCATGACTTCTTTTTAGGAATAGTCTGATAGATGTTCGCCACAAATGATCAGAAATAATCATTGCATAGACATGATTCATGTTTTTTTTTCGTTTAACTGCGTTAAAATGAGCTATAACTAACAATATGAAATCCTTTAAAACACGACTTCTGATGAAAATCGGAAAACTTTATACGCCTTTTTAAAAGACCACTTGATTGATGATTACTAAACGATGTCTGAGCATCTTTGTATGGATCTTTCTCAAAAACATAAAACACCATGTACATGAAGTGATAAATAGATGTACGGCAAACTTCTTCGTAATTCCAGCTACAGAGTCTTACATTTCTAAATTTGTTCAAATAGCTCTGTTTGATTACAAGAGCCAGAAAAGAAAAATTTAATTACTTTTTATGGTAGGAACATGTAGTAAATTAATGTTATTTTATATTAAATTTTCGCGTAAACAAGTTCAGATGTTTTGTTTGCATGTACATATCATGGCCCACCGTCTACAGACTTAAACAAACCAAGTGTGCTAATAGAGGGTATTTTGTTTTTCCCGTTTTCTGTCTCTCCATCGGCCCGTCAGTAGGCCCTTTTCAGGCCAGTCACTAGAGAATGATTGTTTTCGTAGAGGTCACACTTCATAGGACGATTGCTGTGGTAAGTACAGTGAAGCCTACTGTTTTCGATTTAGTCACAGGTCAAGGTCACATTGACGTCTAGAGTGAAACAAAAAGAAGTTTTCTCTCAAATGACTAATGAGTGACTCCCTACTTCTAGTATAGTTCAAGATATTAGGAATCATATAAAATCATATTCGCAAGAGGACTTTATCACCTTTTCCTATCCTATTATTATGTATATATATTGGAAATTTCAAACATCTTGTCGCCAGAAACTAAATGATTATTATCCACAGATGTTCTTTTCGTGACCGTTTCGAAAGAATTTTTCGAATTATCCATGTGTCAAAATATCGCCACGAGAGTTAAAAACAAACAAATTCAAACATCATCTAAAAACTGCCTGGCTGATTTCAAAGTAATTTCACAGGAATGTTCCTTTAGCGGATAAATAATGGCCACCCACCAGCGTCATGGTCTCTTCGCCCGTTATGTGTATATTGACAATTTTACAAGTCTTTTTTCAGAAACTGTTGTGCCCAAGTTAAGAATAATTTGACATATATGAGCCTACGGTGACTATCCTCCAAATTATTATGAGATAAGAAACATAATTTTGCTTGACCATATACGTCCAGAAACTTGTCAGAAACTAGCGATTACATTTAAGAATAATTTATTTAGTGTCGATTATTTATTTTAATTTTGTTTATAAAACTATAGCCACCAGACTAAGAATAGAAAATTCTTCAAGCGACATGACCGCCTAAACCGTTGATCTATTTTGAAAATATTTTTGTTACTATTTCTCGGGCGATCCTCTACAATACTATTCAGATAGGGGTTAAGCGTGGGGAATTAAAAAATATTTAGCCCCAATTGAAATTGAAATAACTTCACAAGAATGTTTTTGAGTGACATTCAACTATGATTGCTCACATCATTCTGATCTGTCAAAAGAAATGACCACCACTTTCCCCTATATGTTTAGATTGGGATATTTAATAATAGCTTCTTGTAAAAAACTCATTCAATGGATGTAACAGTTTCACAGAAATGTTCATTGGGTGAAGATCTATGAAGGATGTGCACAATAGCCCACTTTTTCAAAAGACAGTCCTGTCAGATCTAAAAATAATCGTCAAATGCTATCTCTTTTTAAATTGCTTGTTAGATTTTATTTCAAAGAAATATTCCTTTGGCAACTAAAACTGTTAAAAGCCATTTTGATTGGTCAAAAGAACATTCAACATGGGTTCAAGGAGTTGGTCTAGTTTACTCAATTGAAGTTCTCTGGGTTTTTGATGGAAATTTTCTTGCTGTGAAACTTTGTGTAGGTTCATTTAATCCTTATGTATATACTATATATCTGCCTTAACATATATCGTTTCACGCATATGTGTGTTTCAGATTTATATGTCACTTTCCTTGCGAAAATTATATCATTGTTGGCTCCACATACGTTACATAAAACGCTCGGTATTTCCATATTTTTTTCACTACTATCTTATCGCAAAACGTATACTTCATATGTCTGTATGAATAATTGAATCGTTCAAAAAGTTATGCTTTAAGTTACTTTGTTTTGGATATTTCATTCCTTTGGCGTTTCATTGTTTTACAGCCTTAAGTACTTCCACTTCATTGCGTATAAATCACTATAATTTTACTCGAACGTTATTTCGATTCCATGATCATTGCCTTCAATCAAAGTGCAGCCTTTTTCAATGCTGATTTTAGAAATTTCCAAAGATCTCTTTCATTGTGAATTTCATGGTTGCAAGTTTTAGTGTAAACGTTTGAGACGTAAGCATGCATTTACTGTTTTATCTATAAATTTCTCCAGCGCCTTAATTGCGACGTTAATTCTGTTAATGATGAGCTCTGCTAAATAGAGGCTTAAAAGGCGTGGACAGTAGCTTGCATTTCCAATACCATTTAACAAGCTCAATTAAACCGAGCCAGTTTCGTTTATGCCATGTTTGGCAGCATGTGGTTTTCCACTTTTTCTAGTTTGATGGAAATATGCAGCACTTTTAGAGAGCGGATTATGTTAGAACGTTCCGTGTTTTTGCCTGCGTCCATGCACACATACAACATTGTGCATACGTGCATTCGTTTGTTCGTGTCCGGTCAAGAACTCTAGCGTTTATGTTTAAACAGTAGAACAGCCCGAAAGTAATTTTTGAAATAATAAGATGATGTGGAGCATGCAAGATTTATTACTCTTTATTTAAGGTTAATGTCGCACTTATTGTTCAAGTACATCAAGTAAATTTATATTGATAACATATCTTAATTGTTATCAAGGCATATCAAAAGTAATAAAACAAGAATAAGAATAATTTACAAATAGGTTGGTCTACGTGTTACAACGCACCAGGATTTTATTGTTCTTATGCATTATGGTTTTGTTGCAATTGCTCTTTGGTGTGAAGTTTAGATCAAATACGAAACTTTGTCATCTTGGGTAATAATGAGGTGATGGAAACTTTGCTTTCATGACTGATGTATTTTTTCAGTGTTTTTCCGAAATGTATATCACTGAGCGACATTGCAGTATCATTACTAAAAAGCCGTATCATATTTCGTAAAATATTTTCTGGTGGGGTGTACCCTAGACAGTCTTTCAAAACTTATATTCATAATGATATACTTCACATATACGGTACTTATTTCAGAACGGTTAGCATATTTGTTTCTTGAAAATTTCGTGGGGGCGAAGATGTACCACCCATTGTAAATAAAAACAATAAAAAAGGAGAACATAACTGTTGTTTACCTTTACCTACACTTTGCAGATAGAGGGCATATAACTCAAATATTTATAAAGGAAAACAGAATTAAAAGAAATTTCAAGTCCTGCGTATCACTAAGTAAAATCAAATTATTGTCTTAACTGCGACTTGCGACAGAAATTGAAGAGGATAGAAATTTAATGATAGAAACTTCCAAGTGCCCTTGGTGGGATTTACATCTACAAAGAAATCATCATTTATGATGACCTTAATGACATTTTGGCATAGAAAGTGCCATTTTAGAAACTAGATAAAGTATGTATCCCAGACGAGTTACGACGTTAAGCCGTAACGGAATAAAAGAGGCCAAATTTTTATGAGGAAAATCCCAAGTGCTTGAAGCGTGATTCGAACTCGGGTTGCACGGGTGGAATGCCGATTCTTTAACCACTTACACTTTAACGCAGCTATCAGAGATTAGTTTTAAGCTTACAGGCTATGAGTAAGTGATCGTAACAATCAGCCCTTGTTCTTACATTTCGATTACTCATGTTGCCCTATACATTATTCCGTCCTACCTTCACTAACATTATATCTTCCCGTTACACAATAAAGTGATCGCCATCGCTACTACAAGCAGCTGTTATGTACTTTTATTTCCCCATTTTGCTTTTATTTATAATTATTTTGTATTGAATAAGCATTGTTATCTGTAAAGCTTGACCTAGTTTTGAGACACCATGCTTGTTATTTGTATAATATATAATGTTCCAAAATGTTCTACCACATTTCTGATAAACTGGGTGTTATAATAATCTTTAAAGTCTGGATTATCCTTGGTTTTCCAGAAACGTCTTTCTTGGTGATACATTAAATGTTCTGGGGCCTTCCGTGATACTTAATACAGGGAGTTGTCTGAGGACATGGTAGAACCTAGACGAAGAATAAATTGATTAGTTTTCCTATATTTCTAAACCAAACAACATAGTACTAGTTTCGACAAGCATTAAAGGATTTACATTAACATTGTGGATTTGAAAAAAATATCATTGAAGAGAAGATTTATTTTCTTTGCTTAAGTAAGTACTAAATTCAGATTTGAACTGTTGTAAAATATTTTGGAATCTATACTGATTTGACACAGATTTGATCAGGACAGGAAATAACATTTAGAAATATTTGAAATGTACTTTTTTAAATGAGTTTGTTATTGTTCATTGTTGCTTGTTTGTTTTTCTGTTAATGTTGACTGTGTATATGCATGTTAGTTTCATATTTCAGTCACCTTAACTACTCTAAATATTTAAGATTCTTTGATTGTCTACTTAATCATTGATAACATATTACTACTGTACATCATAAATGTGTATTGTGTTGTATTATATGACATTCTCATTGATATATGATATTGGTCATTGCAATCGCAGTCTCTACTACAAGTATCATACATCTTGTTGTGACAATAAATATACATATCTATTGTAAATTTATTGTTTTTGCAGTCCTTTTGCCAGTGGAGTCCAGAACGTAGAACCCTCTACCTACATATGTACATATGCTGCTGCATACAGTATGTTAGCTCTACCGAACCATTTGGTTACATAGATTTGAAACGTTTTTGAAAATACGCACAGTTATTTATTTTTCGTCTGCATTTATGGTCAAATAATATCAATCAGCAGAAAAAGCTGTATTTAGATAAGTTAATGGCTCTAATTTACTAAATATTACTCCCTAAATGTACTGTATTAAAATTTACAGTCGTCACAGTATTATAAATGTAACTCGGCAAGGCCTGTTTTAGATTACCAATGTATACTTTATTTTGAAGAAATATCCTGAAGTGACAAACTTCCTACGAGAGATTTCCACGCCACATTTGTTTGCTATAAAATCACATCAATATTACTACATTACCTGTTCAACATTTCGTGATAAGACCGGATGGTCTAGGCTATGTCTTTATAGGTGTCGACCCAATATCATTTCTCCTTCTTTGCTGTACAGTAAAAAAAGCATATTTGGACGTGAATTCTTCATATAACAGAAGTACAGCAATGGCAGCTCAGTATTGCTGAAGTATAGCACTACCACAAGTCGTTACAGACTAGAAAACATCATCCATCTGACAATGACTTTTTCCACACTTCAATGTTTATATTCACTGTCCATATTTTCACACACATCTGTAAGGTCCGTCTACTCCGGGGTACTTTTAATTCTTCCTCACAGAAATGAAGTCTTACACAAACCAGAAAGAAATCATAAATGATAAGCTCTCCAATACTAAGCAGGATAAGTAGCTCTGTTACGGGTTTGCATGTTTCTTCCCAAATATCCGTATTTTCCATAGCACACATGGATTATCATGATTCCCTACCCATTCTTCAACACCTAACCCAATGATAACTATTACAACATCTGCAAGGGAACATCTATCAGAGATATGGGATACTGAGTCAAATAAGGACAGCGATTTGGATTTTGAGGAGACGAACACAAAAAACAACCGAGGCAGCGTTAAACAACATGTAAAACAAATTGCAAATATGGAAGGTAATGGCATCTAGTCAGTACAACCTGTATCTTCGTTCATTATTTTCTAGATTAAGAAGTCTCCCTTAAATATGGAAACATAAATTTGTCGATATGGATTCCCTCCTTCCGTCAATTTCATCCGATAAACCTACCCAATACGTCTTACAAATGGAAAATCAAACATATATGAGCATCACGCCAAATTAGAAAGAAAAGTCACAAACATAGACACACGGACCACTGCTTTCCTACGTTTTGCTGCTGTTTACTATGTCAAACAATACCTTGAACCCCATTAACTAATGAAGTATGCGGAAATAGTCAGAAACATTGCAACAAGAGGACCAGGCATGGCCTCAGTATATCAATATTGAATGTTAAGATAATCTGTTCAGTAACCCTGGGACCGTATACAAACTGAATACTGGTTAATGGCTTGCTCTTCGTTTCAACAACCTTCCGCCACATCCTTTATAAAGGTTACGCACCTCTCTCCTCAAAATATCATGCAAGCGACTAGTCAACCTAAAACCTCTACAGTCTCTTTTAGGTCTCCTGAATTTATACTGTCAAATCGTAGTTCCTGGCCGCGCATGTTTACGCCGCCTAGAAGACCTAACTAAGAAAGAGTCAAAATATATAGTGCATAGGATAACTCTCAATAAAGAAAGTCGAAGAGATAATAAAGTTTGACAAATGTTTGTAGAAAATTTCATTGGGAAAAAAATCCTTTCAGTCCAACATTTGGTCCTGTCAGACAACCTACACTTATGCACTGACGCTTCCGGATCTCTAGGTATGTGACCGTATTTGCTTTACTTTGGCTTCATGGAAGCTTGCCATCGTCTATTGCTATGGTAGACAATACATCAAAGAATTCTTTCCCAATGTTCTCTCTCTACAGATTTGGGATTCCGATCTGTGTAACTAAAGCATAGTCTCACATAAAGATAACAATGCAGCGGTGCTTTTTGTTAAAAGCAAAACTATCATGATCTTAATTTTACATTTCTGTGGTCTCCTATGCTCTTAAATGTCACAGTCACTTACATCCCGCGGAAAACTGTATGATTAAGACACCTTTAAAACCAGCAAAACGCAACCAAAGTCTCAATGGTCGCAAACCTTTCACGCCAGTTGACTTGAACTGGTTACCCCCTACGTATACCTAAATTTATTATGTTTAATTATTGGTTGCTTGTTATAGAAGCGATCTTCTTGATAGGTTGTTTTTTTTTGGTTGATAAGAGTCGGAGAATTGCGTACAACAGTCGCCAAAACCTCATATGCCGTCAAGATGTCTTTTTGACATTGCTATATTTTCTAAGCAGACGAATTTAAAATCCAGTGGAAGTAACGCACATTTCATTTCCGTTTGCATACGTATAATCCTATTATCCCTTTTCCAGGAAAGTCTTTTTTTTTTTTAATAAAGTTATTTTGAATTTACAAATTACAAACAGTGATGCAAGAGCGAAACACTAATACATTTCTTGCTTATTATTTCCATTAAAATGGAGACAATACTGTTTAAATCGAAATACAAAGATTGTAGGGTTTATTCATCTTTCCGTGTATAACTATTTGTGTTGATGACATGTATTAGTTTCTGATTAGCCTTTTGTCCGACTGTCTGTAGATGTGTTTGTATATGTATTGAATAACCAGATGAATAGCTGTTATTGTAAGTGATATTTGTATATTTGTATACTTATTGTACTCGTGTTTTTGATTGATATTTGTATGCTTTTTTTTTTTGGATGGTATTTATCTATTTATTCATATGCATTTGTCTTTATATGTAACATTGCCTGTCTGTCTGTCTGTCTGTCTGTCTGTCGATATTGTCTGTATATATCTATATTATGTGTGCGTTATGTTTCGGCCTGCATGATCCTCGAAATGATTGAATGAATTATTTGTAAATTGCCAGCTGCTCATTTATAAAGGAGAGATAATACTGTAGAAATCAAAATACAAAGCTTGTATATTTTATTCATCTTTCGTGTATATCTATTTGTGTTAATTTCTGATTTACAGCCTTTTGTCCTTCTGTCTGCACATGTGTGTGTATATGTAAGTATTAAATAACCAGATGTATAGCTGTTATTTTAACTGATACATGTATTTGTATATTGTATACTTGTACTCGTGTTTTTGGTGGATATTTTTTGGCTGATGTGTATTCATCTATTGTTTTATAATTATGCATTTCTCTCTCTATATATATAACATTGTCTTTCTGTCTGTAGATCTGATTGTCTGTATATATCTCTATATGTGAGTGTGTTATGTCTTGGCCTGCATGATCTTCGAAGATGTTTTTTTTTCGATGGTTGAATGAATTAATTGTAAATCGCCTGCTGCTCATTTATAATAATTTCACAGTTTAAAACATTGTTGTTATTTTGTGAGGTTTTTCTATTAAAATATAGAAAAATTCTTCTACTAAGATATAGAATGTAATAGAATTAATGTCCATCTTTGATTAGCTACAATCTTAGTTAAAATTGTGCTTTAAAATACTATCGATGTGCGAATTTGCTTCTTAGACTTGTATTTATTGTTTTCAGTGAACAAATATTGGCACTGAATTTTAAATATATATCGATTCCAGTATTTAACTATTTTCAAGATCTACTATGTTTACTAAAATATCAAACCTATGGTACTATCTAGAAATTAGTTTTTAATGCATTTGTCTTTGGTTACACAGTTTATTTGTGTTAATACATCGTTCGTTTTAGCAATTATGTATAATTCGGATCTGTATATTTTACTTGGTCATATGATTGAAACTGGGAAAATCTACAACTATGAAAAGTTACATTAGAGTCTATGATGTGGAACATTTTCTCTACGCGTTAATGTTAACTTAAATGCCATTTTTCCATAGAAGCTCATTGTGAAAATTGACCGAAGGACCGTTATTTTAAACTGGTCTAACGAAAAGTCATGAAACCTAGTACTCTTATATTTGTTTTGGCTGAATTCCCTTTGGGTTCAATGATGCTTCGCCAAAATTGATTTAATGAAATTTTACATTTACATCGTTTGTTTCAAACGTGCAGAATAGTCTTAAAATAATTCAGTATACACCCTTTTTACACAAAAATGTTCCGACAATAGCTTGGCAAGAAAGAAAACTTACAGAATCTTCTAAAACGATAGGCGATCATTTGAAGAAGTGAATGGTGCAATAAATGTACATTAGCCCTGATTAAATGCCGTAGTTGTTGTCTGATATATTTCATTAGAATATATATGTAACTGTGGTTTTGAAATGTACTGATTATGTTTCATTTTTTCAAGTAATATATATTCGTTCACAAGCACAGATATTCATTTTTTACTGAACTGTAACTTGTTTTACCTTCTTTGATTTTTTTCGTTGTGGTTTATCTCCTTTATTGGATTACTCATTATGAATATGTATTTCCTAGGATCAAAGGAGTGTATGGCCTTGGAACAGTTTATGGAAATCTTGAGATACACCTCGATGAAAAGGAGAAAGAAGCAATCGTAGATACAGAGAAGACCAGTAACGCAAACACTCTGTGTGATAGTGCGAAACGGACAAATGTATCAGACCAGCACTCGGAGGAAATGGAAATCGAAGCGGACGACTCAGAAAACCAACAAAAAGATCGAATTCAAGAAAATGATATCACAGATGTGAAATCTAAAATAGCAGTACAACTTCGGAACCACAACTTCCATTTTCCTTACAGTATAAGGTATATCCGAAGCAAAGCGAAGGAAATGAATGGCTCATTTGAACCCGGTGATACCTTGCACTGTCAGACTAAACAAAGAGGAACATTTACCAAGGGAACGTTGGGTACATTTTTGAATTCAACGGATGGAACACTTTATGGATTAACTTGTGCGCATGTTGTAGATGGTACTATGAGAGTATTTGTACAAAAAGGAGGATACAATCCGTTAAGTATTTCTCAACATGTTGTCAAATCCGGTCACGACGAATGTCGACTTATTGATATAGCTGCCTTAAAAGTGATCCATACCTTGCAAGAAAGTAGTAAGAGTTCCTTAGAAAATAATGTTTGGCGCGTGACAAAAGCTAATCTAGAGCAGAATTCTCCAGTAAACTTAGTTGGCCGTTATGTCCATAAGTTTGGTGCAGAAACTGGTTTGACACAAGGAATAATAATGACTGTTGACTACAGTAAATATGGTCCAAAGGCTGAAGATTACATAGTGATCATAGACCCATTAGCAGCTAATAACTTGAAGGATCTAGAGGACATGGTCGGTTCATTTTGCGAATCCTTGTTAGTGTCTTTACCTCAGGATAGAACCAGACAACAGAATGAAGACAGTGATGCAAACATGGAAGCACCTGTAGTACCTTCCAATGAAACAAGTGAAGAAGGAGCTGAAGCTGAAGCTTGTGCGTCCGATAAAAAAGTAGAGTGTATAAAGTCAAGAAAAAGAAAATTCGAAAATGAAGATACTGCAACACAATTAGAAAGTACGCTCAATGCTGAAGCTTCATGTGCTCATATTAACAATGAAAATCAAGGTATTGCAGATGCAGATAAAGTTATGGTTGCTGGCAACAGGATCTTGTGTTCTAGGAATACAAATACGGATGTTGATACTAGTTCTGATATATACATGAGGTGTCCACAAGATACACAGGAATGCACGAATGTTAAGTTGTATGTCAGATACATGAATGAATCTGATTTAGATCAATACAGAAACGATGCAGTTAATGTCTTTGCTAAAGCGGGCGATAGTGGGTCAGCTATTTGTACACAAAATCTCTCTCCTCAAAGCCCGACATACTCAGCTATAGCGATGCTTTCGGTCGGTGATTTGGAAATTGAAGGACACTCTGGCAAAAAAGCATTATCTTTTATGTTTAAAGATGGACTGAAAAAATTGCATGAACACTGCCAAATAGAATTTTGATTGCTTTGTATTATAACACTTGAAGCCAGCCTGTTTGTGTGCATGTAAGTAAAGCACGTAAGAGAGAGAGAGAGAGAGAGAGAGAGAGAGATAGTAGGGGCGGTTAGTAGTTAGAGAGAGATCCTGTTTGAACGATTGGGTACATATAATTTCAAGATAAGACCCGTGACTTTTGTTTCCAAAATGACTTCACGTACTTTTATCAGTATCATTGGGCGTTTGATATAAATGGTGTTTTACTTTAAGTTTAGAAGTTTAAGAGTTTAACTTTGAATCATAGTATCATATAGTTTCCTTTTGTGTTTCATCTCATCCATCATGCTATCAAAACAGGAAGATATATGGTACGGTCAAAATTTGTTCAAAAGTAGTAAGGGAAACGATGCATAGCTCCGCGCTTGTAATATTATCATTCCATTTAAATTTGTCTTGAAAAGTATTGTTCAAAAGACAATTGAGAGAAGGCATACAAATCATAATTTTAACATGTCCAAAACTTTGTGGAATGATACTTATTTCACTTGGGTATTGATTACAATTTACTCGGACTTTATCATAGACTCCCTGTGTAAAATCTCAAACTTTTAACTAAAATAAAGGTATTAAATCGATATAGTATTTCAATAAAACTTCAAAGTTTTGTTGTTTATAGCATCATCTGGGGCATGTGCAGTAAAAAATCTTAATTTGATTTCTAAAACAGTGTGATATTTATTTGTAAAGTCACAATATATTCTTTGCAAATATACTTGTTTATACCCAAGTGGAAACCGGCAGGTACTCGAAAATGCAGCTCCCTGATTGGTCAGTTAAAACCCCTAATGTACTGTGATGTCATGATAAAGGTATGCATATTTGATAAAGTAAGCAATTAATATTGGAATTGATTCGTATTTTACTATTTACAATTTGCATTTTATTTGCCACAAAAAAAAAACACCGAAACACATTGAATTTTGTATTTGATTAAAAAGTGGAACATTTACCACAATGTTATTACTTGTGTTAATACAGAACTCTGATTGCCACGGCAACTGAAATGAAAAACGTTAAGACATTCTCCTAAGAAACAACTGATCTAATTTAAGAATAATTTCACAGAAGAATTTCTTGGGTGACACTCTACCTTTTGTTAGTTCATTCTTTTTCGCCAAAACAAAACGAAGAAATATTGCCACTAGAGAACGAGGCAGGCTTTACCTATCAAGCTATATTAAACACTTAAAGAATATTTTTCTCAGACACTGCTGGCCTAATTTCCAAATAATTTTACAGAAATGTTCGTTCGGTGACTGTCAGCCAGATTCTTTCCAAATAATCCGCCAAGTTATAGGCATAACCTCCAGGAGAGAGAGGGTGTTTGCTCGGCAGGTTTAACTTATAACGCTACCTCTAAACTAAACTGTGAGAAATGTCTTTCAGGCGGCTTGAAAAGCGATTTCAGAATAGTTTCGATGGACTGTTTTATTTGTAAGCCATACACCAAATTCCTTCAAATCTTTCCCTTTTCTTTAAAACTCGCGGCAGGCAGCCAGAGTACGGGATGAATTTTTTTTTATGGTCATGGTATATATAACTGGTCTAAATTTTTAAACAATTTCATATGAATGTTCAAACTGAGTGTTATTGTTCCAAATCCTTTTAGATCATTTTTGCTTCGAATAAAACACAGCTTAGGTTGTGCTTACATTACAATAGTGTAATATGTTAGAAACGGCTGGACACATTTCAAAACAATTATAAGACTTTCTACCATCTTCTATCATTCATTCCGCTGCGTTAAAAAACTTACCTGCCAGTGCGTGCGTGTGTATGTCTGCTTCAAACGCCTTTAGCAAAATCATGCAAAATTTTCTTTCAGAAACTGCTAGGCTGGTTTCAAAATATACGAGAGGGGTGGGGGTCATATAAAATACGTAGACTTCTCCCATAACATTAAAAAAGTAGTTAACGAAGGCGCATTAAATTTGTATCATTTTGAAAATTGCTTGCTTCAGATTTACACTTTGAAACTGTTACCTTGCATAATAATGGTTTTGTGATCATCTGTTTAATCAAGGGGTAAACATTCCCGTTCACATCGTCGATGTCTTCATGACGTCAACTCTGTGATCAATTTTGTTATTTTTCAGTCTATAAAACTACACTGCAAAACGTTTCTTATTAATGAACAGAGCGTCTTTTAAAGGTCCAGAATATTTATTTTCAGTAATATATCTATTTCTGTTAACGTAAACATTGCATAGAAATGATCCATGTAAATAATAAACTTTCTGTGGAAATCATAAAACAAGCTTTTCATTTGTGTTATAAGCTTTATCAAGTTATGAAACTCTGGTCTTCTTCAGTAATTGGTGTTCTTCTGAGTTCTTTGGATTGTGATATATTTTGCTCAGATTTCTAGATGTTTTAGTAGTGTCATTTTATGTTAGTCCACACGTGACTTACCCTGGATAAACAGTTATTTATTTCGATCGGCCGACTGACATTAAAATTTTGTAAGAATTAGCCGCTTTAATTTTATAGAATAGATTTATTGAATTGTATGGAATGCGGGTATGGACATGCCAGTTGCTGCTTGCTACTTGCTACTTGCCAGTGGCTAGTTTACATATAATAGATGTAAAATATGCTCGTTTACAGTCTTATCTTGTCTCTACCCCCTCCCCCGTAATTGTAATCAGTATTTTATATCATCAAAAAGATACAAAACATGTCTGACATATGCCTGTCGAAAGCTGCAAGATTCAGATTCTGATCACTCAAGATAGCAACTGACAACTAGCAAGTAGCAACTGGCAATTTGCAAGTATCAATTGGCATGTAGCAACTAGCATGAAGCAAGTGGCAATTAGCAATTGGCAAGTAGCAACTAGCAGCTGGCATTAGATATTCATGTAATTTGTTTTACATTAAATCTCAGACTGGGCCGATGGGGCATTACTATGGTTGTTCAATAACATCTGATTACGTATTAGGTGACGTCATACTTTTGTTATAAGTAAAGTTACTATGGGAAACACTACTGATTAATATGGTACCAGTTATTTTAAATCGCACATAACTGAACGAGGTTGTAGAATCAGTCTACATATCTACTGAACACCCCTCGTATTGACAGAAACGCTGCGGATGGCCGTCAGCGAATTTTTTGTTTCAGTAATAAAAGAAATATGATCGCCAGAGAGTGGTCAGCAGTAATGTTCACAGCATTCTAACATTTACGGTGACTTGATAAAAGTTGGGCATGTCTGCCAAACATTATTCAAAGTGCGAATTCACGTGACATTTCGCGAGTACAAAGAAAACTTTCACTTAATATTATATAATCAACATATATCGTTTTTATACTGCAAAATTGAAAAATTGACAATAAGGCAACCATTGCATATTGCATGGAGAAAATGCCCAGTTTGAAATTTTCTAAAACATCTGTGGATATAGCACATGGGCTCTTAACATTGTACTTGGTAAGTTTAAATTGTAGACTATTAATCACTCAATGCAATGATACGAAACAATGTTGAATACGGCGGATTCTAACCAATCACGTATTAGACTAGCCGCATCACTTAACATAAGGAAATATAATTAATTAAATTTAATTTTATCAAAGTTTGTATGAAGCAGGTTTCTCCTTATACCATTCGTTCCAGAAGGAATGCCTTTTTCAGTGCAGATATATTTAAGAAAATGACTTATTTTTTTGTGTAAACGATGTATATGCAAGACAGAGGATTCAGTCTCTTATAGACTGGTCTCAGTCCTTACATTTGCCAGTCATAGTCTCTTTTTAGCTCACCTGAGCATAAAGTGCTCAGGGTGAGGTATTGTGATCGCTCACCGTCCGGCGTCCGTCCGTCCGTCCGTCCGTTGTACGTCCGACCGTCGTCCGTCCACACTTTCCTTTAAACAACATCTCCTCCTAAACCAACAGGCCAATTTTGATGAAACTTCACAGGGATGTTCCTTGGATGGTCTTCTTTAAAAATTGTTCAAAGAATTGAATTCCATGCAGACCTCTGGTTGCCATGGCAACCGAAGGGAAAAACTTTAAAAATCTTCTTCTCAAAAACCAGAAGCCTAGAGCTTAGATATTTGGTGTGAAGCATTGCCTAGTGGACCTCTACCAAGTTTGTTCAAATCATGACCCCGGGGTCAAAATTGACCCCGCCCCGGGGATCACTTGATTTTACATAGGAAAATCTTAAAAAATCTTCTTCTCAGAAACCAGAAGCCTAGAGCTTAGTTATTTGACATGTAGCATTGCCTAGTGGACCTCTACTAAAGTTTTTCAAATCATGACCCCGGGATAAAAATTGACCCCGCCCCAGGGGTCACTTGATTTTACATAGATTTCTATAGGAAAATCTTCAAAAAAAAATAAAAAATAAACCAGAAGGCCTAGAGCTTAGATATTTGACATGTAGCATTGCCTAGTGGACCTCTACACCATTTGTTCAAATCATGACCCCCGGGTCAAAATTGACCCCGCCCCAGGGGTCACTTGATTTTATACAGGAAAATCTTCAAAAATTTTCTAAAAATAAACCAGTAGGCCTAGATCTTAGATATTTGACATGTAGCTTGCCTAATAGACTTCTACAAAATATTTCAAATCATGACCCCCGGGGTCAAACTGACCCCGTCCCATGGGGTTACTTGATTGTACATAGAAAAACCTTCAAAATTTTCTAAAAATAAACCAGAATGCCTAGAGCTTAGATATTTGACTTGTAGCATTGCCTAGTGTACCTCTATAAAATTTGTTCAAATCATGACCCCCGGGGTCAAATTGACCCCGTCCCATGGGGTTACTTGACTGTACATAGAAAAATCTTCAAAATTTTCTAAACATAAACCAGAAGACCTAGAGCTTAGATATTTGACATGTAGCATTGCCTGGTGGACCTCTACAAAATTTGTTCAAATCATGACCCCGGGGTCAAAATTGACCCCGCCCCAGGGGTCACTTGATTTTATATAGGAAAATCTTAGATATTTGATATGTAGCATTGCCTATTAGACTTCTACAAAAATTTATTCAAATCATGACCCCCGGGATCAAATTGACCCCGTCCCATGGGGTTACTTGATTGTACATAGAAAAATCTTCAAAATTTTCTAAAAATAAACCAGAAGGCCTAGAGCTTAGATATTTGACATGTAGCATTGCCTAGTGGACCTCTACAAAATTTGTTCAAATCTTGACCCCCAGGGTCAAATTGACCCAGCACCAGGGGTTACTTGATTGTACATAGGGAAATCTTCATAAATTTGCTAAAAATAAACCAGAAGGCCTAGATCTTAAAGCTTTAGCTAAGAAATTTGTTCAAGCAAGCAACTCTACTCAGGTGAGCGGTATAGGGCCATCATGGCCCTCTTGTCATATTTTATGTTAAATTACTTCCCATCATAGTTATAACATGGTTACCTTTTCTTGCTGCCGAATGTAAGGTCTGATAATACAGCCAGATATTCAACAGGGAGCAATCTATAAACAGGGAGTATCTATAAATGAAAGATACATGTATCTGACAAGGAAATACATTAGTATATAAAAAGCTTATTATCAGACTATAGTAGCTAGTCTAAATGAAAGAGACTGGTCTCAGTCCTTACATTTGCCAGTCATAGTCTCTTTTCATATTTTATGTTAAATTACTTCCCATCACAGTTATAACATGGTTACCTTTTCTTGCTGCCGAATGATAATACAGCCAGATATTCAACAGGGAGCAATCTATAAACAGGGAGCTATCTATAAATGAAAGATATCTGACAAGGAAATACATTAGTATATAAAAAACTTATTATCAGACTAGTAGCTAGTCTAAGTCTCTTATACAGTTTCAGGATATATTCATATCATATGTATTTAATTTCCCCCACAATAAATATGAGGCATCTAAACAAATGAAAAAGGCTCGCTCTCAAAGGTTCTTCTGATAGTGTTGACGATTTTTAATCCGCTTTCTGGTGATTCTACTTCATCTGTGATTTAGAGAAAATTTTATACATTAGCACCAAAACTTGAATAGTCATAGGTTTTCCTTATTCTAATTACAAGCCACACGATGTGAAAAATCTTGCGACCGCCATCCAGGGGCATTGTCCAATAAACCTTCGTTGGCACCTCTGACCGTTATGCTATGACTTGCCATCTTGATAATAATCAAGCAATTGTTTGTTGTTAATGCTTCACTTGGACTTAACATTGTAAACAAGGCCTTCGTGGCCGAGCGCTTGATGTCGTCTACTTCAAATAGATTGCATAATGCTTATGTGGATTCAAGCCTTGCTTGAGAAGTAGTTATTCGTATGGGAAAGCCATCAAGCTGACGTCTGTAGGGTCGTGGTTCTACCTAGATGCCCGTCCATTTTGAAGTAGCACTTAGGGTACTTCTCCACCATCAAAAGCTTGAAATCCGCCATATGGCCTTTAAATGTGTAACCTTTGTTTCGACATCAATATGCCTACCATAATAGCTTTCTTCTTTGTGGTTCTACCAAAGTGCTCGCCCGGAAGGTCTCCTGGGGTCTACCTCCCCCGTAAAACCTGAAAGCAGCCACATTACTTTAACTGTGTCGGGTGACTTTAATCCTTTCCGAAAAGTAAATTAACCATTTACACCAACTGTGCCGACTTTATATTTCTTATCCCGGCGAATACAGTAGTGGGTGCCTTTCTTTAACATGATTTTATTCCATATATGCTCTATAAGGCAAGTAGCGGCTGTTTGCCTATGACGAGGTTACCCTATCACCGGGGCCTGAAACATATATTCCGTGGTTAAATATGTGTGTAAGTGTAGTACGTGCCATTGGATCTGGACCAGTTATGTACACTATATCATATGTGCTTGTACGTTTATGGACTTACTCAGTCCTGAGCTTTTAAAAGCACCATTAATTGTAAATGTGAGTGACATATTCGACTGTCAATTGAGATTTGCAGAATGGCACATCCTTGGAGTTGAACAAAAATATTTTAATATACTGCACCATCGGTGCTTGGAAACTTGAACGTTCTTATTTCCGCTAACAAAACGGTATTACAGGGATATCAGTCGCTTTCAATTTAATAGATCATTAAAACCGAATGTTGATGGCCTCGTTATGACCTGTTCATTTATTTTTACTTCTTATCAAAGCATTGTATTGTCACGCGGGTTCATGATGGCATGACGTTATCACGTTAGTTTAATCTATTCTTTAAAGTTTTATCGTACTCTTTGTGACGCACTTGTCTTCAATAGTTTTATTTTAGTGCAATTGTCATCAACGGTGTGATTTGATCCATTTGGCGAAGGTCCATAAATAAATCGTTTAATATATTCCTTTATTCATTTCGTATGAAAGCGGTGATCATAACATTTACACAATGGGTTATCTATCTTTAAGCTTAGATAAAGGGCATTCAATGTATATGTTACTAAATATATTTCCCTAACACTACAGTCTGCTGATGTCACTGCAGTCTGCTGATGTTTTCTGTTTCGGATTCCTTGCAATCAATTAATGTCATGGAATCAATTCAGTCGAAAATCGGACTATCGAATGTTCAGCTACAAAAACTGCCAACAAATGTACTACCGATAATGCTAATCACATTTTCGATCTGAGAGATAATGTAATTGATATAGTGTAAGTATAAACGTATATAAATAGAAATGATAAAAATAGAAATGTATTTTCCATCTCGTTACTTAATTTAGCATTTGTATCGATTAATGTTTGACTTTTTTTTACTTAATTTAAAGTTAATGAAATGTAAATGTTTATTTCAGGGTCATCACTAAGGATTATGGAACTTTATTTTATGTCTTCAAATGTTACTCATTTCGTCGGAATTTGAGCAGGTTAGTACACACTAATAATAACCATAAATAATATCACATATTCTGAAGTATGATTTGTGCTCCATTTGCATATATTATTTTGCAATTGTAAGTCACTAAACTGTTAAATATCCAAATGTGTGTAAAATACTATAAAATAATATATATTCTAGCATAGCATAGTACATTTGTCCTCATGAAATAGTTTAATCAATTGTTCTAAAAATACTGGGAGAACAAACATCACTGGCGAAGGAGCAATTTGGAAGAGTACGAACGATGTCAATATTGATGAGGAGAAATGGGGTTACAACTAGCCAATTCCATCCATATAATTTTCCAGAAATATTTTGGACAACAAAAACAGTCGTTTAAACACCGTGTAAAATCTGTACTAGGACATCTGAAAACTCTCTTAGATAGGCTTTGTTTCTTTTATTTACTAGGGGGAAGAAACTGATTGGTCAATCTAGTCAATCCCCCCCCCCCCCCCCCCCCCCCCCCCCCCCCCCCCCCCAATCGCAACTGGTTACTCTTGATCATTCTTATGGGGGGAAACTAACTAGTCAATTCCTTCCCCCCTCATCAATTTTCCTGGCTAGTCAATTATTTCCCCTGTTAGTGAATTGGAACTGGTTATTCTTGGTTATTCTTAACTAGCCTGTTTTTCATTTCCGTTAGTCGGTTTTTATTTAAATTGCATACAGCGAACTTGCCCTTTCCGAACCAGTTTTTAGTTTTTTATCGTTTTACTTCGTCAAGTTTATATTTTAAACATAAATTTCATCATTAATGCTAGACAAATATGTCACAATTAAAATAATGTGAAAAGAAATTCGAAACAAAACATTGTTTGTAACAGATTTCTGTAATTGATCTGACTGGTACTGTGCGTAATCCGGGTCATACTCGCCAATTCCGAATCACCACAAATGACCTTAAATGGTTTTCTTACTACTATCCACAACAACATAAAACTACCATCTTGAATCGAAAACTGAAATTATTTTATATCAGGAATAGAAATAATCGCATTAAAAGCCAATTAAATGACTAAAACGATAGGCATGACATCCTTCTCTGGCATTATTGAAATATTCTGTTTTAAAACAGTCACATGGGCGGTCTTGTCCTTCATGTGAATAAAATAGTCACATTGTTTAATAATACCTCCGCCTTTTTCTTTAACATCTGGCCATGGGTAAAAATAATAACATAAATTGATATTTTGGTCACATTGAATCGATATTTTTTATGCAATCTTTAAACAATGTGCAGCAGAACAGAACTGAAACTGTGTGATTCGGAATAGGCACAATGTATGCCTTCTATATTTCCTCTTTAGGCATCTCAATGGTTAAGTTGTTTTTAATGTGGGATATATTACTGGAAAGAGCATAAAATTTCCTTCTTTTTAATCTCCCTTCCGCTTCATTTCATTAAAAAACTAGAACGCAAGCGCTCTTTGAATCTGACATTTTTGTTTACATTCGTCAAATTTCCACATAAGAAAAATATAGCATTTGGACAATGTTGCAAATATGGATTATGTAAGAATAACTTGATCATTTACCAGCAATTAATTATTAGTTTAATGCATTAGGTATAAAACCAAAACATAGCTAACGGTTTTTCTTGACGTATGCGCGACGGCTGCTGAAGAACTTGGAAATGAGTCAATTTACAGACTGGTTCGGAATAGGCAAGTTCACTGTATCCTTTCCGCAGCCTTAACGTACTAAAACGTATTAGCGTCTGATGGCCCTTTCTCGCTTCCGTAGAAACAACATTTATTACACGAAACTTATTTTGAAATATTTCTGAAATGTCTAGGTCTGCAGCTCTCAAATACGGTTATATCTTACATCTGAGGCATATACTGACACTCAGACAACATCAAAAATGACATTTTGAGCGATTTGATGAAGTTCCAAAATTATCAATGTACCCTTGTGGGATTTGTGTTTATCCAGAGCTCAAATACTTTTTCATAGATTAAGTGCTGACATGCTGTACTAAAGCCCAGGTATTTTCAATTCGTAATAAAGTGCTGAAAATTGGCTCCCCAATAGCAAAAAAAAAAAAAAAAAAAAAGAAGTCCACGCGCATACATTTAGACGGGGTGACCCCTAACTATCTACGAATCAAAATGCGGCTTTCGTTTTCAAGTTTATTATTTCTACTTTCATTTTATTTACTTCCGGAAATAGCTGAAGGTCGAGTGACGTCATTTTCTGTGTTGTCAAAGAAAATGTCTCGTCAGTTCTTTCCCCCCTAGCCAGTATTTGACTTGTCGGGTGGGGAGAAGAAACTGACAGGTCAGTTCTTTCCCCGCTAGCCAGTACTTGCTTTGTCAGGTGGGAGAAGAAATTAATTGGTCAGTTCTTTCCCCCCAACAAGTACTTGACCTGTTATGGGTGGGGGGGGGGGGGAAGAAATTAACCAGTCAGTTCTTTCCCCCCTAGCCAGTACTTGACCTATCGGGTCGGGAAATGAATTTGACCAGTCAGTTCTTTCCCCCTAGCCAGTACTTGACCTGTCGGGTGGGGAAATGAATTTGACCAGTCAGTTCTTTTCCCCCTAGGCAGTACTTGAACTATCAGGAGAGAGAAAAAATAGACAAGTTAGTTATTTTCCCCTAGCCAGTACTTGACCTGTCAGGTGGGGGAAGAAATTGACCAGTCAGTTCTTTCCCCTCTAGCCAGTACTTGCTTTGTCAGGTGGGGGAAGAAATTGACCGGTCAGTTCTTTCCCCCCCCCCCCCCCCCCCCCCCCCTAGCCAGAACATGACCTTTCAGGTGGGAAGAAGAAATTGACCAGTCAGTTCTTTACCTCCTATCATATACTTGACCTGTCAGGTGGGGGAAGAAATTTACTCGTCAGTTCTTTCCCCTCTAGGCAGTACTTGCTAGAAAAAACTGACCGGTCAATTTCTTCCCCCTCTGGCCAGTACTTGCTCTGTTAGGTGGGCCAAGGAAATGTCTAGTCAGTTCTTTACCCTGCAAGTACTTGAACCTGCTCGGGGGCGGGTGGGGGGGGGGGAAACGACATTTTCCAGTTCAGTTCTTTTCCCCTAGCAGTACTTGACTTTAGGGTGGGGGGAATAAATTTGACCTGTTCAGTTCTTCCCCCCCCCGATCCCTGCAGTACTTGACCTATCAGGAGAGTAGAAACAGAGGGGACATGAAGGCCCTGTTTCGCTCACTGATCTATTGACCTAAAGGTCATCAGATCAACATTCTGACCAAATTGCAGTAAGATCTGGTCATAAATGTGGCCTTCTAAAGTGTGGTAATAGCTTTTCCTTTGTTTGAGATGACCTTGTTTAGACCCTACGGACCCAGATATGACTTGAAGTAAAGGACCATGAAGATTACATTCTGACTAAGTTTCATGAAGATACAGTCATAAGTTTGGCTTCTACCGTTGTTAACAAGCTTTCCGTTGATTTGACCTGTTGACTAGTTTTTGATGCCAAATGGACCCAATATCAAACGCTTTCTTAGATATTATTGAGGGTAACATTTTGACCAAGTTTCATTAAGATTGGGCTAAATTGTGACTATAGCTGTTTACCAAGCTTTTTCCTTCCTTTGATCCAGTTGACCTAGTTTTTGACCCACATGACTAGATTTGAAAGTGACTATAGATCATCAAGATTAACATTCTGACCAGTTTCATTAGATATGGTCCATTAATGACTGGGCCTCTACAGTGATAAACTAGCTTTTCCTTTGATTTGCCTGATGACATAGTTTGGATCTACATGACCCCTTATTCTAACTGGACCTTGTGATCATCAAGATTTTAATTCTGACCAAGTGTTCATTAAGATATGGTCTTAAAATGTGGCCTCTACAGTTTGCTATAACTAGCCTTTTACTTTGAATGTGACCTGTGTGACTAGTTTCTGATCCTACATGACCCTGATTGATTCAAATTGGAATTGTGAACATAAGATTAATTTCTTGACAAGTGTCAGTATGATATGGTCTAAATGTGCCTTCTACAGTGATAACTAGCTTTTCCTTTTATTTGATCTGGTGACCTAGTTTCAGGACTCTACATGACCCTGATTCAAAACTGATCTTGAGATCATCAAAATTAAACTTTTGACCAAGTTTCATGAAGATACAGTCTTTAAATGTGGCTCTACAGTGTTACAAGCTTTTCATTTGATCCTGACCGGTGTGGACCTAGTTTTTGGATCCTACATGACCCAATATTCAATCTTTGCTAAGATTTTATTTAGGGTAACATTCTGACCAAAGTTTCATTAAGTCTTGGGCCAAAAATTGTGTCCTTAGAGTGGTAACAAGCTTTTCCTTTGATTTGATCCTGGTGACTAGTTTTTGAACCCAGATGATCCTTATTATCAAACTCAATCCAAGATTTTATTAAGGGAAATATTCTGACAAAGTTTCATTAAGGATTGAGCCACTTGTGACCTCTACAGTATTGTTTAACAAGCTTTCCTTTTGATTTTGGCCTGGTGTCCTAGTTTTTGACCCCAGTATGACCCAATATCAAATCGTCAAGGTCTTATTAAGTTGGTTAACATTTGACCATGTTTCATTTACGTTTGGACCAAAATTGTGACATCTAGAGTGGTTAACAAGCTTTTCCTTTGTATTTGACCTGGTGACCTAGTTTTTGCCCAGATGACCCAATATCAAACTCACCAAAAATTTTAATTGAGGAGTACAACATTCTGACTAAGTTTCATTGGGTTGGGCAAATTTGTGACTCGAGAGTGTTAACAGTAATTTGTTGACGTTGACGGACGGGTACGCACGATGGTAGGGGTCGAAACTGACGGACGGACGACGACGGACGACGGAACACAGGGCGATCACAAAGCTAACCATTTGACACTTCCCCTAGTCAGTACTTGACCAGTCAGTTCTTTCTCCCCTAGCCAGTACTTGCTTTGTCAGGTGGTGGAAGAAGAATTGACCGCGTCAGTCTTTCCCACTTGGCCGTTCTTTGACCTGTCGGGTGGGGAGAAGAAATTGACCAGTAGGGGTTCATTACCCCCCTAGCATGTGCTTGACCTGTCAGGTTGGGGGAAGAAAACTGACCAGTCTGTTCTCCCCCCCCCCCCACAAGCCAGAAACTTGACCCTTTCAGGTTCGGAAGAAGAAATTGACCGGTCAGTTCTTACCCTCTATCAATACTTGACCGTCAGGTGGGGGGAAGTAATTTTACTGGTCAGTTCTTTCCTCTTAGCCTGTACTTGCTAGATAGAACTGACCGGTCATTTCTTTCCCTCTAGCCTGTTACTTGCTCTGTTTGGTGGGGGAAGAAAATTGACTGTGTCAGTTCTTTCCCCCCTAGCAGTACTTGGACCTGTCGGGTGGGGAATGAAATTGTCCAGTCAGTTATTTCCCCCCTAGGCCAGTATTCTCTGTTAAGTGGGAAGAAAATTGAGGACCGGTCAGTTATTTCCCCCCTATCATTTACTAGACATGTCAGTCGGGGAAGAAAATTTACTGGTCAGTTCTTTCCCTCTAGCCAGTACTTGCTTTGTTAGGTGGGCAAAGAAAATGTCCTGCGTCGAGTCAGTTCTTTCCCCCCTAGCCAGTATTTGTACCTTGTCGGGTGGGGAGAAGAACTGACAGGTCGGTTTCTCACTTTACCCCCTGATAGACGCCCTCCCCAGTACTTGGCTTTGACAGGGGGGAGAAGATGAAATTGACTGGCTCAGTTCTTTCCCCCCAGCAAGTACTTGACCTGTCAGGGCGGTTGAGAAATTAAACCAGTCAGTTCTTCCCCTAGCCAGTACTTGCCTGTGGTCGGGAAATGAATTGGACCCAGTCTGGTTCTTTCCCCCCTAGCCAGTACTTGACTGCGGGTGGGGAAAGGAAAGGAATTTGAACCAGTCAGTTCTTTCCCCTAGCAGTACTTGACCTTTCAGGAGAGCAGAAAAAAAAGACAGTTAGTTACTTTCCCCCTAGCCAGTACTTGACCTTCAGGTGGGGAAGAAATTGACCAGTCTGTTCTTTCCCCCTAGCCAGTACTTGCTGTGTCAAGGGGTGGGGGTAAGAAGTTGACCGGTCAGTTCTTTCCCCCATAGCCAGTTCTGGACCTGTCGGGTGGGGAGAAAAATAGACACGTCAGTTCTTTCCCCACTAGCCAGTGCTTGAAGTGTCAGGTGGGGGAAGAAACTTGATAGTCAGTTATTTCCCCCCTAGCCAGTACTTGAACTGTCAGTTGGGGAAGATATTGACGGGTCGGTTTTCCCCCTAGCTGTAATTGAACCTGTCAGGTGGGGGAAGAAATTTGAGGTCAGTTCTTCCCCCTAGGCCAAACTTGACCTTTCTGATGGTGAAGAAGAAAATGACCAGTCAGTTCTTTACCCCCTATCATATACTTGACCTGTCAGGTGGGGGAAGAATTTACTGGTCAGTTCTTTCCCTCTAGACAGTACTTGCTAGCAAAGAACTGACGGTCAATTTCTTTCCCTCTAGCAGTACTTGCAGTGTTAAGGTGGGCGAATAAATTGTCTGGTCAGTTCTTTCCCCCCCTAGCCAGTTACTTGTCCTGTCGGGTGGGGAGAAGAAATTGACGGTCATTTCTTCCCCGCTAGCCAGTTCATTGGCTTTGTCAGTGGGAAAAAAGCAATTGGACCAGTCCTGTTCTTTCTACCCAGCAAGAAATGACGTGTCATTTTTTCCCCCACCTGATATGTCAAGTATACGCTAGGGGGGAAATAACTGACTAGTCATTTCTTCCACTCCTGACGTCCAAGTATAATGCGTAGGGGGAGAAAGAACTGACCGGTCATTTTTTTCCCCACCTGATAGATCAAGTATACTCTAGGGGGAATGAAAGGCTCTAGTCAATTTCTTCCCCCACCTCATAGGTCTTGTATATGCAAGGAGGAAAAGAAAACTGACCGGTCTCAATTTCTTCTCCCCACCCGACAGGTCAAGTTATGGCTAGGGGGGAAAGTAACTGACCGGGTCAATTTCTTCCCCCACTTGATAGGTCAAGTATATGAAGGGGGGAAAGAACGACTAGGGACAAATATCTTTCCCCCACCTATATGCTAGGGGGGAAAATAACTTGGGACTGGGCATTTTCTTCCCCCACTGATAGGTGAAAATATATGCTAGGGGGGAAAGGAACTGACTGGTCAATTTCTTCCCCGTCCTGATAGGTCAAGTATTGCTAGAGAGAGAAAGAATGACGGTCAATTTCGTCTCCCCATCCGGGAAGGTCAAGTAACTGGCTGCTTGTGGGGGAAAAAAAAAACCGCCGGCCTATTTCTTCTCCCCAAATCGACTGGTCAAGTACTGGCTGGGGGGAAAGAACTGAACGGCCAATTTCTTCCCCACTGTTGGTCTAATATATGCTAGTGGGAGATTGAAGACTGGTCTATTTTTTCTCCCCATCCAGACAGGTCAATATGGCTAGGGGGAGGGAAATGGGAAAAAGAAACTGACCAGCCAATTTCTTCCCCAACCTGATAGGTCAAGTACTGGCTTGGGGAAGAAAGAACTCTGAACCGGCAATTTTTCCCCACCTGTTAGGTCAAGTATATTGCTATGGGGAAATGACTGTCTTGTCAATTTCTTCCCATACCTGAATATAGGTCAAGTATATGCAAAGGGGGAAAGTACTGGACCGGTCAATTTCTTCTCCCCAACCGAAGGTCAAGTACTGGCTGGTGGGGGGTGGGAAAAGAATGACCGGTCTATTTCTTCTCCCACACCACAGGTAAAGTACTTCTATTATTGGGGGGAAAACTGGACTAGTTCAGTTTTTCTTCCCCCACCTGACAGGTCAAGTAATGGATAGGGGGGAAAGAACTGACTAGTCAATTCTTTTTTTCCCCCCCCACCTGAGAGGTCAAGTATATTGCTTGGGGGGAAAGAACTGACCGGTCAATTTCTTCCCCCACCTGATAGGGTCAAGTATATGCTTGGGGGAAAGAATTGGACGGTCAGTTTCTTTCCCCCACTAACAGCAAGTACTGGCTAGGTGGAAAGAACTGGACTGGTCAATTTCTTCTCCAAATTCAAACAGGTCAATCAAGTTCTGGCTGGGTGAAAGAACTGACAGGCCAATTTCTTCCGCCACCTGGACAGGTCAAGTACTGGGTTGGGGGGAAAGAACTGGACTAGTCTATTTCTTTCCTACCTGACAGTTCAAGTATAATGTTAGGGGAGAAAGAATGACCTGTCCATTTTTCCCCCACCTGATACAAGTATGCGCTAGGGCGGGAAAAGATCTGTAGTCCATTTCTTCCCCCACCTGATAGGTCAAGTATATCCAAGGGGGTAAGAACTGACCGGTCAATTTCTTCTCCCCACCAGACAGGTCAAGTACTGGCTAGAGGTGGGGGGAAGAACTGACCGGTCAATTTCTTCCCCCACCTGATAGGTCAAGTATATGCAAGGGGGGGGGGGAAGAACTGACCAGTCAATTTCTTCCCCGCACCTGACAGATATTAAATGGTAATGGCAGTCAAACAGAAGTTAAAAAAATTGATTTGACAAAAAAACATTGATATAATGTTACAAAAAAAAGAAACATTATAGGTTTATTCAATGAAAAATTAATACCTGTTTCATCTGATATTTAAATGGAAAATGAATTGAACACTTGTATCCCAAATTGGAATAGCGAAAGAATCCAGTTACTTGAAGGGAAAACTTGTCTAGGGGGAAAGATCTGACTAGTCAGGTTTTTTTCCTGGGGAAAAATAAGACTAACTAGTCATGTTTCTTTCCCTATCAGAAAAAACGTATTCCAGGGGTAGAAAAATTGACTAAGGGGGGTATGGGGGGGGGGGGGTGGTGAGGGGGGGGGGGGGGGAGAGGGAGAAACTGACTAGTCAGTTTTTTTCCGGGGGAATGAACTAAATGGGGGAGAGAGAAACTGGGCTCGTGTTACTCCGGAATTTCGGGCCAAAATTTACCTAACCTAATGTATACGTTAGAACTGGTTTCACGCTATTAAAGTTAGTTGCCTTTCGTGGTTGGTTTGTTTTCATGCGCGACGGTTTATAGTCAAGAAACAATCTGCTACTATGAAAATGCGAGTTTGTAGTTTCATTGGTAGTCAGAACAGTTAACAATTTTAATAAGTAGGTTACCTGTTTCTTGATACATTTACTACAATCACATACAAAGTTTCCACTGTCAGTACTCTTTCATTTTAGTATATACAGTGGTTTGTTGTTGCCAACGGTTTATTGTGGAACACAGTTTCTTCATGATCAAAAAGCCTGGTAGATTGATAAAAGTCTAAGAATATAATGGATATTTTTATCCGCGATCTTTTCTGTTTATTTTACCTGCAACTGTTTGTTACGTGCTCGTGTTATTATGTTTTCACGTATTTCGAGTCCGATGTATTCCTGCAAATCTATGTAGGTGAGAAGCGTTTACTGATGTTTCCAGAACTCTTGGTTCAACCCTTTTGCAACTTCTTATGCTCATATATGTATATTCATAGTTTAATAAATGTACATGTATGTTTTTAAATCAAATCGCGTATTTTGATCGATGTACTTCTGCAAATTTCTTTGCATTCGCTCAATGCCCGTCGTCATAAAAAACGCGAAATATAGTGTTCGCGAACGTTTCCGGGGTTACGTAATTGTCTGAGTGACTGAACAACGTGTTAAAGTTTCCGAACTTTCATCAGATGTATTATACCATTAAAGAGAATTCCTATAGTTTTTTTTCCTTTCATAGAATTTTTTTATTCACATAATGATAGGAAAATTTATGCTTGAAAAACAATGAACAAATAAAAATAATAGGTCAACCCGGCTTTTTTTTGTGAAAAATTGGGTTTTTAACACCACCATGTTGCTGAAATGCTAGCGATTTTTCAACATTTTCATAAATTTTTTGCTTTTTTATAAATACCAAACCCAAAAAATTACTTTAAGACAGTCAATAAGGTTTTTTTCTTTTTTTCAGATTTTATTATATACTTATTTGATATTTATAGTCATTTTGTAATACTCTATTTCCTTTCAATAATGGGTACAAATGAAAAAAAAATTTGTTTCATATTTAATTTTGTAAACTTTTTTCAGTGAAAAAAATACCATAGTGAAGATTTTTTTTTTAAATTTTGAAAAAATTCTTTCATTAGAATTTTTTTGTTTTTCTTGTGTATAGATATTGTATTTTGGCATAAAAATGGCTAAAATGTATGGGTCACCCGGCTAAATTTTATGTTAAGACCGCTAGAATACAACACCTGTTCGGACGGAAAATGGCGCGAACCTGGCCAAATTGATTTCCATGTATGTCTGCTAGAAATTAAAAAAAGTTTTAAAAATTCTTAATTCTTTCTATAATTGATACTAAATAATCTGAAATGGTGATATTGTCTTATCAGTACTAAGTCAATTATCTTACATTATATGAACAACACTGTCTTTGTACCAAATGCGATGTGAAAACACAACCACAAAAATATGCAAGATACCTGTCAGGCATGATACTTGTCAATACAACACAACCAGTATTAACATTTGATTACTGATAAACTTATCAAAAATGTTATTTCATTCAAGATTCCTCATATTTAAGACTGTCTGTAACATGTTTCAACAAATGTTGACTTCAGTTCAGTTTTCCATAGAAAGTGTCGGCTGCGCAGAAAGATGCGCATAAAAAACTATCGGAATTCCCTTTAAGGCAAAAATAACTTGACTTACCCTTAATTTCCAAAAAAAAATGGAAAACAAGATAAAAACCTCAATACTTGACTTTGAAATGTAAAGGTATATCAATCGGGCCTATTTGGAATACCTCTCACACAAGTAAAAATGTAAAGATATATTCTTGCCATCAAAAATTCAGAAGAATTACTAACTATTAGAACAATAGAAAATAGAAATGTACATTCTTTCAGTAAAAATACGTGTTCATTGTAACATAAAGTACACAGATATAATAATTACCAGTTACTTAATATTACTTTTATTGAAGTCATCTAAGCATCAAAATCCTACAGCCTCATCTTTACCTTGCTCTACTTATACAGGATGTTAGCCCAAAAAAGCTCGAAGTAAGGTAGCAGGGTACACTTCGAATTTTGGCCCCCGTCAATATTTGTTATTATTAATTCTTTAGAAAATTTATACAGCCGATACATGTAAAACTCTGATGTCAGTTGGAAAACTAACTGCTGGTAGCTTTGTATGATCAATGAGACACCTTTTCGCGGAAAAAAAATTCAAATCACGGAAGGGTTCTGTACTTTTTGATTGATACTCAGGAACATTTTCGCTTTTTTGTGAAAAAACGAGCTGGTTAGGCCCCATTCCGTTTATATCCTGACGTTCAGTAAGGACTACTAAATTGAGAAATGCAATAAAATTGGGCATGGTTCTTGCAGCGGGATCATTGCAGGCTGTTCAAAAAGTGTAAAATTGATGATTTTGGCATGCTATTTTTCATGGATGGTGTAAACCTTTCGTTTTGATAACTTCCTATATTCTTGTATGAGAATCGTGATCTTGCCATTAATTAAAAGCACAAAACATGCACGCAATTTAAAATGGCCACTCTGATTTCTGCTATAAGTGGAAGTGCAATATTGCGACTCGCTACATGTAAGACCACCCGTGCCAAAATTTTCGCATCTAAGTGTACCCTGCTACCAATATCTCAAGTATGTATCAAATGAAGGCTGAACTACTATTTTTCACTTCCAACGTTATGAAAAACAAGACAAAAGTTTCAGTAGTTGATTTCCGAGTCTTACATAATACAAGAAATTTCTAACAAACTTGTATGTTTTACTGAAATGTTTGTCATATTCTCGTTCCTAAAAATATATCATTGTTACGCTTTCGTATTTGAAAATTTCAGATGAGTACCAGAATTCGATTGTATTTTCATTTATACTTCCTCGTTGGAGGCTACCACGTCTCTACTATTTTGACGGAAGATTAGGGATTTACTGCAAAGGTTTAAAAGAATTTTAAGTAAGTACTGTATTGAAGACATAAAGTCAAAAGTGGTATATAATATGTTTTCTTGGTCATTGTAATCTGTATATTTCGGCCATTTTTGTGCTTGACTTAGTAACAATGTGTATCGGGTCCTGGGAAACGTAGTAGTTCCGAATGATGTACTTCGAAAACAAACGGAATAAAGTAGCCCACCCGCTTAGCTCATTGAGAGGAGCGCAGATCTACGGATCGCGGGGTCGTGAGTTCGATCCGGGCGCGGCGTATGTTCTTCATGATGGTTTGATAAAAGGCAATGTATCTGAAAACCATTCGTCCTCTACCCAGATTCATGTGAGACCGTTGGCAGTTACCTGCGGAAAAACAGGTTTGTACGAGTACACAATCCAGGAAAAATGAAGGAAAGTTAAAGTATTTTTGGGTCCATTGGTCGGTCTGAAAACGTTTTTAAAGCAAGTTCAAGTTATGTCTGTTAGATGGTATTATTCCTTTAATTTGTATATAGTGTTTATTTCTGAAAGTACATTGTGCTGTCATTTTCAGAATAAATGCGCTTTGTCATTATTTTAATAGGTCCACTACCTAAAGACGTGCATGATGAACATTTATTATTAGATGCCAACAAGTTGAGCGATATTCTCAAAAATGGTTTAAACATCATTATTGTTGGGAAAGGCGATCTTACTCCGGATGACTTGTTTGTATCGGTACAGAATGTAGAGGACAGCAAACGTATACCTACAACGTCTTGTATTACTGTATTCATTTGTTATGTAAAAGTAGATGATTTGGAACAAACAGTCGCAGAGGTACGTATAGTTATTTGCACTATATTTTGCTTTATTTTAACTAGTTATGTAGCGCGCACTATGCTCCGTTTCGTCCAAACTTCTAAAAAGTTAGACCAGCCTCATTTAGAAGTGTTCATTTCTAAATATTTTCTTTACATTTGTAAGCTGCTAGTGTATTGGTTATCGCCTAACTTAACTTGTCCTAGCGTTATACTGAAAAAATTCTTAAGGATTTATTTCCAGTTCCTGTAACCAGAGAAAATCCAAATCTGATGAAAGTTGAATTATCGCTCATATTTTAATGCTAACACATAACGAAACTAGAGCTGCTTTTGAGAAAAGCGCATGTCTCCCACAGTTGCCTAATCATCTAAATAGTAAGTCAGTCTTTATATACTGTTTACTCGCTACAAATATGCCTTTAAAGAGAATTCCTATAGTTTTTTTCCTTTCATAGATTTTTTTTAAATTTACATATATGATAGGAATTTGTGCTGAAAACAATGAACAAATAAAAACAATGTGTCACCAGGCTTGTTTTTGTGAAAAATTGTTTTGAACACACCCACTGTTGCTGAAACTGCCAGCGACTTTTCAACATTTTCATAATTTTCTGCGTTTTTTATAAATACCAACAAAATATACATCAAGACAACACAATAATGTTTATTCTTTTCACAGATTTTATTACATACTTATTTGATATCATAATCATATTTGTAATACTATATCTTCAATATCCTTACAATAATTAAAAAAAGAATATTGTTTCATATTCACTTTTGTGAACTTTTTTCAATGAAAAATACCCATAGTGAAGAATATCTTTTTAGATTTTGAAAAAACTCTTTCATAGAATTTTTTCCTGTTTTTCTTGTGTATAGATAATTGTATTGTGAGCATAAAAATGGCTAAAAATGTATGGGTCACCAGGCTAAATTTGTTGTTAAGACCGCTAGAATACAACACCTCTTCTGACGGAAAATGGCGCGAACCTTGCCAAATTGATTACATGTATGTCTGCTAGAAGTTTAAAAAAAAGTTTTAAAAATTCTTATTTCTTCCTTAAATTGAATACTAAATAATCTGAAAGGTGATATTGTCTTATCAGTACTAAATCAATTGTCTTACATTATATGAGCAACACTGTCTTTTACTAAAATGCAATGTGAAAACACAACCACAAAAATGGCAAGATACCTGTCCGGCATGATACTTGTCAATATAACATAAACCCGTATCACCATTTGATTACTGATAAAAAACTTATCAAAAATGTTATTTCATTCAAGATTCCTCATATTTAAGATTCTCTGTCACATGTTTCAACAAATGTTGACTTTACTTCAGTTTTCCATAGGAAGTGTCAGCTGCGCAGAAAGATGCGCATAAAAAACTATAGGAATTCCCTTTTAAGAGTAAAAAGGCTGATTTTGGGTAATTCAAGGGCCATTTTTCTGAAGTGCTTCGGGCGATTTGGCTAGTTAATGAAGTTGGCCTAGGAGTTATGATCAAAACATTTGGTTCAAGTTTGGTGAACATTGTGGCAACGTTAAATGTCGCAACGCCGCCAAATGTCGCAACCACCGTTAAATGTCGCAAGGTTGACGTTAAATGTCGCAATCACCACTAAATGTCGCAAAATCGTCTGCCGCTAAATGTCGCACCTTTAACGTTAAATGTCGCAAAAACTTTGCCCACCGTTATATGTCGCAACACCAACGCTAAATGTCGCACAGCAAAATAAGGTAAGTTAAACAGTCTTTACAACTTAAAGATAAGACTGGGTAATGCATGCTTGATATGGGAAGGGCTGACTTGACCTTTCACTCTAATCTGAATGTTTGCTTTTCAGTGGTTCCGCACCATACATGCGTTATATATTTCACTAACATGGTACTCGCCACAGTACTAGATTTATTTCAGGTCTGAACTATGTAATTCGATGGAGTCCTGTTTAGCTCTTGAGACATTAAGCTCGAGCTCCGTATTGTCGCGCGTTGTATCGCATGTCTATAGTCGACCTGAATTTCGTTACAAAACAGGCCGGGGGCCTGAAATTGTTGATGGAAGATGGAAGCGGGAGCACCAGTTTAAAACAAAAGCGTCACCGGCGACGTGCGGTAGGTACGGGGTTCCTCTGTCCGTATTTGTGGGGAAGTTTTTTATATACAGGTATGAAATGTTGGCCTGTGGCGCATTTTTGTCTATTTTTTAGGTACGTACTAGAGGGTCACTCCCCTTATTTTAGGTGGTTAAGGTCTTTTCCCATTGACAATTTTGAAATACAAGTATGGAATGCTGGACTTTTATTGCATTTTTTGTTAAAAATTTCGGCGTATGGGAGGGGTTATCCCTGTCATTTTCCAGGGCTCAGGGTCTCTATCCGGGAAAGTTTGAGAAACAGGTATAAAATGGTTGCCTCTGGTGCATTTTTTCTTAATTTTAAGGTACTGGAGGGGTACTCACCCCCCTCCCCCATTTTAAGGGGTCACGGGTTCTTCCCCCTGGGGAATTTTAAAATATAAGTATAAAATGTTCGCCTCTGGGGCGTTTTTGGGTCTACATTTTGAGAATATATTATTTCCAAAATAGTTGGGTGCAACTTTGATGAGTATAAGTCACTAGTAAGCCAACAAGGGTGGGGTGGGGGGGATCGGCTCGGGCAACAATCCAGGCCTGTTACACAACAGGATGTTCAACTACGCGACACGAAGACTGTGTTTTGTACCAGCTGTAGAAAACGAAGATTTTCTATTAATCAGCCATGGGTTCTATTTCTTTGTTTGGAGGTTTACATTTAAAGTCATAAGGTAACTATCAAGATTCAATGGCGGGGAAAGATCCTATGTGGCCCTCTGTACATTCTTTCAGGTAAAGCGGGAATTTCGATATTATTTTACTTTTAGTAACTTAAAATTGTTTGGTTTAGTCTCATTCCCCTTATTATCCTACTTTTCCGCCTACCCACACATAACCCCTCTCCCACCCCCTTTCAAAATGTAAATATTTATATTTTCTATTAATTGTCTTGGTGCTGTGTTTTTGTCTCTTAGATTTCTGTGTCGTTATTTACCCCGTTCGTCACCCATACCCAACCCCCACAAACATACAACACTATTACCAAATCGTATTTAGTTAGAAGAAACCTCGCAAGGTGTGGAACTCAGGTGAGCGATCTAGGGGCAACAAGGCCCTCTTGTTGCTATACATAACAGTACTTATCATTAAGATAATTATTTGTATTACATAAACCTGTTAATTTTTCTTCCCTGAAAAAAGTAAATATACACAAGAAATTGATAGTCATAGTGTCAAACAGGAAGTGCGACATTTAGCGTTGGTGTTGCGACATATAACGGTGGGCAAATTTTTGCGACATTTAACGTTAAAGGTGCGACATTTAGCGGCAGACGATTTTGCGACATTTAGCGGTGGTTGTGACATTTAACGTCAACCTTGCGACATTTAACGGTGGTTGCGACATTTGGCGGCGTTGCGACATTTAACGTTGCCACAAACATCAGCAAAAAGGCCGATTTTCGGCAATACAGTGGCCATAATTTCGAAGTGCAAGGGCCGATTTGGCTAGTTATCAAACTTGGCCGAAGACTTATGGGCAAACACGTTTTGTTAAAGTTTGGTGAAGATCGGATGAGAAATGTTTGACTTAGAGTGCGGACAAGATTTGTGACAGACACACAGACAGACACACATACACGCAGACAGGTGTCAATAAACATGTCGCCCACACCACTGTGTGGTGGGAGAAATAATTATTTAAGAATCGCAAAAGCTCATTACTGGCTTTCAATGCTGAAAAATTCTAGCTCGCAAATTAATAAATAAATAGAACAAAGTACACAGAAATCACTGTTATCATTTTTCAAAGCCTTTCAAAAGTTCTGTTTGAAAGCAAACATGACACAACAAGATTATACTGTAATGAGTGTCTTTGTTTACATGTATACTGATCAAAATGACTAACCTCGACAAAATTTCAATGAGAGTCACTAATTGTATACAAAATAATATGGTTGACGTTCTTAAAAATAAATATGTTTATATTATAAACTTTCAACTGTTGAATTTAGTTTTAGAAGTACATAGTTATTTTGGAAAGATATACTTTCTTTTTACCTTAATTCTAGTGATTAGTCACTTGGTGAATACCAGTTGGTAAAATTTGATAATTGATTTTTTTATGTTACTATAAATGTTTCTATTATATGTTAGTATTAAAATACGTGACATGTGTTTAAACCAGTAAGAATTGTCCCTTGAAACACATTGCAATGAGCAACGAACATAAAAAATAAGTAAGTATCATTTAGATGGTAATTCAGTTATGTATAATCTACTATTTTTTATAAGCCTGATATAGTTTTTACAGTTTTGTTTTGTCTTACAGGAGATAGTGCAGACAATTGAATATTTGAAAGAGACAGGTAGAGATCGAGATGAATTTGCAGATTCATTTATTATTGCCTGCAAAACAAGCAAATCAGCATCGGACGAAGAAATACTACGTTTTCGAGAAGAAATTCGTCTGAAAGCAGAGGTGACACTTGGCTGTGTCTTAGACACTGACAATGTCATTATTTCGGCAGGGGAATGTGATATTAAACACCGCATTTCATATATATACGAACGCCGCATCACTGAGTTGTTAATCAGGATCCGTTCATTTCTTGGGTTATTCGTTAAGAAAAGACGGCAATTAGAACAGAATCAAACCGGTATTTTGCACCAGACGCCGGTGTTGGTGGCCATTTTAGGTTTTCTAAGAAATAGATTTTATTTATCAGATATTTCTTACTTGAAACGTAATAGAAAATCTTTCCTTAATCAAGTAATACCTCGTTTGGCACGTCACGTGAGATGCACAATAACACTCGTGTCCACAAAATATACTTTGCCCACTTGGTTATGCACTCGGCTACTAAACGTAACTGAGTTTGAAGACGTTTTGATTAAATCAGTTTCAAACAAAACCCGGTACGTGCTGGGTAAACTTGAGCATACTAACGTATCTAAACATATGGAAATACAAAATGTCAAAAATGGCGTCCTCGAACTTGAATCCAAAGTATTGAATCCTTCAAACTGTTTTACATTTGATTTCATCTTGCTTTTTCTTCAAAGAGACTTTGAGGACGCGTCCTCGAATGCAGAAAAGAAAATACTTCAATGAGAAAAGTATCAATCACCATGAGTAAAATGATATACGAAATAGATGGTTATTTGAAACAAACGATCGTAAAGCACGATAAATTCCCACATAAAGATTCACTGTGACGATCCCTACCAGCCTACGACACAATATTTGGCGTAAGTTCCAATTTTTAATTCTTATATCTAAAAAAAGAATGCTTTCCAAATTTTCCAAGTACTGTCAAAACAATAGGAATATGTTTAACATCAACACATAATATTAGAGATATTTGTCAAAGTCTAAAAACTTCTCTAAGATAGTGTCTCGTCAATTGTTTCTGATATTAAAAACAAATTACGATAGATGTTAAAGTTACGTTATATAACCTTACATAACGTAATGTTATAAATGCGTTTGATCGACATAATTCGTAAACAGGTGCATTCGTACAGTCCTGTTTTATCTTTTAATACTTCATTCTACGTGTCTCGACGGCTTAACTTTCTGAACCTTAAAAATACTCGAACAAAATGTCAATTTTATGACAAAAACTGTAGTTTTCCAGTGTGTTTTGTTTTCCAAAATTTTACATGGAGCTGTTGCTTTAATGCAACCTGAAATATCCTTAAAAATTTATAACAGTTCTTCTATAAAAAAAAGCAATGACTTCAATTTTGGAACTTTTTTGGTATCAAGAATAGTTTCATTTTGTTATGAAAAACACAACTACCCTATCAATTATTTCTTGATCATTGATTAAAAACTATTCAAAATATATTAACATATTTATTACCAATTGGGGTGTTAAGAACTGGGTATAACAATTTCAAAGACATACCGAAAACCTTGTTACGGAAATAATAGATCGAACATTAAGTCATTAAGTACTTATGTGTTACCTTTTCAGAATGAAAGGTGTCTATGGAATGGGAACAATATATGGTGTTATAGAGATCCACTTACTAGTAGATAAAGACAGTCTTGACAAAGCTCTGTTAGATCGTCTAGAGTTGTTGATGCGAGAAAATCACTTGCAAAATTCATACAGAATTAAACACATCAAACACTAAACGACGCTGGAAACGCCGCAGACATTGCAGATGTGATGTCTTATTAGCTGTTGTCCGTCAATCACACATCAAGCATTGGCATATAGCCCAAAACTAGCCGAAAAAGCACGAAACTGTTTCTAAGAAATTTATGCTGTATTATATAACTTCTGCATTTTGTCTGATTTAGACAATATTCTATCTATATCTGTACCTTTTGGTAACATAATTGCCTCTATAAAATCTATGTTAAGTTATGAACTTGGTTACCTTAGGTTACAGACAGACAAACAGACAGACAGACGTATACTTTTATTTACAGTCAGGTTCTGCAGCATGTAAACATGAGAACAACATGATTTATTATATTAACAGATGTTGGTGTTTATACATAGCAATACTTAAACAAAGATTTACATGGTGTTTTTTTTTCACAAATCAGGTCACTAGGTCAAATCATACTACAAAAAAGAAATTGTAATCATTTTAGAGACTTGACTTTCTTATTAATCATAGTAATTTCTTGTCAGCTTGTTTACCCCATTAAAACCCTAATCAATATTAAAACTGCGTTGTATGAGTTTTAAAACTATATACCATTAGGTGAAGTTATAGAAAACCCTTGTTCACATCCAAGAGGCCACGTAATAGAAAATAAAAAAAGAAATATTGCTTACACGCCGGAGCCTCGTTACCGCCTAAACAGTTACCCTCGAGGCCAAAAATTCCCATCTGCACCTACAACCAGTGAAAGAATCTTATTATATTGAACACTTATATGAAATTTGTACAATTATGGTTGAAATTATCGAGAAAATAGTTTTGAAATAACCTATACTTTTCGATATTTTTTAATATGTTGGACAGTTTTTGTTTAAAAATATGTATGTTTGATACGCCTTTTTTGATAGAATGATAGAAACTTATCTTGAATTACATTTATACTCATTTCATATAGCCATTGAACAAATTTATGCCAAAGGATTTGTGTGTTTTGCAGCTCCAGTTTTTTTTCCCATTCTTTTGGAATTGATGAGATAAGTTTATGTTAGTTGAAGAACTCGCTATTAGGAATATTGTATTCTTGATTGAAAGATTTAAAAAATATTTGTTTCTGTATTATAAATGTGTTTAATGCGGGTTATGTTCTAACTTTTCCATAGCGTGATCAGAAGTAGAGTGATTATTCTGAAAATATGAAATCTGCCTGAACTTTTAAGTTAAATTTGAATCTTGGTCATAAAGAGTCAACATTATGTCACTGGGCCTTTTCCTTGAAAAAACCGTTTTAACACTCCTGAAAACATGTTCTACCTAATGTTCATGAAACTTCAGTTCAAAACCGGTTATTTGAGGTCAGTAAAGAAACTAATGTGTTGTCTAAATACTAGAAGCCACATGATATAATCTATGTTATGAAATGTTGTCATTTTGTGGTAAAATGGATGACTTCTAGACGAGGACTAATAAATGTTTAAAGTAGATTATTTCTACAACAATTTAATGCTATTTTTTCTCTTCATGCGTTTTGACATGGCACATAAACCATTGGTTATTGTAATCTTAAAGAAAATGAATATTCAAGTTATCGCGTTGTTTATTGTTGTGAATAGCCAAGTTATAGGTATATTACAAAAGATGGCTGTCCCAAATGTTGAACACCTTTAGTACTGAAAGATTCACTTCGGGAAGTGATTCAGAAAACAATTGTAAAAATTTAGGCTTCAATGAATGAATATATTTTACCGAGGGAACCTCAGATGCACTGTCTTAGCGAGTGGTTCAGCCTCGAGTGAACATTTAAATATGATGTTCACGCTTTAAAGACATTTTGATCTTGCACTGAAACAAACCAGTTGTTTTTCTTTAATTCAATTTCGTTTTAATTGTAACAGATGACCAGTGCAACATCATACTCAAAATCATAACGTCAGAATATAGAAATTGGTAAAAATTTAAAATAATTCTCGTAATCTTTAGATTTCTTTTACATTGTAATACGTTGGGATACATACCTGTATGTTAGTATAGGTATTTATGTAATTATATATAGTTTGGGAAGAGTTTTTGATTATTTATAATTTGTAATACTATGTTTTCGAATTTAAGTGTAGTTACGCAACAATGAACATTTTGAAACAATGAAAGTAATAAATATAATCCACTTTTACACTTCTATGAAATATGAAATCTCAGAAGTATTTTAAAACCTTGAATATTTCAAATTCAATAAGATTTATGCTAACAACTATAGATTACTACATTTATTTATTTACATTTTTATAGCTGGCAAATGGATATTGATTTGGCTTGTTTCTAGTTTTCAGACATTACATTTTCAAAAAGAAAAGATATTGAGTGTTTATTAATTTCCTGTTTCATTTATTTTGTGCAGCATTACTAATAAAGCATAAGTGTTCTGGTATATACTCACAGCTTGATGCACGGCCGGCATTGTCTAGCAATAGCAAGAGATTCAGTTTTTGTCATTGTAAAATCCTATGCTTTCTGTTCAATACCAAATCTACATCGTAGTGCTTTTGAAGAAGTTGACTTTCACCTGTCTTATGCTAGAACCTCCATGGCCGAGTAGTAAAGGTAGCTGACTTCGGATCAAATGCCTTTCTGAGATGTGGGCTCGAAACTTCGCTTGATGTAAAGAATTTTTCTTGTGAGCTTCTTGATGAATCTCCATCCAAATAGTAGACTAAATGTCTTTGGTTTTATCCACTTGCAAGCCCTTATATGCAACAATGTGCGGAGAGGTACGATTGGCATGATAGGCATTTTTCCACCATCAAAAGCTGGGCTTCATTTGTGTCGATTTGACACTTAAATAAAATAAAAAGCTCGAAGTTGATGCAGATAAAATAAAGAAGTCATATAAAGTTGTTTGATTTTAAGCTCAGGTGGCCCCTACCTGCCGTAAAACGGAAACATGCGAAAAGAATTTAGAAAGGATCCCGATCGGGCTATAGACCAGTTTGAAGAAGACCTCTGTTTCATCCGTTAATCAGCAGAGATCTGTTTCCTCTTGTGGCTTTTAAAAGAGGTTATAATAATAAGAGAAACCATTTGAATAAACTTGATAGAGGTCGATGCAGTGATGTTGTGGAATAAGCTTGGTGAAGATGCTCCCAGGTGTTCACAAGAAGTCGTTTAAAGCTTTTTTCCACTTACAGCTGTGAGGGTTCTCTTAAAGCGGTCAAGCGGAGCCATTTAAAACAAGTTTGGAACGGCTCATGTAAGGATACTACAGACCAACTTTTGTGTAGTTTCATTAAGTAGCTCACGAGAAGAAGTCATTTAAAGGTTTCGTTTTCTATTTTATCTCTAGGGTCACGCAGAACTTTTTTTATATAAAATCTGACTTTCGTGATGTTGCTACTGTACAAGATTGGTAACGGTCCATCAAATAGTAAATGAAAAAAATTCAGTTAAATGTTTTCTTCATATGCTTGATCTGGCATCCCCTTAGGATTGGTTTAGCGGAACCATTTGACCAACTTCATAAGAGCTTCATAAAAGGATGATACAGAAGAGATCTAATGAACATTTATCAAGTGGTTAATGAAAGAAATTCGTTTTCTAAGCCTTTTTATTATTATTTTTTTTATTATTTTTTTTATAACCCTTAAACCATTTAGAACTAATTTGATAGAAATCCATGCAAGGATGGTACAGGCCAGCCAAGTTTTGTGATAATTCATCAAGCAGTTCATAACAAGAATTCGAAGTAGTTTCATCCATGTTTATATTGTATTTTATATTCCTCTTTGAGACTGTCATGTCAATCAATATCAATACACATTTGGAAAGCAATTTACATAAGCTATCAGCTAGTTGTCCAATCCATGTATTTGACCTGTAAAAGTTTGTTGTACATGTTATGTGTACATTGCTTCAAAAATAAAATATTGTTTAAAGTAATACATACTTTTAACTGGAATTGCAAATTAAATTCTGCTGGCAAAAGGTTTAAAAATGTGCTATTGCGCGTCATGTTTGTATCTATGTTTAGCGTCACCTGGAGGTTTAATTTTGGGAAATCTGATTTAAGGTATTAGGTATGTAATAGAGTGCCTCCTTTTTGAAGAGTATTCAGTTCCTACTATAAACCTACTTTGAATGCAATTTTCAGGATGCGTAGGTTCAAGCCCTACTGGAACCATTTTTTTTTCTAATTTTTTCTAGTAAGTTTGTTCTTCTTTCAAGACCTATTATTGATTTATTGTACAAGAGTGGAAAAAATTATAAGCGATTTCTTGCTGTTCAAAATGACTTTATCTCTGAAACAGAAGGGGTAGAGTTAGACATCTTTAAAAATACTGAGTTACATGAGGTAAAAGTTCTCTATTTTGCATTAACTCTTTAAATTACATATTGTGGAAGACATGTCGATAGATTTTACTTCTGCACCAAGGTTATTTTTGAAGGAAGTGGGCAAAATCAAAACAGACCTTAATTTTTTAATGTTGGAGTTAGATTTCTGTCTCATTAAATCCGTTTACTTAAAGCACCCTAGAAAAAATTTATATTGATTTATTTTGTGTTTTATAATTGTTTAACAATAGTTTGATGTAACTTTTATGAAATTTAATGGTAAAATGAATTCTCTGCGAACGTTTTGGATAGTGGCCATCACTTTGAAATTGTCTCTACTTGAAGTTTAGGAAGTATCATGAACTATACAAAATTTACAAAAAAAAAAAAAACAAAAAAAAAACGGCACGATAAAAGTTGTTTAAAAATTGCAACACAGTGCGAAACACGGCCAATTTTAAGAATGTACCAAGCAAATGCCATTGTTTAAACGTTACTATTATTCTAATTAGTAAAACTTAAATTATGAATGATCATAAATATATTAAATGAACTACACTAAGTTAACATATGTTTTTTTTGTTTTTTGTTGTTGTTTTTTTTGAAGAAATTGAAGAATGATTTCTATTTTTATTTTATAGAATAGCTGAAAACCTTTAATTAAAGCATTATGCAGACGCGAGTGATAAAAATATATTATGTAACCTTCTATTGTAAAATTCAAACTTAATACCATGCAAAAATTAGCACTAGCTTGCGCTGTCACATACAGTGTATAGGCCTACACGTTATGTTCACAGGTATTTTGCGACTTGACATGTTGATCATTTTCACATATATAATCATCACATCATACAGCTTTCGAGGCAATCTCTCGGATCAGTCCCCGGGGGGACTATTCCTACCGCTACTCGAAGATTCTCGAAGATCACCGAATAGTCAGGACTTTTTTAATGAATGTATAATCATTTCGCTGTCATCCCATATACATATAGATCTATAGGAAATAATCAATAAGACCATAATTTTCATTCATTCCGTCGATCATTAAAACAATGATGTTTTTGGGAGCATTAAAATATTTCATAAAGCCAGAGGCGCCGCTCCCTATATATACTCCTGGAACAGTCCCCGGGGACTGATCCAGGAGGATATATATAGGGCGAGAATCATTATTTTAGACAAGATTTATCATTCATTCCGTCACTCTTACGTACATTTACTTTCAATAAAACAATAACGTTTTTGCAACACGAAAATACTTCATAAATCCAGATGTATCGCCCCTATATATCCTCCTGGAACAGTCCCCGGGACTGATCCAGAAGGATATATATAGGTCGAGAATCATTATTTTAGACACTATTTACCATTCATTCCGTGGATCTTTCGTACATTTACTTTCAATAAAACAATAATGTATATATCCTGGAACAGTCCCCGGGGACTGAAGCAGGAGTATATATATATGGGGCTAGATAAAATATATTTATTATTTTCTGACGATCTTTTTGATTTCCTTCTCAGGGGAGGGTATATCCCTGGAATAGGGTTTTCTTAGGGGGTGACATAATTTATAAAAATGGGCTCGGTATTTTTTGGGGGGAAGTGTCTTAAAATGCATAGTTGTTACTGTTTACAAGAAACGAATAGGTCCCGGGGACCGAAGTTTTAATCCCCGGGGATTAAAACTTCGGTCCCCGGAGCCGATGAGAATATAGAAGATGGTTACCTTATGGTCGCAAAGATCCAGAAGGATATATATAGGTCGAGAATCATTATTTTAGACACTATTTACCATTCATTCCGTGGATCTTACGTACATTTACTTTCAATAAAACAATAATGTTTTGGCAATCATAAAACCAGAGGCATCGCTCCGTATATATCCTCCTGGAACAGTCCCCGGGGACTGAAGCAGGAGTATATATATATGGGGCTAGATAAAATATATTTATTATTTTCTGACGATCTTTTTGATTTCCTTCTCAGGGGAGGGTATACCCCTGGAATAGGATTTTCTTAGGGGGTGACATAATTTATAAAAATTATTATTCAAATAAAAAGTAAATTTACGAAAGATTAACGGAATGAATGATAAATCTCGTGTAAAATATTAATATCGCCCTTTATATATCCTCCTGGATCAGTCCCCGGGGACTATTCCAGGAGGATATATAGAGGGACAACTCTAGTTGAAGCTGTCAAAACATCACTGTTTAAGATCGACTGAATGAATGATAAATCTTGCCACCCTCTACTTTATTATTTATTTTGTAATTTCATTAAAACATGAACGTACTGTATGAATTTGATAAACGTTACATGAGATGACATCGAAATGATTATACATTCGTAAAAGATCCTGACCATTCCTGACAAGTAATGAAAATGTCCCAGTCCCCCGGGGGACTAAAGCAGGAGATTGCCGCTTTCGATTTAAATGCTTCTTTGAAATACTTAAAACAAAATCAACTTTAAGCACGCATTTCAACTGATCGGTTAGACACGGTGAAACAAAATCTATTTTTATCTGTAAATGAACTATTTATAGTATAACAAGAATTAAAATAGCGTTGGTTTTTCCACCTACTTTTTATTTCAAGCGTTAATTGTAAGTACATTTTCGTTCTTAATGATATATGTATTTTATACTGGAGTGGCGAATGGTCCCAAAAGACAGTCAAAATCATAAGGGATCAGCTTCCTCTCCTACTCTGCCTCTTCCAGCACTTTTAGCCTTATCGGCGTTTTAGGGGAAGGGGCTGACCTCTAAGTGCCTGCCTATAAAATTGTATTTTAGAGTCGTCTGTATGTCTGTCCGTCCGTTTAAGTGAACTGATTTAGATTAAATTGTCAATTTTTGGAGCTGTTATGATGTTGTTCAATGATCTTTGTTGCATTTGGCCAAATTGTAGATTAGGGCTGGGTCGTAGCTGGTCCCAAACCCCCAAGTATCTGTGCTTAATTATGCAAGGGTTCGACTTCAAACCCAAGTATATAAAGTAGATGGGAAGGAGATGGAGTGTACTGCGAAATAAACTTGTACTTTGCTTGTCTGTGTATACATAATTTAAGCTATAAAATAGGGGGTTGACTTCAAAATTTGAATGCAAGTAGGTGCATGGCTAAATGGACAATCGTCAAAATTCAAGCGTCAGTTTTACTCTTTGTTTTGTCCGTCCTCCAATTTTCTATATTATGATAATAATGCAATATTTTAAATAAGATTTAATTTAGACAATTATTAGATGTTATTACATGAATCGCACTACAAAAAAAAACCCCCATAAATCTAGCACAAATTAATACATATCAGCCTCTGTAGAGCCTTGCCCTTTGGGAGATACAAATATTGACTGTTATGTAGAGGTTGTTGTTCTGGAGAGGTAAATTTGATAGTATATTTTTGAACAGCTTAGGGAAAGTTTGGGGATGTTGTTATAGAGAGGGTTTTGCTTAAGAGAGGGCCGTTCTGGAGAGGTTGTACGGTAGTTTGGATAATTGTCTTACGTAAACTAAATTTTGAACATTTCAGCTAAATATAAATCTAGATAGGAATTTCGTATAAAGGTTTATATTGTATCTGTGGTAAAAGTCAAGCTCACTAAAAATAGAAAACAGATGGCTTACCAAAAAGATGACTTTAGTTCTTTTATAAGCTATTTTTCAGAAGCAGTCATTCTTGTTTAAAAAAAAAAAACAACAAGTAAGTGTGCTCTGTTGGTTTTCTATCAAAATTATTAAGCGATTTGCACCAAACATTTCTTCCTTCGTCGAACATCTGTTCCTTTCGGTTGCCAAGTGATATCTCTTGTTACATTCAAAGTTACATTCTTTCTGCATTTATCAACTATGTATTAACTTATCACAGTGCCTCTAAATGCATGATGTTTTATTTTTAGATGTCTGAATGCGTGTCGGAGTATAGTCACGTGTTCAACACGTGGGAGGTATATCCACGAGTACACCATTTTCAACAACGATTCAAGAACCTTTATCCAAGATACAAGAATATAACAAGTAAGACAATTCATTTACTTTACAAAGTGCATTGGTAGAATTTGAATGAAAAGTTTTAGCAGCAGGTTATGGTATCATAGTTATCACTCATTGTTACAAAGTACACTATCAGAAATCAAAGAAATACAAGAATTAAAACAGTGACTACGAATGTTATGTCGGTCGTGAAGATATAATGCAAAAAGCATGTATACGCGTGCACCGCTTTTTTTTTCTTCCTTTCTTGTTTTTAGCAGGTGAGTTTTTCTGATCGCTCGATGTCCGGCGTCCGTCGTCTGTCTGTCGTCTGTCGTCTGTCTGTCGTCCGTCAACATTTAGCTTGTGTATGCGATAGAGAATGTATTTTTCAACTGATCTTCATGAAATTTTGTCAGAATAATTACCTTGATGAAATCTAGGCCAAGTTTGAAAATGGGTCACCCGAGGTCAAAAACTAGGTCACTAGGTCAAATCAAGGAAAAACTTTGTGTATGCGATAGAGGCTGTATTTTTCAACTTATCTTCATGAATTTTTGCCAGAATGATTACCTTGATGAAATCTAGGTCGAGTTTGAAAATAGGTTATCTGGGGTTAAAAAGTAGGTCACTAGGTCAAATCAAAGAAAAACCTTGTGTATGCGATAGAGGCTGTATTTTTCAACTGATCTTCATGAAATTTTGTCAGAATGATCATCTTGATAAAATCTAGGCAAATTTTGAAAATGGGTTATCTGGGGTCAAAAACTAGGCCACTAGGTCAAATCAAAGAAAAACCTTGTGTATGCGATAGAGGCTGTATTTTTCAATTGATCTTCATGAATATTGGTCAGAATGATTGCTTTGGAAAAGTCTAGGTAAAGTTTGAATATGGGCCATCCGAGGTCACTAGGTCAAATCAAATAAAAACCTTGTGTATGCAATAGGGGCTGCATTTTACACCGGATCTTCATGAAATTTAATCAGAATATTTGTCTATATGAAATCTAGGTGGAGTTTGAATATGGGTCATCTAGGATCAAAAACTAGGTCACCCGGTCAAATTAAAGAAAAACCTTGTGTTCGCAATAGGGGCTGCATTTTACACTGGATATTCATAAAATTTAGCCAGAACGATTGCCATGACAAAATCTAGGTCAGTTTAGAATATGGGTCATCTGTGATCAAAAACTAGGTCACTAGGTCAAATCAAAGAATAACCTTGTGTATGCAATAGAGACTGTATTTTTCAATTGATCTTCATGAAGTGTGGTCAGAATGCTAGCCTTGATAAAATTAAAGTCAAGTTTGAATATGGGTCATCTGGGGTCAAAAACTAGGTCGCTAGGATATATCAAAGAAAAACGTTTTGTATGCGATAAAGGCTGTATATTTCAATCGAGATTGATGAAATTAAGTCAGAATGATTGCCTTGATCAAATCTAGGTCAAGTTCGAATGTGGGTCATCTTAACTCAAACACTACGTCACTAGTTCATATCAAAGAAAAAGCTTGTTTACACCCTATGGGCACATTTTTGATCCTATCTCCATAAATTTTGGTCAGAATGTTTGTTATCATGAAATCTTGAAAGATTTTAAATCTGGGTCATGTGGAGTCAAAAACTAAATCACTAGGTCAAATCGTATTAGGTCAAATCAAAGAAAATCCTTGTTTACACTTAAGAGACCACATTTTTGATGCAATCTTAATGAAATTTGGTCAGAATATTTAAATTGTTTCCATGAAATCACTATGTCAAACATCTTTACACTGTTATGGTGTGTTTCTCAGGTGAGCGACCTAGGGCCATCTTGGCCCTCTTGTTTTTTTTTGTTTTGTTTTGTTTTTTAAAGTTTAGCCTGCAGATCTCAATTTCCTTATTGAAGATTATTTTAATGAACTGAACTATCACTTCGTTATAGTTTCGCACAGTTTGATTTTGTAAATTAATTATAGATCCTTTACATTTCATACGATGTATAACCGCATTTTTGAAAAACTAAATCATCGTTTTACTGATTTGGAAGTTTGTGAGCATTCGTAGCCAAAATGTAAATGTCGAAAGACAACAAGTGCACACAATATAGATTGTAAGACTTTTCCTCAGATCTAATAAAACCTCGTTTTGGGTGTAAAATGCTTTCAATCCAGCTGCCGCCCCGACCGTGTCTGAAAAGGAAGTAATCGTAATAAACAGGGCATTCTTTGCGAAATATACTGCACTAAAGATAAAGATGTATAAAAATACTAACACAAGCATAAAAATATATGCCCAACCGGTATGAAATGTAAAAGACATCTGAAAAATTCATAGAATATTTGACCATTTTTCTACCTGACGCACTGGGCGGGTATAATCTGTATAATTTGGTTAACATCGTTGAAAATCATAAAATAAAAAGAAAAAAAATGTTTGTTTTATATGTAAAATCAAAAATCATTTCACTCGTTAACACCATTATTCACATTTTCACACGAGTCTACGCCACACGTAAAAATATTGCATAATGGCGTTCACTCGGTAAAATATATTACGATCTTACACTAAAAACAAACAGATATCCTCTATATCTTAGTTCTTAACTTTTTGTCACTAAAACGGAACAGCACATATATAGCTGTGACACTATTGTTCACATTGTCTTGTGTGCGTAATAAATCGTTACATTCATAACGATTCTATTGATAACGTTAAATACGTACTTAGATTGTTTATAGTTATTCATAACATTCAGAAATAGCTCAAAAAGTTTTAACATTCGTCCGTTATACAGTTATGATAACCAATAGATCTTATATTGATAGTTGTAACACTATTGAATACATTGTTTTGTGTGTATTATTAAATTCAGAAGAAAGCATATGTATTATATGTATTATGTTAAACATTAATTAGTCCCCTACTGGTGGGGTTCTGTCCGTCATTCTGTCATTCCGTCATTCCGTGCGACCGCAATTCCGTGTCCGGTCCATAACTCTATCATTCATAGGAGATTTTAATATCACTTGACACATTGTTTCCATTAATGAGACTACGTGTCATCATGTGCAATACCCGGACCCCTGGCTCAAAGGTCAAGATCACAATTGGAGGTCAAAGTCAACAGGGCTTTTTTCCTGTCTGGTTCACAACACTGCCATCCGTGAATGGATTTTAATATTACTTGGCACATATGTACCTCATAATAAGACGATGTGTCATGCACAACGTTCAAACCCCTGGCTTAAAGGTCAAGGTCACACTTGGCAGTCAAATGTTAACATGGCTTAAACAGGGTCAGTTTCATGTCCAGTCCATAACTCTGTAAATCATTAAGGGATTTTATACTACTAAAGGATAGTATTATTTGCCACAAATGTTTCTCGTGATAAGATAACGTGTCATGTGCAAAACCCGGACCCCTGGCTCAAATGTCAAGGTCACAATTGGAGGTCAAATGTCGAAAGGTCTTTTTTCCTGTCCGGTCCGTAACTTTGCCATCCATGAAGGGATTTTAATATTACATTTTACTTTGCATAAATGTTCCCCATGATGAGACGACTTGTCATGAGCACTACCTGGACTCCTAGCTCAAAGGTCAAGGTCAGAAAAGAAAACTAGGTGCCTCCCAGTAGTGAACTTTATATTGCATGGCAATACTACATTCACCAAAGTCTTGCTCAATTGGTGGTGGTAGATTATGAATAGCAGGCAGTAAGCTTAGAGAAAGCGAGGTCATGCACACGAGCACGCAAAATGTGAATTAAATTTATACATGTACACATAATATTCAGCGATCCTCAAAGACTGCATTCACAACTTATGTAAACGAGGCAAATTATTCATTGATTGCTTCAACTTATAAATTACTATATGCCATAACAAAATGCATATGCAGCCGTATGTGTATTGAGGGCCACTAAATATTTTATGATATAAATTCGTCTAATCAACACACAGAATGTTGTTTATTTATTGAATTTATTGATTTTCAAGCTCTTTATCAAAATTGTTTTACCTTAACTTAGATGATCTGAAATTAATGTAGAAGGAATAACTCACATTTACTGAATCAAGACTTAAACAAGACGCTTTTTATTACCATTAATTATGAAGTTATGTCTAATCTGTCGAGTACAGTAACGGACACCTTTATATTTTGATAATCTAGACGAAAGGTAACAGAAAATAAAGACACCCTTAGAGTTTGCCGTCGGTTATTTATGTGATTTAATATGTATCAAAACACATGTCAATGTCTCGTCTGCTAATATGTATTAAGATTAAATGTAACTGACAGAACTTGACATCATACTCTCCTTAAGCTCAAATCCGAACGCCTGAACCACCATAACTTTGTACTGAAGTTACAGAAGACATCCTTTGCAAACGACATTGCCCGTATAAGAAACATGACAAGACCGAGTGCTGCAGTAGAACAGTCGATATTTAAAAATTTTGTTAGCCAATTGGATTGCTTCTTTCGTGCTGCATTTAACCCTGAACCTGGTTCGAACACCCAACAGAAAGAGTCAAGTAATTTGTAGCATATGACATAAACCTCTCGACGACGACGGCGACTTAAAATGCATTTTATTATTATTTTCATATTAAAATATATGATTATCATTTCTTTTAAAAGTAAGTTCCTGCAAAGCCCATATATACCATATCATCATAATCAAGATCACATCATCAAGTAATATAATGTTTCTGCGAATGCAAATTCTTCTTGTTATACAAGATAAAAACAAATATATTTTTCGTACACAGCTAAAAAAATTAATAAATACGACTGAAAAAGAAATAAAAAGAATAGCTTCAAGGGAAAGGCTATTAACGCATTGACGCATTGTTGCTGATTAATTTGAAACCATCCCAATTAGGAGTAGAAACGGATCCATATAGCAGTGGGGAGGGGCTATGGTTGTTGCGAAACAACGAACCCCCCATGTGTTAGAGGTATATAGCAAAAGTTGTCTACATGTATGCAAAAATATGTACGACTTTACTCGTTTATAGCATTATGCTCAACACCCCCTACGATGCTGAATAGCCGGCTTGCTAAAGCTAAGTCACAGCCAGTTTGAGGAATGGCTGACCAATGGTTGGTACGAGGCCCCCTCTAATGGTTGGTGGCACGGCACGCTAACACCAACAAAAATATAAGACATGGTCAACCTATGACGATCGTGCTGCACCGCTGATTATGATGACCAAGCTATAATATCGAGGTTTTCAATTTCATCTAAAAAGGAATTAAATATCGCAAAAATTAAATTATACTGTGGACCTTCCTGGTATTACTTTCGTTTTACTTCAATAGATTTTTTTTTAATTCGCGACTCCAAATCGTTGAACGGTTTAATAGTTTTAATATCCTCTTCATCATCATCATCATTATCACTATAATTGTCATCATCATCATCGTTATGATCGTACCGTCAAATCGCACTATCAACGGCATGTTATAATTATATCATAACCTTTTCATCATCATCATTATCATCACTTTCATAATAACGTTATCGTGTTATCAGCATATCACCATCATTATTTACGAAACATGCTATCACTATATATCATGCTGTGAAACTGAAACCACACAGATGACACAACTCTGATTACACAATCCTTTAATCTAGCAACATTAACAGAAAAGCTAGTTTTAGGAAAATTTCAATGATTTTAATTGAGAGTATGTCAATACATCATCAAAAGCTTTTTGCGACTTACCACCTATCACATCAATTGACCAAGAAATGGCAAAGTAAGTTCAACTCAGATTTTTAATTACCTCCCTTGCTCTGTGAACTGCCGTACTTGCCAGCTTCAAGTACAAAAATGAGTAAACCGACATTAGACTCTGCGTTACAGACTAATAAATTAGACTAACTGAGCTCCCTGATTGTTGTGTCATAAGTGCATAAATAACAAATATAACAGGGTCTCAAGACTGAACAGGGAGTGTAGTCTCCCTTGATCCCACCTTTGATATCATTGATTTTTAAGAACACCTGCCCTTGCACAACGCACTCAATGGATGCTACTTTAACAATTTTCAGTGCATTGCATATAGACTTTTCATCAATACAACTTTGTTGATATGCAAGCAGTTGTTAATTGTTGCAAAATGAAATTTCTTGTTATGGTTTGCTTCGGTATAACAAACAAAATAATACATGTCACTGCCGTGTATTATTTATATAATATCTGTACACCTTTACTAAAGTGTCTTTTGCAAGGAATTTCCAACTATTTTAAATTCATTTTTTCTTTTGCATTTAAGTATGGTTCCGTAGAAATAGAAAACAAAACTATTATTTTTACTGTTTGAACAGTGACAAAATCAATCTTATTTCACTGATAATTTCAGCATTTCAATGAAAAGCATAAAATAAAAGGATGATATACACCTCGGCCGCGGTGAATATTAACACATCATCGTACAATAACTGTACAATATTTATAATGTTGAATGTTGCGTAATAGATAAATTAGTGTATTAATTTTGATAAATGACCAGTATATGTAAACAGCATCATTGTTTTCCCCCACTGATTTTGGAATGGGGCCATGGCCTTTGTAACTGGGAAAATACCTCGTAACACGCCTAATTTGGGAATAATTTGAAGTCAAATTTTCTTATCAAAATGTCACATTTAAGAAAACAATTATCATAAAATTTATCATCATCCATACAGCTAGCAAATTGTCGTGTGTTTCAAATGTTTAAGGTTTCACAGGTACAGTTATTTGAAAAAGTTGACAAAAAGTTTTAAAAAAATGTCAATATCTTCGGGAATTTTAACTTTGAAATTGGGAAAAAACTATTTGCCATTGGGATTAGGGCGCCATTTCAGTCCCAAATTGGCCACAAAAACACTGAACATGCATTGTTATAAATTATGACGACCCAGACGATTGTTTAAATAAGAAAGGACACGTGCAAGTATAAAACTGTCTTATCAAATAAACACTTTAAATTATATACATGTTCCTTTCAGCTGCAGGGCCGCATTCATCCTTCTTTGTATCATCAAAACTGACAGATGAGCTGGAAAGACTGGCATGTCAGCTTGAAAATTGCTTCCAAGTTATTGTCATAGGAAGTAATAAACTAGAACCAGAGAAATTCGTCATTTCTACCAAGCCACTCAGTCGCGACCATGCACAAGACAAGACATCCTCTCCAATGCAGGATAGTTCAAAATCAGGTCTGACGGAACAGGGGATAACAATTGTAATATGTTACGCAAAGATAAATACATTCGATGACGAAGGATTACAGGTAAATTAAAATAGTTATGCTATATTTAGTTTTGCATTTATCTTTGAAAACATATATATGAGTTGAGTTAAGTTGAAAATATCTATGTGGAAACATATACAATAATCATCATGACAACATTCATAGTACATGTACTGTATTTGCCTTTAAAGTCGTTATCATATTTCGAAGCAGATGTCCCTCTGTCCGTCAATTATACTTTTAATTGTCTCAGCTGATGAACTAAACTCTATTTTGCACTTTTTACAACATCACGCCCCTTTTTCTTCTTGGAATTTTTTTGTTAGTTTTGTCTGCAAGCTGGTATCTTACTGATGGGAATAGATTGAAACTTCATAAACTTGTTCACTGTCACGATCAGACATGCAGATCATAAGTTCCATAACTATACAAATGTACTTTGCATTTTTACAAAAATATGTCCCTTTATCCACTTAGCAGTTTTTAGTTAAGTTTTTATATGTAAGCTGCCATCTCAGTACCCACTAATTGGAATGTATTGAAACTTCACGCAGTTGTTCACTGCCATGGTCTGGCATACATTACACAGGTTCCATAACTCTACATTGCTTTTTAGCTCGACTATTCAAAGAATAGTAGAGCTATTGGACTCACCCATGCGTCGGCGTCGGCGTCCCGATTTGGTTAAGGTTTTGTATGTAAGCTGATATCTCAGTAACCACTTGTGGGAATGGATTGAAACTTCACACACTTATTCACTGTGATAAACTGACCTACATTGCAAAGGTTCCATAACTCTATTTTGTCTTTTTACAAAATTATGCCCCTTTTTCAACTTAGAAATTCTTGGTTAAGGTTTTGTATGTAAGCTGGTATCTCAGTAACCACTTGTGGGAATGGATTGAAACTTCACACACTTATTCACTGTGATAAACTGACCTACACTGCACAGGTTCCATAACTCTATTTTGCTTTTTTACAAAATTATGCCCCTTTTCGACTTGGAAATTGTTGGTTAAGGTTTTGTATGTAAGCTGTTATCTCAATAACCACTAATGGGAATGGATTGAAACTTCACACACTTATTCACTGTGATAAACTGACCTACATTGCACAGGTTCCATAACTCTATTTTGCTTCTTTACAAAATTATGCCCCTTTTTCGACTAAGAAATTGTTGGTTAAGGTTTTGTATGTAAGCTGGTATCTCAGTACCCACTAATGGGAATGGATTGAAACTTCACACACTTGATCACTGTCATGATCTGACATGCACTGTGTAGGTCCCATAACTCTATTTGCATTTTTTTTTCAAAATTATGCCCCTTTTTCGACTTAGCAGTTTTTGGTTAAGTTTTTTCCCATTTTTACAAAATTTTGCCCCTTTTTCGACTTTCGTATTAATTCAATTGACAAGGTCCTCCGACAGCTCTTGTTTAGAAAGGTATGGCCCTTTTCTACTTAGAAGGTTTTGGTTAAGTTTTTGCGTGTAAACTGCTATCTTAGTACCTACTAATGGGAAAGAATTGAAAAACTTCACACAAATGTTCACTGTCATAATCTGATATGCAATGTACAGGTTCCATAACTCTGTTTCGCAATTTTACAAAATTATGCCCGTTTTCGGCTTTTTATATTCGTTCTGTTGACAAGGCTATTGAATAGTCGAGCGTTGCTGTCCTCTGACAGCTCTTTTTAATCTTCCCGTTTTCTCTCGCGTGCAAAAGGGCACATTTGCACTAAATGTAGCTCCTTTTGTTTAATAATAATATTTGATTGTACTCCCTTGTTTTGTAGGCAGTTCTAGAAACGTTGAAACATTTTGCATCTAAGGCAGAGCGTTCTAGACCATGTGTGATTGTTTCTCCGTTGATAGTGTGTGAAACAAGTATACAGAGTCGAGAAAATGTAACCGAACATGAAAGGTTTTGCTCCAACATAATATCAACAGCACTAAAGTCATTTAATATTGACATAGATGCTGACAATGTCATCGTGAATCCCAAAGAGAACATTCTCGGCACAAAAATATCCAACAACCTTGAAAAAAGAGTCATGCAATGTTTTCTCAATCTGAGCACCCAATTACAGGATTTCATCGGTGATAGACGTGTTGCCGCAGACGCGATCGATATTTTAGAATCGGAGCAACTAATAACTTCAGTACAGGGATTTCTGAAAAATGGATTAGGATTTGTAGATATGCTAGTTTCAAAAAAAGATGAACCTTTCATAAACACTGTACTAGGCAGTTTAGTTCAAGTTATTCGATGTGCTGTTATGACACCATTGTCTGTCAAATACAGTTTATCGGAAGATACATGCAATCGCTTTGCTCATGAGTTCAACCTTGAAAGCAGCCTGATCCAAAGCGTCTCAAAAAACACACGCTACCATCTGTCGAAGCTTGAAAAGCCATGTGAAGAAATGTTAAAAGCCACTGAGTCAGGTAACAAGTCGCACCACTTTCCTGGCAGAAATTTCGTATTTATTGCATATCCATTGCGTGAAGATATCAAATCAGCCCTCGAGAAGTTTGAAGAAAGGCTAAATAGCATGAGGCGTACTGCATCTACGATGAGGAAGATGTTGTATGAGATCAGCGGATATCTCTATCGCTCTGTCATTAATCAAGAGGCCGATATGAAAAGTATTCCAAGAGCCATACCAGAAAAACTAAGGGAAGAAATAATGGCGTATGTAAATTGCTTCTTTCTTAAATTGTTTCAATTGTCATGACAGACAGTCAAACTAAATAATTTAGAGTGAAAAGGTTCAAAAATAGTCTATGTAAAAGTATTGTATTCATCACTTTGTTCTTGAATATTTCCACAACGGAACTCGATTTTACAAAATGTACCAAGGTTGATTGAATCTAACTCATTTGCAATTCACATAAAATATATACAATTTTAAGTGTCTTTTTTGGTTAGCTCTAGTGGCTCTATCACCTTGTTCAAAAGACTCTGAGTGATACAATTTATAGATTTATACTTAATACTACCGAACAATGGTTAAATTTGTTAGTATTGTGGTTAATGATATAGCCAAGTTTACAGAAATAGTAAGTGAGCTGATCAAACTTCTATATAATTAATTATGGGCAATGATTAAAGTTTATTATGTCGTTCAATTTTATTGTTACGCAGCTTTTAATAAATAAACTAGTTCACTTTCAAACTTGATTGTTTGAAATATAATTTCTGCACTTTTGGTAATATCCTTAGCAACGTTGTCAATCTAATGCTCGGAATCCGCAAAAAAATGTACCCTTAAAATTGTTCTAATGGCGATCCTTTCCCATGTTTGTAATTTACATATATAATTAAGATGTACTTGTTGCCGTATTTTAAGCAGTCTGTTTGCTACATTTTTCCACTACAATTCCTTTTTGTTACGGACTAGTTTGCAATGCATGGCTGTCTGGCTTTTTTGTTCATTGTGCTTCCGGAAAATCTACTCTAAACTTATATTTTTGGTGAAATGCTAGATCGTTCTCTAAGCAGGAGCAAATTTGATGATGCATTATGACTTAGAAAAACGATTTAGAGCATTTTGTTAAAACTGGGTTGTTATATTAAAGCAGAGTTGAAATCGTCATTCCACATTTGTTGAATTTTCATTAAAGTAAGAATTTCAAAACGGTTGAAGGAAGTGAAATTTAGTATTGTTTTAGTATTTATTATTACGACAGATAAATATACGCTACAATTGACTTTATGTATTCTCTCGTTTTGAACAGAGTTGATGGTGTATATGGCATGGGGACAATCTATGGGCGAATAGAGGTTCATCTAAGGAAAATGGAAATTGAGAAGAAAGCAGTAGTTCAGAGAAAGGTTTGTGAACTTATTGATCAGTTCAAATTAACCCAGCCGTACCGAGTGGTCAGTATTTTGCAAGAGCCAAAGAAGTTTTGTTTCGAGACTGGCCGTCATATTGAATGTCCATGCCCGCAAATAGGTGGGGCAGTTCTGTCCTCGGGTACTTTGGGTGGTTTCGTCTATGATAAAGATGGTAATCTATACGGTCTGACTTGTGCTCATGTTGTCCATGGAGAGCACAACGCGCAACATGATGTCCTTATTGCAAGTGAAACACAAGGAAGGCGTTTATTTGCGAGAAGTCTGCCTGAAATGACCATTTCTGCAAATGCTGACAACCGTTCTTTGATTGACATCCGCTGCAGTAAAAGTAAACAGGACATTCAAGCGCAGTGTACTGTTGACCTTAAAGACGATGATGAAATAAAAAGCCATCAGAGCTATACACAACGCACCGAATGAAATTGTTTACGAGAATGTTTACAAATACGGGGCTGGTTCAAATCTTACAAGAGGCATCATAAGCTCCACCGACTACACCGTGTATTCTGGTGCAGCCGAAAGCGATCACCTTGTCCTGATAGAGTGTCCGCCCGGAAGCGATGACGGTCCATATGCTAAAGAAGGGGATAGTGGCTCGATTACCTGCATGACCTGCCTGACTGATATAGATAATCATGTTGTCAAAATAAAGCAGTCTCAATGTTATGCCTAGGACAATTTGTTTTGGAAGACGAGGAAGAGATATGTATGTCATTTCTGTTGAATAAAGGAATAGAGAAATTGAAAGGTCAACTGGGGTAGATCTGCTACTACCAGCAGCTTATATGGGGCTAGTTACCAAATGATTTTTTATGCCCCAGGGAGGCATATAGTTTTTGAACGTCTGTCAGTCTGTCGGTCTGTCTGTCCGCAATTTTCGTGTCCGGTCCATACTTTGTCATCGATGGATGGATTTTCAAATAACTTGGCATGAATGTGTACCACAGTAAGACGACGTGTCGCGCGCAAGACCCAGGTCCGTAGCTCAAAGGCCAATGTCACACTTAGACGTTAAAGGTCATTTTTCATGATACTGCATTCGTGTCCGGTCCATATCTTTGTCATCGATGGATGGATTTTCAAATAACTTGGCATGAATGTGTACCACAGTAAGACGACGTGTCGCGCGCAAGACCCAGGTCCGTAGCTCAAAGGTCAAGGTCACACCTAGACGTTAAAGGTCATTTTTCATGATAGTGCATTCGTGTCCGGTCCATATCTTTGTCATCCATGGATGGATTTTCAAATAACTTGGCATGAATGTGTACCACAGTAAGGCGACGTGTCGCGCGCAAGACCCAGGTCCGTAGCTCAAAGGTCAAGGTCACACTTAGACGTTAAAGGTCATATTTCATGATAGTGCATTGATGGGCGTGTCCGGTCCATATCTTTGTCATTCTTGCATGGATTTTAAAATTATTGGGCATGAATATGTACCACAGTAAGACAACGTGTCGCGCGCAAGACCCAGGTCCGTAGGTCAAAGGTCCTAAACTCTAACATCGGCCATAACTATTCATTCAAAGTGCCATCGGGGGCATGTGTCATCCTATGGAGACAGCTCTTGTTTTTGCATAAAATGCACTTTAAAATCAAGACTTTTTTCTGGTAACATTTTAGCTCACCTGAAATTGTTAAAGGTGACAATTTTCCTTTGTAACTACAGGTGAAAAATTACACCAACTGTGGTCTGCATTTGTTCAAGTGGTTCAACATAATGCCTTCAAGGTACCACACGAGCTAACAACACAAAAATCTTCAAATAACTTCTTCTAGTGAATAACACGATGGATCCTTACCAAACTGGTCTGTGGCATCCTTGAACAAGCCTTTTTCAAGTTTATTCAAATTGTTACGTTTGAGTCCTTTATGGGTCCACATGAACTTTAATACAAAAACTCTTGAGATACCTTCTTCTTACGAAAAACTAGATAGACTTTCACTTCACCTGACCTGTAGCATCCTTGTAAAATTTGTTTTACCTTTTGATGTTTTTTTTTTTTTAAAAAAAGACCCGAACGATTGCCTCGTTGTATGGGTATCCCAGACTTACAGTAGAAAACATTGTTCAAATGGTTCTACTTGATCCCTTGAAGAGGCTGTCAGAGCTAAAAAAAAATAGAAGAAAAGACCTTTAAACAACATCTCATGAACCCCTTTAAGGACCTTCATCAAACAAGGTATGTTGCATCCTTATATGGATCCCTCTTAATTGTCAAATGGTTCAGCTTGACCGTTTTTAGGTGCCGTCAAACCTTACAATAAAAAGAAAAAAACCTTCAAACAACTTTGTCTTAAGAACCGCTTGATGGATTTTCACAACACGTGGCCTGTAACATCCTTGTATGTTTCAAGTTTGGTTAAACGTTTTTTATTGAGCACACATCTAACATTTGCAATACGGCGTCCTGCATTTTTCTCCTAATTATATAACCCTTTGCTATTTGTGTGAGTAGTCCATAGACACGACACTTTAGAAAACTTTTTTTATTTTGTTAACCAATCAGTTCTTTCACTTTAAAGTAAGCGCTTGGCTGGGTGAAACATAAATTAAACATGTTAAGCTTTCAGCATGTCTTACAGGACCAAAGTCAACGCATGTTAAATTTTGCAGATGTGACGGCATAAATATGTTCGCCCTAGATATGGTTTGATACAGTTACAATGCCTTTTCTTTCCTTTGCGAATTTTTATAGCTGTAAAAAACATATATTTTTGTTCAAAAGTTCAAAAGTACAGTCAAGATTATTTCTTACTTACATCTTTAGCTTTTATTCATAACAACATCGATTTAGCTGTAGATTTCAATTTGCAGCTGTGAAATGACTGTAAATCGGCTCGAATTATACAAAGGAGATAAACAAATAACAAAAATCATCTAGTAAGTAAATAACAATATTTGATATGTTAACAGTATTTCAGTTGCAAAATTAAGAGTATTATACAAAGTAGAAACTAAGTATCACATCTTGTTTATAAATCTTCTTTTGTCATGAAAACATATTACAATCTTATAATTATTGTCACCCAAGGTGACATAATAGGTGGGGGAGACGTATTGTTTTTGCCTTCGCCGTCTGTCCGTCCGTCCGTCCGAATTTAAGCTTGTCCGACTTTCACAAAGGGCAAACTGCTGGCCGGATTTCGACGAAACTTCACAGGAGTGATCATAAACCCAAACCTAGTTGTGCATGTCGCCGAAACGATGCTTCGCTGCACAAAATGGCCACCAGAGCTAAAGATAGAAACATTTTGTCCAGCTTTCACAGGTTAAATTGCTGGCTTGATTTCGATGTAATGTCGTAAAGTCTTCGAGTGCACTGGAATTTCGAAAAGTTTTGGGAATTTTATAGTGTTTATCAATGTACATCAAATATATACACACATTTTTGCAAGAAAATGAAATATTTGCCAAGAAGTGATATTGCATGTTTACTTTTTTAAGTGTACATATCGGTTCAGAATTCCATATTTGGGCAATTTGACTATATATGTCTCAAAAGTTTCAATTTTACGTACTCTTATTAGAGTAAATATTAAATGAAAATAAGGAAATGAAATGCAGCGAAGTAACATGCATGTGTAATATATTGACTCTACACTTCCTTGAAATTCTGAGTTACTTATTCTGTATTTTTTCTCACACTTGTGTATCAATGAGTTTTGCGAAAGTCTCGGTTTTAGTGTTCTCAGGCCTTAATAGAAAGTGATGCTGCAATAATAAAAACAATACAATTACTTTACACAATAAGTTTTAGTACAATTAATGTTTTATTATAAGACTGCGTGAGTATATCCACTTCACTGAATGATACATTGATGGCAAAAATGATATGCAGCAGTCCGGTTAAAATCTTCATTTGAGTGTAACTGCCCTTTGGGCCTCATGAATCATATATGAAAATTCAAAGAAATGGAATATGTCTAGTTTTTATATGCACTGGATACTATAGAGGATAAACATTCATTTCTTAATTACATGTACATGTTAATGCGAATGTACCGTAAATTTTAACATAGTGCATACGTCAGATCAACATGTAAATGCCGTCTGGCGGAGAACCCCCATTTTAGGGCCTCTTAGTCTTTAATTTACTTGAAAATTACATTATACCTTAAATTAAATTATATAGTTGAATCTTCCCACTCAGTTATATTTTATCAGATTTTCCTTAAATGGCTGTATTTTAGCCATATTCTAATAGCTCTAAATGGGTAGTGTATTATAATATATTAAAGATAATAGAAATGTTTGAAAGTTCTGAGAAACCTGTTCATCTATTTGTCAGCAACATTCCATTTCAGGTTAAGCATTTGTTTCAATTCAGTGTCAATATTACATAATTTTGATGCGAAACATTATAGGATAATTTGTTTGCATTTAATATCAATACATTTCTTTAAAAGCAGTTTCAAATGTTTTCAACATACGTTAACAGTTATGCCCGACCTATTGTTTGATATAAGTGTCATAACTATGGTAACAAATCTGTGAAAAGATCCTTTGAAGCATATAACGCACCAATTAACATTATATCAGACTCGGTTGAACTGAGTCTGTTCATAGTGGTAAAAAAAGCAACACCTCTCTCGCTTGAACGGAATTCTATTATAGAAAAAAAATGAATGTTCTCCATGTCCCAAAGACCAGACAATAAATCAACACGACTTCAAAGCCTAACATCGTTTGCGTTAAGCACAGTATGACATTTGCTGCTACTACATGTATAATGATTTTAAACAAGTTTCTATCAGTCTTAGGCATTATGTTTACATATTAATTTTTTCTTTGATTTTCTTTTTCATTTTTCTAAACAGGCGAATATATGTCATAATATAGATCATTTGACATTAAAGAAGTACATGTATATATAAATACTATATATATAGCTATATTGTCAGGATATTTACTGTTTATTCACTATTTCAGTTTCGGTTTTGTTAAATTATTACTCAAATGTATGTTGAAATAAAGTTCATGTATACATGGAATGAGTGGAATAAAGGTTTGTGACAATAATTATGTTTTGACTTGCCTACTGCTTTATATACGCCTAATTACAGAATTTGCTGAAGCTGCAGCAAAACAAAGCAGTGTGCGTAGTACTGATAGAGCAGGAGATGATATAACGATACTGGTGTCTTTGTTGTAGACTCAAGGCAAACAGACAGTCTAATGGGGTTTCATGAATGTTGGAGAAACAACATTACCTTTGTACTGTGAGCAGGATTTTTATTTTTGTATTTTGTGACCTAATTATTGACTGATCATGACCCATACGCAAAATTGAGCTCTAAGTTTCGGTATATGGAATGAAATGTATTGCATACACAATGTTGTGCTTATATTCAGACTAACGTTGTTGTTCATCCGAAATGAGTTTAAAACTGTCTCGGATGTTATCAAGACCATTATTCTGATAAATGTTTAACCAGGAATAACTCTGTTGGTTTATGAATTTTCAACATCATAACCAGGAATATAGGCTCTGTATGATACTTTCAAGTTAAATGATAAGGAAGGACCAAGATGTAGAATGAATGAAACACAACAAGCATCATTTTGTTCCGGATAGGGGCGTGAATCTCACAGTTTAAAAGGAACAAACAATTATAACCAAAGTATGATATGTTGACGACTACGTTGTTGTTTTTACTTAGAGAGTATCGTTGTTGTTATTTTCTCTACCTCCTCCTCAGGAGGAACAGCTTTTGAATAAGCAGCAATGAATATTGACTAAACTGCTAAACAGTTCACTACTATAAACACCTTTACCACTATGTACAGTCATATACTGATCAACTGGTAACAGTCAATGTTGTGCAATCAGCGATCTCTCAAGAAAGACCATTGTTTTGATGCCTGTAAGAAACTTCATTTAGATAATAGAGCAAGGATACATTAAAATACAAGTCACCTTGGTTCAAAGGCAAGTTTTTGCCTTATTGTTAGGTGACATTTGTAAATGCTTGTCTATAATTATGCATATGAACTATTAAACACATAAATACTTAAGTGAAAAAATCAAAGTATAAAACTAAAAATATAAGACACTGTTTATGGATGTTTGTTCCAGGCGTGCGTGCTTTGTAATGAGTTTGGTTGTTATACGTGTAGTGTTAATTTCCAAATGAGGAATGGTCATAGCCATGCCTACATTAAATTGACAGAGCCTTGTACCTTTTAGGAGATGCAGAATGAATTACAAACTTAATACATAGAAACAACAGTCCTTAACAAATGCACAACAATCCTTAACAAATACTTATACAGAAGTAATAGTATAAAACTTACTTATATACATACATGTACCAATAAAAGTTGCACAATAAAGTATGTTTAAAAATTAGCATAAACTACCTCTTAGACTACAAAGCAGTATCCGGAATTTCCATTGGAATAAAAGGCCTATACCCACTATCATATGAAATAAACGTGGCAAATAATGCCTATAATATAATAAATCAATTTTTAAAATGAAATAAAACATAAAATTATTACACACGAAAAAAGTAACCTTCTTTCTGTCACATTCATCAAACTGAAAACGAAAGGAATTTTCCACGTGATGTCCGAACAAATTGCTTTATTTTCTGCTCTTTGATTTCTTTGCTGCTTCTTTTTTGTAGTGAAACTTATTTTTAGGTTGTGCTGTTAAATCTGGTGTCATTATTATAGGCCAGATCAGATATTAAAAATAAAATTTAAAATTTTGCAAATTTAAAGAAATAATTCGTCATTTACGACATACACTGCACTACACTCACATAAAGCCATCACAAATACCGTGGGCGCGCAGCATAAAAGTGTGTAACAAACTCAGAGGGTTCATATAACATCTTATATGTATAACTATGTTTAAACTTTAAATACATGTACTTAAAATCAACAAGTAAAAATCAAGAGAATTGTAATTTGTAGCGATTTAAGCTCTAAGCCATATGTTTGTAGAAAAAGTCAAATTTTGACCCTGGGCCCATAATAAGGTCAATGTCAATGTCCTTTTAGAAATTGTTGATGGAGACACGACTTAATATGGACATCAAACGGTCACAATAGCTCATCTTATCACTATGTGACAGGTATTAATCAAAGTACTGAGAGGTCTGATGGGGGCAATGCTTTGCAGTTTCAAGACTTGATGTAACCCCTTCATGTCAGGGAAGTACATGCAGGCATTATATAATGCACTTGTGTGTGGCAAGAAATAGTGTGGTCACAACTTTAACAGTGCACAACAATAAAATTTATTAACTTTCTGTTCAATACACTTCTATATTTTATTCAAAAGGTAAAGATAAAAAATCTAGTCTTGATCAATAGCAGTTGTTCATCGACAAACAAAAACCTTTCATTGCCAGGTTTGATAAAATGAAAAAGATAAAGCTATACAATGTATTTCAATTTCTTCAATACTTCTGTTTGCACTCTATGTCCTGACATCATGTGTTCTTGACAGTCTAACAAAAACAGGCAAACTTTGTAACACTTTATGAAAGTTTGGAAAGAAAGTCAAAATATTCCAATATGTGAATGTTTAAAGGAACAGGATTTCCATGAACTGACATTGAAAAAATCTAGGCTATGTTTTCTAATGTGTACAATACTTATCAATTAAAAACGTCAGGAATGTTTTTTTTGTTACAAATAAGCATCATTTTAATAAGGAGTCGTCATTAGTTAACACACAAACACCTGTAAAAAATACTTTTTATCAATCTACCTTTTTTCCATTCCAACTATTGCTAAAATTCAGTAACTGTTTTCTTAAAATTATACATGATATATGATGATATTATTATTCATATTGTTTGTTATGTTTGTTGATCAAAATAACATTGTCTGTTTCAATTTTAGGTTATTTAATATACACCTGTATTTCAAACTATCAATATCATAATATAAGAAATACATTAAACACTATGAAAACCGTGATTCGTCATATCAATGAACCTACCGAACTGGCGTATACAGTTAGGTTCGAGTAAATTAGGATACAAATTTCTGGTGGTTCCCAAGAAAATGAGGCCAAAATATAACGGTCACCTGTGGCAAGTTATCATCGCGGAATGGTGGATTACCTCCCATAGCAAAAATTACTCGGTCTGAAAAATGATGAAATACGTACGCGCAATTATAACAGTATTTAGCGCACTTTTTACGTTAAAGGACAATTTTCCTTCAGATAAATACCAATTTGATAAGCGTATATGGCGTTTCTTTTTTTAAATAAAAATCTGGGAATGACTTTTTTCTTCGGTCCTTTTTCAAGGATTTCCCGAACATTATATGTTAAACACGTCATAAACATAATGTTCTGATCTTTAGACTAAAGAAGCGGGCACATGTTCAGTTTGGGAAATGCTGTACTTTTCCAGAATAAGCGCGTTTCTATTGGCCCTATAGTGAGGTCGGATTTCAGGAAAAAGTAAAAAAAAAACAATATCTCTCCTGATTTGCGGTGGCGTGGTAGTTGCTATTGATATTACTGCATGCCCGCAAGATTCTGATGCCATAACTTTTGACAAAATCTCCATGGATTCAAACCTACCCTAGATGACATGTACATTCATGATGCTCTCTCCAATTCACAGTACATATCCATATCGACGCACTCTTTGCAAAATCTGCTATATCGGCGGTTTCTTTGCGTCAGCACCGGCTATTTTTTGCTATAAACAGTGCCCAGGTTGGTATGGGAGGCGAAAAATCGAGCTGACATCCATGATCATAGGTATGCTGCTCAAAAATAAGTAGAGCATGGAACATAAGATTGTCTTTTCTATGTTTTATAGTGGTTACTTTTTTTTAATTATCAGTGATTTTGCTCGCAACTCGATGAAATTTGTTGATGGTGTACTGACATGGAACACTAGCCCGACTTTTTCCACAGTCTTTAACCAGTTTTTGCTTTGATGTCATACGTATCAAGCGCAATATTTGTATTCATTTATCAATATTCATCCAAGTAATAAAGATAAATAGGCCGAAATGTAAATGGAATTTTCTAAAACCACTTACTTACTTTCGGGGTTTTGTCTGGCGGTCTCTCTGCATACGTTTTTTTTTTTTTTTTTTTTTTTTTTTTTTGATGCACAGGCAGGCTCTCTGCATTACGCACAGAGAGGCTCTATGCTAATGACTATCTGGAAACATTATAGCTTAATTAATTTGGTGTGTTTATCTGACTTTTTATAACTGCCAATCTGTTTATGTTTATAGCAAAGAATCGCCGGTGCAGACGCAAGAAAACCGCCGATAAAGCATATTTCGCAGAGTCCGCCGATATGTATATGCACCGTGCAATTGTGTATTAAATTTTAGTAACTATTTGAAATTCAATTCATTTTTATGCAACTTCTGTGGACAAGACATTTTGATTAACGATTTACAGCTGATTTCGATATCAAAATATATAATTATACATCATAAACAATCACGAATAAGGACGGTCCGACCAAGTATATAAATATGCCTTTAAGCTTAAAAATGTTCTTAATAGTTGGTGAAAAACAGAAGTAATCTGTCCATAGTTGATTTTACGAATACGAACAATGAGAGAAAAAATCTACTGACGATTATTAGATTAGATAATAATTACAAAAAATCAAACTGTCAAATTAATTCCCCTCCCCCACCCTCCCCGAACCAAATAAGTCATAAATTCAAACTGACGAATAAGTAATGAATTTTTTCTACCTATTCTATTTCAAGTAAAACACTGTTTTTTATTTTATTTTTTATTATTATTATTATCTTTTATATAGTATTAATTTTTATAAATAACATATCTCTTGAAAATATTTTCTTAGACATGCGAAAAGTATTTCATTTCAGCACTGTATTTTCTGAAATAATATTTTAGAAATAACACCTGCACAGAAAAGATATTTTTACAGATTGCGAATCTGGATCTATAGGATGTTGCCGCATATTTATAGATTCGCCTACTGATAAACGGCACTGATCGCCGCAAACTGATGAAGTTTCAAATTCTCGATAATACACATTCACAACAGTGTCGAGGCACGGCGATGAAAAAATCAATAATCTATCGGCTTATCAGTGGCGTTGCAATTCCTTAGTAGTTGCTATTTTCACGCAAAATCATTAACACATTTTTTGAGCGTATTGAAACTAGTTATTGGATTTCAGAATAGGTCACATGATCAAAACAAGTGTCGGTTTCAGAATCGATCACGTGATCAAATCAAGCGTCTTTATTATTCTTACGCTTAAGAAGATCTATTATAATTTATATTTATAATGCAGTTTAGTTTTCTTCACATACTGTTGTTAATATAAAATGTGTAGATCTATTTAATCATATCTGGATCAAAAATATAATTGCAAAATGCAATATGAAAGTTATGTTTGGTAAATACTTTGGAACTTGTTTTCTGTGTGTTGTCAGGTTGGTCATAAGCTCGACAAGAAAATTGAAAGACGGTTTGTTAAATCTGGGGGCATTGCCCCCAAAAATGTAAGCAAAAGTGAAGGGTAAGACGAAACAGAAGTGTGAAAGCAACTTATTTTGTAACAAGGGTGCTATAGTCACAAAATACGCCCGTCAAGAGTTTATTAAAAGAAAGGTTTCTGTTGAAGGATCGGTTATATGATTATATAAGGCAAACTGCAAGTCCACACAAAAATCCTACCAGGTAGAGATAGGTCAAAATACACCTCAAAATTGGATGTAGCATGCATGTTGTACTACAGAAAAGTGGTCTCGATTAAGTAATGAAAAAGTTGTAATATAAGCTATTTGTAGTAACAACAAAGGGAAGTAATTCTATAGAAGGGACCTGCGCATGACACTTCGTCTTATGATGGTGTACAATTGTGCCAAGTGACATCAAAATCCCTCCATGCATGAAGAAGAAATTCATCGGACAAAGTCATTCTTGTATCTGACATTTGGTCTCTAAGTGTGACCTTGACCTTAGACCTAGGGATCTGGTTCTTGCGCATGACACTCCGTCTCGTGGTGATGAACATTTGTGCCATGTTATATCAAATTGCCTCCATGCATGAAGAAGACATGCTCCTGACAAAGTTGTCATTCTTGTATCATTTGACCTGTAAGTGTGACCTTGACCTTAGACCAAGGGACCTGGTTCTTGCGCATGACACTCCGTCTCATGGTGGTGAACAATTGTGCCAAGTTTCATCAAAATCCCTCCATGCATGAAGAAGAGATGCTCCGGACAAAATCATTCTTGAATCTGACCTTTGACCTCTAAGTGTGACCTTGAAATTAGACCTAGGGACATGGTTCTTGCACATGACACTCCGTCTCATGATTGTAATCAACTGTGCCAAGTTTCATCAAAATCCCTGCATGCATGAAGAAGATATGCTCCGGACAAAGTCTGTGGACGCCGCATTTTTTATGATGACTCACTCAGATAATACTTAATACTTTGAACTTTTGTGTAAATGTATTAAGGGGGACCAGAAACCATGGAAACAAATTAATTTCATGGAAGACAAAAATAATGGTATTGATAGAAATTAATTACACAACTATGAAGTCCGTGACAATTATTAGGAAACTGAAATGTTTATTTATATGAATAAATACTAATTCTGCTTAAAAAATTAAAACTTCATATTTAAGTCAGGCTAGAGAACCGCTTTGCTGTTTATGTACATATAAAGATTTGTCAATGTGCAAAGGGCTTCTTGCTAAGACTTGAACCTAGAATTCTTACAAGAGTAAGTGTGTTTCTTTACACTACAAGAAGTGATCCCATAGCAACAGTGACATGTATTTAAATACAAAATATTACATATTATGTATGTAATCCTTCAGAAACAGATACATTTTCTATATATCAATATTAAAACAATTAAAGACTAAATTGTTTAGGCCTACATCTTGTGTAAATATACTGATAAAGCAAAGTAGCATGTAAATAAAGATAAGGTAATTCCAAAAACTCTCAGCAATATGATGAGTATCCACTATTTATAAACATTAGCTAGATCTAATACATGTATACTTTTAGGTCAAATGTTGTTATTATTTGCCGGCTTCGGATTGGTTGAAAAATGTGTAGGGAAACCCGTAGCATTAAATGAGACTTCAGCTGATTGGTTTAAAATGTGTTGCTTTGAATCATGAAAATATCCTTAAAATCTGGAAATGTACTTTTTTCTGTGCATTTTGAAGTATTTTATAGCTGACTGGCTATATATTTAACTCTGAAATTAGCAATTTAGTGAAGTAATTACTTGTTGGAATTCACCACTAAATTCCATGCACAGTTGAGGGTGGTTGTCTTTGAATGGAAATAGAAAAAAATGGATCCTGCATGCCCATGTAAAAATGTTATTTTTTGGTGTCTGGAAGGCTATTTGACAGGGTAAATGGCACCTCATGTGTCAACAAAAGTTTTGAGGGGGTCCTACAGAGTCATTTCTTACAATGTAAGCCTATGGAAAAATTAATAGCAGTGTCTGACCTGACTACAAGTTATACCTCCTTGTCCAAATTTATCAAAAATGAATACAGAAGTAACGTTAGCGTTACGTCCACTTTAATGTCACTGTACTGTATTGTAGTATACATGTATATCACTTTTCTGACAATTAACTGCAGAAATTTAGTAAGCTGTAATAGATACCTCAGGATTTCATTACTTGTCGTTTGTGTGCAAATACACATATGTACATTAGGTATGTAAGAAAGTGCAGGCATCTGATACTGAACATGCAAAGCTACTGCAGTCCCCCATAGGGCATCAAATGTCAAAAAATCATATATGAGAGAAATGTGAAACCGGGTCCCATTGCGGACTGCATTACTCTCCTGTATGGTGGCTGATTTCTGCCATTCGCGTTTTCGAAACACGATCCGCAGAGCGAAAACACAAGTATAAACAAGTTGAAATGGTGCGGTGCAAAAACTCACTATTTAGAGGGAGCGTGGAGTGAAAACACGATAATAAACCATGTCGCGGGACGAGATTTAGTAACTGGTATGCTGGTGGCGCGGGGCGAAAACAGAATAATTATCGCTGCTTAAACATCATGTTTCCCCCCACCCCCGAAATTTCAGTTACTAGATCTCGCCCCACGACCCAGCTAGTTATCATATCTTTGCTCCGCGCACTGCTAGATAGTCCCCATAATTTAACTTGTTAATTTTTGTTTTTTTGTTTTTTTGGGGTTTTTTTTTTTCTTTTTTTCTTTTTTTTTTCCGCTCGGCGGGTCTCGGGGCGAAAACTCGCTATTTAGTGGGGCACACACAAAGCGAAAACAATAACTCCTGTCATAGTTAACTGGACTGCTTTTACACATCAATGATCATCTCCATCTCCACTTAAGCCGTGACTCGGAATCATCATAAATTACAATATTCACATACCCAGCTAGGATATTGATGCAAGTAATATTGCAGACTTTTCCATCATAATTTCTACAAAAGTTTGATTCACTATGGGTCATTCGGGATTAGCCATATTTGTTTTAATTTCTTTATTTTCTAAAATTCTTTTTTTAATTTCTTAAATGTTATATTAGTACATGTCTTCATATGAAAAATGAGTTATTTTTATCTCACAATAACGAAAATCTCATCATTTATAAATTATTCTTTTATTAACGAAAAAAACAGGATTTATGTATCAGCCGCGTTTAATTTTACGATATGATTTTGCTTCCGCGCAGAATAGGACGAAATCAACACTCGCATAGGATTTTCTTTTCAAAACCACGCTAAATATAAATATTTGTTCTTGAAACTTAACATGGACACGTAGAAATATATTCCTAATAAATGCTCAAAAGGATTTTTAAAAATATTCATTACTTTAGATTATATGTCTTGATTTTGCCTAACACTTGAGATTTCTGCGCATACAGGTATCAGGCGAATTCAAGACCCGCATACGCTTTCTTTTCAAAACCACACTAAATATTCTCTAAACTTAAAATGGACACGTAGAAATATATTCCTAATAAAAGCTCAAAAGGATTTTTTCTTAAATATTCATTCCTTAAAACTTTAAAATTTGATTTTGCCTCTCAGTTGAGATTTCAGCTCATATAAAATCGGGCGAAATCAACATCCGTATAAGTGTTTTGTTTATAAATCATACTAAATGTAAATATTTTAACCTGAAAATTGACATGCACACGTAAAAATATACTCTTGATAAAAGCTTTAAAGGATACTTGAAATTGAAGAATACAACGCCCCGAGTGAGGCTCGAATCCACATCGATGAGGGGCAAGTGATTTGAAGTCAGCGACCTTAACCACTCGGCCACGGAGGCCCCCCGTTGATCTATATATTCATATTTTCTAAAATATGCAAAATGGAGGAAATATAAAATAAAAACATACAACTATTTCTGAGGGGTCGAAATGTCTTTGAGGTCGAATTGCCCAAGAAAATTAAATTTTGGGGTTAAAATGTCTTGGGGTCGAAACGTCCCAGATTCACAACTGCACAATACTGACATGTAAGGCAAAACGCAAAAAGCAAATAGCAAACGCAAAATGCAAAAACCAAATACTGTAGCAAAACGCAAAAAGCAAACAGCATGGGTACAACAGCATGTCGCATCGGGATTCCACGATTGCATGGGAAACACTAAAATACTTACAAATTACCATTGTGTGTTCGGCAATGAAGTCAGGTATCATTGCACAATAAATAAATTTTAGGGCCATCGATGCTTCAAGTAGACTATTTACGTAAAAGTTCACTGTTAAATACTTTTGTTGTTCCTACACGTTAATAGTAACTAATTTATAACCAAAAATTACAGGTTAACACGGGAAGTAACTATTCCGTAAATAATGCAGTATTTTGAAGGTTCGTACTATTATTAGACAATACCGTGTTGTTCCGAAGGATTTCCTTTGATCTTGGTTCCGACAAAGAAAAATTTACTTTAGCGAAAATAACTGCTCATTTTCAGTACTATTCTATGATACTAGAATGCAAGTTCAATAAGTAGATGTAATAGAAAAAGTATTTCCAAAGAGAAAAGTTTTCACAACAACTTCAGTTAAAGTGGTAGGTAGATAAATCGAAAGGATCAATTTCTCAATTTCTACACCATTGTCAAACAAAATCCCTAACACAATAGACCCGGCGCTGATGCGCCGTGCAATAAGCAATTTCTGTTGTTTATTCTTGTATACAGCTGTTGTATTTGTTGTTTTTAGGGGCTGTTTAAACGTATGTAAACAGAGATATTCTCGCACTCACGTGGTGTTTACATGTAATTCCTCTTATAAAAATATTTAATGACGTTGTAAATACTGTGTTGTAAACGTATGTAAACAGAGATATTCTCGCACTCACGCGGTGTTTACATGTAATTCCTCTTATAAAAATATTTAATGACGTTGAAAACAATATATTTTCACAAGTTTTATGCTGGAAAAAGATAACGCATGTTTATTTCCTGTCATAACATTAGCAGAATCCAAAAGTTATAACACGAAAAAAATATGCGTTATCCCTAAACACTGAACAGAAAAGTAACAATTATAGTTGAATTTCATTAATTGTATTTTGCTATTTTACGAGTATGGTATAACTGTGTTTTTGTAGGAATACAGGAACTAAATATTAAAGTATGTCGTGAAAAAATTTGACCTTAGCTACTAACCTTATTTCAGCTGACCTGTTTCGCATTTGAGATTTGAAAATGATTATATTTTGAAACATTTTCATGAAGATCAGAATGAAAAGAGTTTTCTATTATTATACCTAGTGAAGTTTCAAATTCTGTCTACATTTCTTAAAGCAAAACAGTCTGACTTGGCCTAGTGTCCTCATTTTTGGCGCCAAATAATTCAATATCGATATCAACTGAGATTTTATTATCTAAAAGGCATTAGGAATAACTAAATGTGTGATATATAGAGCGTTAAAAAGTCAAAGGATGATGACGACCGTCGGAGCACAAAAAGACGGACACAGCGCGATCATATGTGAGTTAGAACACCGAAAGACATGAAAACATGACTTAATGTTAAAAGTGTTCGAAACTGTAACACACTCTGGGAAGATTTCTCATTAAGATGCTAATCAACTGTCTATGTTCATATCGGTCTCTAGTATTTGGACTATAATTAAATATACCATATATTCTTCTCTTCCTCTTACCCTGACAAATCAAAATGCAGTTTTCATTATTTGTATACAAATTGTATCTCATTTCATCACATGCTTTATCTTTGTTTATAAAAGTACTTTACTTATTGTTAGTAATATTTATTAAACACTTGAATTGCGCTATGTAACTGATACGTCTGTTGTTAAAATACTGTCTAATCGTGTCCCAAGATTTGACAACAAAAGAATTGGTATGTGAGTGATATCTATCTGCTTTGCTATTACTGAAATGTATTATGATTATACTTCCTTGTGTGTGCCGACGTAGGATCTAAATATAGACTTGTGTTTTTCCAGTTTCGATATTATGTGTTAGTACAAAAGTTAAAAAGTTTAATTTCAATATTTGCAGTTTTACAAGAGAATCAAATATTCGAAGAGGTAGTGAAACAGAGTTATCGTAAGTTCATCTTTCGTACAGATTTAATTGTGAAATGATAAAAGTTAAAACCATGATTTCATATGCAGGCACAGCCAAACTCGTCTTTGTTCTATAAAACAAAAGAATTACATTCACCTATTTTTGAAGCGGTAAACACAGTGTAAGTACGTCGTATATTTAATCGAGAGAGAAAATTAGAAATTACATCAACGTGATTCGAAATATATTTATCGTGATAAAGTTTCGAATAAAGTTGTTACTGGGTTATCTTGGGTCAAAAACTAGGTACATCATATGAAATCCTTGTTGACACTGTATAGGCAATATTTTCAACCTTATCTGATAAAACCTATATTCTTCATAAAGTCTACCACCAAGTAGAGATATTTGCTATGTTATCTGTATAAAAACTTGATAGAATGCCTGATTGTGACAGCCAGTTAAAGTTCAAAACTTGGTTATCTAGGGTCATAAATCTGTCCAAAACATTACAAATCTTGTGAACTGTAGAAGAGTCACAATTTCTAGTGTTTTCTACCTGACTGTACTCGCCTATTTTCGAATTAAAATGGGAAACATATAAATAGGCTGCAGCCTTCCGTCCGTCCTTTCGTGTCCGGCAATAATTCTGCCATCCATGAAGGGATTTTGAAATAACTTGGTATAGATGTTCATCATAGCCTTTGAAAGTACATACGTATTACATAGCTTTCCAGATATGTTTAAACTTCATAATGTCTTCTTGAATTATATAATGTATATTTATGATTTATATACATAGTTAGTACGTTGTCCGAATATTTAAAAGATGCTGTATTGGCATGCAATATGTTTAGTGAAAAATATCATTAGGCGGGGGACGCTGGCAACTCTGTAACAAATAATTGTATTTCTAAAACTTGAATGGAATGTTTATCTTTATGTTTAGGAAATAAAAGTTCTATTTCTAACTGGGATATCAGCTGACTCCAAGGTTGAAATATAAGTCACTGGAACCAGTCATAGAAACACATTTACGACTACTTTAACAATCCTATATATACGCAAATTGGTTCAGATAGGTATCCTTTAAACCTATGAAATATACAGAGATACAGATTCTTCAGTATTCTTTGTCAGGAATGTTTAATCACTGTTGAAACTGGTTACCAAGTAGCGTTTGCGGAGGTATATATGCCATGTATTGTATACATAACGGAAAAATGCACCATTAGCGGATAGAAGGCATTATAGATCTTATATCTTTACTTCTGCAAGACAAATTATTAGAATGTTTTATTATTTATACAAGTTTTTCTTAAATAATCCCGAAACCACTGCCAAAGGATACAAAATGTTACAGAAAAGGAGAGAAAATGTACAATAAATACAATGAAATTAAGCATTTTATCATATATCTCAATATTTCAATAGAAAGTATACAGTAAACACTTTTTTATGTGTAAAATACTTTGTATTTGTTCATAGTTCTGCCATAGCCTTATCAAGCATATTGTGGTTATTGGATAAGCAGATTGAGATATACCAAATGGCAATGAGTTCCAAATACACTATCAACACCAAAACCATAATAGAGAAAAACGTTTTGAATAATTTATTCTTTTTTCTTATTTCAAAACAATCAGATGAGTGTCACATTGAAACGTTATGTTCACGACTTTCCCGTGCTGGAAGTTTATCCTCGTGTACATTACTTCTACAGACGGTTTAAAGATCTACTTACCAGATACAAACGAGTTGAAGGTAAGCATTTTCTTTATATATTCAATCTCACTAACATCAGGAGTATCACTTGTTCCATTTATAAGACATTCCGCATATTTTATGAATGATGGCTGCTCAATGCTCTCAGACAATTGATTGTGGTTTTGACAATTCAGCATATGTCTTTTCCTTTTTGTGAAAAGTACGCTACATACTGCGATTCAGTTAGAAATGTTTTGTTTATTTTATGTCTTTATTGTGTTGTTTCATAAGTGGTATTTCAATAAAATAAAATTGTTTATCAACCACTGCATTAGAGTTTCTTCAAACAAACTCAGGTTTTAATTTACTTACTCTGCATTCAGCGTTTATGTGAAAAGCAAAGATTTTTTAATGTATATCTAGATGCACTACCAAAATGTTTTCACGATGCAATGTTGATGTCGGGGCTGGACCAATTGAAAGAAAATCTGGAATGCGGTGTAAGGGTTTACGTGATAGGACACCATGATATCGATGACAGTAAGCTGGTGTTCTCTAGCCCTTCTCCCCGAAATCAAAAGGAAACATTTGCAGAACCAGGAATTTCAGTGACTGTATGGCACATCAGCCTTGGAAATTTTGGCAAGAAAGAATTACAGGTATATAAAAATTGTTACAGATTTTTTTATTCCAAGAACCGTTATCTACGTATGTATACAATGCCATGATTACACAAAAACCAATTACTGATTTTGTGGTGTCGCACTTGTTGTTTGTGACTCCAAATCCACATGTTCATTTCAATGAAGGGTAGCAAAATTTCTTTTTTTTACTATCATGGTTATTAAATTTTTCCACATGACAATTGTCTTTCGACAGAGTATAATCCTCAGCATATTTATATAGGGTAACGTACGGTAAGGAAAATGTCACTAAATCTCTAAGAATGTAACTATGTTTAGTTGTAGGGAAGTGTGATGTTTGTCCTTAAAATAAGGGTAAACACATGTATGTCACCTTCGTTATTAATAGTACAATATAAAAGTCTTAAAAACCCATATACCTACACTTTTTGAAGAAATGGTAAGGCGACACTTTCCACTGAAGTGTATGATATTTTCTTCGTCTCTGCTGGCTTCATTGAAAGAGATGTTTCCATCATGTGTTTGCACATTAACTTTTACTCCCTTCTGTTCAGAATCATCCCTTCCCAACTGTTGGCAACGTAGTTCTTTATCCGCAAATTCCAGCCATTGGTCATAATTTGCCGATAGATAGAGAAATAAAATGTTGCCTGTTCATGTTTCTTTGACCAAACTCTAGCTTTATATTGGGGATGTTTTGAGGCACACGTAGCAAATTGTTTTTCACATGCTCCCTCTTCCAGTATAGCAGTATAGTTTGAAAATCATTTACGTACGTTTTCCCCGAGGGACATGGAGGGCCCAGCTGGTTGTTAAATTTTTCCGACATATAATGCCACAAAAAGTGTAACTATGTTTGATCAACACTTTATAAGAACTGCTCCAGTTAGAGAGCTATTATACGTCCCTTTTTACTGGCGTAATGAAAGGAATATCTTTTTACCCATGGAAGTGCATACCTTATGATTGTTGTATTTCTGTGTATTTGTTTAGATGTGTCTTTGTTGTTTGTCTTGTTACAGTTTCATCACATCATTTCTTGATGCCTTAAAATATTGTTTTGAAGTATCTGAATGTTCTCTTAGGTGACTGACCATACTTTTGATACCTTTAATAATCGTTAAACTAAATTAAGGTTCTCTGAAGTACATCAGTGACAGTGGTCAGCATCAACAAAGTAAAATATCGTGTTACTCTTGATTTAAAGAAATATCAAATGTGTTTTAACTTGTAAAATCATTATATGCCATACATACATTCGTGTAGTATATGTAGTAAAATGCAGCGTCTTTTATGTTCTTGTGATCAAAGGAGATACTTTAATCTATTTTTAACCATTTTTCAGGACATCACATCTCCTTTTAAAACTGTTAGCGCATATACGAAAAGGCTAGGATTGAACGATATTATTTTCATCAAGTGTGACGTAAGCCAACAGTACTCGAAGGAAGAAATTACTGAAATCCGCAACACCATTTTTGATGTACTTTACGATGATACGTCAGAGATTCGTTTTCACCCAAAAGACATTTTAATCGACTATGATGATAGTGACCTGAATACAGAGATCTCCGACAAGCTAGAGGAAATTATTGCTGATGGCTTCTCGAATATATATTCCAATCTTAAGAGGTTCGAGTCTGTAACCAGTGAAAGTAGTTTAGAAAACACGAATGTACTGGAGATCGACACAGTAGTTGTGTCTATAAAGGAGTTTCTTCGAAGTGCTCGTAATATTGTAGAAGTAGAGGTGACTGAAGAAACAGAAGAAAAGGCATGTGGTGAAATTCTTCAACATCTGCTCCACTCTTTGTGTCATGTGATTAAATGCACACTAGTAAATCCCTTAGCAAAAAAGATTGGCCTCAAGACGTGGATATGCAATGGTCTGCTGCATGAGATACAATTCGAGGAAGCTTTGGTCGAAGCTGTCTCAAGAAATACACGACATCATTTAAGAAAGCTGGCATCAGCTACGTATAAAGCTAGATGCGATGGAATCAGATTTACCCGGAAATGTTACATATTCGATTTCATTTGTTTCCTTCTACAAACAGAAATGAAACCTGTCGTTGAAAAAGCTGAAAAGAAACTTATTTCAATGCAGCGCGTTTCAACAGTCATCCGGAGAATGGCATTCGAAACATATGGCTACTTGAGACAGACAAATATTGACAGTCCTGAGCAAACTAACCTTGCGCCGGCGAAGTTTCCTGACGTACTTAGAAAGGATTTATTACAGTAAGTAAATTCACTGTGGTTTTTCTTGTTGCGCCTTTCCCTTGCTTTTGATAACAGTGAACATTCACAGGCAAAGTAGTTTTTACTCCTTATATCGTCGGTCAGGATTTGTGTTTCAACACTCTTTTGCCTTTTTGTTATGACTTTTACTATGAATCTGCAAAAAAAATTTCTGTATTAAAAGTATTGCAATATATACAATTTTGCCAAGTTACCATCACAAAAACAGGGTTTCCGAAGGCATGTTAATGGGCAGTAATTGAGACAAGAATGTTCATGTAAATTCACTGTCCAGAGCAAATTTACTTGATTTTTTCAAGTTTGTACAGTTTTGAATATACAAGCTGTGTGAAACTATATGTGCAAGTGTTTCTCACATCCCGTGTCAAAGCCCGCCCGCTTAGCTCAGTAGGTAAGAGCGTTGGTCTACGGATCGCAGGGTCGCGAGTTCGATCCTCGGGCGGGGCGTATGTTCTCCGTGACTATTTGATAAAAGACATTGTGTCTGAAATCATTAGTCCTCCACCTCTGATTCATGTGGGGAAGTTGGCAGTTACTTGCGGAGAACAGGTTTGTACTGGTACAGAATCCAGGAACACTGATTAGGTTAACTGCCCGCCGTTACATGACTGAAATACTGTTGAAAAACGGCGTTAAACCCAAAACAAAAAACAAACATCCCGTGTCATGAAATGGGATGTAGTCTAACATTGTGCAATAAGAAATAGGGGTTTTTAGTTCAGCGGTGGCATTTTTAATGAATATAGTGTACTATATAGAAAGAATAATTTCAGCGTAAAAGCACAATGCATTATTAAATGTAATCAAAGATGTACAAAACAATGAGAACGAGCTTTCTTGACACCCTGTATTATACAGTGTTTTTTGAATTATGTCTTTTTTCTGTAGTATTCCAGGGGTGTATGGTTTAGGTACCATATACGGTGAGCTTGAGATTCATCTAGATAGAGAAACAATGAAAACCTCGACAGATTCTTCTAGCGGTACAGAAGAACAACCATCTAAATCAAAAGATGATGCAGACGCAAAAAAACAGCCCTGTTCAGAAGTATTTGACAAAAAACAAACAACAAGACTGAAGTCAGACATTGCCAAAACATTGCATAAACATCAGTATCGCAGTCGATACTCGATCAAATATGTCCAAAATAAACCTAGAGAAGCGGCTGCTAATTATGAGCCTAGTGATAAATTGCTTCGTCAAGGAAGAAAGGGATTTGGGACTCTTGGAGGATTTATCTGTAGTGCAGATGGAAAACTCTACGGCCTTACATGTGGTCATGTTGTCGGCGAAAATATAGACATCTTAATCGATAAAAGCGAACAAGAGCTATTAAGCAGCTGTTCAAAAGCAGTCATTCATGGTGATGGGCATCTTAAACATATAGATATTGCTGCTTTGGAGATACTTCCTTCGTTACAATCTGAATGTAAAAGATCTTTAGAAAGAAGTTCTGAGCGCATAACAAAAGTCAAACTGGCTGAAGACCATCCGGAACAAATGATCGGAAACACTGTTTACAAGTTTGGTGCAGCAACTGGCAGAACCACCGGTTTTATCGTCTCAATAGATTACAGCGTATTAGGTATGGATACTAAAGACTATTTAGTCATGATAGACACAGTTCCTGACATTCCAAGTGGTTTCAGCGAAGACTTCAGCTCTCTAACCACTAAGGAGGACGATCGACCGCCCCAAACTCTTGAAGAAGAAGAAGGAAATAATACGGCTATGGAAACTGATAACACAACGCTGAATGAAACATCAAAAGATGAGGCACGTAGTGATGCAGATGCTGATGAAGAGAAAATGGACATGGAGTTTTGTTCAAGTCCATCACAAAGCAATTATGATAACAGTTCATTAGAGCAAGGTTGTTCCGCAAACAAAAAGATAAAATTGGATGGCGGAAAATCATCTGAGACTAAAATGAAATATTGTGAGGGCAATAATACGCTTGTCCAAAAGAACGGAAATTCTGGCATTGAAGGAGAAAGTTTTCTACAGGTTAGAGGTACAAACGGTGCTGATGAGGAACAAAAGAAAGACATACATTTATCTCTTCGTGAAAATGTAAATAACCGACTTGGAAGTGACGCAATTTTCCGTCATCCTCTCGTATATGTTCGACGCAATACTTGCAATCTAGGATCTGCTTCATCGGATTCAAATGAATATGGAACACCCGATGAAGTGTTTGCAAAGGGAGGAGACAGTGGCTCAATTATATGTGTACCTGAACCAACTCGTAGCAAACTTGATTGTTTAGCTTTGTCGATGCTTTTTGCTGGTGACTTTAAGATTGATGGTGATGAAAGTCTGAAATGCTTGTCATTCAAATTGAATGTAGGCTTGCATGCGCTGATGCAAAGGCATCATTTGGACTTTTGAATGTTAACAGTAAGATACAGGATATGTCGTAATTAAACGTTACGGCAAATCATCAATGGTTATTCATTGAAATACATCTCTAACAGCCTTACCATGTTTTCAAAGCTAACAGAAACAGATACATGTATCATTAAAGAAAAAAAATAAATGAGAGAAAAAGTTCTTCGACTGACACAGTTATGATGAAAAGGAAAACAAATATAATGACAATAACAAAAGTGATGTGTAAAACAGGGGATTTAAATTGTAAATACCGGTATATGATAATAATATACACAGTGAGCTAGTTCTTGGAAAAAATAATTTGTTAAATCTGTTCCCTAGGAGCTTATAAAGAATGCTCTATAAGTAAATATGAAAATTGCAATCAAAACTTAAAGGGAGACAATAAAGGTTGAAAATTTAAAATAGATATTATTGTTAGGAATATGCGAGTCAAAATACAAATGATTCAGTGCACTAAGGTCATAAATCTATATATTAGGTGATAACATTGGGCCAATGTATGATTTATTCCAACTGTATTTTCAAGACGGGTAATATTAGTTACACTGCTTGTTGGTGACAGGATACGGGATATACGCTGTTGAGGAAATCCATATCAGGCGAGAGCGTAGCTCGAGCCTGATATGGATTTTCGAGACAGCGTATATCCCGTATCCTGTCACCAACAAGCAGTGTAACGATTTTATCTTGCCGACTACCTTTTCCATCCTCGCTGTACTGACTGACACAATTTTTATATTAATAAAGCTACTTACAGTGCAGACTGGAATCCTGAAATCTTCCCTGGTTTTCATGCTTTGATTATAGTTGATTAACACCAGCCATAAAATGAAAAATGAACTGTATTTTGACAGAATCACAAAACACAGAAGCTCATTTATACAGGTTATGAACTGGTTTTGAAACACTTTTACGTTCCATCCTTTCGAAAAATCATCAGATTAGACGATGTCAGAAATGTCTTAAACTTCCGCTTTAGTCCCGTTTCCTGTTAATTCCTTTATCTTGCAGGTAGATTAAATGATCCTACAACAAACTGCTGTCTTACAAATGTGTTAATTCCTTTGCTTTACGATGATTTTACTAAAACAACATAATTTTCAACCTTTCAACGGTCAAGGTCAATCGCGGCCGTGCCATACAGAGTTACTGTTCTTCTATATAATTTCCACTCACTTCACGAACCTAAATTAGGTTGGAAAACTAAGAGCGGCAAGAAAACACTATTTTTTTTATCTCGGAAATGATATCTATAGTTTGGGCTTATAATCTGACTTGTTTTAATTACCCTAGCGATGCGGCAGCCATTTTGTTTTTAATCAAAATTCATATCTGTAATGTACTAGCAGGATATGGAATATATCCTGTCTCCACGTGACGTCTTTTGACCAATAGAAATGCAAGAATCTTGTAGGAGGCGAGATAAAACTATATATTAAGCAGAAGTTTTGGAGCATATATGATGAATTAATCCATTGTTTACATTTACAGATGCGAAATAACTGAAACCATAGAGTTGTATATCTTCAATATGTTTTGTTCCGCTGTATCATATCATGTGTTATATGATTTTAAATTGTTGATATACCGTGCCATTGTTACAAATGTATTCACATTTTGCCCATTTAGTGGCGCTATACATTAAGGGACAGTTGTTTGAATTACAAAGTTAATCAACAGATCTGTCTTTTCCAATGCTGAATTTGTTTTGATAGCTTAAAAAGAGAAGAAGCCATTAGCTCTCTCTTTATACAAAGTTTCTCAATGCAACACTTTTGCAATCAGTATGTTGATATGTTAGAAACAGTGCTAAAAATTGATCATTTTTTTTACAAAACCTTCTATGGTACATAATTGTACCGAAATATATTTTAATTATAATTATCATATATATAATGTACAATTAGTATTAAACATGGACAATCACATTTTAGCAATATACTGTGACATATTTCAGTATTTTTATATATCATGTTAGAGACCAAAAAATAAGGACCAAAAAATAAACTGTTACATTTAGTTAGATATCTATTGGAAATACATATTTTATTAATTTTTAATGAAATTTTGTAATTATCTTCCTTTGATACATGGGTTTTCAAAACAGTTTCTTTTTATTTCAATATAATTTCAATTTTTACATTTGCATTAGATGGATATTTGGGTAAATTAACTACCTGACACAAAAGGCGAGTTTTAAAAGAGAAATCATCTATATTCAATCTATCTTGGTTACGCAACCAAGATAGACAAAGGGAGGTAATAATATCTTTATAAACCATTTTGTCTCATGCGTTTTGGCAAAATATATACCTGTCCATGCAACTTTTTGACAACTTTAATTCAAAAGTGCTTATATTCATATTATTCATTCGGCAAAATATGTTCGTTGAATTCATATGTATGCTAAAACTAACGCTTGGTTGGGCAACTAGGATACACAAATTAAATTTTGAAAATACTTTCAATAAAAACCTGGCGTGTATTAAGAACTTGGTGAACACAATTAAGAGTAAACTAACAGTAAGTAAAGTTTCGAAGAAATCCTTTGGTGGGTCAAAATCTGATTAACAACCTTTAACGTTTCTTAGTCTCCTTTCAGCAAGGCTTAAGAGCCTCTTTTAGAATTTATTTTATAATATGAAGCGGATTTTTTTTTTGTCACTTCCTATCTATAAAAAACATTTTAACACGGTGTAATCTGTTTTCATCTCATCGTCTTTGTATCTAAACCAGTAGGCTGAATCAGCCTGTTAGAATACCCATAAATATTTATATACACTATTATGTTATATATCTATAGAACCAAAAAGAACGTTGATTTTCGTATAAACAACATCAGCGCCACAATATCAAACGGTGACCCTTCCTGTCAGATTGCGCGTACAGTCTCGCTGCGTTTACGAAGCAACAGAACCAAAACGGGTCCATTCGAAAAGTATCAAAAGTGCAAACATCTTTAAAGACAGCTGTTTTATCTGTCATTAACCTAAGATTTAAAGCATTATGGATCTTTAAGAAAATATGAATGTTATGCACACGATTGGTATACTTAAACCTAAGGAAAAACGGCTAATTATAGGTTTCGTGTTGTATTATACGAATATGATCATTTGTTTATTGTTTTATGATTGTATATTCACTATTGCCATGCGTTCATACTGTATATGTTGAATATTTACTAACTTGAGGTTGAATGAAAATAATACTTTTCAACAATCTTTTACCTGTATTGTTTCCTCTGATATAGACTGGTATCAGACTATTTTGAAGAAACTTTTTTGCGGACTGTGGCAGCAATAAAGGTAAATACGGTCACGTGGAACAAAGGTAACATGTGTATGATTGTTTTGCAAAAAATAAAAAAGTAATAAAATTGTGAAATCATACAAAATTTACACGTGCTACTTTTATTTGTTTTTTAGGGGGAAGGGGTGGGTGGGGCGTGGTCGGGTTGAATATATTCGCGAAACCAAAACAAAAAAGATCGTGAAATGTCGAAGACGGTTATGGAGACATAGAATTTTTTTTATTTCAATTCGTGTTTACGACATAATTATCTCCTGCACGCGAAATATTATCCCGTGGCGTAGACATAGTATCTCATGTCATGTCATGACATAATTAACTATATTCCCACGACATCTTATCTCGTGGCCGCAAGATGAATTCCGTGGCCACGAGAAAAATCAACATGCAGAAATTTTACATGGTTTATTATGACCCTTGAATTACTCAACATTTCAATGTGACAGTTTCTGCTCTCTAACTCAAGCGATTCACCAAATTTTGTCGCAATATTTATGGGCCAAGTGGTATACAAGCCGATTGTAGTCTCAGTCACTATTGAATCTTTGCCATTGAGTTCCTAAAATTGGTTAAATTTGACAGTGACATTTCTGACCTTTTTTATCAACACTGGATAACAACTACTCAAGTTACACTGTTTTCCTTATATTTTAGAGGGTATTTTGTAAAAGCAAAGCTTTTTGTTACATTATCGTATTGATTAGCGAGTATATTCAATAATGAAAATATATTTCTTTGCTTCGCTCGAGGTATTTACTTTACTGTAGCGTTTGCAAACCATCTGAACAAGATGTCAATTTTTAGCTCACCTGAGCACGAAGTGATCAATATGAGCTATTTTTACCGGTCATTGTAAAAAAAAATAGTGTAAATATTGTCATTGTGTCAAATTAATCTAAATAACACAATACCTTATTTTGAAAGAAAAGAAAAACACTACTTAAGTTATTTTGCATATCTTAAGCTTTACCAATTAGGGCGGATTAAGTCTCACATTATTTCCAGGTATAGGTATACATTGTTTCCAGTAAGTTCCTTGTATTTTTTCAATTCGTGGTCTTCGGCTATAATGAGGTTTGGCGGGGCGACATAGCGAGTGGCACAAATATGCCACCGCACGTACTATAAAAAATAGCAGTTACTATTTTAAGACGCCTATTTTAAGACGCCTCATATTTATTTTTAACATTGGTTTTACCTAAGCTATCTATTTTTACTACTATAATCTGGTATCCTATATCATGGACCGAAGGTGGATACGCGTTATTACAGTTAAGATCTTTAGGCTGGAACCTACGGATTCGCAGAATGACTGTAATAAAATACGAAGAAACAAAATGGAAGAAAAGGATTTACATTTAAATGAAATCAACTTTTAGTGAAAAGATAAAAGAAAGGTATGGTTTTTAAGTTTGCCTTGAAAAATGTAGTATCTTAACAGTTTAACGCATTTTATAACATTATGTCGAATTATAAGCAGTCCAGAATAAAGAATTGGGAAAACTGGGCTTTAATGAAAATATACTCTGACTTAAAGTGTTTACGCTTATAGTACTGTAACATAAGAAACCAAAACTTAAATGCTTGAATGATTAAACGATTAAACCAAATAAATCTTTAAGCCCTTCCTTATGTGGGGCCGACGTTTGATCTAAATATAGATATGTGTTTTTCCAGTTTCGATAGTATGTGTTAATTGTGAAAAAGGTAAGAATTTTAATAAATATTTAAAGATATTTTTTCCATATTTACAGTTTTGCAGGTGCATCATTTGTTTTTTTGAAAATGCATAAAGGAGAATACTCGTATATTCTAGCTAAATTATAGATTGTAAAAACCTTGTATTAATGCGGTTTCATTCTCGTGTTTTGGCAAAATGGCCTACATAAACACTAACGTTACCATACACTTTAGAAAATTTACACCCATCTAAACATTAATTTAAGCTCGCCTAAACCGAGCTATTAGTATAGGCGGATGATTTGTCATTCGTTGTCCACAATTTATTCGTTTACACTCTAGAGGTTAGTTTTTATTTGCCCTATCTTAATATCGCTTAGTCGAAATATTTAAGAATTTGAAACTGGTTGATCTCGGGTCAAAAAAAAGTCACTGAGTCAAATCATAGGAAAACCTTGGTGACACTGTAGATGCAATATGACATGTGAAAAAAAGCTTTTAGAAGCTGCTGCAGCATCGGAATCAAACAAGAATATTAGCAAGCTCAGTTTGATTGAATCTGGTGAGAGGAGGTAATGAAATGTGCAACACCACTTACACCCCTTAGATGCAACATTGAATATTTTCCATGATCCCAAAGGACCAGGCAAAATAACAACACTGGGTCTTAGAACGAGTAGACTGTTTTACAACCGCAACACGACGCTTGTTATACTGGTCAGGCTACTGTCGAACTTGACTTGTCTCTGTCTTTGATTTTTTTAATAGTCAAGCAAGCACATGCAACTATAGCTAGGCTATTCAACATGCATTTTCAATATGCAGAGGCATTGGCATAATTATGTGGAAAACACAGATATCTAATCTATGTCTTTCAATCGCTTTTATAACAGTTAAATCTTTTATATCCCTACCCCCCCCCGCCCCCCCCCCCCACCCTCCACCCCCGCCGCTCTCACACACTTCCTCCTACTAGCTTTCACTCACCCGTTGTCCTTTCGACACAACCCAAGAAAAATATATAATTATCATTTTGTTACAGGTCATACACAAATTGATGCCTCCTGTTGTTGCTTTTTCATATCCTTCAATAATATCCAGCCTAATTTCATCCCCATGCAGTACATCTTCTGCTAAAACGAATACACGTTTGTAATGTTTCTTACAGTACCCCATACACACCACCCCAAAAGTTTCTACACCCACTAATCACACTACCCCCTCCCTCGTCCCCTTCTTCAAAAGGAAAACAAACAAAAGGAGCAAACAACACAAAACTTGTTTATTGTTTAATTTTAGTGCAAGTTATAGACTAGACTGTCTATTAGGGAAATCAGCATGAGCTGCATTAGAACCACTTCTAGTTAGTTATAACTACTTAAATGTTGTTATGGTTGCGTAGTGGCCTGTTACATGGGCGGCTAGGGTTCAATACTCCGACGACCCATTTCTTTTCAGTGAAAATGTTTGAGATGTTATTTTATTTTAATATTTCTCGATCATTCTTGTCATGCGCATGTAAATTTCATTTTAATGCAAAATATCATTCTTAATTTGTCATTAGCGGTAAGTTTCGCCAGGTGTGTCAGCAGATTCCTGGAGTCAGAGTCCGCAGTACAAAGTTTACTAGTCAAGGATTAGATATTACAGTTATTACTTTTTTATTTGCATACTATTCGGCCCATTGATCGTTTATGCTATAATTTAAAATATTTTAAAAGGCATCAGATGTCCATATTGTTTCATTTTACCAATATCTCATGAGAATGTATGGATTCACATAACGCAAATTTAAAAGAATAAGATACTAAAAATATGACTCTGGCAGATATCGAACCCGCAACTACATAATGCAATCATCACGATGTTCATACTTGCCTGTGCTATCACGGCTATTTGGACAGTATATATTTATATATGGGCCTTTACATGGGAAAACCTGTATAAGTGACAAAAATTGAAAATTGAGATAACAAAATATTCATAAAAAACATTCTTTAACCTTTCAAATATGAAAATTTGAAGTAATTGCCTAATAGTGACTAATGTCTAATAGTGACAGCTCTTGTTTATATATATATTTGTGTTGCTTCTTGTAAAACTTACTGAATTATACTGATTTTTAAACATTACCTAAAATAACCGTTCCGTTATCTGAAGTGCAAATCAATCGCTGACCTCAAAACCGAATATTTTATATCTATTAGCGATATTGTCTGGTTTACCTGCCTTCTTACGTACTTAATGCGTTTCTTGTTTAAATATAGATTGTTTTTTCCTAACTCGTACTACTTTTAGATAAACATTCATGACTGATGTACATTTGGGAAATGATTTCAGGCGTGTGTGTTTTAATTAATTAATTTATTATCTACTTGAATAATATTTTCAGTAGTTTATTTTCCAAGTGACTAGATATAAGAGAAAAAAATAGAAAAATATGACATACGATATGAATTTGTACGGTATTTAAATAGACAATCAATGGAAATTCTTACGCCAAAACGACGGTAGGTACCGATAAATTGTTTTGATTGACTGAATTATAGAGTAATCTACAATACAGAATTATGAAAAGGTATAAGATTAGTCACATATTTTCAGGACTCCTTATAATCATACATTTGACACAAATATATCCACATTTAGGGGCTGAGCCGGGGCTTTTAGTACTTCAAAAAATATAACGTCAAACGTGACTGTTTTGCTTTGTTTACTTCCTCTGGAATAAACCACTCTAAATAAAGACATGCGAGCGAAGCAAGCTGACAATTTCATACTTTACGCCTCTGCACTTAATGTCATGCCAATATATATCTTTGGTTCGGACACCGAAAACTTATAAACGCCGGGTCAATACTTATGGACAATAAAGTGAAAACCCGATAATTTGGTTTTGTACTTATATACAATACTTACAAAAATAGTAACATTATTTTATCATAAACAAGCAATAACTGTCGTTAGAATATAACAAACATTGTAACAGAATAGAATCAAGGATTCTGTGTTCATCTGCAACAAGATACAACGTTAAATCAAAGGAATTTAGGAGATAGCTCTTTTCAGGTCCAATCTGACGCCATACATAAATCTGTTAAAAAACGAACAAAGATTTCTGTAAAAGTCAAGCCTCGTTATTTCGTATATAAATTTTACATATTGTTGTCATATTTATAATAGCTCTGTTTTAAATGTGCTTTTCTATACTTAGATGAGTTCGGGTGTTTCGACATATCAGTGTCCGTCCTGGGAAGTCTATCCTAGGCTACATTATTTCTACGGACGATACACAGATCTTTTGACAAGATGTAAAAGAGTAACAGGTATTGTAATTTTGAAAGTATTGAAAATATAACTGTTTTAATGCCATCGTATTTCATTAAGGTTTTAATAGAATGCACTGCAGACGATATAATGTAGAAGTATTAACTCTGATATTATTTTTGATACGGTTTTAAGTATCTTACATTCTTCAGTAATTTGTATGTTAAAGTGATCAATCTTCTGGCCAGCAGTTCCCAGTTGCAAAGGCTTAACTATTTGTTCACCTGACTGCATGATATTTATTGTGAAACATTGACTGGTTGTCTTCTACCAAAGTTTTACAAATCATTCCCATTGGGTCAAACACAAAGCTGACCCCACCCAGAGCTTAGATATCTGGCATGTAGCATTTTCTAGCGATTCTCTGTCACGTTTATTATAATAATTATCCTGTGGTCAACATTGACCACGGCTTGGGTTTTACTTTTTACATGGACGATTAAAAGGAAAAAAGTTTGAAATCTTTATGAAGTCCTAAACTGATATAGTTACCATAGAGCATTGGTCCTCTACCAATTTTCGACTAACCTGAGCACAAAGTGCTCGGAATGTGCTTTTGTGACCGCTTACTGTCCGTCGTACGTCCGTCCGGCCGTCGTTCGTGTGCCACACTTTCTTTTGATAACATCTTCTCTAAAACTACTGGTATCCCTGAAACTTATAGCATCCTGCTCTGTTTTAAAATGCTTCACTCTGGCTGCTTTTAGGCGCCAGAGCTAAAAACAGAAAAAAACTATGAATGATTTTTTTTCACGACACGCTCGAAAGACCTTCATTAAACTTTGTCTTCAGCATTATAATAAGGTCGATTTCTTCTCATGAACAGCTTGGTGGATTTTCCCCAAATACGGTCTGTAGCATCATTATAAGGTCATTTAAATTTGTTGAAATGAAGATGCTTAGACCCTTTTAGGGGCGGCTATAGTTAAAAATAGAATTATCTTACATAATTCAATAATTCAACAATTCATCTCATGAAATGCTTGATAGATCTTCAGCAAACTTAATTATAGAAATACCTTTAAACAACTCCTTCTTATAAACTAATGGATGGATCTTCATTAAACTGTCTGTAACATCATTATAAGGGCTGCTTGTTAATTGTTAACGAATGGGTGCACCTTTCCCCTTAAAAGGACTGCTAGAGCTAAACATAGAAGTACCTTTATTTACTTCTTCTCATGAGCCACTGTATGCAGAACATAATATACCTTCTAAAGACCCTCGGTCCTCTTCCAAAGTTGCACACTGTCTAAACAACGAAATTCTCGTGGGCAATCTAGGGACATCATGTCACTCTTTTTTTTTCGGTTGGCCGAACAATGGGGTTCAGATGTTTTACATAGACTTATATAGGAAACAATTTATCTTCTTAATATTTCGATCCCTTGTGATTAATTAGTTGGCATGCAGCTTTGTTTAGTAACCCTTAACCAATTTTGTTCAAATTATGTCTCTGGGATCAAAGTGGCTCTTCCCTTTGGTCAATTTTTAATGTAGCAATAACGTAAAACGTCAAACCCTAGAATCTAGATAATGTGCTTTAACTGATGAACCGATCTGAGTCCGGTGATTGATATAAGGCCATCATGACCCTCTTGTTCTTTTGTGATATTTTTGAAATGCCTTATGCAATATTCATTCCTGTAAATGTTGTGTTTTATTTTGATCAGGGTTGCTTCCGAAATGTTTCCATAACGACAGAGTGATTTCGGAACTCGATGAAATACGGGATTGTTTCGAAAGTGGTGTTAGACTGAATGTGATCGGAACTGAAATTTCTTTAAATGATTTAGTTTTCTCCACACCAGAAGAATACATTGCAAAGGGATCTCCGAAAGTTGCTGTCTTCATATGTCACACTATCGTTCAAAACCTAGATCTAGAAGGACTGGAGGTAAGAGCGAAGTAGCCCGTGTACGTTTACTTGAAGTTTTTAATACAGTATATATGATATATATTTAGATTCGTGATATTGGCGCATTGTCGTCGTAGTGCATTTAGTCTAATAAATTCATATACATGTTAATAAGTTTAAATCGGATTTCCTTGTTACGATATTAATAAGAAACTGCATTATGCATGTGTCACATTCAGGTGAAGTCGTAGTTATACATCGGTATTGAAATAACGTTACTTCTATAAACTTAGTATACTATTTTGCCTGTAAAATGATACATTGTATCTCTAATGCTCTGTATGGAGTTCTCAGTGGACGATGGAATTATATGACTGTCATATTTTATTTAGGTTTTAATGGCGGTTGGAAGTAAATGTTCCATTAATGTGAGAAATTTAGGAAATTATAAAAAGACTGTACATGTCTCACTGGTTAAAATGCAAAACGTATTTTTTATGTCTTCTGCATAAAAATATTCAGTTCCCTACAAAAATGATAGAAAAAAAAAATTGATAAATGTCTATCTCTGATTGATAGTTGGAGGTCTTTTACTCCACAGAAAAACGCACATGACACTCAAATACCAGATCATGCCTATTTAGCATATTATTTTCTCATTTCAGATGACATTTTTAACTTGAAATAGCTGTAAGTTAAACCTGGTTCTTAATCCGATCATTCACCTTTCAATATTTGTATGGATTTTATAGATACAAAATGTGGAAAAGCATGTTTTGAGATAAATAATAACTTACGTCTTGTTAGTAAGTATCAAAATAAAAGACATTTTTATCTAGGAATATGTCTATTCCTAAAAACTCGCAAACCCAAATACGATTTTTGAACTTATACATGGAGATAATGGAAATCATAAAATAAAATATGCAACAAATGAAAAAAGTACTTATTTAAGAAACAGAAATATAAAAAACTGAATTGCACATTGGCAGATTGGATAGGTATGAAATAGCTACAGGAATTGAAATAAAAATACAAGGATTTGAAAACATTTATGCTTTTAGAATAAATTGATCAAGTATAGGTAGTAAAACTAAATGAAAAAAGTAAATATTTTACAAATTGGAAAAGAAAACTGCAGAGAAAAAAAGTTTTAACTTCAAATAGATGACAATTAGATGATACACCCAAAATGATACTAGAAGAAGAGAAAAAATCTATAATCTCTTATATAAAAAATATACTGTTATTTCTTCGAACAGATAAATAACCAAATAACTAATAACCGTATATATACCTCAATAATTATAATTATAGAACCTAAGATAAAACGCTTTAATAGACGAGTTTGGTTTCCAAACTAAACGTTACTGATTTTGTCATTATCACTCAGAAGAATTCTATTGATTATCATTTTATCATCACATCTATTTTCAGAATATAAATGTTTTAGCCAAACAACTAACAGAAGACTTCTCATTGAGATCAGTCAATGAAAATGTCACAATCATATCATGTGGAATCGAGAACAAACATTCTAAAGAAAAGATTGAAAACTTTAGGTCAGCAATATTTGCAACTATTCAAGAAAGTGGACTGACAGTTAAGCGTAAAAATATCTTGCTTGGATCTGAGGTAAACTGTCTCAAAAGCAAGACCTCGGAGGAATTGGAAGAGAAGATCGTGGTGGGATTTCACAAAATAAATACATATTTGGACAATTTTGATGTGGCAGGCAAAGACATCCCATCAGACGCAATTAACATTTTGGAGACTGAGATGGTTAGGAAAGCAATCCATGGATTTTTGCGCAATCCTTATAACGTTAGAGAGATAGAATGTATAACTGGAAAGGAAGACATTGACAAATTTGTTGAGTTAGCCATTTCCCGTTTGTCTCGCGTTGTAAAATGTGCAGCGGTTGGTCCGTTAGCAGAGAAACACAATCTTCAGCCTTGGGTCTGTAACGAACTGTTGCATACAATTGAGTTCGAGGAGGCTATATGTAAATCTGTTTCGAAAAACGTACGCCATCACTTGAAAAAGCTCAAAGATGCCGGACAGACTACCGATGAAAGAAAATTCAACAAATTTGATTTTCTCCTGTATCCCCTCCAGACCGATATGAAACCAGTTTTCGAAAGAACAGAAGAGAAACTATCATCTATGACTCGTCTATCAATGATAATAAGAAGATTGATCTTTGAGACCAATGGGTATTTGAAACAAACGATTGTAGATTCGGGACATCATTCGGAAAAAGAAATTATTTCGAGATATATCTCAGAGAGGCTGCGGAGGGACATTTTGAAGTAAGTATTGTTAAAATTTAAACTAAACACTTCCGAACTTTTACGTTCATTTAGATATGTTTATTTACTTTGTTGGGTTTACCGTCTCGCCGGCACAATCATAAGGCGCCTTTCCAGGTGTGATGGTAGGGGAAGACCCAGATGCCCCTCCGTGCATTATTTTCTAACGGGCGGGCACCTGGGTAGAAGTACCAACCTTCTGTAAGCCAGCTGGATGGCTTCCTTAAATGAGTCCAATGCCTTGAGAGAGGCAAGTGATTTAAAGTCAGCGGCTGCGGAGGCCCTCTTTTAGATATGTTTGATCAGTTAGCTATGCTTGCAAGTTCTAATGGGTATAGTGTTTAATAACATTTGTGCTTTCCTTATAACTTCACGGGTAATGTGCGACCTTATTTTTTAAAGAAAGTTGAAATTAAATTCTGTTTCATATATTCGTATAATTTGTTTTATAAAACTAAAATAGCAGTGACGCATGCAAAATCATTACTGTTATTTTAGCTGGCGAATTATTATATATTCTTTGTAATCTGGTGACACATTCCTAGTTAGAAGATGGTTAAAGCTAGTGACTTCGACCAGTGCTTTTTTCTCACTATTGTTGGTTTGCAAATATAATTTTCTCATATCAGGAAGTTATCGAGCTGTCTTAAGAAATATCAATGTTCTAAACAAAGTGTTAACCAGATTCTTAAATAATGTCTTTAGAAATACATGGGGTGTTCCAAAACCATTAAAGCTTTGAATTCGGTTTTCACTTATTATATATAATAAGTGAACTATTGTAAATTAAATGGAGATATTAAAGTAGAAAGCGTAGCGTAAGTAGTAATATCCCGTTTCTTTTGATCTTTCATCATGAAACCCGCTTAGCTCAATAGGGAGAGCGTCGGTCTACAGATCGCGGGGTCGTGAGTTCGACCCTCGGGCGGGGCGTATGTTCTCCGCGACGATTTGATAACAGTCACTGTGTCTGAAATCATTCGTCCTCCACCTCTAATTCATACGGGAAGTTGGTAGTTACTTGTGGAGAAAATGTTTGCACTGGTACAGAATCCAGGAACATTGGTTAGGTTAACTGCCCGCCGTTGCATGACTGAAATACTGTTGAAAAACGGCGTAAAACCCAAAACAAACAAAAACTCATCATAAAACGTTAATGTTATACATAACAAAAACATGTTGCTCTTATGACAAAAAAAAATGTTATTCATTTTTAGCCTTAGAGGTGTTTATGGCCTTGGAACTATGTACGGGAAACTTGAAATTCACCTCAGTGACACCCGAAAAAACTCACTGCCAGCAGAGAAACAGTCGGCGTCAGTCCCAATGAAATATCAAAAAGTACAAAGCTTTGACACCACAGGTCACGACCAACATAGAAGGAAAAGAACAAAGAAAAAACAAAAGGCATCTAGCGGTAAACATGAAACACCTAAAGAACCAAACACCCACTTTCGAGAAAGAAAAATTGATACAGATGAAACAGAAACCCCACCAGGAGTTAATGAACCATTGGAAAATATTCCAGAATTGAGATCGCAAATAGCTACATTGCTGCAGAAACACAATTTCCACCATCCATATACTGTTAGATATATCCAAAGTGAGCCAAAACAAATGTTCTTCTCTTTCGAACCAGGTAATACTTTATTAGGCCAAACCGGACCGTCAGAATGCAATATTGGCACTGTCGGTGCATATGCTGAGTCAAAGGATGGAAAACTTTATGGGTTAACTAGTGCACACGTGGTCGTAGGAAGTCGAAGAGCATTTATATTTAAGGAAGGAGGGAAAAATCCTTTCAGCATTCATAAGTATGTGGTCACAGGCGGCCAAGATGAATGCAGCCTTATTGATATCGCCGCCTTACAGCTTATTCCGGTTTTGCAGGAAGAATATAAAAAGTCGCTTGAAAGCAGCCACGAGCGCGTGGCAAAGGCGGAATTAGCAATGGAGTCTCCGGAAAATTTAGTAGGACTATTCGTTCATAAATATGGATCATCGACTGGCCTTACTCATGGAGTTATAATGACGGTGGACTATAGTAAACTTGGACCAAAAGCTGATGATTATATAGTGATAGTAGATCCTTTAGCAGGTAATACTCAAAATGAACTTCAGTGCTTTGTTGGAGAATTTGGGTCATTATTAGAGCCTTCTCAACAGGGTGAAAGCAGCGTACGATCTAATGAGAGAACTGATACTGAAAACCGAAATAATTCGTGCAATTTAAATCTGAAGAGAAGAGAGTTTAATATTGAACAAATAGTAAGTACATCAGAAACGCATGACTTAGATAAAGATTTGTCTCCGAACGTTTCGACAGTCGAAAAGGAGTCTGTTGTTGACACAGTCTTGAAGCAGAATCGTAGCATAAACACTTTGCGCGAAAAGGACTTAAATGTGAAACACCCAGGCTCCACAAAAACTTGTACAAGTAGCCTGTTGTATGTTAGAGACATCAATGAAACAAATAATGCCTTACGCCAAGGAAGCAGAAGTTGTAGACTAAGTGTATTTGCTGAAAAGGGTGATAGTGGTTCAGTCATTTGTACGCGAAACCTTTCACATCACGGGCCTAAGTATTTAGCTGTTTCGATGCTATCCGGAGGGGACTTTGAAATAGGTGGACATGTTGGTAAAAAATCCGTGTCTTTCATGTTGAAAGAAGGATTTAAAAAGTTGCATGCATACCATGAAATAGAGTTTTGACGTCTTGAAATTAGAAATTCTTGGAATTTGAAAAGTCCGTAATATTATGTAAAATTGATAGTAGAATTCCAGCATATCAATAACAACTAAGTAAGAAACCTCCTATGGTACCAATATACGCGACTTCTATTCTCAGAAGCTTTATCCGCAATAAAACATGCTTGTAATATTTCTCTGATAACACTTACAATACAATATTTTTCCTTTACAAGATTGTAAATATTTTGCACAGTATAACTGTTTTGTACTTTCAATAAATATTGTAAGTGTAACTACTTGGACTTTGCTGCTTACTGTTGACAAAATATGCTAGCAATTTAACAGTCTTCAGGTCAAACAACCATAATAGGTATGACTGTAAACATGTTTTGCAGATACTAATAATTCTAGTACTCTTAAACTTCAAGCGACTGGGGTGTCCAGAATATTGTTATTTGTACAAAATATAGCTATACACGTTCGTAACGAATACATTTACTTGTAGCAATACTTACAATCACTTATTTAAACGATCTGTAGCTTTCAACAACGTGAAACTGTTTACTATTCGTAGACATACATGTAGTTGCACATCTGCGTTTTCTAGAGCCGCCATCATGAAAATAAACACATGATGACATGTGCATACAGATCCATTTACAAATTTTGCGATTCATAGAGCTCATCATTATTTAGTTACATTACTTGCTGTAGATTAAACGGATAAATGATGATGATAAGATCGGGCTTATATGGGAGGCACCATTCTTAACATGCTGTTTACAAAACATTGTCAAAACATTTTTCTTTATAGAATCCTGGTCAAGTTTGAAGCTGGATTATTTTATGTCAACAACAAGGTCCTTTCAGCTCGATTGTGATTAAAGTTTCAGGCTAATTTGAACATTCTCCTGGAAAATCTAGCACGAGTGTCATATGAGAAGACGTGGTCAATACCCCAGTGTAGTTCGGACCCACGACCCCACCGGTTTAGTGGTTGACATCTTTACCACTAGACCATCGCGCCCCACAGTTTTATTTTTAACACTTCAAATGTCATAATCAGTGTCCAGTCTTAGTTAAAAGTGGCCATAATGTCTTGACTAAATACCATCTCATACAAGTTAAATGCTGGGTCGTCTCATGTCAAAGATTACGTTTCTTAGTTAAATCTTATAAAAAGACCCTATTTAACAATGTACAGACTAAGTTGATCTACCTTGTCTACATGAAAATTAGCCAGAATCTTTATCCAGTATATTAGAGAAAGACAAAACTTTACTACCTGAACTTTATCCAGTATGCTGAATGATAGAAGACAGTAGTTAACACATTGTGTGCCACATTTCTTCCTACGACTAACGTGGTCGTCATAACGTGCATGTCAATTGCGAAAATAACCTATCTGAATTCAAAATTCGTTCAGCTGTTCACCTTCCGCTGCTTTTTAACTTTACAGTCAAACAAATAGTTTAAACTATAATGCAATGTTCTTTTATAACATTTGTTGTCCAGTTTGGAAAAGAATTTTGTAACACGCCCGATTGTGTTCATAATTTTTGTGAATGAAAATTCTGGTATAATATATATATATATATATATATATATATATATATATATATATATAATGACGTCGGGCAGTACTTGCTGTCTCGTAGAGTTGGTCATCCTTGATATAATAATATAATGTTTATTATACTAAAATGAACGTTTTTTCTTCTTTCCATATCAAATATATAGTAAATGTAAAAACTAGATATTAAAGTATTTAATTTACGATGACAGCAGTTCCTTTCTTTATTCGATAACATCTTTATCAGTCTATATAACAACGCGTTTTCGCGCCACTTTTTGAATTATTATTGTGGACGTGTCACTCTCTCATACAAAATTATTCCCATCTATCTACCCCTCAATTTAACTCCATACTCCGTACGTTTAGAAAAAGGGACCCGCTTATATATTCTTTCTTTATGTTGTTATGAGCGATTGTCTCTATTACTGACAAGCTTGATGCATTTTTGTTGACTGTTGATTTGTTTTATCATAACTACATGTTAAACGACAAATTTTATTTTTTTCTAATTTTGCTAGAGTTCATGGTTTTTATAATATATTTTTTTCACATTATGTCATTAATTCTTGCTCTTCTGATATTACTTTGTCATTTATATTGTGATATGTTGATTGTTGATAAGACTTTATTGTAAGGTGTCGTTAATTTTAAAAGGCGTTAATTTAAAGATACTACCTGATTCATTGACAGAATAGATATAATGTTGATGCTTAAAAGATGAGAAACATTATCAGTGATATACATGTGATTAATGATGGTTTCTATATAAACGAGGAGTGTGATATAGTGTAGTGTCAATTTGATAGTGGCATTACAATGACATATTCAAGATACGTAATGCGTAAAACATTATCTTGATGTATGCGAGTTTTGTTGTCATATTCATGGATGTGTTTGTTTCATATTTAATGATTGACACTGTGAACTTGAGTTTAATATAATCAGTTTTGACATGCTATTAATTCATTAAATCTATGTACGACTTACTATCTCATACGTAGGGGTAAGTATCTCCTACGTAGGAGTTAGTATCTCCTACGTGGGAGTTAGTATCTCCTACGTAGAACATAGTATCTCCTACGTAGGAGTTAGTATCTCCTACGTAAGATTTAGTATCTCCTACGTGGGAGTTAGTATCTCCTACGTAGGACATAGTATCTCCTATGTAGGGCTTAGTATCTCCTACGTAGGACTTAGTATCTCCTACATGGGACATATTATCTCCTACATAGGACATAATATCTCCTACGTAGGAGATATTAAGTACTACGCAGGAGTTAATAGCTCCTACCTAGGACTTAGTATCTCCTACGTAATACTTAATATCTCCTACGTAGGACATAGTATCTGCTACGTAGGACTTAGTATCTCCTGCGTAGGAGTTAGTATCTCCTACGTAGGACATAGCATCTCCTACATAGGACTTAGTAACTCATACGTAAGGGTTCCTATTTTGCGGCGCTGCAACGTTCTGTGGTCCTACTTGCGTTTTCGGTACATGTATTAATTGAACATTGCTGGTTGACTTTTTAATTGCGTGCTGATAAAAGGCATTTATTACAATATTTAATTTATTTTCTAAACTATTTATATTCTTGTATTTTATGTGTTGTCTCGAGAAGGGGCTTAAATAAATAACTTTCCATCATCGAATTCAGTGAAATTATCTCTTAACCACTGTTTCTAACCAATAACAAAGAATGAATTTCTATAGACCTGATTGCATGACACGATTATCAGTGTTCTATAAGATTTATAGACTGGCATCAGTCGTTAGAGTCATTAAATGTAAAACATCTGGCCATAAAACCAATCCTCTCTGATACCACTTTCTGAAAAATTTTACATTATCTCTTGCCTCTGTCTCTAACGTGTTGAGATGAGCCATCAGGGAAAATGGTTTTTCTGAGAAAATATCGGTGTCAGTATGATGAAATTAATATTCTTACAGATGATTTGATGTCAACATACTTTGTAAGTCTATAAGATTTAGAAAGTTTCAACTAGTCAATTATTCTAGTCACTCTGATTAAACAAGATTGTAAAGGTTATTTCGCATAAAATTAGCTCTTATATTAAAAAAAAGTATCTACTGTGAAGAGCGATAAAGGGGAATAAATCATGTTTACCAAGTTACTCGCCCTTAATTTCTTCTCTTTAGGCATAAACTTAACAAAACAAAGGATAACCGGATTTAATGACTGAAACCTACAAATTCGCCGTGATATTCGGTAATTAAAAGATTTTACTGTCAAAAAATACTTCACTTTATTTAAATACTATTCTATTCTTCCTCTTTTTCACAACATATACAATATATAGAAGATACACACACTATGTTAAAGAAGGCAAAACCGTCGGACCACAAGTTGATTTGACATTAGTTTTTCGGAACACTATTATTGAGTGTATTCTCAGGAATAGATCACAAAATTCAGTAGGAAAAACTATATAAAACTGAGCTAAATATAGTACTGTAATTAAGAGAAAATATACAATAATTAAGACTCTTAGAGAGAGAGAGAGAGAGAGAGGTGGGGGGGGAGGGGATGGGGTAGGGGGGGGGGGGGGGGGGGGGGGGGGAGAGAGAGACACGAATATTTGAATTTCATATGAATAAAGAGACATGTGCAAGACCCACACCCCTAGCTGAAAGGTCAAGGTCACTTTTGGCCGCGACGGAACTATTTTTGTCTGTTCTAGATCGGTATTTAACCACTCGGGCGTTCAATTCTTACGCATCTGAACTCTGTCAGGGTTCCCACGGTCAGGGAAAGTCGGTGAAATTCAGGGAAATTTGGAATTGTAGGTCGAAGGTTTAGGAATCAGTTTGTAAAAAATCAGAAAGAATGTAGTAAAAGGCTATAGCTGTTCCTTAAATTTTGGTCTTCACTTAGCACTTTTACAAATATTTCTGTTAGCACTATAATGTATTCTGTATTTCATACCCAAAAGTTATAGTATATCATTAAGTCTGTTTAACAAAACTTGAATAGAATTTTGACAGAAAAATTAAGACTGTAGAACATAATTTTATAAAGCAAGCTTACATCCCTTCTGTTTGCTTTGAACAGTATTATGTTCTACGAACACTATTCTACAAACATTAATGCTGAAATGTTTAGTCCTACATGGTTGAAAAGTTATTTCATCGTAAAATGCACCGACATAAAAACTGTAGCAGTTGCTGTTCTTTTGTAATTTATGCTTACATGGAAATATTACTGAGGAATGGTCATTACACATTATTCTTTGATACTTGTTTATCTTTTTTTCTACTGCATATAAAAATCAGCGTCTTAATTTTACCCTGTCATACTGTAGAATTCAGCAAATTGAAGAACTATAAGACTAAAAGAGGTAAACTGATACTTAAGGTTGAATGGATATTAGGACAATTATTCGACATCATGACTTCAAATAATGTAAAAGGAAAATTAAACAAAAATTTATCAAAACACTGCTACTCTCTTGTATATACAAAAAGTGTCAGGAAAGTTCTTTCCAATTTGAATAATAACTCAACATTAGAAATTTCCAATTTGAATAATAACTCAACATTAGAAATAGTCGAAAACTAAGTCATGTATAGTTTTTATTCATATTAAATGATGATATGTTTACATATTGCATTTGCAGCAGTTTGGTTAATTTCAGATTTTCTTTTTGGTGAAAATATTATTTATTCTATACACTAATTTATTAACTTTTGAAAATAAACAGGCAAGTCTTCTTTAATTGATTTCATGACTGATTTTATTATTATTTTGCAAATGCAAACTGAACTGCTGTTACAGTAATGAAAAACAAATCAAATTTCTCTAACTATATTGCAGCATGTATGACTGTGTTTTTCAGGCTGCAAGTAACATTTAGATTTAGTGAGAAAATGCATTTTCGATAAAAATCATGTCTGAATAAGGACAAATTTTCACAGAATGCCATACATTCGTTTGAACTTATGCAGTAGTAAACCCAAAACATGATCATAGGTAGTTTTTCGGTGACCTTTCTTATTGTTTGTTACATCTCACTAAAATAATACAGCAATTTGTTTAACTGAAACAAATTTTCTTACAGCATGAAAGGTGGTAAAATTTAAGTGATAGGGAGGATTGAGGCCAACATTTATTGATCTATGACCAGCTAAGCTTCTGTGAATGCGGAGCGTTTTGGTCATTGAAAAATGGACTTTGGTCATGGAAAATTCAGGGAAAAGTCAGGGAATTTTATTTTGGTTATTGCATATTTTGAATTATTCCAAATGCATCCCCTTCACGTAAAAGAACTACTTGAAATCTAGATATATTCCTTAAAGTTATAAAGGAATTTATAACACTACAGTTATAAAATCTTAGACTAGATGTATATTGGGCCGTTTGGAAGATAATGCTTTGTGAAAAAGTGACATCTCTTTATGTGTCTAGCGCTTACAGAAAAAGAGAGTTCTCTTTAATTGAAAGAGATAACATTAGCTTAAAAGATCTAGCAGTGTTTTAAAGCTACCTCTGTAGGCAAACTTGCTAGCACCTTATTTAAGAGATATAGCTTGTAAACCTTAGCTCAGGGTTAACCCTAAGACTGCACTGCCTGGTGATCACTTTTGCGGACCGACTAATTATTGTACTAAAATTGACAGAGGTCCGCTATTCGAAACCTTATTTTAAGACCGATGTCGAATGTTTTATTCATTATTTAATTGCTAAAAAGAGTTTTGATGAAACTGAAATAGTTGTTATTTTGTGCACATATTGACGTCAGTTCCACCATGACTTCGTTTACGTGATATTTCGCGCAATACATTTTAAATGTATAAACTAACTCTGACTATTTTCTTATCCAGTTCCGTTGATACACAGCCCGTACGGTTTCAATTTATCATACCCGTTGATATGCCATAAATAATTAGGTCCAAGATTCAGGTACATCCGACGTTGAAGACGAGTTCTCCTTCTCTGTTCAATACCTTCTTTGTCACAAATATGCATCATCAGACGAACTGTTTCCTGTGTAGCAACATATCCCTCTTAAAGGAGTCTCTGATGCATCATCTTATATCCAAGTTGTTTGCTGGATGTCATTACATTTTCCATGACATAGAGAACAACACTAAGCTCATCACTTTTATTTATGCGTCTAAATAACTTCATACGTGACAATATCCGTTTAAGGCTTCGTAAAAACACTTTAAACCCATTTATTTTTTCAAGACAAAGTAATATTTCACGGTATTTCATACCACATGCAAAATATGTTTTTATAAAGTCATCCATGCCGTGTAGTTTTAAATTACACACGTTTCCTTACTAAATAATAGTACACACGAGTATATTGTTCCACTGCGCATGCTTATTGCTTGAGAGTCTTTTAGTCAGTGACATACGTACGAGTTACTAACTCCTACATAGGAGATACTAAGTACTACGTAGGAGATACTAAGTCCTACGTAGGAGATACTATGTCCTACGTAGGAGATACTAAGTCCTACGTAGGAGATACTCACTCCTACGTAGGAGATACTAACTCCTACGTAGTACTTAATGTCTCCTACATAGGAAGTACTATGTCCTATGTAGGAGATACTAAGTCCTACGTAGGAGATACTAAGTCCTACGTAGGAGATACTAACACCTACGTAGTACTTAATATATCCTACGTAGGAGATACTATGTCTTACGTAGGAGATACTAAATACTACGTAGGAGATAATATGTCCTACGTAGGAGATATTATGTCCTACGTAGGAGATACTAAGTCCTACGTAGGAGATACCTGTCCTACGTAGGAGATATTAAGTACTACGTAGGAGATATTAAGTCCTACGTAGGAGATACCTGTCCTACGTAGGAGATATTAAGTACTACGTAGGAGATATTAAGTCCTACGTAGGAGATACAGTAACTATGTCCTACGTAGAAGATACTACGTCCTACGTAGGAGATACTTACTCCTACATAAGAGATATTAATTCCTACGTTATGTAGGAGATAGTAAGTCGTACGTAAGACAAATTTAAATCTCTCTGCTGGCACCAGGACGCTTCCATATAACACATTACGTGTTGTGAATTCGACAATTGGTCTACCTTTCGGGGTATTTAGTGTAAATATTGTCATTGCCACAGTGTCAAATTAATAAACAATGACACTCTAACTTTTCTAAGTATTCGCATATGCACACTACAAAACACTAATATACAAACTTCACATAAGTATTTGATCTAACCTGATGCAAAATCTTAAGGATATATATGTTAAAACTTGCAGACTTAAAAAACAGCTCCAAAGCAAACATCTAAATATTTGACATTTTGTGAATGTCTAACAAAAGTTATTATAAAAGACTGTGTGAAATATATTCTAAAACCGGCCAACATAACAAGTTCACCTTGTTAAATTATGCATGTAAAACTTGTTGAAACATTAAATAGTGCGAAGCAAATGCTACAAAAACGAAAAGTAATAATCGACAACAAATGCAAAGCAATTGAGCATAAGAGCCAGAACAAATGTAACAAATCGGCAACAAATGTTCCAAAGACAACAAATGTAACAACGACGGCAACAAATATAAAGTTTTTTAATGTGAAAGTCACCTCACAAAATATTTGTCCACATTTAAATTTATAACTATTAAGAATTGTTTTCGATGAATACTTGAAATAACACTAATCGTCATTATTTTAGCGACATTATTACCATAAAAGATGATAATCGACACATTTCAGAAATGCACGAAATCTCCGTCTATTTGTTCAGAGCAGCGCGTGATTATACAGTTACCGAAATGTACCATGTTCTTGTAAGGCTAAAATAATATAATATATGCTTCATCATACTTAACCGATATAGATAATAGTACGAGAAAAGTTACTTTCAATTTCCCAATCTTTGAAGCAGCTGCATTGTAGCACCCAATATTATCACGTAACAGTCGGCAACAATTGTAAAATAATGACTTTTCAGTTCTGAACGACAACAAATGTTACAACGGCATCAACAATGTCACTCGTAGCCCTATGTTTGGAATGTAGTTATTTCATGAAGAAACACTTGTTCATTTGGTTCATGTTATTGTTTCTATGTTTGGTACATACGAGGGGCATTCAACATGTAATGTTACTCCGTATGTAGTTCCGTAACTGCTTATAATTTTTAGATGCGGTTTTCGACACATTATAGAGCAATTTATTGGCAACACAATGCTATATAAATCATAAAAATCGGTAGATTCAAAGTAAAAATATAATAATTTGAGTGAGGTGTACTCGGGTATACTGGACAATTTTATGTCCAAAATATCGAGATTGTAATATGCAATTCCTTGATTCTACTATTCAACAACTAGAACTATTGTTCAATTTTCAATTTAAACAGATAAAACAAATCATGATCTTCACAAAAACATATGAAAACTAAAACAAAAAAGTTTATAACAGTTTTAAATTGAGTGTGTTTATTTTTACTCGAAAAATGATAAGGTGAGTACAATAAGCCTCTGCAATTTTGTCAGGCGCGATAATCATCGTTTAAAAAATTATTGTATTTTAAGTTGATACTAGTATCTTAATTCTCGGTTGCGAAACTAGTTCTTACAACTTTGATTAATCGCTCTCAACACCCATTCCAGATGGAATCAACCTCGAGTTTAGAATTGTTAGTTGTGTTGTAAAATTAAAAATGCAATAAATAGTTTAAAACAAACGCAGACTCATCACAAATTGATGTACCTCGTAGAAAAATGATAGAATTTTGTGATTTTATAAGTTATTCTATTTTTCTGAGACTCTGGATGCCTAAGACAAACCTAAATTATAATTATTGTCCAGTATACCTGAGTACACCTCACTAAAATGATTATATTTTTACTTTGAATCTGCCGATTTTTATAATTTATACAGCATTGTGTTGCCAATAAATTGCTCTATAATGTGCCGAAAACTGCATCTAAAAATAACCAGCGGTTACGGAACTACATACGGAGTAACATTACATATTGAACGCCCCTCGTAATATGAAAAAAAGATCACATTTTACTTTTATCTTTTTTTGACGTAGTGCAATTTGATATAAGTTATACTATATGAATATTTATTGTTTTGTTCCTTTGTGACAACTGTTTTGTATTGATGAACGTCATACCACAATCTACATTCTGTAGAGCCTGTGACTTCTTCCAACACTGTAAATAACATGATACCGAATTTTAAAAGAAAAGAAAAACACTACTTAAATTATTTTGCATATCTTATATACCAATTAGGACGGGTTAAGCCTCACATTATTTCCAGGTATAAGTATATAATATTTCCAGTAAGTTTCTTGTATTTTTTAATTCGTGGTCGCTGGTCATATCGAGGTTTGGCGGGGTGACATAGCGAAGTGGCACAAATAAGCCACCGTACTCCTCTGTAGTCACGTATTAGCTGTTACTATTTTAAGACGCCTTAAATTTATTTTTGACATTGGTTTTACCTAAGCTATCTATTTTTACTACTGGATTACGGAAGACAAAGTGCATGGTGAGTTAATTATTTTAAATTGCCGAGTAATAATACATTAATAACTCTGGAACATTACCTTTTTGCGAACTTGTGTATTTTGTTAAAGTACATTCTGCATCAACCTTTTGGAGAAGTTATTTGATCTGGTATCCTATAATATATAAATAACATATAATGGTGCATTGTCGGAAGGGCATCCCTGTCCTTGGGGACAAAGTTCAAGTCAATTTAAAACAACGGCAATTTCCCAAAATATAGGCCTACATGACCATCTGAAAACGTGAAGAAAGCTTTACTGCGCCACGGTATGCATTAGGACACTTAGGACAGTACAGTGGACCAGGTGTCCGGGGACGCGTTATTACAGTGAAGATAGCTTATTTGGACTGATTTCGAATCACTTGCTTCTCACAGCTATAGGTTCGGTATGGTTGAAGCCATGCAGCTAGCAGACGGGAGATCAGCGGTTTAACCCAGGTATCCGTTTGTGTCTGATATAAAAGCTTAAAAAACGTCATCTGACCTATATTTGTGTCGGAGGGGCGTGACCTCTCACAACAGTCGACTTCTATTGCATTATCTAAATAAAAAAGTACATTTTGGATTGACAGGGGGTTTAAGATAAGAAATGTACATGTCAGAAATTTTGTGACTTATTTGGTACGAGTTTTATGAAATATTTGCACGAGTTCCTTCCAGAATTCCTTACACATGATAATAATTCGTTTCTCAGAAATTAAAATTTTCAATAATGGAATCATATCAACCCCTGGTACATGTCATATAGTTGTTATTCAAGTGAAAATATCTTGCGTCTACAAAATCTTTCTTCTACTGCTTCTCCCACATATATCTCATATAAAATTTCTCTTTTTAAAGGTAATAGTCCAATTCTTAAGTGCTTTAACAATGACTGAATGTAAAAAGTTTCTAAAATTGGCGTTTAACGACGAGATCTGGACTTAAAGACTTCTAACTATGTATGTATATACCACTGTGCACAATATTTGATCAGTATTATAGAAGAAAATGTAAGATTGTCGTATGTACTTTAACATTTTTTTTTCATAATAGTGACTGTGCTGAATTAATAAATGAATTGAAATTTAATATTGAGGAAGACATAAAGTGAATTAATTTAAAACGGAGTTTGGCATAACAATATATCATTCTTTGCATTTTTCTGTCATACGTTGCACTGTAAATAACAAGGCAGATAAGATTGTTAAATATTTACAAGGGATATCTGGCTCTTTTCCAATTTTTATTTGTTTAAAAACCTCCATATTTTAGATTCCTGTTGATAATTCATTTTCGGTTCAATATTTGACTATCGTAAATCATAACCCCTTGAGATTAAGCCGATATATTTTACTGCGATCGTATTGTAAATTATTATTCAGGTATGCAATATTGAAAACAATGTTAGATACATTATGCATATCATATTAAACGGATATAGCCAATACCTACATGATAATACATGTATAAGAAAATCGGGGCCAGTATGAATATGTCGGGCCGTTCCTAGAAAACCGAGTCATTATGGGAATCAAGCACTTTACATGGTTACATTGAGGGGGTCAATAGGGTGTAAAATTAAATTGACCGTTTTATTTGTCCTTTTGAAGTCGTATAGGAATTCGGTCTTCAGCATGGTCCAAAACGACTACCATCCGACATATAACAAGGCTAATATGAAACGATAAATCATTTAATCCATACATATCAAATGAGATAAACTTTACCGAATGTTGCGTTATGAGATTTTGCGTCGTCGCTTGTGGCGAGGGTTAAGCATATTTGCTGTTACAACAGCTTAATAAATAATAATGTGATTTTTAAGTATTTAAAAGTATCAAATGTATAAATATGATATACGGAGGTACCAGGGAGTCGAACTCCAATAGCAGCACATTTTACCAGCAATATACTATCATATAATCAATCGGACAAAGTTTTATATTAATGGCATAGCTGTCCACAATTTTCAGATTGATAATAACAATCTGAATAAATTAAAAACACCTTGCATCATGTAGACGTATAAGGATGTCATCTTTATTGTGTACCTCTTGCATATAATTATGTGAATGTCAAATTTATCAAATTTTAAGGGCATTTCTCAGCAAGAAACTAAATCCGTGAAATAAAAGTCTAATGTAATGAAATCACTATTACATAGAAGAAGCAAACCACAATATGGAACATAGGTATTGTTAAAATTAGCATTCTGCCGGTATGACCTGAAAAAGCTTATGATTTTATGGTCCTTCTGTCAGATAGTCAGTCACACAATAACTTAAAAGATGCAAACTTGTTTTATAAAGCTTGGCACAAAGATATAAATAATATGCAAGTCCGTTTAGTGATTGCTATGACATCAAGTAAATACACGGACTCTGCGATAACAAAAATCCATCACTATATCCTGGATAGAAGGTTATATTTGATTTATTTTGAATATTGGTACACAGAAGGCAATATAGTGAATATACACGACGTTTCATTCTGTCGTTCTGGATTGACACACTGTCTGTCTATTCCTCAGTGATAAAAGATGCTCTATGTACAATAGTTTTTTATCAAACTTGGCAAAGACATAGATGTCAATATGGAGAATTTGCAAGTCATTATATTTGCTACTGGTTTCCCAGTAGTTTCCGGACCCAAGTAGTTTTCCGGACCTTTTACATTTCGTGCTATATAGACGTTATTCCGTCGTAAAGCATCTTGGTAACAATATTATAAACTAGAGCTTTGTTGCATATACATAGCAGCGAAAACCTAGCATTACCAATTTATTTATTATTTGAATATCCCGATTGTTTTAACTTACTTCCATGTAATTGTTTACACAAGCGATTGTCAACTGCAGCGGAATTCCAGTTACAGTGCGCATGCGCAGAAATTGAGACTCCTTGAAGGTAAACATCAGTCAAGTGATGCTCCCATTTGCAGGCGATACAGTAAAAACATTCCGATGGTATTAAAATGAAAAAAAGAAAGTCAGAAAAATAGGCTTATTCACTATACTATGGCATTAGATTATCGATTAAAAATAGGAACCAAAATAGACGGGTATTTACCTACGATACCATAGATCAATCAAATGTGTCCGAGTGGTCAGGGCGTTAGACTACCAAATTTGAGACCGTTCTTGTTTTTTTTTTTTTTTTTTTTTTATTAAAGTTGTTAATTATATTAAAAAGTCTTATTTGCTTTTTTTTGTAATATTACCAGTCCGCTCAATACGTTCAGTCATTTTTAACGTGACGTTGCAAAAGTCATTCAAACGTAATTAGACGTAACTGTAATGAGCTTATTACAAATCTAGTATTTGTTAAATTCTTGAAATATACTTTTCAAATCATCATCACACGTTAGAATTATGTTTTAATTTTGAATATTTATAACGAAATCGGAAATGTTTGCTTTTACAACTGTTACAATGAAAGGTCCGGAAAACTACTCGGAATAACTGAGATATCAATGGAATTGATTGCCCCTTTTGAAGCCTCGTCTACATTGTGTTAATGAACGCAAGTACAATACGACTTCTGCGTGGTGTTTACGAAGAACCTAGCTTTTTTCTGTGAAAATTTTATGTTTCTACTATGTTTTGTTTGAAAGTTACTGGCAAAACATAGCGATTTCGGTCCGGAAACTACTAGGAAACCAGAACTTCTAAATTTGTGGTTGAATGTATCTATAATTGCCCAAGATTACCCCGGTAAGGTACTTTTTTTTATTTGTATTAAGAGTTTCTAATTTTATATATTCATGACAGTATTAATATTATGCATGATCTTTTATGCAAATAACAGTTTCGTGCTCTATCTAACGTTATAATCATTTTGCATAATTATTTTTAGATTGCAATATTGAAGATACCTTGAAAGTTCTAAATGATCACGCTGACACTTAGTAAATAGCAGTTGTTTCTCTCTTTATACTGATGAATTAATTAGTTATATGCTTTTTGTGGACATTATAAAATAATCATCGCCCATACTTGTCGCTTGGCTGTTGATAAGTTCCGTAAAGCACATTCCTATCTTAGTACAATTCGAAATAAAAGCAGAGCTGACCAAGTTTCACTGCTGTATATTATGCTGTTTTGCTGAGTATATATCATAAAGTTGTTTGGTCAAGATATTTTATAATCCTAATAATTACTATGTGTTGAAAATTTATCTCCAAGCAAGTATATCTTCAATTTGTCTTTTTGAACTTTCAGACGAGAATGAGTGTGTCAAAATTTGTACATGTATTTAATACATGGGAAGTCTACCCGCGGGTTTATCACTTCCAGAAACGATTCAAAGATGTTCACAGTAGATTCATCAACATAATGAGTGAGTTAATGTATCTACGTAGTTGATGTTAATGAAATCATATCTCATAAAATCATTTTCAAAGATTTTCACAGTAGATTCATCAACATAATGAGTGAGTTAATGTACCTACGTAGTTGATGTTTATGAAATCATATCTCATAAAATCATTTTCAAAGATTTTCACAGTAGATTCATCAGCATAATGTGTGAGTTAAAGTATCTACGTAGTTGATATCTCATAAAATCAATGCTTACATTCATAAAGTATTAACAATCAATGTTCAGTTAACATTAGAACCCAATATTGCAAAAAGCAAGCAGTTATCAAAGTATTTCAAATTGTGGTACATGCTCTGTGCTATTGCTAATGGCAACGTAAAATACATGTTGTTTTTTTCTTCTTTTTTTCATACAAGTATTCTTGCTGTCAGAATATTCATATAGACCTGTTTGGTACCATTATTTATAAAGGTCGAAGAATCAGTTTTGCAACATGCAATTTTACATACATGAAACTGCGTCTGGGCATTGTTAAGCTGATGTTGTAGAAGTTAGATAGAGTTTTAAATTAATAGAATTTTATGTTACAAATATTCGTTATCAAAACAGACTATTCAGACATGATTTTACATTTTGTGCTGGTCAACCATTAAACTACTTTCTTGAATCTTTTGGTCAATTTGTTAAGACATATTTTGTTGCGCTAATCCTCTTCAATCATAATTGTGCATACATTGATAATATGTTAGTGTATGTTTCATATAAAATTAAAGCCACTGATGCATATTAATTTTTAGATAAAGGACCATATACATCTCTGTTAGTTGATTCGTTATTGTTTGACAAATTAAAAGACCTGAGATGTATGCTAGAAAACCATCTTGAGGTGTGTGTCTTTGGCCGAGAAAATATTGAGCAGGAATCGTTAGTTGTAACAACAGAGCCACTTCAGCGTTTGTCGCAAGATATCACCTTACTTCGGCAAGAGAGGAGTTATGAGGCAACAGCTACAGACCCCCCTGTTATGCGTGTTGATGTAGCATATGCAAAGATTAATAATTTTGGACATGAAGGACTGATGGTACGTACTAGAATGTTTACCGTTAAAGTATTGCACTTTAAGCACAAAACAAACCCTATTATGGTAATGGCGCAGTGTTATTCACATACATGTAATACGATAGCTACCAGAATCGTTTGAAGAACTAATAAAGAGTCATTCAATAATAGAACTTCTAATCAGTCCGTTTAAACTCTAAAATATTTTCCTAATATGTTTCTTTGATAGATACTGCAATATCAACAACTACAGGCCAAAATCATTACTTGCATGAATTGTTGCAAAGTCCATAGTATCGCATACCTATTGTATATCATTGCAGTTCTGTTGACCCAATAACCTCTCCTGATATAGATACGTTTATTTTGCAGCCCGCCCGCTTAGCTCAGTAGGTAAGAGCGTTGGTCTACGAATCGCGGGGTCGTGAGTTCGATCCTCGGGCGGGGAGTATGTTCTCCGTGACTATTTGATAAACGACATTGTGTCTGAAATCATTAGTCCTCCACCTCTGATTCATGTGGGGAAGTTGGCAGTTAGTTTCGGAGAACAGGTTTGTACTGGTACAGAATCCAGGAACACTGGTTAGGTTAACTGCCCGCTGAAAACGGCATTAAACCCAAAACAAACAAACAGAAAACGTTTATTTTGTAAATTAATATACCTCAAATTCTGCTTTAACACTGAAACTTTTTCTTGTTCTGAAAATGCTTTATTAATTAGTCATTAAACTATTATTAAAGCATAAAAGCCCATGAAACTGTCCGCGTGTTCGTAATGTAATAACACATTTGACGTCTTAAAACTACTAGAAACAACACTTGAAGTTTCTGCTTTTTAGCACTAATCTGAATATTTTTGAGTTTGATTGTAGAATGTCTACTTTCATTCACTTCACATGGGCATCTTGGTTATGAATACCATATATCAAAATTGCTTAATGCTTAGAGATAATGATATTTATAAGTCTAAAATAGTACGTGTTACTTGTTCTGGAATTAATGTTTTTAAGAATTGTTATCACCATTTGTTTGTTACAAAGTACCATAAGTATTTTACAAAGAATTTTGTTGAAAATCTAGTATGGAAATATATTACTAAATATTATGTGACAGATGGCAGAATCTTCAAAGTGAACATACACTTCAAATTATTTTCCTGTGAAATGTGATCAGTCACACATTGTTAAGGTAGTTTACTTTTAATTTCAGGAAATCGTAGAATCCGTTAATCACCTTATTTCTGACCTAGGGAAAACAATGGCAGATTTATATCATTCACTGCTCATAGTATGTCATACGGATAAGTTATACCAAATAACTGATACTGAACAGTTTCGTTCCTGTGTTATAAAGACGATGCATGAATCGTTCGGCTTAGATCTTTCTGCTGACAATATAATCTTTGGAATAGGTAGTGAGATGCTAAGTAGCAAAATATCTCTGATCATAGAAACGCGAATCATAAATGGATTTTTCATGATGCGGGAACATTTGCAAAGCTTCTTTAGTAATAAAAGTACTATATGTTTAGGGAAAATGGACATAGTGGAGTCAGAGCAATTACTAAATGCAGTACAAGGTTTTTTGAAAGACGGATTCAGACTTGTCGACATACTAGAAGATAGTCAAAGGAAAGGCGAACCCTTTATTGAAATTGTTCTGCGCCATCTTACACGCAATATACGATGTGTCATCCTGGATCCATTGTCATCAAAGTTTAATTTGAAACCAGACCTAATCAATCAAATTGCACACGAATTGATATTTGAGGAGCAAATGAAGGAAAGCATCTCCAAAAATACGCGGTATCACCTAGGCAAACTGCAGCAACCCTGCGAAGAAAATGTTAAAGCGCTGAAAACACCTAATAAGTGGTATCGATTTCCAGGTAGAAAGTTTGCATTTATTGCATATCCTTTACGGGAAGACATTCGGCCGACCGTTTTGAAGTTGGAAGAAAGTCTGGCTTCTTTTCGGCGCAAAGTAACAACAATGAAGAAGATGATTTTTGAAATTGACGGAAACATACAGCAATCTATAGTGGGAAAAGCTGATCTAAAGAAAAGTATGAGAAACAGAGACTTAACGGACGAATTCAGGAAACGCATTTTGTCGTAAGCATTTCATATTCATTTCATTGCCCTTTCGAATACAAATTTCTCCGAACTTTATATTAATCATATCAGTTTAAAGTTAGAACAACGGAATATTGTTTGTTTCAAAACTATGTGTGTTTGATAACAGTATTGCAGTACCTGCTGTCAGTTAGATAAACTAGATATGTACTTCGATGCATAAATTAAATGTGAAAGAGTAGCGAATACAGAAATACTTTTTTCTGTCAAATCTCGTTTGCCCGGGACTGAACTATCAGTCTTTTGATTTTGAGTACTGTGGTCTATCTACTGAGCTTACTGGTGGGTATCAGTACCTTGCTAAAGTTTCAATATTTATTAATAGAATAGAAGGCGTTTATGGAACTGGAACGGTATATGGTGAGTGGGAGGTTCATGTGGAAACAGACGTAGCCAAACAACATGTGCTTGAGCTGATGGATCGATATCAAATACGCCGACCGGTCAACTTAAGAAGGGTAACCAATAAATCAAGTGTTTTAGCTGGAAATCAGGTGGAACATGGTTGGGTATTAGAGAGCGAGTGGCCATGTGAAGAGATGCGATTCAAGGCAGGTACCCTTGGTGGTTTTGCAGACAGCAATGATGGGGCATTGTATGCTTTGACTTGTGCTCATGTTGTTTATAATAACGACACGGAAGAACATTTGGTCTATATGAAGAACGGTTCAAATGACAGGAAACAATTTGCGAAAAGTCATCCAAATTTGATGATACATACTGGCACAGACCAATGTCCTTTAATGGACTTTGCTGCCGTGAAAGTACTAGAAGAAGTAGTCCCTTACTGCACAAAGTACTTCAAGGATGATGATGGTATGTTGAAAGGTGCAGAACTAGAAACCCGAGCAATAGCCGGACAACACATATATAAGTACGGTGCTGCTTCGGGCTTCACAAGTGGTATCGTGTGCAGTGACGACTACACCATCGCGGATGGAGAAGAGGATTACCTTGTCCTTATAAGTCTTCCAGCAGGAAGTCCGGATAATGAGTCGTACGCTCTTCGTGGAGATAGCGGTTCAATAAATTGTATTCCCGATGTCGAGAACAATAAAACAGTTAAGGTAGTTTCGATGCTGAGTGCTGGAGATATGAAAGTAGAGGGATTGGACGAGACTACTTGTATATCATTTCTTGTAGGAAAAGGCCTTGAAAAGTTAGGGAACATTTCCGATGGAATAGCACTAACATTGCCGTCAGTGAGCAATACATCTTCCTCGTACCGATCATTGTTTTTCTAAAGATATTAACCTGGTTTCAAACCACCAAACGAATTGATTGAGGTTAGGGATATATAGATATTTTATCTCGACCGACGGTCATTTCATTTGAATTGGCATATCACAGTAGATATCACCTCCCTTGAAAATTGCCATATAATCAGTAATGCTTTCCCGACTGACAGAATGTCGATCTATATTTAAATATTTAAGCAGTAAGCTGTTATACAACTATTTCTCCTCTTCAGTTCGATGTAAAATATTCATTCTCACGGAACATATTTTTGGTTCCAATTTTGTTTTACAAGTAACATCCTCACTTATATCGAGCATATAATTGTAATCAAATGTTTAAAATGGTCAATTTGTTCAAGTTTAGAGGCAAATAAGTATTGTTTTCCCAAATACGACACAAAGATTCTTATAAGAAATGCAACATAGAAAATTGTAGGAAAAAAAAAATCATCATCCGGCTCGTGATTAAAACAGTATTGTATTAATGAAAACTATTGACGATAGCAGATAAATGTCACACTGAGTGAGAATTGTCTCAAACATATCAGATCAGATTGTAAAAATCTTAAACGAGTGTTATCCTTATTGCGATGTTGGCGAACAGTGAAAGCGAGGTGGAGATATAGATGAAACAAAATAATTTGATTATCGTGATATGTTATATTTTTGTAATAGTGAATGCATGTTTATGATAAAACCATTTTATCACATTTTTAATTTATTTTATATAAATATAAAGGTATGATCACTTTCATTGGTATGACATTTTTCATTATCATTATATTGGCAGATAAAATTAAACCAAATTATCCAGTTTACATTATACATTCATTTTAAATATAATATATTATAATACAATACCATTTAGGAATCCGACATCTGGACAGAGCTGGCTAGAATTGACATGTCTGCTTAAACACTGTGGACAATTATATATCAGTGGGCAAGAATCCTCGACATTTATCATGAAACTTGTTTAAAAGAGGTAAAGACCCAAGGCAGGTATTATTCAATATTTGTAGCCTGTTCTGTTTCATCGGGCCATTAATAATGTCTCTCTTGCTCTGTCTTCTGCATATTTGAGTAAGTGCACAATTATCTTCTTCGTCTAGTTTATTTTTATACACTGGTTGAAATATTGTAAATCCATCATTGTAATATTTGTATTCGTTAAAAAAACTAAGACATAATATTCATCCCCAGCTTTTATTATATTTGACTGGCATATCATACAATGTAGTAGGTTGTCCCCCTTACAAATTATACGATAATCAACATTGGTCACTTTGAGCAATAGATTATATATGTAGGAAATTTATCTTCAATGATTAATTTCAAATATGTATTTTGGTTTGTGAATATTTGAGCAGATGTGTCACACAGGTGTATGGGTAAAAGCAGGATAGGATTAATGTTTGTGTCATTGATTGATCTCTAGTACTATGTCTAAACATAAATTACATTAGTTCCGACTGAAAGCTAAGTATCTTTGGAATATTGAAACATTCGACGACAGGAGAAAAACGACGTCAATAAGAATAATTGTCTTAGGAAATAGTGTAATTTGCAAGTAAGGCGATCAGTGAATGCTTGTGGGTGGGGGAGAGAATGTGTATATTTATTTTAATAAAAGACACTACTGGCAGCATGATTTCCACGTTGTACGAAGAAAGGGTGAAATTACGAGACGAACAATATCATGTCTAATCTAAAAATGAAATCCAAGCTTGAAAAAAATGATACACACAAGTTTATAATACATGTAGCATGCTTTCCATGCATGCAAAATAGTCACCCTTACAACTAAAGAAACTTTAGTTTTTATACGGCTAAATTTGATTTCATGATTGAATTGTATAAAGCACAAAAAGATGTCTGAATGGCGTACTTGATTTTTAAATATCAATGTTTATACAAAACTAAGTAACTTAGACGCTATATATAAGTAGACAGGATGAATCAGAACTAATTAAAAAAAAATGAGTTCGGATCTCAATGACACATACACCAATGCTGATAAGAAAGAATAGAAACTTGATTCATAATTAAAAATATTCTTAATACCATCATGGAAATACAAAAGAATACAGTTATTTTGTGGTGCCTCTTTAAAGAGCAAACTTCTAGGCATGTAAAGTTAAACGAAAGTACTGTTATATGATTAAGGAGGGAATACATGTATCATCACACAAACTGTTATGATCCTCGGATTTCGATGTTTAGCTGTCATTTTCTGGCGGATTTCAAAGTTTCAAAAGGAAAGAAAAGAAAGTTATCTAAATGTTTTCATTTTCTGTTACATGACAATACGGATTTCGTAATATCATAAGCTAACATAATGCTTTTTTACCTTTTTTTATGTTTTATATCTTTACAAAAATAATATTTCTATATGAATCTACAAAACAACACGATTTATATTTAAAACTGCCTACATGTTTTTTTACTTTCTATAGTTTAATATGCGAGCTTTATTTCCCTGTATTGATCAAAGCAATATATTAAGGTCAATGCAAAATCTATGACAAAAAAAAATATAGATTTAGATCATGAATGACACGACCTTAGCTAATGTAAGGGAGACGATACAATTTGAAAGGAATTGCTTTAACACAGTCAATAATTAAGGGAGAAAATTCTCGAAATTCTCATTAAAAGCTGACCTTGTTGCGTAATGCCCCTAATGCTATCATTTTAGCTCTAAAGAGAACTGGAGTTCAGGTGACGAGTCTGTATTCACACCGTATGTTTGTCCATACGAGGTATCTCTTGAAGATTTTTAAATTTTAATAAGTGAATAAGTGCTTCTTGAGTTCGAGGTCTGGCAAAGTCCAGTAAGGTACTGTTATAACTCCATCAGGTTCCATACCTAATATTTTTCCGGCCGCAGACCGGTATTGAATTCATCTTTGAAGTTTATATCTGGGGTGAAGGTCATTTAACAGCTGTACATCTTGATTGGTTTACGAATGGAATAGATAATATTTTCTTAAGGGGTGTGCAGGTGCTTTTAGCTGTATTGTTAGACAGTATGATCCGTTGCAAGGATTGTGTGGAAATAGATGAGCTTAGTGTAGCCGAGTGGCTGCTTTTTAATTTCTGAAACTTGCAGCCATCGGAAATATTTTATTTTTTCTGTGCGCACGTATTAGCTACCACGTGCGTATGTGGTAATTCACACGTTCGCGGGTGATAACTATCACGTGCGCAAGTGACAGCTATCACGTTCACACGTTATACTACCATGTGCGCATGTGATAACTAGCACGTGCGCACGTGTAAGCTGATAAATGAAAAAGCGTGAAAGATCTGCAATTTTACTAAATGGATGTCTTTCATAAGTAAGTGTTATTTATAGTTAGCTGTAATTTACGTAGTGTTTCTTGTTTTTGAAAAAAAGGCTGAAATCTCGATTAGTTTCGTTGGTAATTTTTCACGTTCGCGCGTGTCAGCTAACAACTGCGAACGTGATAGCTGTCACATGCGAACGTGTTAGCTAAGATAGTTATTACGTGCGCACGTGTTAATCAACACATTCGCACGTAGTATCTAACATGTGCGAATGTGGTGCTAACACGTGCGCACTCGATAAATAAAATGTTTCCTATGTCCCCTCTATTCCACCGTAGTATACACTGTTCTAAGACTATTTTATTTCTCGTGGATGTAGTGTCCTTTAGTATTGACCTAGCACATGTGAATATTTCATATATTTCCGTAAATTCATTTTCAATGTCCAAACATAAATAGCGATACAAATATTACATATATAATTCTTAGTTGATATTATACTGTCGCATGTGCAGGTAGCTGAGCGGCAAAGCGTTTAGCAGCCAATATCAGGGTAGTGGGTTCGAGTTTTTGGCCATACCTTTTCCCCTTAATTTCATTTGCAAACTTTCCACTTATTTGTCAAACGCACCGTGATATTTATGGTCCATTTATTAAAAGTTATCATATTCACCCGTTGTAAAAAAGTCGATTATTTAAAATATTCTAGACAAAAAGACACATTACCTGTCACAAGCGTACTAGAAAATAAATACTTTAGTTTAAGAGAAAATAAATAAAATTCATAAATATAAAACAGGTAGCGATAACAACACATTACTTTAGTTTAAAGAATTGATAACCGTGGTAACGTGGATGGCGTGACACTGATTAACAGTAAAAAATACATATATTGCTTAAAATTAACGAAAACGCTCGAAAAATATTGGCAAAGATTAATGAGTGTCTTTCATGAAATCAAATGATACAAGCATTTACACTGATTTACCCATCTCCACGAAAGTAAACTGTACATATAATTTCTGCCGAACAGTTTTACTGTAATTAATTGATAATAATTGTATGCATATTAACTAAATCAGATAGACAGCCTATGTACCCTAAGCCTGGTAATCCAGTCTGACAATTTCTAACATTTTTCTACCTGCAAACAAAGAGCTATAAAAATAAATAGATTGGCAACTTGAAAGGCATATAGAGCAAATCTCGCCAACCTCCCGTGACAAAAAACGAGATCTCGTTTACTTGAAGTGGCGCTTTCTCCACGCGCCATTTTGTATGCGAAAGCAATTATTTATCGGTAAAATAATTATCACCGTATGACCACGCTTCTTTCGATGGCAAAAAAACGTGTACTTCGTGTCTTAAGACCATTTCACATTAAACTAATTTTGTTTTAGAAGCTAACATGTATTTTAAATGTAGTTTTAAAGGTACAAATTGTAACTCCATGCTCGCCGATGTTTGTTTTTAGTAAGATAACGCCGAATCACGCTCGGACACGAGCTCACGCGAGATTACAGCCAGTTGCCATTCTGTGTATTTTATACTTCTTTGCTGCAAATTGACAATATCAGAAACTCGATGAATACCAATTAACACAAATTAGCGCAAATTAAGTGGGATCTTTAATGCATAGATATTAGGTATGATTTCTTCCGTCCAATCAGTGGAGAACACGCTTCGCGTGTTCATGTCCTGAGGCGATAACATCTGGCTCAAGTGACCGCACGCGATAATCTGTATATTGCATATTTCAGAGGGAAAGGAAGTCACGAGTAAGTACTTATTTGATTTAATATGTTTTAATTTTTAATAAACTGATTTCTTTTGTGACAAACCAGACCAGGAATCATATTTCAATTAATCGGAAACACGGGTTGCTTTTTATTGCTTTAACAAATTCAGAAGGGTCAAAAAGGTCAGTTTAATTTTGTAATCTTAATATAAAAAAGAAATTCAGAATAGCCGTTAAATAGTTCGTTCTTCATTCATTCATTCATATTTTTTCACAACTCATCATTTAACTATTATTTCATTCATTCTTTCATCCAACAGTCTACAAGGATGTCAGTCACCAAAAGTTCATGTTGCAAGTGTTTGAAATAAAAAAAAATATCGTGCAAAAATCATTTGATGAATACCATTGGGGTTAAACGAGATTAAAGTTGCAAGGCCAAAACAACTCCTGATAGAAGTTTTATTTCGTAGAAGCTAGGTAGCCGAGGCTAGCTTCTTTAAGAATGAATAAGGCGGCACGCACATTCATTCATTCGATCAAAACTGGAATCTCGGAAAAGCATTAATGAAGTTAATAATTACAATCTTTTGTATTTAGAAAATGGGTACCGGTAATTTGACAAAATAACGCTTTTTTCTAGATGGCACTTTTGAAAAAAAATTACAACATCTCTTGCCTCTGTCTAGAGAGAAAATGTTTTTCTACGAAAATATCAGTGTCAGTATGAAGAAATTAATACTATTACAGATTATTTGATCTCTACAGACTTTGTAAGTCTATGTAAGCGGTTGTGATGCGTATTATTTTTTCTAAGTATTATATCAAAACAAGGTTGGTAATAATAAAAATTCATATTATGTAGAATTTATTATTGATCTGAAAGTTTTAAGAATTTTATAGTGACCTAAAATACATACATACTACAGATCTTTTGCATTACCAACTTTTAGTAACACCTTTAAAACCGATAAAGCGGGAGAGTTTTACCTAAGAACAAATAATCCAATTTGTCGATTTCCGTACTAAGTGTTGTTGTTGTTGTAGTAACACGGGTTGGGGGGTGGGGTGAATCGATAACTTTGGTCATTATAATTTTTTATCTTATGCATTAACAGGCGAACGGTTTACTAAACGATGTACTTGAATGAAGTTTAAATTAATATTAAAGTGAAATGCGGAACAAGTCAAATATGTATATAATACTTTATTTATTGTCAAATAAAAGTAATATTTAGTAATATGAATATGGTATCTAACATATTTAAAAAACGTTACATATTATACATCTAAAACAAACATTTACTTTCAGGACCATACATTTACAAACAATAAGTAATTGCTCAGCTTAGTCTGTTATTTTAAATCGATTTTCAACGGACCATTATGACATTTTCACAAACTAAAGTTGACGATATTTCCGATTGACTGTAATTTTTTCAGTTCTCTGTTTTACTCCATTTTGCAGCTGTAAAATCTTCAAATATGACCATAAACGTCTTTTTTTTCAGTAGGGCGCAAAATGATGTACTTAACAGGTTTTCTAAGTAGCGTTTCTTTATACAACAAAAATACGGTAAAAATTGGTTGTGTTAAAATTATCTCTCCGATGATATATAATTTGTCAAGTTTAATTAGACGTCATATTGGAGGCAAACGATTTTGAACGCAAAACACTGACGTCGAGTTTCACCCGGCCAAATTTTGCGTAAAGACGCCTGTATTTATTGAAACTGCCCGATTGTTTTTTAACAATTTTGAAAAAGCGTACATGATTTCATTCACTATCGATTCCAAAAATAAAAAAGGAGAAAAATGAAGTGGGGAGGGGGGGGGGGGGGGTGTCACCGTTTAAGAATTCGATCTATTTACCATTGCGCTTCCCCTACCGCAGTAAAAATAATGATACCTTAAGTGTTTTCGTGAAATTCGGGCCAGGATCTTTACTGTTCGATATTCACTCAGTATATGCAACTCTATTAACATGTCCGAGGCTGGGTAATAGTTTTTACTGATTCCTCCGTCTGTCATAAGATTTGTGACGTGAGTGTAAAAATCATGAAAGCTAAATCCCCGACAGAAAGAAAAAAGACGATATAAAGACAGAACAAAGAAGTATAAAATATATTTTTATAGCTCTTTAGACAGAAGAAGGAAAGTGATATGTATATTACAATGCAAAAATCATAAAACTATAAAAAGTACCTATCACGTGTAGTAAGTGGGTCCACACAGCTTGAAACAACACTGACCGGATATTTCTTATCCCCAGGCAATATTGTAATAAACAATGAAATTTAAAGGGTGATTAAACATTTGACACAATTAAATTATTTTATTTTTAATGTAACTATATGCAATCTTGGGGCTAAAATAAATTTAAGAAATAACGCAATTTTTAAACGAATACTTAAAAAAGGCACTGGCCTCCAGATCGTCCGACAAGAACAAAAAATATATAATTGAGCCGTGCCATGAGAAAACCAACATAGTATGGATCGAGACCAACCTGCGCACCCGCGCAGTCTGCTCAGGATCCATGCTGTTCGCTAACAGTTTCTCTAATTCCAATAGGCTTTGAAAGCGAACAGCATGGATCCTGACCAGAGTGCACGGATGCGCAGGCTGGTCTCGATCCATGCTGGTGGTAAACCCACTATGTTGGTTTTCTCATGACACGGCATTATATTTTTTTAGATATATGGAAATTAATGGTGTATATACTACGTATACTGACAGACTATAATGTTGCGGAAACACATGAGAATTAGGTGTTTTAACTAATTTTTACGATAAAAATTGTATATTTAACGCGCATTAAACACTAAACCCTCAATTGCGTTATTGGTAACGACAGCGGAAAACTATTTATTGCCACTGCGGTCAGGGTTCGATTCCCGGCGCGACCATCTTTTCTCTATATATGACATTTCTAAATAGTTTATAGAAACGGAAATTCCTATTTTAAGTTTCATAATGTGACAACTACAGCTTAAAAGGTATCCTTGATGAACTGATAATTCTGCTTTTAAATCAAACCTCCTTTGAACATTTTACTCCGTAGATGTCATTTGTAGAATTTTACCGTCAAGTATATCCTGTGCATTTAGGAATATTGATTAAGGAATATTAAAGCCGGTTTGCCTAGGGTCTATATATTTCGAAAAAAAAAAAAAAAAAAAAAGAAACAACAACAACTGTGAGAACAATAAACATCTCGCGGGAAGGTCTATCTTTGCATGTCTACCGTTTTTCTGTTACTCTAGCCAGGCCTGTGCACGTGCACGAATAGACATGCGCTCGTGCAAAACCAATCATTCTGAAAACAAAGTGGTCATTTGTTAGGAATGAAATCGAGTATGTCTGTAAATTCGATCTTCAAACATTCAATCAAACTAGTACCATTTCTTTCATTTTACCACAGATTAGACAAGTGTACACTGTTACATTATTATTATCGAATATTCGGCAACTCTAATATGAAATAATGTAAATTATATTGATACTCTGATATTATTTATTATATTTTAGTTAGGTTAATCTATGAAATTTGGATAAATTTAAATCCAGATTTACAGTAAGTTTTCTATTTTCATACTTTAATACAGGATTGCTGAATTAAAAACCGAGATGCATTATATTTATTTGAACATAAAGAGATGAGACGTTTATAATGTATATTTTACTTGTCTAAGAATATTATACTGACCGCGAGATTGGAAATTCTGGAAACTCTTCAGATTGTTTAACCAAATATTAAAACGTTTAGAGGCAAATATATCGTTCAGAACTTGTTCAGTCACAAAGTTTAAAGAGATGTTTGAAAAATTAAATTTAAAAAAAAAGATTAACAACGCGACTTTTATGTCACTCTGACATATTTTATCAAAACTGTACAAAAGATTTATTGTGCATTTTGAATAAGTTCTAACACGGAGGATTGCGTAATGGCGGACAGGTTAAGGAACACTAATTTAGCATAGTTTACGTTAACGCTAGCGTTGGTTTAAATACCGTGGCTGTAGTTTTGACATTTTGGTAGAAATAAAATGGGGAAGTGTTATTTAGATCCCATTACCGCACTTTATGTGCTTTTGAAGTTTTGTGACAGGTAAAATCTCTCTTGAAAAAAGTCTCTCCCGTACTTATGTTATCACTGTATGTCAGTATGAAGACAATCCATCAAAATGAGGTGAGGATTGGCCGGACAACGTGTGACGGCACTATGAACACCATGCATTTTATATTAAATATAATTTGGGAGATAGATTTTAACGTAATATAACCATAAAATGCAAATAAAACACTGTAGATAACTTGTATAAATATCAACAGGCACATTTAATGATATCTAATTTCTTTTCACGACGAAATGAGTATGGTGCGTTCTGACACTTAAATGATGACGTCATCCCTGCCCACGTGTCATTTTATTCGTCATAATTTTCACATCATTTAATAGATATAATTATCAGTATCTATGAATTGCAAGTCCATTTGTATAACTTTTAATGCGTGCATTTTTTTTATTCCAGGTTGACACAAGAGTTGTTTACTGGAATCAGAAAACGGGACGACTATTTATTTTCACGATAGAGAACATGCTTATGTGTGAAGTTTCTACTCGTTTGATCAACAGATGCAAACAGACAGCCCGGATGAGCCATTCGTTCTCAGTGACATTTGTAACAAGAGATAAAAGCTTATATTTATTAAGATCAGGAAACTGAATATTTCCATGGGGTTCATCATTTGTAACCTGCTTACATATCGTGTTCCAGCACAGAACCAACATGCGTCTTTTTAAAGCGCTCGTTTTGAATACATCTTCGGACATTAGAAGGGGTGTACTGCTCTTCTTAGCAGACGGCAAATCGAAAAGCCTATAGCGGTAATCAACATTCATGGGAATAACGGTTTTTGTTTTCATCACAAGCCTTTTATCTGTAAAGTTCTGTCTGCTCATGTTGTCATTGCAAACGAAATTCAAATACTTGAAAAACTTGTGGAATATGATTTATCTTAGACAATCAAATTATAATAAACTAGTTACTAGCTGATGTATGAATACAAGGAAAGGAATGATTTTCCAGTATTATAAACTGGTTTTATGCAATAATTATATCAAGTCAGTAATACTCTAATACAAATATTCTTACGGAATGGCCCATTTATTTCATTAGGAGGACCTCTAAAGTCTACTTAGTCTGTGAGAACCACGGCTGTTGTATAAGGGCTGTACTAGTTTTCTCAATGTACCTAGATACTTTTGAATGCAGACCTGGATAGACATTCAAACTATTAAAGCAAGTTAAATGCTGTTCACGACCTGAATATTTTTTAATGTTGACCTACGATCTGAGCACATTTAATGTTAATCTGCGGCCTAAACATCTTCGCATGTTCATATACGACCTGGATGATTTATGAATGTTGATCTAAATTTCAGACCCGGGTCCGCACTGAATGTTGATCTACGACCTGAACATATTTGAATGTTAATCTACGAATTTTATTCTGTGATTGCAGACCCGGGTCTATAATGAATGTTGATTTACGACATGAACTTTTTAAAATGTTGATCTGTGATCTGAACATCTTCGTATGTCGACCGAAGACCTGGACTTTTTCATTCGAACATTTCCTAATGTTGATCTGCGAAAATGATCTTGATTTTAGACCCGGGTCTACATAGAATGTTGATCTATGACTTTGAATTTTTAATGTAGATCTGCGATTGCAGGCATGGGTCTACACAGAATATTAAGCTATGACATAAACATATGTTGAATGTTGATCTACGATCTGAGCATTTTCGAAATTCATGTTGATTTTACGACTCGGACATTTTTTGTTTTTTAATGTTGATTTGTCATTGTTGATACGGGCCTGCACTGCACGTTTATTTAGGACTTGGACAAATTTGAATGTTGATCTGCGACTTGAACAAACTTGTATGTTGATCTCAGGCCTAGACATTTTTTATGTTGACCTCTGACTGCAGATCTTGGCCTACATTGAATGATGATCTATGGTTTTAATAATTTTGAATGTTGATCTACGAGTACTAATCAGGTCTACATTTTATTTGGATCTCTATTGTGGCTGATTTGTGCAATCTGGCCGGGCGACGTTTTATATCGACGTTTGTCGGGGTGCCATAACGACGTTCAGGTAGGGTGACGCTATGGGGACATTCTTCGGGGCGACGTCCGGCGAGGCGCATAACGACGTTTGTCGTTGTGCTGCTGCGACAGAATGGAATAACGAAATGGCATAAATTATCCACCATAGATCTATGACCTAGACAGTGTTGAATATTGATCTACGATTGTAGGCTCGGTCTAACACTGCATATTGATCTACGATCAGAATGAAATTGAATGTTGAATTATGACTGTAGACCTGGGTCTATAATGATTGTTGATCTAAGATTTTAACAATTTCGAATGTTGATCTATGATTGCAGACCCTGTTCTACATTGAATATCGATGTCCAACCTGAACAATTTTGAAAATTGAACGTCGTCTACGATTGTAGATCTCAAAGCCAGCTTCACACAACTGATAGACTATAAGTACAACACAGTATCATTGCGTTTTTATTTTATCATTAGCAAGCACCATTCTAGTTTGGCTAAAACAAAATATAGACGAAGTTTCGAAATCGGCGTGGGGATGAGTGGAAGGAAAGCTGTCATTTAATCGTTCAAATCCTGCTTCTTTCGTTCTTTTTTTCTTATACATTTTCATCACAAATATTTTTGTAAGTTTGTTTTCTTTTCTTGCTTCAGTTTCTCATTCATTATTTTGTATTTATTTGTACAATTCGACAGTATCAGTACAGAACTTTATGACTCTGACTTGATACTTAAAATGACGTACAGGTTTGCTATAAAGTGTATTTGTCTAAACTCTTGTGATTTAAGATATCACCAGATAACTTCAAAATTCAAAAGCATTTCATAATAAATCACAAAACGGCGAAGTGTATTAAAAGGCCTGTTTGAAATGTGACTGCCACGTGTTTTCTTACAAACACAAAATATCTTATTTTCTCTTTTTTTTCATCCTATTTTAAGAATGGTTTTCTCGTATATTTTTCTTATTAACATAGTAATATATTTTTTCATTGTTTTGATTGCCTCCCGTAATGTCTCTGTCTGTATAAGCCAGAGCGTTTGTTAAAAAGTTTGAACTAAATTAACTGCCATGAGTTGTTTTCCTAGCAGCTGAAAAATAAGAAATCAAATACAGTTAAAAAGAAACAATTCTGGTCTGAAAGTCGAACTAATGACGAACAAGTAAATGGATCGCATTACCACCCGGTCGTAGCTGTATTATGTAAATTACTTTTCAATATAACCGTTAAATGTGTTTATTGCATATACGAAACCAAAGAGCGTTACATTGGCCGAAAACTCTAGAATTATGACATATGAAGCTTTAAATTTGTTTTCCGGTCTTCATTTAAAAAGACTGATTTCAATACAGAGTAACCAGTTTAAGGCTCCTAGGATCCGCCCTTGCATTTAAATTATAGGTTATAAAATAAAAAGAATGCGCTATAAATAGTGCGAACTAGATAAAAATTAGTATTGGTTTTCCCATCTACCTTCTATTTTGGGCACATTATTGGAATAATGCAGATGTGGTGAGTGTTTTATTATGTTTCCGTTATAAACGTACACCCTTTCAACAAGTATTCGCATCAGATAGTATAATTTATATGATTATGTTAAGGATCAACAATCTTTAAACTTTACATATCAGATTAAAGGCAGTGTAGCTTGCTTGCATTTTTATGCAAATACGATTTATTACTTTGTTCATGTAAGTAGGCCGAAAGAGTCGTTTCACTGAAAATTTTAGGTAATATGACCTCCAAGCTAGGTGACCTTGCGGGCATTATTTCCAGCATGGACGGGTACCTAGATAGAATAGTCCAAATAATTGGACATTTCGGGACAGCTTGATAACTTTTGACTGTTACTGTCCCTTCTACTCAATAGAGGGATGACAGGTCATAAAATAAGTTATTCCGATAAGCTAAATTAGTAAGGCTACTAGATTATAGATAGAACAAACCGACATTCGTTAGCCTTCTACGCCCTATATCCTTTCCGCGGTGTAACGTAATAAAACGTATTAGCGTCTGACCCTTTCACGCTTCCGTAGAATCAACATTTATTACACGAAATCCATTTTGGAAATATTTCTGAAATGTCTGGGTCTGCAGCTCTCAAATACTGAAATATCTTACATCCGAGGCATATACTGACACTTTAAGACAACATCAAAAAGGACCTTTTGAGCGATTTGACCAAGTTCCAAAAATCTCTATGTACACTTGCTCCGTTACGGACCCCTGTGGGATTTGTGTTTATCTCGAGCTCAAATATGTTTCCGTAGATGAAAAGCTGACATGTCGTGGCGCTAAAGCTACAGGTAATATCAGATCGTTAGAAAAAGCTGAAAATTGACTCCTCAATAGCAAAAAAAAAAAAAAAGGAAAAAAAAGAAGTCCACGCGCATACATTTTGACGGCGTGACCCCTGACTCTCGACGAATCCAAATACGACTTTCGTTTCCAAATTTGGCATGTCTACCTTCATTTTCTTTACTTCTGGAAATAGCTGAAGGTCGAGTGACGTCATTTTCTGTGTTGTCAAACACATTCATATGCCTGGCGAGATTGCATAAAAATATGCCCGCTGTCCTAAGGACATGCGAGTTGTCGAATCCACTGTGGTGGTGGTTTTATAACCTAATGAAAAGTTCGGGAATAATCTTATAAAAATCCATATTGATAAGTAGTATTTAAGCTGTGCAGGTAGTGCATCTTATTATGGTGGCTGATTTAGGACATTTCGATATTTCACGTAGGCGGGTGTGCGGCTTTCTCGAGCACATGTCGTTGTCACGGTCGTCTTAGCGCCCGCGTCAACGGGCCATTACGAATTTTGACTGTTTTATCACGGTGGTTTTGGCGCACAAACGAAACTAACAACGCGCCAAAATGAAACACAAAACTTAAAAACTCTCGCGCCAGGACATCAAAATAAAACGTGCTACATAAACCGCGCGCACGCCAACGCGACATTTCGAAATGTCCTAAATCAGCCACCATACCTTATGGTACTGATGCAGAGAGATGGGTAGTGTGATTGAAATGTATTTACCTTGTTTGCGCTTTACTTTGAGGGTAATCTTTATCTGTTTTCAATGCAGACAGGAAGGAATGTATATAATGTGTTTGGTATTTTGCTTCAGCGTATCAAACAGCGTGGAAAGGGGCATTAATTCGGCCACATAGAATTAGTGTTCAGGCGCAACAAAATGAAAGCATACTACTTCATAAGTCGGTAGAATTCATTTTCTTAATGCCAGCTTATACGAATTTCAGGTTTGTAATCAGTCTGACATTTTAGAATTAAGAATAACATTAGCATCTTTTTCATCGAGCTATTTCAGTGCTATGAAATTACTAAAATCGTCATTCTCTTTTGGCACTTCCAAAACCGCAAACGCACCAGGTTCCGGAATTTCAAAACGATATGAAAATGTATCTGAACTATCAGTGTGTCGAGTATTATCAGTAGTTTATAAAAGAATAATAAAGATCGTGATGTTAGTTGTTTTTTCCTCTTCTCTCCTCTTCTGCCAAAACGTTTATGCATATAATAGTAAATGATCGATTTTGCTAAACTTTATTGATCAAACGCTTTATTGATCGCCATACAATTTGAAAAGATTGACTGTCTTTGTGATTTAAAACTTGTGATTTAAGCAGTCGTAAACATTTATTGATACGTATTCAGATTTCTTGCATAAAGACATAGTTATATTGTATGTACCTAGAACAATGCTTTGCTGTGTTTTGACCCAAACCGATTTAAGTTGATAGGTAGGAAAGTGATTTTATGCCAGTAGTGACAATAATACATACAGGGCAAAAAAGAGTTTATACAGTCTGTTCTAATGATGAAGAAATAATTACGGCTTTTCATCATTGTTGTTGATTAAATTATGTACAGTCGAAAAACGAAACTGCTATAATGAAAAGCCGAAAAAACAATAATGGTGAAAAGTCAAAACAACGATGGTGAAAAGTTGAAACCACTGTGGTGAAAATTCGAAACCATTATAGTTTGGTTGTTTTGACTTTTTCTATCGTAGTTTTGCTTTTCACAATCGTTGTTTCGATTTACTTAATGTAACGACTCTATGCCGCGATGGCCCCAACAGGACACCATAAATATGCATACAGTTAACAACTCTTTTCGGCTACCTTTTGCATGAAGGGATCTGCATTTTTGTGATAAGCCATTAATTTCTGTGACATCATATTCGTGCGATACCAATTTATACAGCTTTCAAAGCAACTATGTACTTACAGAGTGAGTCATTTAATTATTTTTTAAGTTAGATATAAAAACTAAGTATTCTACCTGTCTCGGGGACAGACAGTTCAATCTACAGTTGTTGTTTTGTTTGTGCAGGGAAAGCGGTTTCTCCACATTGTACTAATTAAATCTTTTATTTCTGTAGCTATGTACTACAGTGCATCATTTCAGTGGGTTGTCTCCCTTCAGGCGAAAATGCTCGGTATCAAAACTGAAACAGTTACTGGTATTCTATTTTCAAGTAAAAAGTCATTTTACATATATATTATTTCAGATGACTACACCTTTATCGGACTTTTCCCACGTGCTGAGCACGTGGGAGGTATATCCACGGGCACATCACTTTCAGACACGATTCAATGACGTTTATACAAGATATAAGAAAATAGCAAGTAAGTTCCATAGTTTAGGTTTGGCTGTTCTAAAATAAAAATGAAAACCACTTCAATTTACACTTCCATTACTTAGAAAATCTGTGAGGACGTATAGGTCTATTCAATGGCCACTCACGTGCGCTGGATTATGTCAAGATGCATTTGTTTCTCACAAGAAGTAGTTTTCTTAAAGTGTGATCAATATTTCTTGCGGTTATAATAATTTAGACATGTTTTTTTTTTCAGCGGAAGGTCCCCATTCAACTATTTTTAAAGATTCAAAACTGAGGGAACCGTTGGAGAAATTGTATTGTCAGTTGGGAAATATCCTCAGAGTTATCGTTATAGGACGGAACGATCTTCAAACAAAATGTTTCATTTCTTCACCTCAACGTGCAGAAGGTCCGACCTATTCTCCATTGCTGGATGGCTCAAAATCAGGGCCTGAAGATCAAACCACAACGCTTGTCATCTGTTATGCAGTGATAAATCATTTTGATAGCGAAGGGTTGAAGGTAAGTTAGGATCATTTGATTTAGTTCTAAGATAACAAAATAAAAATGTGGAAATCTACTCAAGATTAGTGATATTTTGATAACAAATTAAAACCATTCATGCTTCAAAACGAGGTAAACAATAAATTCAATTTGTGGTCTGCGATAAATTGGGACAAAAAGGGAGAAAAATCTCTTTTCTGAAGTATTTTCTTGAAACATGTATTTGATTTTCTTGCATCTTAAAGCAAGATAGGGGTGATTGTACGACGCTTCAATATCGCGTTCATAAAACGCTGATTTGAATACAACTAAACAACATGTCATTATGATAAAATATTTCATAGTATTTATGATTTGGCTGATAAAGAAGGGGAGTTAATTATTTTACACATATGCGAATAAACTGTTTTGATCTTAAATAAGTGAAAAGGCATGAAAATTATTATCATTTTATCAGATCTATACAATGTATAATAATAAACACTAGGAGTGAAGTTAAAAAATGAGTTATAATGTTAGGCCCAATTACCTATCTATTATATGTTTTTGAAACAACCAGTCTGATATAATTTCCATTGCCGTTTCTTTTTGTTGCGGGCCTACTATGCAATGCATGGGTCTATGGTTGCGTTTAGAATGTTCTGTGCTTCTGGGAAGTCTACTCTTTTAAAGCGGTTCAGTAGAAAGCTAATCTATGGTCGCTCTGATACGAAATTTTGATGATTTTTCAAAACACAGCATTTTTATAACAATATTACCTCAGTTTATGATGTCCATTTTTCGGTAAGATATCGTTATATACATCTCCTTGTATTTCAGGAAATTTTAGATACATTAGAGTATTTCAAATCCATGGAAGAGAAATTGAGGTCATGTTTAATTGCTCCTCCGCTAATTGTTTGCCAAACGAGAATGATGCACGACAGAAACATATCAGAAACTGACCAGTTCCTTTCCAGTTTCATTTCTACAGCAGCGACGTCACTTGGTATGAAATTAGAAGCTGGAGATATCACCATTGACCCAGATGAAACAGCCCTTGGTAGCATAATTTCCGAAATTCTAGAAAGAAAAATCATCCATGGCTTTGTCAATATGAGCACACAGTTACGAGATTTCGTTGGTGATAGATGTTTTGTTTCTGACGCGATTGAGATATTAGAATCGGAGCAACTAATCACCTCAATACAGGGCTTTATGAAAAATGGATTAGGATTTGTAGATATACTAGAGACAAGGAAAGACGAACCTTTCACAGAAATAGTGCTCCGCAGTGCCGTTCGTGTTATCCGATGCGCCATCATGGCGCCATTGTCTGCTAAACACAGCTTGCCTCAGGACACATGCAATCGCATTGCTCATGCAACCAACTTTGAAGACGAGTTAATCAGATGCGTTTCGAAGAACACAAGATACCACCTGTCAAAGCTCGAAAAGCCTTGTGATGAAATGGTAAAAGCAACAAAATCAGGTAAAAAGTCGCACCACTTTCCAGGCAGAAGTTTCGTATTTATTGCATATCCGTTGCGTGATGATATCAAAAAAGGTTTTGATGAACTGGAACAGAAACTGATTTCTGTGAGACGTATTGCATCCACTATGAGGAAGATGTTGTTCGAAATCGGCGGATACTTCAGTCAGTCTATCGGGAGTACGGAAGCCATCCAGACAGGTACAAAAATCCCGGACAATCTTAGGAGAGAAATCATGACGTAAGTGTTATATTTCCAGCATAAGCATGTATCAGAGCTGATAAACAATGCAATTACAAAATTAAATTTTCAAAACTATTGAAAAATATGTTAAGCATATACCACTTCTTTTAAAACACTGATGTTAATTTCTTTCTGCGAATATTTTTGCGAACTCTGCGATAAAGGCATCGTGATGCCAGGCAGAATAACTCTTCTACTGTAGACGACAAAATACTGATCAAATGTAGTTAATTTACCGTTAGGTGCCATTTGCAATATTTCAGCTTTTATTATTCCCCGGTACAGATACACGTATTGCCTTACTAGATAATTGTCTTTCCTAAATAGTAGTCTTAGGTTTTAGATTTCTCTTTCTATCAGGTTAGATGGTGTGTATGGTATGGGAACAATCTATGGGCAAGTCGAAATACACCTGCGGAAAATGGAAAAGGTGAAGAAAACAGAAGTACAGAATAAAGTTTCTGAAGTGATGAATTGTTTCAAGTTCATCCAGTCGTACCGTATTATCAGCGTATTACAAGAGCCACGAAATCTCTTTGCTTTCACGTCCGGACGCGGTATAAAGAGTCTAAACCCGCATAAAAATGATACTTACCGAAAAGGTACTTTGGGTGGCTTTGTTCGTAGTAACAACAACCAGTTGTACGGGCTAACCTGCGCTCATGTTGTCCATGGAAATGGTAATGTACACGACGTCTTTATCCAAAGCGAAACAGAAGAGATGGTCTTGATCGGAAGAAGTCTTCCAAGAATGACAGTTTTCCCCGCTACGGACCATATCGCCTTTATTGACATTGCGGCCATAGAAATTACAAAAGAATGTCAGCCAGAATGCTCTCTAAAGGATGAGCACGGACAGGAAAAAAGAGCACAAGTGTTTGAAGGGGAGCCGGAGACAATTGTTTCAAATTTCATTTACAAGTACGGAGCTACTTCAGATCTGACGAAAGGCATCGTGTGCTCGACCGACTACAGTTTGTTTGGTGCGGATGCAAGAGAACTAGTTGTGCTTATAGACAGTCTACCATCGATAGACGCAGGTAATTACGCGCAAGATGGTGACAGTGGCGCTATTAATTGCATGACTGATATAACAAATCATAGTGACACTATCAAGGCAGTTTCAATGATAACCGCTGGAGGATGTATATTAGAAGACCATGACAATGAAATTTGTTTGTCATTCCTGTTGCATAATGGGATAGAAAGATTGCAAGAATCAGGTGGTGTTGAGTTAAAACTGTCTACGTCTGAGAACTAACTTTCAATATGTAATTACAACAGTATATTGTATTCTGATTGTGTCACAGTATTAAACATATTGCGTGTTGCGGCAAAGAAATGTGTTATAAACTTAAATAATCGAGAACTGCAATGCTTTGGATAATTTCAGGAAACATTCATATGCATATTTTCTGCAAACAGTCAGTTATACATTTGCAATCCTTAACCTATATATATATATATATATATCATTTTGGTGAAAAATAATCGTGAACCTAAAGAATACACATCGCTAACCGGAACAATGTAGACGATCATAGCTGCAGTACATTTGTATATATTGTCACAAAAGGTGTGATCCTTTGAGTCTATTATTTTATAGAGATGATATGTTTCCCTTGTTTTAACATCCGGGCAATTGGTTGGTGTCCAAGCCCGGCGTTAAATTGTTGCATGTTTAATTTCGATGTAACTAAACATTCTGATAGGGCCTTAGGAGGGCATATGAATTAACTGTTTAGTGTAGGGCATCAGAGAAATGTACATGTTCTATATAGACGGCAAAGAGATTTAAACAATTGAGGTCATATGTTGCCTTCCTAAACGGTTATTGGGAAATTGGCATATTGAAACTCTCTTTTATTTCACATCATGACTTTTATATTGGTTTCTGTGTATTAGTCGATTCAGAGTAGGTTCTCTAAAATTTCCTTAGGTAAAAGGCTTTAAGTAAGTATCTTGATGTAATTATTTGGTGTATCAAAGTTTTTACCTGGGGTAGGGGCCACCTAGGTAAAATAACCGACCTTATGTAAGCCAGCTTCAAGTTGATGGTTTCCTTACAGGATAGTGTTCTGTACCCAAATCTAGGTTTCGAGCCCAAGTGCTGGCGGAGCACAAAAACAAGTTTATTTAGGCATTGTTTAGTCAGGTATTTAAAGCACGGATTGATATGAATTCATTCCTTGGTGTAATTACTTTGAATACTACAAGAACAATGTATTTCATCAACTAATATACATTGATCACTTTCAAAATGTAATTACATAAATAGATACTAAATAAATAAATATATTATATGGATGAATCATTAAGTGGCAGGGAGAAGCTTTGTATTATAGTATGCGTCTATTTTCTAAATAAAATAAGCGGCATATATATTCATTCAGTAAGAGTTTGAAGAGTACCCATGAAAGGGCAACTGTTTTGGAAAGTTAAAAAATATCCAGTTTGAACTTACCAGCTGCTTCCCGCAAATGGAAATAGACCACAATAGCTAATCTAAACAATATAACAATTCAATATTTTCAAAATCAATTTACAGGACAGAAAAACATTGCTTACAAATAAAAAAATAAAGATATAAAAAAAATGAAAATCACTCAATAGAAATAGACCCCTTTGTTGCTTTCACTTCCTTGAGTATTCCGAACTAATATTTAGAAATTACAAATAGTGGTATGGCTTCAACACGTACAATTATGTTTTTATATATTCAAGAGTATATTAATTAAAAATTTAATTTTAATAAATAGAAATTATCTGTCTTCCTCTACATAGTCCAAAGAAGTAAAAAATGGTACTAGCAGCTTCCTCGCTTGGCGCTCAGCATTAAGAGGATAGTGCTAGGACTGGTCAGCCCGGTGTCAGTATAATGTGACTGGGTGGGGTATCATGCCACGTGTCTACGGCGTGATATTCCAGTGAGGCAGCACTATAAAGTTGGGCATTGTGCTCACTGCTACAAGTAGACACCGTCGTTTATATGACTGAAAAATTGTTGAAAAAGACGTTAAACCCGAACACACACACACTCCTCTACATAGTATTTAAATTGTTCCCACCTCAATGAACATGGCTATTTCAAGCCTTTCCTGTTTTTGCTTCTTTCTTTTTCACTTTTGCTGTTTTTTATTTCTACGTGTAAATATCTACTAACTAACTAACTAGCACTAGCTTACTAAATTGTCTTTGGAATCACAAAGAGGTTTAACTTAAAACATTATTGTTGTGGCATGCAAGTCTTATAGGGTTATTTCATAAATAATCTAACTAAATCTTGTTTACATTGCAAACCATAATATGTGTCTGTTTTACCTCAAAAAGTTAATCTTCTGCAAATATCGACAAACTTCAATGCAAATTAAACACAATGTTCAATGACGTTGTATTTTGATAAAATATGTAAATAAATTAATAAAATAATAGATCTAGGATAATAAGATTTTTTATGTGACAAAATGATTACCAGCCTTATATCAAGGAATATACACTAGGTCTTTTGCAGAATGGTATTGCGGCCCTCTCCCTCCCCAACCCCCGTTCCAAAATACACCTAAAGGAGTATTTTTTTTCTGTATATCGATCGCGCATATTTCTTGGTATACACTTACCCACTCTTCTCGTTCTCACAAAAATCATGCAAGATCTCCCCTGCAGAGCTCCGACACAAACATAAGTCATATGGCGACTTTCCGGCTTTGATGGTGGAGGAAGACCCCAGGAGCCCTTCTGTGCATTATTTCATCACACGCGAGTGCCTGGGTAGAACCACCGACCTTCCGTAAGCCAATAATGACTTTCTTACATGAAGAATTCAACGCCCAGGATTATATGCGTTCCGATTTAAGTTAAGCTTTTGTATGTACGCAAGTATCTCAGAAACTACTTGCGGGAATGGATTCACTGTGATAATCTGACGTACACAGCACAGGTTCCATAACTCTGATTTGTTATTTTACAAAAGTATGCTCCTTTTTCGAGTTAAGATTTGGTATGTAAGCTCATATCTCAGTATCCATTAACTTGAATGGATCAAACTTCACACACTTGTTCACTGTGATGATTTGACATGCTCTTTACAAAATCCATAGCTCTGTTTTGCATTTTTACAAAATTATGCCCCTTTTTCGACTTATATCTATTAAATTGACAAGGGTGTTGAATATTCGGTTGTTACTGTCCTCGGAAATCTCTTGTTATTTTAGAATTAACTTATTGGAACTGTCATGGCTAAATGAATTTAAGTCTTATTGTTTTCGGGGTTACTTGTTATGATTAGTGTGTCCAACGTCATTGAGTTAGCACAGTTGATAAGTATATGACGAAATTGGTAGTTAAGGTAGTTCTGCACGTTCGGATCGTTTCTGTTTCAACAAATTGAATGTAGAATTTTATTAAACCCTGATTTTTCAAAACGCCAAAATGTACTAGAAAACTTGGCATATTACATCGGTACTAGTAGCGTCTTTTGCTAGATGGTTTGCTCGACATAAGTTTTCATGATGGGGGTCTACTTACATGGAAAATCACAATTTTGAAATCATTTTCGCGTGAAGATTTCAATGAAATTTCTCACAGTCATTAATAGACATATGACTTAAAATATTAAGTTGAAATAAAAGGTGTAGGTCCGTGTGTTTGTTTTCGAGATATTTGCAAATTATTAACAGATTTTAGCTTTTCGAGCTGATTTTAAGACATTTTTTGGAATCACTATGGAAAATAACATGTAATCAAAATAATCTCTAAACAAAAGTTATATTTTAAAAAGAACATGAATAAATACCAGGATAAAATATGAAATTTAAACATAGTTTAACATGACTAATGAAATTTATTAAATTATTGTGTAGTTGACAATAATGATAAATATCACGTAATTACAAATACTAAGAAAAATAAAAAGTGTCAGTTTCTTGAAGTCAGTTTCTTGAAGTGTTCCTGAGATAATCAGAAAGTAATTGTTATTGAAATATATGTAGTTTTACGATACATCTATGTTGCCATAAGAAAGGCTATAGTTAGATTTACAACAAAAGTTGCTTCAATATTATCGTATAATATTCATTAACTTATTTTGGTTTAGAGATTACATGTATTTTGATCATGTGATTTTCCCAAATATCATGTCTCATGTTTAGATAGGTAATAATGTTACTTTTGTACGAAAGCCCGGTGATGACTTGATATTTCAGTATTCCCATTTTCTATTTTTCATTTCTTAGTTTACACAATAAAACATATAGAAACTGTGAAATGAGAAGTGTGAAATGTGAAATTCACATTTCTCATTTCACATGTCTCAACTCTGGAATCGAAATCGTGAAATAGGAAATGTGAAAATTCACATTTCTCACTTTCTCAATTCACCCTTCTTAACTTTGGTATCGAAATCGTGAAGTTAGAAGTAAAAAATATGAAATATGAATGAGAAGAAGACGGGAATACTCGTGTCCCGGACCCAATTTTGCCTTGCAAATTGAAACGGAAATGTTAAATTGAAAGCGTTTCGTTTTGCGATTCACGGTTGCGTCGATGGTTTCAGTAGGAAATCATGTGACTTGAAGTCCTAGACTGATCGCACTTTATTATCTTAATATTATAACGCATCTTGGCGGCATTGTTCCAAGAGTCATTCGAAAAGATCGTGGAACAGAAAAATGTTACTCTACGCTATTTACAAATTAATTTCAGACTCGCTCAAAATGACAATTTTTCAGTTGGACGCAGTTTTGTGGCTGGCAAAAGTACGTCAAAACAAAGAATTGAGAATATATGGATGTTAAGAAGGCAATGTCTTGATTACTAGTATTGGATAAATCAATTTATCCGGAAAACGTAGAATAAAGCCTGAATTCGGCATACGGGTTTATTCATAAAATTATTTTCATACCCGGGGTATGAAAATAACTTTATGAATTTAATGACAACATGTGAGTAAATTTATCAAAATAGCACTGTTACTATATTTCTAACATCAAAATATGATATTGAAACTTATGACACGTTGAATAATTCAAAATAATGTCTCAAAATTAGCGTGAAATATTCGGTTAACTATAATCATGATTAAATATCTCAGACATAAGCTTACGGACCTATACATTGTATTTCACCACAAAATAAGCCACATGTTACAAATGTGAGAAGTACATTTCATCAAAATCTTATTTGTAGAAAACTTTCTATTCACGAAAATGTTATGAAAGTCATGATTTTCCCATAGATTTCTATTGGGATCCAAATTTTTTAAACTAGTCTAGCAAAAAAATCTAACATACGACCCTATCTTTTTTATTTGCTGAATTTCTGGGTATATTTTGATGTTTTGAAAAATTGGAGTTTCATCAAATTCTACAATTTGTAGAAGAGAAATTCGATCCGTGCAGAACTACCTACACGTGTGTCCACTGTTTACAATAGTCGTAGATACCAGCTTTACTAGTTAAGATAACTCCTTTGTAACAAAATGTACACGGTTACTTCAGTTGTCTCCCTTCCCTGTTATCAGATTGTTGTGATGAATTATTATTACTTGTATTTCTTTTAGCAGAAGGTCCTGGATGTGGCTGGACATCTACACATTGTAGAAAATAGATACTACGATTGTTCCTTTTATGCGAAGCCATTTGAGTACGAAAAGCATGTCAATATTTCACAAACCGTGTAATGATGAACTCTGATGCGTAGGTATTGTAAAATATATAAACGTAAGCTCTGAATATGTTAAAAACAATAAAATCAATGTCACAAAGATCCCGTCTTGCCCCGCCATCATGACCGGAACTCCGAATACAGACATCATAGCGCTTATCGTATTTTCATGTCCGACGCATAACATAAGTATTTATTACTAAATTATTAGGAAAGAAATGTTATTATGAAATAACATCGATAACATACAGGAAAATGGGTTGGCAGAATCTGAAATGACATTAAATTTGAAACAAACTAGCCTGTAAAGGCAGATTATGTAAGCTTAATAATGAAACGTTGTTCTTCTTCCATTTAATATCGACAGGTATCGATAAAACAGTAAGTGTATAATGCACATAATGTATACAAGATGTCTGATTATAGTTAGCTTTATCTGTGAAGATGTGTACCAAGTTATGCCAAATTGCTTTGCTGTAGTAAACTGAAAACGAAATGCATATTTCACTAAGCTGATGCAAATTATACAGATTTTGAATATAACAGTTAAACACATTTGCTATACGAAACTTGCCATTTATAAAGGCAATGAAAACAAAAAGGTGACAAGCGAAACCATTTGGATAAGCTTGAGAAAGGGTCATACAAGGATGGTACAGACCAAGCCTGGAGAAGATCCACTAATTGATTCATAAGGTTATTTCTTTTTTTTAAAACCACTCCGACAAATTGAGAGATGCTTCTTAACAAGCTTGGTGTAGATCTTTAGCCCCTAAAACTGACTAAGCGATACAATTTTGACATTTTCGAGAGAGGACCATACAAGCATAGCACGAACCGAGGTTTTTAAAGGTCCTTCAAATGGTTCATAAGGAAAGTCGTTAAATGTTGAATTTCTTTTTACAGCTCAGACGGTCCCTTAAGGAATCATGCATAACCATTAGACCAAAACTGAGAGATGTTGATACAAGGATGCTACAGACCAGATCTGATGACGATCCATCTAACGGTTCATAAGTAGAATTCGTCTAAACTGTCTTTCTATTTTCAGTTCAGGTGGTCCCAAAAAGCAAAGCAAGATGATTTGTATCGATAAGAGAGAGATCCTTACAAGGATACTACAGAACAGGTTTGGTGAAAATACATCCAGTGGTTCTTGAGTAGATATCGTTTAAATCATTTTTCTATTTCTAGCTCTGACTAGGCACTAAATAGGGCCAAGCTGAACCATTTAAAGAAAATTGATACTATTGACCAAGTCCGGTACAAATCCGAGGAGAAGATGTTTAAGTATAAATGATGACACCGGGTGCGAGACGGCGAATGATGAATCATCTAGTAAGTATACTTATAGTCAATCTTGAATAAACTTAAAACCTTGAACAAAATTAATGTCAGCTGAAAATAAAACAGTACTATTATCATGATAATCCCATAACGCATTGGAGTTAACACATTTTCTTTATAAAGTAACTGTACAATTATATGGCACATTGCCCTGAAAATGTTTAATTGATTTCAAAAAGGATGAAAGAAACCTGTAACTTCCGACGATATTCTATGTCCACTTGATGTTGATGCTGTTTACCAAGTTTCTTTGGAATTGGATGGAAAATATAGAATGATGAGTATAAAAGTCAGTGCAATGTAGATTAAAAATGTCCCGAAAATATGCGCATGTACAGTTCATATTGGTAAAGTATATCCACTTTTCTTTAAATGGGATCAAACTAAAGGCGGAGTTGAATACACAAAGATGTATTTACAATATTTTTAAGTCCAGACAGGGGCCAAAACTCAAGAGAAGAATTTGACAGAAACGGTTGTGGAAATTCAGAATGCATGAGTTATACACATGTAGTTATAATATTATAGTACTGTAATATTTAAGGAGGGAGCATAACTCAAGAGAAAATTGGACATGAAATTTCCTAAATATGCGTAGCTCAATTTCATTTTGATGATATAAACTAAGTTTAATTTATTCGAACTGAATGGAAACTGTTGCAGATGAGAATACAAACTAGCGTGAATGACGGACGTACGGAAAGACGGACGGAAATTTTAAACAGTAAATGCCTTCCTGTCCTCCGGGTCCTTGACATGGGTGCACAAGGCAAACCTGTCCGCGAAATTGAAGTTATACCTGAAAGTGTACAACTTTCAGATCAAACTTTACGTAATTTTGAAAAAAGTTGAACGTGAGTATTTTTTATGTAGATCACGATTAGAGTAAGCTAAGAAATAGCAAGTTCAGTTTATTAGCCAGCAATAGTCATATCATTTTAAAATGTATTAAATAAAAATTTCTCCATTTTTGTTACTTAATTAAATTTATTTCGTAATTCATTACGTTAGTTTTGTTTATTCAAATGCGTCACCAGGTGTCAAAATGTAGCCAAAGTCGAAGGTTTCGTTATCATAAAGACTGTTACAGTTACTATAGTTTAAGAATTTACCAAGTGTTAGAAACTCTTAAATTCAACACTCTTTCCACCATTTTTCGTAATAGCACGTAGTTTCCATTTTCAAGATAGCATTGCATCATTGCTTCATAACTTGTTAATCAAATTAAATTCAAAACATTGGTCTATCACTATGTGTAGACGGAAGGTTTAATTCTATCCCGCCATCCCTGTCTCTTAAAGTGTCTAGGCCTACACTTAGCTGGAACGAGAAATACAGTTGCTCATCAAACTCATCCAATTCCAAACCCCCACCACTTAGCATCGACACAACCTTAACAGTTTTATTTTTGTCGACATCAGGCATACAGTTCACGGAGCCACTGTCTCCGGGTTTCGCATACGTCTCATCATCAGCACACCCTGGAGGGGAAGCAATAAGGACTATATAGCCCTCCAACCCAGCTGCGATTGAATAGTCCTCAGAGCAGACAAGACCCTCTGTTAAATTTGAAGCCGCTCCATGTTTAAAAATGTATGGCGCATTTAAACCAATAATATTTTCCGTCACTAGTACCGCACTTTTCAGCATTCCGTCGGCATCCTTAAGAAACTTTGTGCAGTTCGGTCGGACAGGATCAATTACTTTTACTGCTGCAATATCAATTAACGCGCGTTGTTGGTTACCACAGCGTACAGTCAAAGATGGATTGCTTTTAGCAAACAGCTGCCTTTCGTTTGAGGTGTTCCTTATGTAAATATTATGCTCCCTATCATCATCAGCATAAACCACGTGACCGCATGTCAAGGCGTAAAGGTCGTCGTTATGGCTGTCTGCAAATGTACCCAACGTACCTGATCGAAATGTACCACCAGGGCACTCACTCTCTAATACTCCACCATGTTCCACCTGACCACCTGCTAGGACCTTTGGCTCCTTAAGTACGTTCCTAACACGAACTGGATGTCTGACTTTGAAGTGCGTCATAAGCTCCTGTACAGATATTTTAGCGTTTTCGTTTTGTACATGAATTTCCCACTCGCCATATATTGTTCCAGTTCCATAAACGCCATCAATTCTATTAAAAGATATAGACGGAGGTCATTTTTTCATGAATAATATTACGTATTTAAATGAAATTGTTTAAAAAGAGAAGCTTAGTTCAGGGACACCAGTCAAAATACCGAACATATGTTTTTATTCTAATTTTCAGTACAATGACGTAACATAATTTCCGAAAACAGTGAAGAGATGCTTCAAGAATCTATTATACAATAAGAAACATTACAGAAAATAAACGTATATACGCGTTTCTGTAAGAACTAAAGGAAACTTACGACAATATTCTTTTCCTTAATTCATCGGTTAAAGCTTTGTTCCGTTTAGCCTTTTCAAAACTTCATCTTCGATAATGGATTGCTTGATGTTCCTGTTAATTTCAAAGATCATCTTCTTCATCACAGTCACGGTACGTCGCAAAACTCCAAGATCCTCTTCCAACTGTAAAATGTTCTGTCGAATGTCGTCCCGCAATGGATATGCGATAAACATAAAATTTCTTCCTGGAAACCTGTACCATTTGTTGGTCTCCTTCATCGCCTTATGCATTTCCTCGCAGGGCTTTTGTAGCTTACCCAAGTGGTATCGAGTGTTTTTGGAGACACTCTTTTTCATTTTATCTTCCAACTTAACTTCATGAGCAATCTGGTTACATGTGTCTTGTGTTAAGTTAAACTTTAACGACAACGGATCCAGGACAGCGCATCTTATAATGCACATAAGATGGCGTAGAACTACTTCTTCAAATCGTTCGCCCATACCTTGACTGTCTTCTAATATATCAACAAATCCTAAGCCGTTTTTCAAAAACCCCTGTATTGCACCTATTAGTTGTTCTGTCTCTACAACGTCAATTTTCTCCATCTTAAAGTTACTTCTACTTCTAACGAAGCTTTGCAAATGTTCTTTCATCGTGTAGAATTTCTCTATGATTCGTGTTTCTATTTTTTCTGAGATTTTCGTACTGACCATTTCGCTGTTCACTCCGAAAATGAAATGGTCGGCTGTAAGGCTTAGTCCACAGGACTTCTCCAATTCCTCTTGAATGTCAAGACGGAAGTCTTCCAACGCAGCAGTTTTGTATATCATACTTGTGTGACATACAATGAGCAATGAGTCGACAGATATTGGTGTTGTTTTCCAAAGATTGGACGCAAAGTGTCGTATCGTGTCCATAACTTCCTGAAATAGGTTTAAATAATTTACAACCATTTATGAAAAATCTAGATGTTTGTTCCCCGCCCTCACATAACTTAGCTTTGATAGTAAAGAAACCAAAACTAGGGATGCTGGGGTGGGGAACATTGGGATACTATAATCTTATAATACAAGAAACTGAAAGATCAAACAAATAAATAAACAAGAGGGCCAAGATGGCCCTAGGTCGCTCACCTGAGAAACACAACAAAACAAACCATAACAGTGTAAACATGTTTGACCTAGTGATTTCATGGAAAAAAATATTCTGACCAATTATCATTAAAATTGGAGCAAAAAGTATCAATTAGTATTTTCTTTGATTTGACCTAGTGACCTAGTTTTTGAACCCAGATGACCCATATTCAAACTTGACCTAGATTTCATCAAGACTATCATTCTGACCAAATTTCATGAAGATCAATTGAAAAATACAGCCTCTATCTCATACACAAGGTTTTACTTTGATTTGACCTAGTGATCTAGTTTTTGACCCCAGACTATCCATATTCGAATTTGACCTATATTACATCAAGGCAACCATTCTGACCAAATTTTATGAAAATCCAGTGTAAAATGCAGCCCCTATTGCATACAAAAGGTATTTCCTTGATTTGACCTAGTGACTTAGTTTTTAAACCCAGACAAAATTTCATGAAGATCAGTTGAAAAATACAGCCTCTATCGCATACAAAAGGTTTTTCTTTGATTTAACCTAGTGACCTACTTTTTGATCCAGATGACCCATATTCGAACTTGACCTAAATTTCATCAAGGCAATCATTCTGACCAAATTTCATGAAGATTAATGGAAAAATACAGCCTCTATCGCATACAGAAGGGTTTTCTTTGATTTGACTTGGTGACCTAACTTTTGACCCCAGATGACCCATTTTCAAACTCAAAGTAGAATTTATCAAGGTTATCATTCTGACCAAATTTCATGAAATGGTTAAATATAAAGCTTTATAAATTATAATAAAGTCAGTTTACCTCCGGTATCCTTTACAAACGCTTTTAAATTTTGAAAGGAAAAATAGGAAAAACAATTAATTCTCATGCACTTCTGTAAGCTTTCAAAAGGTTTAAACTTCTTCTTCTTCTTCTTCTTCCGTTCTTGTACAGGTCCCACTCTGTGGCAACGTCGTACAATGGTTCTAATTGGTGAACATAAGTCTCAATAGCTTTTCCTCTGATCCAATGCGTAGCATTAATAGGAGATGAGTTTAATCAGTTAAATCGGTCAATACCGAGAGTGCTAATGTGTTCAATTTAATACTCTTACTGATCATCAACTAACAAGTATGCTGGATAAACCTTGTAAAGAGCAACCTGTACCAAGAAAAATAAATGCAGCTCCGTATGGCAAATGTTCTCGGGTGTATTGCCATGTATGCAGTAAAATAACACCAATTTGATTTCATATTTAGGTATCAGAATAAAACCTTTCCATCAAACAAGTTCATGAAAGGACATTAAATTAAAACAGAAATCACGTTTCGTCAAACATACCAGCGTTTTGTCTACAACTGGGGTTACATTTGTAGAACTTTTTAAATTCACCCCAAAAATGTCTCTTTTATATAAAAATCATTGATATGCCCAAATATTTATGTGGGAGGCATATAGCGTTGGTGCTGTTCCTGCCTCTAAACCAAACGTTCGTACGTCCCGGAATCGTGTGCACAACTACTCCCACACTATTAGCATAATTTGTTTTAAACTTTCACAGATGGACAAGCTTGATGTACAGATGACGATAAAGGAAGGCACTTTTGCTGTGACTATTTTATCTGTTAGGACCCTTTGGCAGTTTGTTGTTTGTTTGTGTTTTGGGTTTAACGCCCGTTTTTCAACAGTATTTCAGACATGTAACGGCGGGTATAGTGTGTTTTATTTGACCTGGCTGGGCAGAGTTAATCTCTGACTTATGCAAATAATGATAATCACAAAAAGAACGAGCAAAATAGGTAGAGCTACACTGGATACAGTGTAAGGTAGATGGCCAGTGAATGAGAAATTAGGTTGCCGAATATACTGCAGAATAATGCAGTGGACCGTCGCCACGCCCCGCCAGGTCGATTAAAATGGACTATAGTTAACCTAACAAGTGTCCCTAGATTCTGTACCATTATTGATCGCGGCCGATGAGGCCGCGATCATATTGAATAGGTCAAGTATTTGCACGCTGGGGAAAATATTTCATGATGGACCTGTCAATTCTTTACTTTATGGGTGAAACAGGTCTCATAAGCGTAAATACGACTAGCTTCTACTGATTATAAAAACATACCGTACGATTTGTTGTGAATTAACTGTTGTTGTACTTTTAGTAGTTCAACCGCCACCCTTGTTTAAGAGCAACATTTAAAAAACACGTTCTTTTCATCCTCAAGTAATAAGTAAGTAGACTCGCCCAGTTTAATCAATCTAGACGCATAATCTAACTATACGGGCGTCTATTTCACCCGATTTACATTCGGAACATTTTCACGCGTTTCGGGCTTTATCGTATGTTTAACATGGGATTTTTGAACCGTCCAAGATGTTGGAAATGTTTGTCTCATTGTTTATTTTTTTAATAAAACTGTTACTGCTTTCATTGTTTACTACTTTTTTTCCACCCTTGCCCGAAAAAACAGTAATGAGTTTGTACACTGTTCAGACAACTGTGCTCTGTTGAAATTTAACCAAACACAAGTTTACCTGCATAAACAGAAAGCATGATATGTCACCATGCGCGGATCCAGAGTGGGGGTACCGGGGGTCCGGACACCCTCTGGAAAATCTTTAAAAAAAGGAAAGAAGACAAGAAGGAAAGAAAATGTTTTTCGAAAAAGGCAACATTAGGACTGCATGTAAAGTATATGCGGCTGCTGCTACATACGACCCCGACATAATTCATATTATTTATCTAAAAGAAACTAAGAATTTTACCTTCAAGAAAGCTTGATTTTATCATTTTCCCAAATTTAACAGGTTAGTCCATAAAACTGTCCCAGAATGCAAAAAATGAACTGCTAAATTTCAAAATGTCCAGGGGCGGGGGTGGGGGGGGGGGTGGGGGGCAAGGGGATCGGGCCCCCTCTGAGAAAATTGGCTGTGTCCGTACATGGTCACTATATCTGTCCAGTACTGGACATTACGGTAAATGCTTCTTTCCTGCACAAATGACAATTTCGCAACTTCTGTCCGGTTTGTACAAATTTCTGGCCGCGATAAACCATTTGACTTGTGTTAACTTGAATAAACAAACGAGGTCCCACTATGTTCCTTTGATTGTTCGTTTAGTCCTGTCTGTGTCTCTGTACTTCTGTCTATGTGTGCGTGTGCGTGTGGGTGTGCGTGTTGTGGGTTGCGCTTTGAGGAGGCTGCGTATTTGGAACGTGGATTTACCTGTTGGAAAAATTCATCGTTGTTTTTTTTTTATTTCAATACTACCTATGTAAACTATAAAACGTTTTAATAAATTACTGTCCTACATGACCCGAGGGATCCGGTTAGTGTCATATTAAACGACACAACGGATATATGACACCGATACGACAGTCAATATTGCGACGTGACGCACGACAATTCGATGCGACATACGACAAATGATCACAGCAAGTTCGTGTTGTCGCACTGCCCAGAGTCGTATCGTGTGTCTTGTTGCTTGTCGTTTGTCGTAGCGGGTGTTGTGTCGAATGTCATGCGTCGCGTTCCAAGATTGACGTATGACACTCAATACGACACGACAATGCGACGCGGCACACAACATGCAAAGTGACACCCGACATTTTATCTCGCAAATGTCCCGGAATTATCGACCATCGTGTTAAGTGTCCCGTAGCATTGTCATGTGTCGTGTTCTCGCACTGAGTTTCGTGCGTCGACATTCAGTGTGGTATAAACCACATTCTGTAATAAGTTTACATTACGATAAAATTTTATGTCTCAATTCACGCTGTTTTGTATCGCGCTGCTTGTCTTGTACCGAGTCAAATGTTGTGTTCGAGTGTGAACCATTGCCCTTAGTTTGCCGAATGCGTTGCCATTCGACGCGACACTTGATACGACACGTGATAATGGGACCGGCCACACAATATCGTGATACGAAACTCGATATTTACTGCAAATTCTCGTGATACAGACGCGACACACGATAGTACGACAATGCGATATTTCCGTGTTCAGATGTCATATGTCGCACCAGCTTATCGTGCGTCGGATCGCAGTTTCGACTGTCGCATCGCGTTTTGCGTTGCATTGTCGTATGTCGTGTCGTGTATCGCTTCGAGTGCCCTACGTGGTGCTCCGAGAGCAACACACTACATTTAAAGGGGTGCTAACGGGATTCCTTAATAACCAGAATTAGTTGTCGCAGACGAAAATATACCAAACCCAAAATACAATTCAAGCAAAAAACAAGAAAGATGTATTTATCAATTCACCAGCCAAAGCACTCGTATTTGTAAATATAAATAAAATAGTTTTCTAGTTGCCAGAGTTACTTATGTGGTTTCATAATCCATATATTAAATGTATTGGAATTCATTTCACTGCTTTTGTCCAACCGTACCTTTTGTCGCGCAAGTATCTCTGAAAACATGAGAAGAAAAGTACCGCCCATTTAACTAGTTGTAATTTTTATTTGATGTGGAACTTGCATTTCTCAAAGTATCATTTTCTATAAAAATCCTCAGCATTGCTAATATCTTTTCACAAGATCAATAAATAGCTTGTATATCTTTTAGGCTCTAACATTACATACGTATGATTTTGGTATCTTAAAATTTGTTTTGCCAACGTCTAAACATAAGGAATTTTGTATAAAAATACAATGCTAATAACCAGCTTACAGTTGTGTATGTTTGGGTTGCACAAAAAACAAAAACATAGGCAAACTAAGATAATAAAACAAGGGGACTTAGTGGAGCGACGCCTTGGAAAGGCCAATGGCAGAAGGACAGCTTCGGAGTTTATACCGGCTAATGGTACTCATCAAACCTCACTCTTAACCAAGACCATATTTCTAAGTCACAAAAGACTATAAACAAACTTATTCCCTCAAAGTAAACTGTTGTTTTAACACATGTAATGCTAACAAAATGCACTATATATACTACATAAAAACGCTCGATATACTACATAAAAACGCTCGTTAACGGAAAACATATATGAAAAATGAAAAAAAAAACAAACAATCTTTAGGATATAGAAAGAAAAGAAGAATGTTTACGGAATACAGATAACCACTTCTGATTTACGTTTCGGTATCTGTACAGTGGCTATTGGCGGGAAACAGGGCAATGCTGTGATCCAAGATCGATAATGCTCCATTAACGTCAGCTGATACATCAGTTAAGAGATGCTACAAACGGACCCCGAGATTTTGTTGATATTGGTAGAATGAACTATTCTATAAAACATTTGATGTATTTAGAGAACGCTAGACTAGCTAATAGTCTGATAATAAGTTTTTTTTTTATATATACTAATGTATTTCCTTGTCAGATATCTTTCATTTATAGATAGCTCCCAGTTTATAGACTGCTCCCTTTTGAATATCTGGCTGTATTACACTTACATTCGGCAGCAAGAAAAGGTAACCATGTTATAACTATGAAGGGAAGTAATTTAACATAAAATATGAGAAGAGACTATGACTGGCAAATGTAAGGACTGGGACCAGTCTAAGAGAACGCGTGACTTATAAACACAGATTGAACAGTTTTCTGCTTCGCTCTCGTTTAAACATACCCTGGCTATCTATATATCCATACAAACTATGACTTTATTACTGAATCGAAAAACTTGTAGAAACAGACATTTTAACACCTTTTTTCTGTTTTAACAAGACGAAATAGTAAAACGCAATAAAACTTCATACAGAAAGGGGCATAAAGAACATTTGGAGCATATTTCTTTGATGGAAACCATAGCGTACTATCCTATTATCCGTGAGCATGCAAAAAAACAGGATCACCTATTCTTCAATAAGTGATCCAAGTTGCCTGACGTAATTGAGAGCTTGTAAGTAATAATGTTCACATGTTCGGTTGTAAAATAAATAACAGACAAATCACTAGCATGAATCTTACAGCATCATACTGCCAAATAATTTTCTCAGGAGTGTAAATCTCTGTTACGGATTTATACAGTTCAAGGTCTGGAATTTCAAGGCAAATGTCTCTCTTACAATAATTTAACGTCGTTATGTTCTCTAATTGTATTTTTGTTAGTTTCAAAGACTGCGAAAATGTTACAGAAAACAAACTCAGAAAAAGTCCTAAACGTTAGTATATTGGATCTCTTGAGTGTGAAAGAATTTTAATATAATATCATATTTCATTGATAGATACCTTCTTTTGTCAAGATGTATATATGCATTTCACATGCACTGTATGAAAGTACATTAATGAATTCACATATGTATATCACTGTTTCTGTGTATATTTTTGTGTTTTGCCAAATTGAAAGCAAAGATTATATGAGCCGCGCCATGAGAAAATCAACATAGTGGGTTTGCGACCAGCATGGATCCAGACCAGCCTGCGCATCCGCGCAGTCTGGTCAGGATCCATGCTGTTCGCTAACGGTTTCTCCAATTCCAATAGGCTTTAAAAGCGAACAGCATGGAGCCTGACCAGACTGCGCGGATGCGCAGGCTGGTCTGGATCCATGCTGGTCGCACACCCACTATGTTGGTTTTCCCATGGCACGGCTCATATAGTAAAATTAAATATGTCAGTTTGCTCGATACATTACAATACTTGTAACAAATTAAGAATACGTACCGTTCACATTAATTAAGCCTTCAAAACTGTGATGCAGAAGTCCAGAAAGACCTAGATTATTTTCCCTATAAATATTTGTGTCACGTGACTAACGTCTCTTATATTTCGCTATTGATTATTCCAGAAAATTGTGTCAAGCCAGAATTGTTCCGGTGCTGTTTCATACAACAGTATACTACTCGGCAGAAAGTCGATCGCTCCATGCTTTTCAGATTCTTGTAAGATGAGTGTAAAAATATATGATGAACGATAAAAATATATGGTGAACTGTGTATATCTTACAGAGTATTACAAAATTGTAGCTCAGATAGGATAGTAAAATCGAAATACTTTTGAAGACGACAAGTTCATTACTGATACATAAACATACTCTTCGTGTACGATATGCAGTTATACGCATTGTTTTCTATTATTTATAAATAGATACATCCGATTTAAGAACACAAGTTCATATTAAGATCACCTCCTACAATGTATTCACAACACAATATAATATTTTTTTTCAGTATAAGATGTTTTACTTATCACAATACAAGTGAAACCTGAAGTAGTACATGTTTAAGTGATATCTTATTTAAATGCAAAGAAATGCGACATTGGGTTTTTGTTAATAATTTTGAAGTTTTCTAAAGTAAAACAGCTGGTCATTAATTAGTCTGTTTCATGACATTATTATTACGTACCAATTGGGTCGACTTGGGATATATTTCAAACTAAAGGTGCACGTATAAAAAATATGCGTGCACGTGTAAATATATACGTCCGCGTATGTATATATACGTACACTTGTAATTACGCTTGCACGTATAAATTTACGCGTGTAAGTCCATATATGCGTGCACCTACATATTACGCGTTCAAGTATCATAATATACACAAACACGTATATATTTACGCTTGCACGAACATTCTAGCCACACTTATACACGTGCACCTACATAATTTACAGGTGTACGCTTAAATATATATGTGGACGTATAATTGTACGCGTGTACACGTAATTCTGGTACGTATATACATGATTGTGCGTACAAATATGCGTGCAATTTAAATGTGCACGCATATATGGACGTGCATGCGTAAGTTTAAACGTGCACGTCAAATTATATGTACATTTGTACATTATCATTATGATGATGATGATTATTATTATTATTATTATTATTATTATTTTTATTATCACTGAAATATATCATGATAACTTTAAGGAATGCTTTTAACTATTACACTCCTTCATTTTTCATTTCCCAATAACGTTACGCACTTGGTAAGGGCTGAATTCTAGCGTTGTAATAACTTGTAGCCCAGCCCATTTGCTTTTGTTACACATTATGTATATGTGCTCAGAATAAAAAAAAAATATTATTAAAATATGTACACGTATGTATACAAGCGCACGTCCATATAACCGTCCACCTACATATTTATGCGTGCACATATTATACACGTGGACGTATATATTTTTATACTTGCACGTATATTTTGAAATGTGCGCGCACGCAAAGCAAAAATCACCATACTGTATGGCATATATAGTTATACCATTTTTTTATCGAGCTGATTTTTTATAAATTGGATTTTAATACAAAATTTGATGTAAATTTTTCCGTTCTGACGTTACAATATCGTCTCTGACTTCTTAAGCGTCAATCTTATTCCGCTGAATTTGTACCATTGAGTAGCATTTTCTGCATACAAAGTGACAATTATTTAGTATTTTTCATTTATATGACATTCATTGCGCAGGAAAGGAAAAATGCCGAGAGCACTAAGAACTGGGCGTTGCACGAAAAGTGACGTCAGGGGCCATGTTGAAAAATATGGCGACGAAATAAAAGCGGAACTCAATCGCATATATCCTGAATTTTGTACAATATAATTTTTAGGATGAAATTCGGCAACAAAATTTGGGACGCATTCTACCTTAAATAATGTTCACAATTAAATTCATTATGAAAAAAAAAACATTATCAAAACTTGTTTTATATCAGTCATTATATGTGTCATTTCTAAACTGGAGTACATTCATTTATACTGTAATACAATTATGTTTATGCCGGTGCTAGGGTGCATGAGGGTTGATGCATATTTCATTACCTCTCATGAAAAGACTCAATCAAACCGAGTCTGCTATCATTTTGCTTGGTTTCGTTCTATGCTTCTTACATGTTTTTTTTCTAAACTTTTTGAGACAAACATGGAGCTAGCGAAACATACTATGTCTTTACTAAAGTGTTGAGCATTATAACGCAACCAAGCGAAGTATAAGTTACAGGCACTTATTTGCAAAATAGTTGATTCCACAAACATTGTATCAATATCTAATATATTGATGTCAATATCAGTATTTCAACCTGGGAATTGTCTAATGATGATTATAACACGATAAATATCACTTTTGCAATTATCTGTAAGCTTCATTTACTATTCATTGCTGATAACCACCTAGTGCCGCATATTCTACCCTTGGGACCATTTCAAACATCATAAACTTGTATACCTCCTTGTTAGAATTCTGAATCACCTCTTTGAACAAAAGAAGTCTCTTGCAGACGTCTAGCTGTTCTGACCCAGACCTGAGCACGTGAAAAAAGTGATGAAATAGCATATTAAGCGATTTTATCATGACTGATCATGATTACCCAATAAAACAGTCAGTGATGAAAAAAAAAACGGATTTTCAAGAAAATCTTGCATAAGTTATTGACATTAAATTTTCTTGTTAGTAAATGAATTTTACATGAATGCGTGATGGAAATTAGAAAAAATATCCTAATTTCCACATAAAGCTGTATAAGATTAGAGGAAACAGTATGTATCTGAAATCAAAATAATAAGCGGAGAAAATGAATAACCGCTCTACCACCGAGGCAGACAAATATGTTTTACAGTTCACCATTTTTCAGCATATTCCATCCAAAACATTATTTTCATATGAATAAATCTGGAAAATTGAATATTAAGCAACACAGAGTTTAATGATATAGGCAAGGGATGCTTGCGGCTTTTGGCTTTTGGCTTTTCCACAATTTGTTTTACAATTATGAGCATCTCTTATACTGCAGAAGTAATGCTCCATACAATTCTTAAACAATTAGTGATATATCTTTAAAAACTGTCAGCTGTATTTATGATACCTTGTCACTGCACTTTTTTTAATATGTGAAGTATGAAGTCCATCTTTTTTATAGTTTTCTAGTTATACTCAGGACCGTAGTCAAATTATATAAAGTTTCTTCATGAACGTCTCCAGTAAAACGTTTTTTTTAAACAGTTTTGGCAATGTCTTTTGGTTTTTGTGACCAAAATGTGCATAGTTTGCTCTACAGAAAATGAAAGTGATTTTAGTCGGACTATTCAAAGGACAGTCTAGCTATTCTACTCACCCTGGCGTCTGCGTCGGCGTCACACCTTAAGTTTTGCATGTTAATATTTTTTATGCAAGTACATATGACTATAAATTATAGGCATATAGCTTTGAAACTTGTTTTTTTCTTTTTCTAGGTCAATTACCAACTTCACTGGGTTAAGTCCCATAACTCTAACATGTATTTGGGCAAAATTATGCCACATTTGGACTATGGAAACCCTGGTTAATGTTTTACATTTACAAGTTATTATCCCCTAAACTAATGCAGATATTCAACTGAAACTTAACATGTGTCTTTGGGGCATTAAGTCCCATAACTTTGACATGCATTTTGGCCAAAGTATGCCCCTTTTTGGACTTGGAAAATCCTTGTTAAAGTACCGCATGTATCATTTAAAAGCATATAGCTTTGCAAATTACTTTTTCATTTTCTAGGTCAATTACAAGCCTCACTGGGTCAAGTCCCGTAACTCTGACATGCATTTTAGCCTAATAATGCCAATTTAGACTAAAAATACCTGGTTAAAGTTTTACATGCAAGTTACTATCTCATAAACCTAATGTATTTGGGTCACATTATGCCACATTTGGACTATGAAAATCCTGGTTAATGTTTACATGCAAGTTATTATCCCCTAAACTAATTGCAGATATTTAACTGAAACTCTACATGTGTCTTTGGGGTTATTAAACTAGGTAATAGCATCACGTCGCATAAATTTTACATGCATTTTGACCGAATTATACCCCTTTGGGACTTAAAAATTCTGGTTAAAGTTTTGCGTGCTAGTATATACGACTATCGTTTAAAAGCATATAGTTTTGCAACTTATTTTTTCTTTTTCTAGGTCAATTACCAGCCCCACTGGATCAAGTCCCATAAATCTGACATGTATTTTAACCAAACACATCTTTTTGTAGTCAAAATGTTACGCATGTTACACCTTATTTCTTAAATCTGGCCGAAAAACGTTTTAGTAGTGTTATATTGATGTAGTTAAACACCCCCTCCCACAAAAAAACAAAAAAAAAAAAAAAAAAAAAAAAACAAAAAAAAAAAAACAACACCACCACACAATTCCCACATAACCCTTAATCTAATTTTCCTCTCCCCCTCCCCCCCCTCCCTTCTTTTTCCTATCTCCTTTTAATCCAAGCAAAATTTGACAGTTGTTTTCTAATATTCAAACGTTACAGTTACTTATTATAGAGTAGTAAGCGTCTATGACATAAAATTTGGAAGCAGGTTTTGGCTGAATATTTAACAATATTTTTATCACTTAGTATAAAACATAACTTATCTTGATCCTGATCAGACAATGTATCAAAATTCTTGTTTATTTCATTGATTCTATAAAAAAAGCTCTTCTCGTATATTAGTATACAGAGGGCATTTCAGAATAACATGAATTTCATCCCCGATTAACATCAATATTCTCATATCTACCAGTTTCAAGTCTTATTGGTGCTACAACACATCTAAATTTAGCAAGTGAACTTCTATGGTGAAAAGGTAAATTACATTTTACATAATCTTCAACAGAATTGTTATCTTCGAACAATCTGTATGAACGAAGTTTGTATTTCGACCATGACCTCTAGAAGAAATATCCCTATCTAGTAGCATTTTCCATTTTTCTTGTTCTAATGATAATAATTTCGCTTCAACAAAATCTACTTTATATTTGGTTGACAATGCTTGGACAATCTATATCATTCAGCATATTGTTTACTCTAAAAAAGCTGTTTTTGCATCTGGCTGAAGCACTTTGTCTTGTCCATGCAAATATCCTTGTATTAACCCTGCTGTCAGCCATTTTTTTTTAAGGTTCTGATACTTTTATTATCCCCGTCATAGGTGTGTGTAGGTCGGGGAACCATCCGCACTCCACACCTTACAAGTTATATATATATAAGCATAATATATGCAAGTGTGATTCATGGCATATTATCATTTTATATAGATATGAAAGAACTGTCATGATATATAACATGTATCTGGAAAGTTTAACATTTCATTAACACAAGTAGCATTATGAAGTATATACAGATATGAAAGTGCAATCTGTCATGATATATAACATGTATCTAGAATCATTGCATTAACACAAGTATCATTATGAAGTATATGCAGATATGAGAATGTAGACTGTCATGATATAACATATCTGTCATGACATATAACATATCTAGAAACACTGCTTCAACTCAAGCATCATTATGAATTACATACAGATATGAGAGTTTAATCTGTCATGATATATAACCTGTATCTAGAAACATTGCATCATTAAGAAGTACATGTATATACAGATATGAAAGTGTGAACTGTCATGACATATAACATATCTAGAAACATTGCATCAACACAAGTATCATTATGAAGTATATACAGATATGAAAGTGTAAACTGTCATGATATGTATCTAGAAACATTGCATTTGCAAAATGATTAGTATATTATAAATACAGATGTGAAAATGCTATATGATGCTTAACATATAATGCTGACGTAGTAAAAGTATCAAATAAGCCTTTAAGAATTAGTGAGAGAAAGGGTTGTGCTCTGTATTTCTTGTTCAATGGTCTGGATTTTTTTCTGATTATTTTTTGAAGTATAGAAAATTTCCTCTGCCTGAATAAAACAATATGAAAAACCTGACAACTAATTAATAAGGTTGTTTATTATTTTCCACTTTGCCTCAAATTTGTTGGAAGTTTGGTTTTTTATTGACAATTCTTTATTAATATTGAATTCATGTTGTAGATAATATTTCATATTATTCACTGATAATAATCTACCAAAACTTTTACTTGAGAATATGAATTTTTTAATATATAGCGATGTTAAGTATTCTGGAGTACCTTTTACTCCGAACAAGAAGCTTATTTTGTCTAATGCTAAGGAAATATTTTTAATCTCCAACTGCCTCTTAAGATCTTGAAGGAACGAACTTGTGTGTATACATTTCCAAAACAAATGTTCTATAGTTTCTGATTCACTCTTAAAAAAGTCACATAGATCACTATCTTTCAAGCTTAATGTTCTTAAATACTTATTGACTGGCAAAATACGATGTAGAAGTCTATATTGCAGCCATTGTAAATTGCTGTCCCTGGTTACTTTAAATGGCATACTATAAAAATATTTCCATTCATCATATTTGAAGTGAAATTCTGAATTCCATTTTGTTTGGCTTGTTGGGGTATCAGAGTTTCTGTTTAGAATATTATAGATGTCTTTACATCCTGATTTTGATTTTAGTATTATTCCTATAGGAAACGGAATGAATGGATTACACTGAGATTCTGTTTCTGTTTCTTTTAGTGTAATTTGCTTACTGTAGTTCAATATAGCTCTTATTATTCCAAGATAATGTAATGTGTTCACATGTATTTTTGTGCTTTTTTGAATTCTTTATAAGACATAAGCTTGTTTTGTCTATACATATCATTAATATATCGTATACCATTCTCATACCAGGATTTGAAAAACAGACTTTGTTTTCCAACATGAATGTTATGATTATAAAAGATTGGACACTTTAAAAAGTCTGTCTTAGTTTCCACAGGAGTAACTTTTAGAAAATTGGAATATGATTGCAAAACACTTTCATTCCATTTATTTGTTATTTTTTGTTCCATTTTGTCTGCATAATGTTTCCCACAATTAATCAGTTTGTGTTTATCAAATAAATTTTCTGCCAAAATTGCCCAATTTGCTTGTGTGGCTAACAATCTTCTTATCCAGGTTATTTTCAAACTTTGAATAAAACACTGGACATTTGTCATTTTAATTCCTCCTTCACAGTAATCTTTTATTATGACTGATTTTTTCACTTTTGCTGGTCCATGCCATAGGAAATTATACAAGGTGTCATTAATAGATTTCAGTATTTTGTCACCAGGATCTGGGAGAGAGATAAACAAGTGATTAAAGGCTGGTAACAATAAACTCTTAATAACTGTACATCTTCCAATTGGCGTAAGGTATCTCCTATTCCAAAACTTAACAGAATTTTCTAAGCTACTCAATTTATCTTTATAATTAAGTATAATCATCTTCTCTAAGTCAACATGAAATTGAATGCCAAGTAATTTAAATTCATGTTTTCCCCAAGCCAGCTTGAACTTTGTCTTAATGGACTCGGTACTGAATTTTTTAGAACCAAACCATATTACATGAGTTTTTTCAAAGTTGTTTTTGAGGTCTGAAATATTTACAAAAAAGTCCAACTCTGTCAAGGTTTCATTTAATGATTCACTTGTTCCATCCAGAATTACTGATGTATCATCAGCAAAAAGTGATAATAATTGTTTTATGCCATTTACCTTTATACCTTTTATTTTTTTGTTCTTTTTTATTTTCTTAGTAAGAATTTCAGAGCAGAGAATAAATATAAAAGGTGACAAAGGGTCACCCTGACGGTAGCTACGGCCAATATTAAAAGAATCCGATAAAAAAAAACACACTGGCATACAGATGACTGTATATTCGAATAAAAGAGTTTTACCCATCTTTCAAGACAATCTCCAAAATTAAAGAAATTCAGTGTTTTCTGAATAAATACCCAAGAGAGGGAATCAAATGCTTTTTCAAAGTCGATCAACAATAATAGACCAGGAATGTTGCTTTCTTCAGCAAAATGCATAATATCATAGATCAGTCTTGTATTTTCACCAATATACCTATCTTTTATAAAGCCTGTTTGTTCTTCGCTAATGATGCTTTTCAGAACAGTTTTTATACGTGATGCATTTGCCCCAGAAGCTATTTTATAAACAGTATTCAAAAGTGTTATTGGTCTCCAGTTTTTAAGGAACTGTTTTGGTTTGTTCTCTTTCGGAATGCAAGTACTTATACCATATCTTTGGGTAATAGACAGTTGTCCTATTTCTAAAGCATAATTCAATGATCTGACAATAAAATGACCCAAGTCTTTCCAAAACATTTTAAAAAAGTTTGCTGAGAAGCCATCACTTCCTGGTGATTTATCATTTGCCATACTGATCAGTGTGTGACTAGCTTCTAAATATGTTAGTTTACCTTCAATCTCTTTACTTTCTTGTATGCTTAATTTTCTAACAGGTACATTTTCAAATAATTCATTCAAGTCAATATCATTTATCAGTGAATCATCTTTACAAGAATACAATGCCTGATAAAAAGTTTGCATTTCCATCAAGATATCCTTTTGTGTGTTTATTATCTTCCCATTTTCTAGCTCTATCTTTGAAATAGTTTTATTGATATAGTTTCGCTTCTCTAAATTACAAAAAAAACTTGAAGGTTTTTCACCTTCGTCCATCCACTTTGCTTTTGATCGAATAATGTGTCCTTCCAACTTATTTTCTCTTATCTCTTTAAGTTCTAATTTCAATTCTTCCATTTGGTCAGCATTTTGTTCATTTAAATGTTCTTCAAAATCTGATATCTTTGAAATTAAGTCAGCCTCTGTTTTGTCCATTAAACGTTTCTTATAGCTACTATATGATATTGATGTTCCTCTCAGTTCCATAAGCAATGTCTCTAAAAACAATTGGTCATTAATAATAAATTCAATTTCTTCATTTGGGATTTGATCAATATTTTCTGTATTATAACCTCTTAAGCAATATTATTGCTTTACATCCCTTATTTTTTTCCTGATACTTTTTAAGTACTCTTCATCTTTAAGTAAGGAATTATTATGCTTCCATAATCCTTTGCCATGTTCTACCTTGGAAAAACTTAAACATATAGATACTATTGAGTGATCTGATTTATAGCTAGTTTCGATATCAGGTTTCTGAATATTTATCAAAAGATCTTCTGTTAATAAGAAAAAGTCAAGACGTGCTTGCTGGAGAGGATTTGAACGACAGTATATATGATAATTCTTGTCTTTTAAAAATCTGAAAACATCGGTTCGTTTCTTACTACCATTTAGGCCACGGCAGTTTACCGATAATACTCTAAGATCAGCCATAATCTATACATAGTATGTAAACAGACTTGAAAAACGTGTTCATGATACAGATTACCCTTTCCAATAACAGCAAAATCAGAAGAAGAGAGAAGAATGTGTGCAAGATACAAATTATATAGAAAAACAAATGTAAATTTCTATAAATACAAGTATCACACTGAATACTTAGGTAAATTTTTGGATAATTATGTAGGTATTTTAAGTTGCTTGCTTTATTCCTTTTCAAAGGAAAGGACCTACATCTTCACACTTTGTGTGTTAAGAAGAACAGCACTGACATAGAGACCAAGGATGAAACAGATATCAGCACAACAACCAAGCAAGAATTTTTCTTAGCCTTCAAAACAAAAGTATACAAAAAGTCTATTTCCTGAAATGTGCTCTTTCATTGTAGATTTATGGACATTCACGAAGCTAGAGCTTAAATGCCTAAGAGTTATCACAACATTTTTTGGTAATCCCATGCATAACCTTACACACAAAAACAACATATAAATTCACAAAAATCATAGATCATGTCACAAATTTATCAATATCAATCAGAAGCTGGTGTTCAAGCATTGTTCAAACTTTGTAGGTAATTAAAACACTTATATAATGTAAATATTTTAAAAACACATTATGTTTGATCGTGTGTTTAAGTGAAAGTATCTCTAATAAGACTGTTATTATATAAACATATGTTTATGTCTCAAGCAATGATGGAGCTGATGGTATCATATATGTCAAATTTATATCTGTTCCCTTTCTTTGTGGAACCATAGACACTACCATTGAAAAACCAGGCACTGGAAATTTCTGGATATAGAGAAAGTCTGCTAATAAGACCATGGTTTAACTTTGTCACATCATCAATGAGTCTGTGACCAGCTTCTTTCAATGCTTTTCTCTATTGCATAATTGCAATTTTAGCGTTGTTATTTTTTAATTTTATCAATACGGGTTTTATGCTGTCTGGTTTTCCAGGAATTCTATGAATTGCTAATATCTGTTCCTCTTCTAGGGTAACCTTATGTTTCTGTCAGCCATTTTTACCATTCTACAAAATTGTCTTGTAACTGAACCCCACAGTCTAACTGTCATTGATTCCCAACCCATCTCCCCACTTACTGCAACAATAGGTATATATTTTCCAACACCTAAGAAGTGACGCATGGCACGGTTTTGAATGGCATTTATACATGAAAATGAATGGTCACCCCAAACTGATGCTCCATAACTTAAAACAGGCCAAACCGTGGCATCATATAAATTTGTAAATGTTGAGAATTGGAAACCACCTACTGCTTTACTCTTTGCTATAAGAAGACCAAGTGCTCCTCCAGCAGATAATGCAACATATTTTGCCATTTCGCTATAGTCTGACAATTCATTCAATATAACTCCAAGATATTTATAACTATGCACAAGTGTAAAGCTAATGTTACCAAACTTAAAATCAAAATTTACTACTTGTGTACTCTTAGTTCTGAAATGTATCATATTTGACTTTTCGCAATTAACCGACATACTATTTGTGTTACACCAAATATTTAATGCATCAAGCAATACTTGTAGATCTTCTGCAGATTCGGCTAAAAGAACCACGTCATCCGCATATAACAGTATACATACAATATCATCATTTATTTTAATGCCAACATTTAATTCTCTAAGTGCCTTTACCAGATCGTTTATAAACAAATTAAAAAGTATCAGAGACAAAGGGCAACCTTGTTTCAATCCACATTTAACATCAAACCAAGACGTATCAAAGCAAGAATGTTACAAGGATATTACATGGATGTTACTTATGTTACGTGTGTCTGACAAGAGGCGTCTTTTTGTAGCAAAAATGTTACATGGATGTTACTTATGTTAACGTGTGTCTGAAAAGAGGCGTATTTCTTTGGTCAAAATGTTACACATGTTACACCTCATTCCTCAAATTAGAATGAAAACGTCTTTAATAGTGTTATATAGATATTACAAGGATGTTACACGGATTTTACATGGATGTTACGTATGTTACGTGTATCTGAGAGGAGGTTCCTTTTTATAATCAAAGTGTTACACAAGTTACACCACATTTCATAAATTTGGCCACAAAAAGGCCTTTATTAGTGAGTAGGTTATAGGAAAAAGATGTTTCCTTTTGTGAAGAAAGCACCAAACTTTGTCTGTAACTATTTTGAAGTATGCCGAATCCAAAAAAAAAGGAGCAGACACGCAGTTCACTAACCTTAATAAGCTTAAAATGAGGCCACAGAAAGGGACCTATATTTTATTAATTTTAATTATATATTTTTGAAAGCAGTGTACAAAGGGTTAATTTATAACCTAAATAAGTAACTTTAATTGACACATTATATTTATTTAGGTACATATTATACACATTTAATATATATGACACTGACAAATGACACAGATGAGGCCCTAAAAGAGGGAAAATTGTTTAAAAATATCATTTGCAGGATGACTTTAATTTTAAGTGTGAACATTATTTTATTCAGGTAAACAAAACTAATTTTAGTATTAAATTATATCAAAATATTATTTAAACATTCTTTACGTTTAGAGGTTTATTAAGGGTATTTTATAAAACAAGTTCAAATATACGTACTTACTGTAACTCATATAATCGATTTTACTTATACTGTACCTGGGGTATCGTCAGTTCAATTTCCCTATTAAGCATTCAAAAAAGCAGCTAAAGATGAGGTTATTTTGTGTTTTTTTCTTTAAATTCAATTTCTAATTTAAATCCATGTAAAATGTATTATACAGAATACAATTTATATGTTTTTCAAGACAATTAATGACTTCAAGCTAAAGCATACGATCACCCTAATGCTTTCTTTACAACAAAAGAAAATGGAATATGAACTAAATGTATTGTTGTATTAATTGCTAATTTATACTATATTCAATGATACTAATTTATTTGAATTAGATTAAGATTTCAAGGCCCCATGTGGTTCTGGGACAATCTATGTATGAAAAGAATTGGAACCACTGCCTTACCCTTGCATGATCGTTAGAGGCGACTAAAAGGGTCATAACACTTGGTTTTGCTGTAACTCTGTGATTTCAGCAGGTATGCAAATTTTGCTTCCATACCTCATATTTTTATTTCGATGTAAATGAGATGTGAAACCAAAATGTGTAGTCCTGTTTGGCGCCATATAACCTATACTGTGTTGGTGCGCCGTAAAACCCAAATAAATAAATAAATAAATAACGTTTTAGAATCAGTCTAAATTCCGCTTTCTTAAAAATAGCACTGGTATTGCATGATAGATTAACCTTTGTACGGTTTGAACCAACGATTTTCCTATTGATCTGACAACACCTTTACCACTAGACGGTCTCTCTCACCGAACCCCTCCACAGAGCTAATAACTATAAACATTTCTAAAGTGCAGTGATTTACTGCAGACACCCCAAGAACCCAAATAGTTACATATAAACAATTGTTTAAGATGAAAATATGATACAGAAATAAAGAAAGTCATACCAAACAGAGTAAGATGCAAATTTTTGAAGTTAAAGATTAATCGATTAGTTTATAAACAATGTCCCCATATACTGAGCTACAGTTATCTTGCATATTAAGCCTTTTGACAAATAAAAAAAATAGTGTATTTTCCGTCTTAGGTTCCAAATCGGCCTATATAATGATATCATGTATCTGATAAAAAAATTATCATTCAGAACATTGTACTTGTGGGTCAGAGTTGAGTATACTCTGCATCTCGGTATCTCGAGCTCATTCAGCACCGGTAAACTGGCTTTTCGAGCCGTCCTAGTTATAATCATAGCTGATATGTGCTCTTTGTCCAATACAGTGTTGGGAATACCTCTCAGCAGCGCAATTATAAGTCCAAGAATAATTATTTGTTTAGGGTAATGTCCCAAGCCTTTCTGTGAACTTACAAAAGTTGAAAAAAAGTAACAATCAAGATAACCTACACAAACAACTTTTAATTTTAGGCGTAACAACCCTTTCAGTATTTAACTAAACCTGTTACAGATTTGCCAGTATTTCACTCTCTAGCGCACATGTCTTCAAAATGTCTAAGTACAAAGGACTGGCTTGATACATTTATATCTGCCTTTGTATGTTTTCTTGTAGTTAAGTTGATGAGTTTCCTCCAACTTATAGTAGCTAATTATGAAGCGTATTACATAATTAAAGCCAAGCAACAGTTCTCTTGACCATTTTCAGTTGACAGGATTAGCAATGTCAATGTATGCTATAAATGCCTGTCTACAACCTGCTTGATACAATGTTTTTGCTACATACATGAACATCTCTCAGGGGGTTGCTTTCAGTACGTCTAATTGCTTAAGAAAATATATTCTCTGGCTTCATTTTGATATTTCTTTGCATGATAGAACAACTTATCCTTCCAGTTGTCATGTACGCTTCTTGAATCTTTTAACACGGCATAACCATAAGTAAAGATACGCTATGCCTTGCAAACGTATTGAGACAGTATCACAACCAGATAATGCATTATAAAGAATGTTAGCTTTAAGTCTACGTTCTTTGACGTGTCTTTTCCTGTTAGATGTTTGTCCTTGTTTTTATGCAAAAAAGACTGCTTCCTACGGAATTAGTCAGCATGTACCAGAACTGTTTGGAACGGTCAAATGAAGCTTCAGCTAACAACAAGCAAACTGTTTTACTATAGAAAATAACAGTCTGTATCAGTGTTGGTTGCTCGTAACATTATCCCTTTGTGGGTTGTTTTATGCACCTGCGGCAAACAAATGTGTACCATGTCGCATACCAGTTAGTGCACCACATGTTGTGACTTCAAACTTTTGGAACAATACATGGTCATATTATAAACAAAGGTATCAAGCTGTAAGACAGTGAATGGTGCCAGATAAAATTCTAGTTCCTAAATGAAATAGATAGCATGAAAACATCTAAACTAACTGATGTTCACATTTCTAACATGATTTATATATGAAGCCATGTCCGGGGAGAGACATTAAGGTATGAACATACTAAATAGCTGACCTTCCTTATTCTACATAAAATTGACAAATTCAAATGGCTACAGCACAGGGCAAGACCCGTTTAAAATGTATGTACAATGTAGCTTACTGTTTTAAATTTTCTTAAAGAATATTGTCAGTGCTGAATAAAAAAGGGGGACATGTACTTCAGTCAAACAAACCAACTACAATATCAATTAAAAATGATACACCAAATTGTATGACCTACATTTCCATAATAAATCTGTAATCTGTAGATTTTTAACAATTTCCCTTTTAAGGACCTCATATTATTTTCCTGAGTTATGTATATTGAATGTGTATAAAATGTAATTGAATAAAATTTGTGTCAATGGTTATAATTGGTTTAGGTATCAATAATCATTTTTGAAATTGTTATACCGGTACATATATTTAATTGATATAAATAAAAGGTAGTTCCCCTTTGGTGCCTCATGTTTTGGTCTATTCAAGCCAACAGATCGTATATGTAGTCCATTTCTGATCCAATGTACTTTATAATACTTAAAGACAAACTTTCATACTTTCTTCCTAAGAAACATCTTTTCACATGCAGTTTTGAAATTAAACATACAGTAAAATCTGATTACCTCCCTTTTTAGTATGTAACTTGAGAAATAAGAGTATTTTGTAGTAAACTTTGTATATTTGTCAATACCAAACGGTTGTTTGTCTATGCTAGTGATATGTTATCCATGTTTTGATCATATGAAACATGACTACATAGATACATTTCAAGTTAAAGAAACAAACTTTTTTTCTAGACATTTTTACCTCCCCTTTTAAATTGATTTAAAAGGAGGTTCCAAGGCAGATAAAGCGTGTCTCCTCCTCTTGTAGGATTTGGAATAACTTAAAGTAATTTCATGCCAAATTTGGTGCTTTCTTCACAAAGGGGAACATCTTTGCCATTTTTTGTTTCTTATCTTACTCGCTATTATTAGTGTTACATAGATGTAACAAAGATGTAGCAGGAGTGTTACATGAATGCTACTTATGTTACGTTTGTTTGAGAATAAGTGTCTGTTTGTAGTTCATTTCTAAAATCAGAAGTGGGGCAGTAAAAGATATTACATAATTTATATTCATATAACTTAATGTTACGTTATGTTGCTTGAAGTTATGCTTGTAACAAAATCAAACTATGTCACGAAATTGCGTCAATTTTGTGCTCTAGGTGGAGTAGTATGCGTAACTTGATGGTTATGATGTATACCAGGTTTCATTTGAATTTGACAAAAATGTAGGAGTGCAATACACGTTAATGTGACACAGATTAATCGTACAAAGTCAAACTAGGGTATAACTAATGACAAATACCTTTTAAAGTCTAAAAGCTGCCGATAATATGCTAGCGCCATATCAACTCCAGTAAATAGAGTACACCAATCTTTAATTTTTTTAATAAGATGAAAAACTGTAAGAGGAGTTGAGGACACAAGACGCAAAATTTAATATAGCTGTTATGCCTGAAGTTCAAAATTAGGCAGAATATATATCCATTCAATGTTGATAATGTATACTAATTATCTTTGGATCTGGATAGAAAATGCAGTAGTAAATAAGTACATAAGCAAGTTTAACATACTGAAAAAAAGGGACGGTCACTATTTCCATCCCTGCTCTTCAACACTGGGGAAAATTAAAATCCTTTTAGAGCCGTCAAGACGCTTTTGCCGACACGGCAACACACATGTTCAACAGTACTGCGGGTTATCCACAGTGCAAACGCAATCAGTATACGAATTACTGCCTTGTTATCATTAATGCCATAGATGGGGATCGTCTGTTCATTTAGTTTTCCCACGGAGTAATTTTATCTTCAAATTAATATTTTTAAAATAATTCATACCTGATGTTAAAGTATAACTTTTTTCTGTTTTTGTCTTTTAATTTAGTTGATTACAGATTTAACTGAATGATTTTGGAGCTTCCCGATCCCATGACTTTGGTTTTATTTGCTAAAATTTCTAAATGTGGTTGCAAAAATGTGCCTCAGTCCAGACGGATACTGGAAGAACAATTTATTTCTGGAAAAATGACAACATATAATGAGGTACAAACATTCACACAGGGATGTACATAGGATAGTTAATCTAGCAAAAAGATTTAAAAGTGCGTACAGTCTAAACAATGTAAATATTTCAACTTTTCACAGCTTTACAAAATGACCAGTAATCAATTTCTTGTTGCATGAGCAGAAATGAACCGCGCCACGAGATTACCAACAAAGTGGCTTTGCAAACAGCATGGACCCAGACAAGCCTGCGCATCCGAGCAGTCTGGTCAGAATCCATGCTGTTCGCTAATGGTTTCTCTAATTAAAATAGGCTTTGAAACCAAACAGCACGGATACTGATCAGACTGCGCGGATGCGCAGGCTGGTCTGGATCCATGCTGGTCGCAAAGTCACTATGTTGGTTTTCTCATGGCGGGGCTCAAATATGATTAAGAGCATAATAATCAAAGGATAACACCATCGATATAAGGATGATGAATCAGGATTGCCAGAAATATGAATAATGAAAAAAAAACATTCAATAATTTTTGTACGTGAGCATGCTTTTTGCTTTTGATATCACTGTATTATTTCTAACACAACTATAATGAAAAATTGCCTGCATAATGTTCATATGAAACAATATCTGTCCGGCAGATTTGTGGAAATAAAGTTTGTACTCTTGCAGAGTTACAACAGTATGTACCTGTATTTTAAGTCTGAGCCACATACTAAAATAAAATGACACGCATGTCGTCCTTTCTGTGTAGCTATTTGTCCTCAGGTTTCTCACCGGACTTATCCCGTCAGAAGACAGTGCGACTATTTTACTTATGTGTAATTGCACGAATTCTAGATTCTAGTTCTTTCTAAGGTGTAATTCAGCATTTAAACAGCTTTTGGGTTCTTCTGCTGTCGTTAAGAGGTAAATGTCGACATAATGAAGGGAGTCACGAAAAGTGCACTCTGCAGTTTATATTTTATCTTCATTCATTCCAGTAGCGGCCCCAAAGTTGTGGACGTATCGCCCTTCTTATTCAAACTGGGTTTCTGATAAATGTACTTTTGATATGCATGTTCTATTTCTGTGGAGAAACTCTTGAAACACGATAACTTCTACAGCAACTATTTCAATAAATCCGGTGCCAATACCCTTACGGTATCTACCAAGTACCCCCTTTTAAACTATGTTTCATGAAAAATATCGCAAACATTTTATGCCAATTGCTGTAATTTAAACCCCGCGTTTTATATTGAAACTAAATAAAATGACCTGCATATATATGACCAAACGGTAAGACAGATAAACGACCAAAATAAAATGCCATAAAATGCCATGCATATTTGATTCTAACATCTGTAAACTCTGAAACAGAAATGCTATTTTGAACATTGTCTTCAGAATCCGTTATATTTTTTCCGGCGTAAAACACACCCCTTCCCTCGCTCTCATTCGTTTTCATTATGCACTATATAAATTCTATACTGCAATTTGTACTTATATGCTGTAGTCCTTGACCTAACATCAGTGACACAGTCTTTTTACTTTGATCGCCGCATATCTCTAAACCTCCTCCACTCAGCACTGATACTGCTAAACATGTAAGTCCATTCGACGGATCTAGAGTACAAATTATGGCACCACTATCTCCCTCTTTGGAAAATAATCCTGAACAACGGTTCCTTTCAAACGAATCCACATCACCATATATGTCTCTAACATACACTGTTGGATTGTTAATTGTAAGTGTACTCGGTCGTTTTTTATGGCAATCTTTTTGTAAGTTATCACTATGGCACGCTGGCGACAGCCCATCCGTCTTGCTTGCAGTACCTAAACATTGGCTGAATGTCTGGCTTGGAGTTCTTGACGACTGCTTGTCTATTTGACTTTCGGTTCCTGACTGCTGTTTGGCTGTTAGACTTGCATTGTCTGACGATTGTGCGGTTTTCTTACTTGTACTGTCTGACGATTGTGTATCTGTCTTTTTTGCGGTTCTTGACGATTGTGTGGGTGTATATTTTTCTGTTTCTGACGATTTTTTGACCGTCTTACTCATGGTTCCTGATATCGGACTTGTGGTTATTGACGACTGTGTGGCAGGTCTCTGTAAAGGTGTAAACACATTCAAAGAGATCTCGGGCTCTTCCCCTGACGCTAAAGGGTCAATAACAACGACATAGTTGAGAGAGTCCTTGTCGCCCTTGTCACGAAAAGTGTAGTCTGCAGTTATTATTATACCTTCAGTCACGCCTGTAACGGCTCCAAATTTGTGTACGTATCGTCCAACTAATTCATTTGGGTTTTCTAATGATAACTGCACTTTTGATACGCGTGTCATATTTCTTTCCAGATAGTTCTTGCACTCTTTGGACGCATTAACCTCTACAGCAGCTATGTCAATAAATCGTGTGTCGATATCCTTTCTGTATGTACCAAGTAACTTTTTCCCATGATTCACGTACACTTTTCCATCGTCACCAATTACATGATAACATGTAAGGCCAAACAACTTCCCATCTGCAGACGCAACATATCCGCCTATCGTACCCCATTTGCATTCCTTATCTTTGCTGTTTGTTGGACTACTCAGTCCATTTCCAGGTTCAAAATAGCCATTCATGGCTTCTGATTTCTTCATTACAAACTTAACTGTGTAAGGATGATAGAAATTGTGTTTCTTTAACTGTTCCGCTATTTCACCTCTCGTGTTTTGTTGTATTTGTTTTTCCCCTTTTGTTTCTCTGTCATTTTTCTTGTTGGTATCATCATCATGGTCGTTCGATTTCATTTTTATCTTTTCTTCGTTGTTGGAGCTATCATGTAATTCACCTGTTTTTGTTAGTTCTGAGCTTCCGTCCTTGCTCCTTGTCTGATCAAAATTTTCAGCTACATCTGTCATTTGATTTTGGTCAAGATGAACCTCTAGTTTGCCATATATATTGTTCCAAGCCCATAAACACCCTTTATACTGAAATCCAAAATATAGATCTTTTTAATAAAGTACATTTTCTATGCTTTAATTGCACGTCAAGGAATAATTATCATAAATGGTATACTTCTTTGGTTTGAATTAAATAAGGTATATGGTCTGAATCTTTCCATTAAGACATTATAACAAAATGCAAAGTTACATGTTGTATGCAAATATATCACAGAGAGTCTATCTTCACAATATGTAAGAGCAATTTAACCCATGACGGATGCAGTATACTATATCACCAGGACAGATTCAAATTTATTGAACCAAAATCTCATGTTTGTTTTATATCTGTCCAATCAAATACAAAAATAATACATTTTATTTTTCATATTCAAAGAAGAAGGAAATATGCTTATTTTGGTTTTATTCTTAATCGTAGAAGGTTGCATAAATGATGATTTTATATGTATATTTTAACCAACCTTCTTATGAAAGCTTAATTGACACATGTCTTAGAGCAGAGCTCGTGTTTCCATTGTAACTCATTTACTCTTATCTATAAACACCTACAGCTTTAGCCCCACATTTTTACGTCATAAATGGAATACAAAATGAGCAAAATATCTAACACGTAACATGGTAACCTGTCGTATCTTTAGGTTAAGTTACCATGACAAAAGAGATATATAAAGTATCTTAAAGCTTGCTTTTTAATTAATGTTTGCATCAAATTTATATAATCAAGACAATATCAGTTTAACCGAGCTTATCTAAGGTATTGTTGTACAGCTCTAGTTTACGTTATCTTTATTAAATTGCCGAATCCATTTTGTATACTTACATTATTTTAGCAAAAAGTCTACTTACGACAAAAGGTCTTGTCTCAGACCGCTACTGATTGTTGCAAAGACCGTCTCATTTCGCACAGCAGCTGCAAGTCCTAAAAATTCGTCTGCTTTAAATAACCATTTGTCTCAAAAAGCAACCTTTTCATAACCACAGAAATTCGCTGCATACCCGAAAATTTCTTTTCGGTTTCTTCAAACGTCTTTTTCATGTCCGTCCTCAGTAAGTACTGGACGAAAAGAAACTTGCGGGTTGTCTTTTTGCCAGGAGAAAGGGACTCAAGAGCATTCTCGATCTTACTCAAGTGGTATTTAGTATTCTTGGATACAGAGCTAACCAAAGTTTCCTCAAACTCTATTTCATGCAGTAATGAGTTACAAATCCATACTTTTTGATTGTATTTCCTTGCTAATGGAGGAACTGCTGCACATCTGATCTCATGACATAAGCGATGAAGAACGCGGTCGACAAATGTCTTATTCATAACTTTTGTCTCATTTGTCACACCTATCAGGTCTTTCAAGCTGTAAATGTTCAATAGAAAATCACGCATTTTATTCCCAACTTCCTCCGATTCTATTATTTCCCCAGTGATTTCATTGCATACGTTGCCGTCTGGTTCGAACCGCTGTAAACTTGAACTGATCTTCGAAAACCCATCAGTAATGTTTTCTTCAAGTTTATCTGATATTCGTTTTTGCAGCTCGCTAGCTGTAGATCCGATGAGTATATCTTCTTGTTGTAAACTCTGTTGTCGATATGCAATTATATCATTCTTGAAATTGGTTATTGCAACCTCCGGGCATATATGTTTTGGGTCACACTTGAGTAAAATTGAACGTGGATTAGAAACCTGATGTGCCAAGTCCATCACTACTGTGGTATCCTAAAATAAAAAAAAAACATTTCTTAAACTTTTACGTTATATTTCATATCTGTTTTAGCTTAGCTTGGTTGATTTCAATGCTTACAGAAAATCAATTTACAGACTTTATCTAAATATTTCAGGGTGTACATTACCTTTCAGTCACTGCCTGTCAATCCAGCAAGGTTATATCCGACATTATATTTAAAAAGATATTTTCTTCGAAGTTAATTACCATCAAAAAGATACAGAACCTATTGGCTACAATACCGAATGTTCTAAAGGACAAGGTTTACTTAAGCCTTATATGGCCTACACAATTTGGAAAAGTTGATGATATCTGGAAAAAGATATATACATTGTTTAAATATTTCACTGAATACTGCTGAAATCACATATTTTTGAGAAAATGGGCAATATTTGCCGTTTTGGGGTCACATAAAAGTATTTTAGTAGTGAGCACAGTCAAGGACCACAAAAATGTTTAAGGCATCGGTTCAGCTTTTTCTTTTTTACAGAATTTATGGTCAGTTTTGGTAGTGGTCGACTGCTGTGCTCATATTGAAATTTCAGATTTATTTTAAAAGATAGCGAAAAACTGAAGGTTTTAAATACCCGTAATGCTAACTTATCATTTATGTCAGATATTTTCTTCGAAAATGAATAAATTGTAAAAACTGCATTCAGTTTGATAAAGAAATATTTCTTGATGAATGAAACCTCGGAATTTACTGCATTTAGACATTTGCAGTTTTAGGACATATTTGTTTTTTGCAAAAGCGAACCTTCTCGTTTGTAAAACCGTTAACTAGTTATTAAGCAGAAAGTGAGCGGTCTACGGGAAGACGGATGAACGAACAGACTTCGAATTTATATACAGTAAATACTTTACGGGAGGACAAATGTGTTATCAATTGCCTTATGTACTAAAGTATAAAACTTATAGTTAGAATCTTCCTGCACGAACATAAAATTGACATTTTCTACCTTTCAACTATCGGCAAACTCTGTCTGGTACGATTTTGATAACACCGACTTTGGAAAAATTTCGGAATCTGATGCGGAATAAATGTTACTTGAAGACACTTTTCAAGAACATTTTAAGATGGTGCGATGTGTTTAACGCAAAATTAATATTAAAGGAAAGGTGCATATTACGCAAAGCTTTGATTTAGGTCGAAGGCACTTATTTTGAAATACATGTGGTTTACCTTAATAGCCTTCTCGCCAAGACTTTCGGGATCGATGTGACAAACAACAACGTTCAACTTTGCATCATCGCGTTCCTGGAAATTCTGGATTTCAGGAGAAGAACCATGTTTATGTTGTTCTGTATCCACAGCAGCAGAAATCACCAAGTTTTTGTCGTCGATATCTTCTTTTCCTATCACTGTATGTTGTAGACCACCATCAAAATCACACTTGATCTTTTCTAGAACAATTTCGACATTTTTTTCTCTGAAACTTTCCGGCAGTGCTCCTTGAAGTAAAAGAATATTTTAATACCCTTAGTAATCTGTCATAAATTCTATGTGCACACTTCAATGTTTCTTGGACGAAATAAAAAAAACAACAACAAAAAAGCAACAGTTCGACAATATTAAAATTAGTTTAGCCCTACCCTCTATTCATATATGCCCTTGCTGTAATGCATTCGTCAATATGATCAATGCAAAATTATCATTAACCAGTGATGAAATCATATTTTCTAATAAACTACATTTCTCCAGCGCAGATTGATACGGAACCAATTACCATTCATCAATGTAATGTAATCATTTATTAATAAACATAATCACAATTCATCCTATTTATCATTATGAATTTTATTCAAATTCATTATCAACAACATCATCACGTTCATCACCGTCAACATCCTCCTCGTCCTCAACAACATAAGTCATAAATCATTCTCGTCACAAATCATTCAACATTAACATTACATTAATCATAAGCAACTATGTTCACCATTATAACTATCACTCACCATCATTACCATCATCATCATAATCATCGTCATCGTTCATCTGCTATATTTTAATTAACTTTCAATATATTATTTATTTTCATCCTAAGTCGTCACCATTTTTATAATTCATTATCAACATTATCATCACTCATCATTCATATTTATCATTATCATTATCATTAATGTTAATCTCCGTCATCGTCATTTATCAGCAACATTTATGTCATTCATCCTAATAATTTTAACGATCTGTTATTTAAATTATCATAATTATTACTATCATTATTATTCACTCAACAACATTATCAGCATGCGTTCCTATACAGCCTTTAATTTATCAGTATCCATTCAATCATCATCATCATCATCATCGCAATTCATTGCCTTTCATATGAAACAGATATAATCAGCTGTCTACTAGGAATATATCAATTATTATCATTGATAAATTGAATAAATCAGAGTCATGATAAAACACCTGTTGGTTTATTATCTTAGAGTATGATCCGATAGTCACTGGCATAAACTCAAGCTGACTTATTGCCGGTGGATATCAGATCACATTCAATAGCTAACTAATATTGATAACTATAAATGTCGGTTTACAAAATTCTTTTCTTCTACCTACATAAAACTCTTAAACAGTCTTTATCTATTGTGTAAGTTAGTAATTGCAAAAAAAGAATGTTTTAGTGATTCAGTAAGTGTTAAAGGGTCATGATGATTTGTTTTAATGAGGCAGCTACATGTTTTTGTATATTGGTCTGTTGTTATCTTCTATTTGCAGTAATTGTTTTCTAAGATATAAATTTGTCACAGGGTTGACAGTGAAAAAAGTAGTTTTAAACCCAATGTCTTTGTTTAACCGCCCCGCCCCAAACCCTTCCCACCCTCCTAGCTCTAATGGCTCTGACAGTGTAAGTAAAGTTCTACTTTCTTATACATTAAATTAATATGTATTTTCTATCCTCGGACCTATGCTTTATCAGAATTAAAAGTATGATGGGATTTAAGAGGTTTTATCTCAATCATACACTCTTGGGAATGAAGAGTTAGTCATCTTTTTGAAAGCTGATATAAAATATGCACTACACAATTAGCCATCTACCTTGAACAATACTGATTTATCATTTTCGATGATATCAATTGCTACACGTTCAAATATTAAATACTGATGTTTACCATTACATGTAAACTCGTCAAAGTCAATACAGTATGATTTTACAGATGACTTGTTTTTATCTTTTATTTTTTATGAAATTAATCATTAATCAGTGGTCAGGATTAGATATGATTTTATCATCTATCTTAATGGTGGCCATCAGAAGGCGTGGTCAGTTTTCCCCAAGTAGATATATTTGCTCAAAAACGATAAATTTAGATTTGATGGTCAATATATGACCGCCTTTCACAGCAACTGCATGACCACTCGGCAAGACATCAAAAATTACATACGTGCCAAGAGCTAGGGATCAGGTTGTCCATATAATTATGACTATATATATCCCTACATTTTGATTAGTTTTCAATTATCAATACCATTTCTTTCACAAAATTTAATAGATTCTTTTCACTAGGAACGAGCAATGAAACAGATTCGGTTTTTCAAAACTATTGTGTCCTATGTCGCGGTCAACTGTTTTAATCAGATTAAAGAACATATGTGTCCTATATGGCGATAAGGTGTTCTATCTAGACTGAAACTTAACTATGACAACAGTTGGAACATGTCTTAAATACTTATGATAAAAACAAACCTGTTATTCGCAAAAATCTTTCAAGTAGATCTTTAAATCGTTTCTGAAAATAATGTACACGTGGATAGACCTCCCAGGAGGGAAACACATGTTGATATATTCGATAGCCACTCATCTGTATAATGATAAAAATCAAGCATCTACAACAAGTATTGTATAAATACATTCAACAATATTTTATTATTTTCATAAACGTAACATTATGCGATAAATACAAGTTTTGAAATTATCATATAGAATATAAATCCCACAAATATATATATTGTCTAATTTAAAGGCTTGGTGAAACTATTATTACTCATACATCAATGGGTTTTGAGAACAAGTTGAATTTATTTTTCTATAACAAACCAAGGTACATGTAGAATCTAGAACTTCTGGAATAATTTAAATTTATAAAAAAAAGCTTTTTAAAACATTTAATAGAGTATTCAAGATGAAAAAATTAAAAAAAATCATTTTTACCTTGCTAATATCCTTGTTTCATGATTTAAACTAACCCAAAATACAAATTTCGAAATTGATTTTTAAATTTGGAAATACCAATCTATTTTTAGTTAAAGACGAATAATCATATGTGCTTATTTTAGCAATATGGATAAACAAGTATAAGGGGCGTAGATTGGTTAACACAACAAGGAAATACTGCCTTGTGACAGTCATTTTTTATAATGTAAAATTTGACTAAATCCTTATTTTTCACTTTTAAAACATATTTAGAAAATTCGGCAAATAACAAAGATACTGTTGTGTGCTCGATATGTTTTTGTTTTGCTAGACTAGTACCAAATTCGCAATAAAAGTGTTTCATAACAGAGCTTTTAAAAAATGCGACAATCGTACGAAGATGCGAATTTGTCTCGCACAGACTTTATATATGTAATTTGTTACATGTTTTCCACTATTGCAAAACGCTTTATACTTTTGAAAACTAATGAAAATACCCCATCATATTTATTAGATATTAGACTACAAGTATGTTTTTCCTGTGAGAAACCCCAATGCACATATCCAATGAAGCTACATGTGTATTTTCAAAACTAGCTAACAATAGGTTTATGAGGTTTCATTTTGTTTGTGTTGGATTTAACCTCGTTTTTCAAGAGTATTTCAGTCATGTAACGGCGGGTAGTTAACCTAACCAGTGTTCCTGGAGTCTGTACCAGTACAAACCTGTTCTCCGCAAACAACTACCAACTTCCCCACATGAATCAGAGGTGGAGGAAGAATGATTTCAGACACAATGTCGTTTATCAAATCGTAATGGAGAACATACGCCCCGCCCGAGGATCGAACTCACAATCCCGCGATCCGTAGACAAACGTTCTACCTACTGAACTAAGCGGGCGGGAGGTTTATGAGGTTGTATGCACACTAGACACACTTATTTTCTTTTATTAGATTATCTCGAGCGCTCCAAATAATATGTCTTAAATTAAACACAATGGAACATGTATTTTTTGCTCTGAAATAAGACATTTAATCAGATTTAGGTGGTCGCAATTCTACGGATCGCAGGTCGTGAGTTTGTTTCTCGTTCGGGGTGGATGTTAACGGGCTCAGTGACGATTTGATAAAAGACATTTTGTCTGAAATCATTCGTCCACCACCTCTGATTCTTGTTGTGGAGATGACAGGTACTTGCGAAGAACAGGTACAGAACCAATGAACATTGGTTAGGTTAACCATCCGCCGTTAAATATCTGAAATAATGTAGAAAGTCGGAGCTAAATTAAAACAACAACAATAACAAAAACAAAAAATATCACATTTATATTGTATATTTATATATTACACTTAGACTATAGATCTATCTATCATAAAATGAGATCAGACTTTCATTTTCATCTATTTATTGTACGTCTACTGCAAAGTATATCTTGTATTTTATCTCAAATTTTGTCTTAATAACAAGTTTTATCCCATGTACACAGGAATTTAATTATCAGATAGTGAAAATGGGGCTTCTTCACTTTCTGTGAGGATAAGAACAGAAAGGAACAGACGTTTTCTTTTAAGAGAAACACGTAGAATTAAAACAGCTTCACTATGTTTAATCTTATGTTGAAACACCATATCAGATAAGATTTATTTAAGTCGGCAAGACATATAAAGCTCTTAATATAAATGAGCTTTTACAACCGACTATGTTTATTAGTCATTACAGCAGTTCCAACAGAACATAATTAGATATTAGCAAAGAGCATTGTTTCTTCAATGTGTTTTAAGACGGCATCATATCCTTTGAAATAAATCGTTGCCATATACATGTAAAAATAGGCCAGTGCATAATAAGGAAAAAAGTAAAGTGCATAGTATCAAGATCAGGCAGTCGTTAATTACACGGTTACAGCATACGAGACAAGGAAGCACTCATGAACCTATTACAAATCATAGATGATATGTACATGTAAGAAGTGTTATAAAAGGCAAAAGGATGCCTATTTTTCAGAATTGATTTGGTGACAATACACAAAAGTACTAAGTCTCAACATTATAAGTAAGAACGTTAATCTCGCAACAGCAGAACTCAGTAAGACAGAAAAACAAACGTGGTTGATACCGTTGTTATAGAAAGAAAAATATCTTATATATGCCCAAACTGTGATTTGTCGTTTGCTGCGCCCTTGTGATGTAATTTCTTTGCAGCTGAATACCAAAAGCAAATCACTGTTCGAGATATAATTATCAGATCTTTGGGGAAGTTCTCCAATGTTTTATCTGCGTTTATTTGCGTCCTTCAGAGCTCACACTATGACGTTTAACGCTATGAATGCCGCTATGACGTGAACTAAAGTAATCGTACTATTGCTTAATATATTGTTGAGTTTTTTCCATAAAAATGCATTTATAGTTAAATTGGCTAGTTGTATTTGTCTGCAGTACTTAGTTCAGTCAAACAATTTCGGCACGACATAACGAACTTAATTATCTTTACTTCGATTTCTGTAAAATTAAGAACAGTTGTGAATTGATCTATGAATTAGTCATATACACTTATGATATTAGATGAAAAAGCCGACTATATAGACACATCAACGGCAAAAAGAAGCATTTAAAATAATAGACCTAGCTAAACTTTTTCGCGAAATTAACTCAGGTGCTCTTACGTATTAGAAATTCGTTTTGTGGATCCGCGTACTAACTGTGGGATTTTTGCCGCATTCATGTATGCAAAGTTTTACTTGTAGAGCTATATACGTTGTACAATCGCTTTCAACAGAAATCTGACAAATGTTTGTTACTGAAACACCTTTCATACTTTATTTAGTTTATCCTTTTTAGCTCGACTATTCGAAGAATAAGTAGAGCTATCCTACTCACCACGGCGTCGGCGTCGGCGTCACACCTTGGTTAAGTTTTTCGTACCAAGTCCACATTTTGACAAAGTCTTTTGAAATAAAGCTTTGAAACTTTCAACACTTGTTTACCATCATCATGGCCAGTTATAGGCAAGAGCACATAACCCCATCAAGGATTTTGGCTGAATTATGGCACCTTTCGACTTAGAAATCTTGGTTAAGTTTTTCGTACCACTTCATATTTAGACAAAGTCTTTTGAGATAAAGTTTTGAAACTTTCAACACTTGTTTACCATCACCATGTCCAGTTATAGGCAAGAGCACATAACTCTATCAAGGATTTTGGCTGAATTATGGCCCTTTTTGACTTAAAAATCTGGGTTAATATTTCGTACCAGTTCATATTTAGACAAAGTCTTAGAAATCTTGGTTAAGTTTTTCGTACCAGTTCATATTTTATGTAAAGTGATTGACATATGGCTTTGAAACTTTTATCACTTGTTTAGTATAATAGTCTCTATCTGTAGGAAAGAGAACATTACTCTGTCATCTATTTTGGCTGAATTATGGCCCTTTTTGGACTTTGAAATTGGTTCTGTTTTCATACAAGTCCATGTTTTGTCAAAACTATTTGACATATGGCTTTTAAACTTTGAACACTTGTTTATCATTATGATTTCCATCTGTAGGCAAGAGTACATAACTATTTTGACTGAATTATGGCCCTTTTTGGACTTTGAAATTGGCTCATATATTGCCATTTAGTGCAAGACTTATCGAAATAAAAGTAATACAGGAACATTGTCTGTCTAATCTATTTATTTCTTTTGTCTGAATATCCGTGGAAATATTTTGACCCCATTCTTCAATCAATTCTTCGAATAGTCGAGCGCGCTGTCATCAGACAGCTCTTGTTACTTACTTAATCATTTCTTTGTGCCTATCTGGCGACTCACTAACCGGTCTCTTTTCTATGTCACGACCAGAACTTTATCCACCTGATATATATTGAAAAGGGCAGCATTTTATGTCCACAAAATTAAAATGAAGAAGTTTTATCAATGAAAAGAAAAAAACCCAAAGTCTATGACACAAAAATGGGCGTGCCTTCCTTCGCACTTTTACATAACAAGCAAACATATATATATATATATATATATATATATATATATATATATATATATATAGAAGACATATATATTTCTTCATATTAACTCTTAACAGAATATTTGAGAAGTACACTTTTTGGAGAACTTATTAAGTATATTTCAAAAATTAACTCATTTTGTAGATTTAAAGGCTGACTTACAAATCTGCTTAAACATATCTGTTTAGGATATGTACGTAAAGGGTTGGTTCCTGCTATTAAGCAAAAAAAAAATCTGATAACGTATAAATATGATGGGTTCAATTCAAATTGTTCTACAGTAATGGGAAAAATTAAATCAACATATATTGGCCATTTTACTGAAGTTTTATTACAAGTACAATGTTCGTACGACTGCTATTTTCCAAGCACGCAAGCCTATATGGGCTATATCTGGGCAAATGTACCACACGGGTCCCATATGGGACATATATTGTAATTATTTGCCCACATCGGACCCATGTGGGTCCCATAGACAATGTCTCAGCGATTTGATATAACGATTTATTCAAATATATGTAAGTTTCCCAAGAAGGGTCCAATATGGGTTCCATATTTCCTATCGTAACTGTTCTGGTAGTATATATCTCTATTTTTTTTGTTTTTATTTATTTACTTTTTTATATAAGTGCAAATATTGTAACGATTTGACAATCATATTTTAACTTGTTATTGCGTACACAGAATTCAACGAAAAAAAAAAAACTTTAAAAAATAAATGTCGCGAGATTATTTGAATCGTGAGCAATTTTAAATAGGGTTGCGTCCATAATGGCAGCAAAGCTGTTGATAGTTATGTTGTAGATAAATTTATCATTTCAGCAAGAACCCCTCGCAATTCTTAAACAGGTGAGAGTTTTAATTACAAATAGCCGAAAGAAGTGTTTTTGTTTAAAATGTAAGATTCAACTTTGATAAATACTCTGAAAAATGTTTCTCATGCATTTTTTTCACAACCCTTGCGGGCAAGCCTATACAGAATCCTAATGGGATATAGCTGGGCTTGTCCTGGACAAATGTACTATGTATGTCCAAAGTCGAAAAAGCATCGTCGCATGTTAACACAAATGTACTCTTTGTCTTATTCTGTACAAATCGTTCTCTCGGATGCGTACTTGGTTATCTTTCTAATCTTGTAGATTTGTCATTTATTGTCTTAGAAACATTAAAATGCTTGCAAATATATCATGATATTTGGCAAATAGTTATAATTGTTATAGACATGTGCTGAGACTGATATAACATTTCCACTTTACAGATTGCCTTTACAAAAGAATCTGTGAAGAAGTGACTTGTAGGTGCAATAGATCAGGAGAATAAAACAGTCCGTAGTGATACGGAAACAATTTCATGGGCAGCTACGGAACCTGTAGACAATTTCAATAAAAAATAGGACTCACACAATCCCAGAACGCCCCTAAACGGTTCATACTGTATAGGATTTGGGACCCAGAAAGGTCTCACATGAGCTGAACTGAAACTAAAACTGAATAATTTGATTAAACCCCTATTTTTATACAATGACCTATTCAATGGCGTTGTACACAATAAGAATAATATCAGTAATTATAACGACAATAATGATAATAACAATCAAAACAGCCTTATTTGAACAAAATGCCATGGCCGCACCCTTTCCCCTAAGGTTATTTTATCTCTTTTGCAAATACCAGTGCTTTAAATAAAGCCTTAAATGGTACGCCCAGAAGAGCTGCATATAGAAGTTCGAACCCACTAGTTAAAAAGAAATACTACACACTACCCTACCCATAGGGCATGTACCAGCAATTATAGCAGTTCGACTCAACCTTGTCTACTAGGAGTATACTATGAAAGCAATTCTGTTAAATACATTTTTGCTTTGAGCGATAATATCTTGGACCCATAAAGAACACACATTGGTTCCATATTGTACATACCATATGGGATCCATGCCAACCTTTTTTTGCAAAACTGAGTCCCGTGTAGGTGGACCATGTAGACCATGTAGGTTTCATATGGGAGACCACATGGTTTCCATGTATCCTTGCGTGCTGCAAATATGAGCAATTTCATTCACCCGTCGCACAGTATCCTGCATATGACTTTCTGATTATTTTGAGACGTTTGCCACAGCAAGTCAATGCATTTTTATATACATGTACAAATTAATATGCGGTAAGAAAACAACCAAATACATTTGTATTACATATGTAAGTACAATGATGAATGTAGGTTCTTCGATATCTTTAGCATTGGTGAAATGTTTTTTTTTCCATTGAAGTTGGCAAGTTGGAAAAATACAATCATATGATATTGATTGACAACATTACAGATATTTTTAATAAATATCATCTACTGTTTTATTTGTTTAATCTTGTACGCATTTTGTAAGTGATATTCTAGCATCAGTGACTTGAGACGAGCTGCTAAGTTTGGAATTGCATCCTTATTTTCTGTATCTTTCAGTAAGTGGATCTCTATTTCTCCATAAATTGTTCCAATACCATAGACACCATCCATGCTGAAAAAGACGAATTATTTTTATGTTATAGAAATACAATTCAATTGACAAAAAAGACAAAAGCTGATAATATTCATTTGTCCATGGTTGGAAAAGCAAAACATGCACACAAAATAACTTCTTGAATATTTCTAGACAAAATGTTTACTTCATTTCCTATTTTTTACTGAAGTTTCTTCATATGGCTTTGATTCCACATTTGATACTTGAAATAGTCACGCGCGCAAAATAAAAAAAAAGAAAAGAAAAAAAACCAGCTTCAAACTACCTTGTTTACTATAACGAAAAAAGACTAACTACAGACCGCAATTAAAAGACTAATTACAGATTTCACTTACGCCAGTATATCACGTCGCAGTCTGTCCGGTATATTTATGGTAAGCTCTTTATTAGGAATTGGAACATACTGTACAATGGATTGCTTCAAGTACCCATCTATTTCGTAAATCATTTTACCCATAATGTTCAACAAACGTCTCACAGAAGACATTGTACTTTCAGTTTTCGACGCTGCTTCCTCGAAATCTCTTTGAAGAGGATATTGAATAAAATCAAATGAGAAACAGTGAGAAACATTCCATATAGCTGAATCAGATACATGTTCGCCATTCGTGATATTTCTTGTAATCGTTTTAGCCGATATATAAATACGTTCCAGTTTACGCAAAAAGTATCGTGATTTGTTCGAAATTGATTTTATAAGAACATCTTCTAATGCTATTTCATTAAGAAGTTCAGCACATAACCAGTTTGGCAGCATATGTTTTGAAGCTACGGGAGCTATTATTGTGCATCTAACATGTCTAGCCAAACGTCCAACTATTTGACTGAGAAAAGATTTTTTACTGCTAGTATTTTGCATGTACATGATATCACATATGCTAAACCCATTTCGAAGAAAGTTTAAAATGGCTTTTAACATTGGTTTATACTCTAGTGCGTCATGTTGCTTTTGAGCTCCTCGACGATTTTTCATGACAAATAGACTTAGAAATAAACGTATTTTTACGAACACTTCGATAATGCGTGTTTCGTATATGAATGATATTTTACTTTTGAGATCGCCAATCTCGGTCGAAATAATTATATTTGATGCGTCCACGAAAAGACCGGTAGATGATTCAATTTCCCGATTTACGTCATCTCGAAATGTTGTTCTTTCTTCGTCTGTGAACGTTCTCTTGGCTTTGCAGAAAATGAGGACTGAATCTATCATATCGATGCTTCTTACGGTTTTTGATATCTGTTGAGCGACCAACACCATTATCTATAAAAGCAATATAAAATTGATTATGAAATTTATTTAAAAATGTCACCTGATCAAATTTATTCATATTTTTTGTCATCTTTCTAACTTCATATTAAACATTTGGAACTTTACTAAAGAAACATATTATGGATTTCTGCTTTCTGATACATATTGCTTATACAGAAGTAAAAGTATTTTAAGGCAAGATTAAGTACAACGTTCACTTTATCACCTTTACACTTTTCTCGTCTAGCGCTTCAATAACTGCTTGGCAGATGATAACAGTCACACAGGACGAAGTAGACCCTGTTTCCATATCATCTATGCATTGCGTTGATATGCAAAGATCTTCGAGGGTAACATCTTCTTCTCCAATAAGAATTACATTCAACTTCTTGTCAAGGGTTTTGTTCAGATCTTCAGCAAGCTGCAACACACTTTCGTCACGTACATTTCTAGGGAGTCTTCCTATTAACACGTGGAAATGGAAACAAAATGTTATGAAAACTGAAAAAAAAAATATGCAGACAAGTCAATACTTAATTTTTAACATGTAAATGGTCAAATAAAATTTCGGACCCATTGCCTTTGTCCTTATGCCCGCTTAGCAACAACCTATTTATGCCGCGCTAAATCTGATGCCCCTTCAGTATATTACGTAAATAAGTTATATGTACATTTACAAAGTGCCACCAATTTATAGCTTTTAAATCGAAAAAGTAATCTTTAGAAAGTTTTTTTTACATCCGCATATAGATACAACCGCGGATCGAATACGTTAATGCACCGTTTAGAGCAGCATCCATTTATTGACAGGATGGACAAGTTACTGAAATAGCCAACTAGCGCATTAAACATACCTATAACTGTTATCAATCTTTTCGAAAAGTCTTTTATCCTGGCTTTAAAATAATGTACTCTTGGATACCTCTCGAAAGAAATGATAAAGTTTTTACACTGGAACCTCTCTTCTCCAGTACTCATCTTCAGCATGCAATGAAAAAGACACACTTACATAAATGTTCTACACAGAACAACTATTAACATAGATTTTGCATAATTTTCGCATAAAATGTCAGTTTAAGTAAGTCTTTTAGCCATGCATATCATTGTACATATTATATAAATATTGCATTCCTGAGAGGGTGATATGAAAAATGTTCACCCCTCGAAATATGAATATCGACCGAGGCGCCAGCATTCTCAGGAATGCAATATTTATTTTATTATACCGAAATGACATTAAAGGTCAGATATTTGCTGTATAATCAACATAATGATTTAAATGATTTATCTAATGTTAAAAATGAATTACCAAACAATGGAGACTGAATTAAGGAGTGCTTACTTGTTAGCACTCGGGTGGCAACTCTTCTGTGTAATAAGACATTTTTGATAGACTTAGTCGAGACTTTTGCATACCGCTGAATCCTATGTTTATGCGCATAATTATTTCAACATTGTAACACACTGCTGAAATCGCTAGCAGTAACATTCGAAAAACGGCGATAACTATATTATTTCTAAACGAAACATATATGTGTGAGCACTTATTTTCTTAGTTAGATCATTTCCAATCTCATGGAAATAGTTTCGATTCAATATTTGATAAAAAGTTGTTTTCGAAATTTTTGGCACGTAGAACAAATCATTAATAAAAGAAAATTCGGCCGGCTTCACAAATGAAAGAATTTTAATCTTAAATTATAAAAGCACATCTTCTGAATAGTTAACGTCTCAGTCTTTTACTCAATACAAAAGTATCAATAACTCAACATGCTCAACGGGAGATATGAAAAAATAATATCACATGCGCAGTAAAATAAAATAGCGCTTTTGCGCAGATGATATGAAATTATGTATCATATCACATGCGCAGAAACTGAAAATAACGATTTTGCGCATGATATGTAAAATTACTGGGGAATATGATATATTATCCAAGTTAAACTAATGGGAAATTTGCATTGGATATTTATGTGAGGTATAATAAAACAACATATACCTTCAAACTACAACAAGCAAATGGCAAACGGCCAAATTTAACCCAGACAGTAAAATTCTTCCCAACGTATTTAACTAATCATAAAGATATGCACATATTGAAACAACGCTATAAATTCAAGTTCATTTGAGTTACCTTTTATATGTATATATTGAAATCCATATTGTCTTTTGATTTGATACAATGGAATGTTGAGACAAGCTGACAAGCGATACATGGAAGTTTAGTTGTGTGGCGCTGTCGGCAATATTTTTCTTCCATTACAGTTGCAACCAGATACTCCACAGCCTGTAAATAAATTACATACAAAGGAGTGTTATTGTTTACTCTACTATTTAAACTTGTCTATTCTGAACTATGTCTGTTCCACATACTGATACTTGTAATTTGACTAACTTCATTAATATCTAAAAATATGTATTTTTTTTTATTTAATTCTATCATCTCAGCTTTGCCTGATATGACTTATTTCATTGCGGAGAACAACGCAAAGGATAGCGCAGTAATTTGATAGACGCACACTTAAGAAAAGTATTTAACACGACCCAATTTGCTTTCCTGTTAAAAAAAAAAGATGGCTGAAAATTGTGTTTAATTATACAATAATTCATTTTTCTGATGTCACAATTATTGCGTCAAACGGCATCACGGCGCATTTAAGAAGAAACCAAAAGTAAACAGGCAAATATCTGATGGATGTCGTTAAGTGTGTACTTAACATTCCTTGGTAGGTAGCGTTTTAGAAACAAAATAATATACATATTTATTTTATGCTAACTAATGAAATACTGTATTATATCAGTTAGATATTTTCATATCTCATCGCTCACACTGTGAAAATATGAAATCTATATTTTCACACTGTAAGAGATATGAGCTCCGCCCCCTCATACATTGTGTATGAATTTTAAATTATTTGCTTAAAACAGGATGAAAATTATAGTCGCACTTTGTTCTTTATAATATATTTCTCGATTCAAATTATTTTACTTAAACAGAATTTCATACCGTTATGCAGCAAAATATAAAACAAAATGGAACTTTATGTTGCGTGCGTCTTTGTAACGTCACAGCACGTTTGACGTCATGTCTGTTTACGCACGTCTGTTTCCCGCGCTGAGATTAAAACAGTTGCAAAATGCATTTTTCAACGTAACTGAGCATAAAATAAAAAGAAAATTTGTTTGTTTTTCGTGAATATGGAATATATCTCACCTCGAAGTGAGAAAATTTTCACATTTTCACTCGCGCTACGCGCTCGTGAAAATATTTTAAATTTTCTCACTTCTCAGTGAGATATATTCCATATTCACTCAAAACAAACAAATATCCTCTATTTATTTTATGCTAACTAATGAAATACTGTATTATATCAGTTAAATATTTTCATATTTCATCACTCACACTGTGAAAATATGAAATCTATATTTTCACACTGTGAGAGAGATAGCTCCACCCCCTCATTACATTGTGTATGAATTTTAAATTATTTACTTAAAACAGGATGAAAATTTTAGTCGCACTTTGTTCTTTATAGTTTATTTCTCGATTCAAATTATTTCACCTAAAGAGAATTTCATAACGTTATGCAGCAAAAAATAAAATAAAATGAAACTTTATGTTGTATGCGTCTTTATAACGTCACAGCACGTCTGACGTCATGTCTGTTTACGTGCGTCTGTTTCCCGCGCTGAGATTAAGAATAGTTGCAAAAAGCAAATCTCAACGTAATTGAGCACAAAATAAAAAGAAAATTTGTTTCTTTTGAGTGAATATGGAATATATCTCACCTCGAAGTGAGAAAATTTTCACATTTTCACTCGCGCTACGCGCTCATGAAAATATTTGAAATTTTCTCACTTCTCGGTGAGATATATTCCATATTCACTCAAAAGAAACAAATATCCTCTATATATCAATCCAGCCCGCTTAGCTCAGTAGGTAAGAGCGTTGGTCTACGGATCGCGGGGTCGTGAGTTCGATCCTCGGGCGGGGCATATGTTCTCCGTGACTATTTGATAAACGACATTGTGTCTGAAATCATTAGTCCTCCACCTCTGATTCATGTGAGAAAGTTGGCAGTTACTTGCGGAGAACAGGTTTGTACTGGTACAGAATCCAGGAACACTGGTTAGATTAACTGCCCGCCGTTACATGACTAAAATACTGTTGAAAAACGGCGTTAACTCCAAAACAAACAAACAAACATGTATATCAAACAGTGATTTGGTCCTAAATAAAATCGGTGTCGTTTAGATGCATACTATTATGTTAGTCGTACGCATCTAAACTATAAACATTAATCACTGTTCGGGATATATTGTTTGTAAATTAATACGTTAATAAGTATATTGTTGTAATAAATGATTTTACTGCATCAATGCCGTATTTACATTTTAACGGAAACATATTTGTTGTCGCCCGTTCCACAGCCACCATGTATATATTTCTTACTAGAACAACAAGTATCTTTGGCTTGAAAATAAACCATTTTGCATAAATGTAATGTTTTCATTAACTTGGTACGACTAAAATAATTGTCGTCTTTGGTTTAAACATGTTTTATTAGCGAAATACATAGTTTATAAATTGTATACAATCTAACAAATACCGAAATAAGTTTAGGATAGGATCGAAAGCCGATGGCTTATTTAGACCTTTCTTGTCGTCTTTGAGAATCATTCCTTAGGAATTTCACTGCGCTATGTATTATGCATTATTTACCCTAAGTAATGGAAATGTTTACAGGTTAGAATTAAATGACTATGTGTGACATACAGAGAATACATTGTTTTAGATTAATTCCCAGCTTGAATCCACAAACTAATGTTACGTACTATTGTATATACGTCAATGCTCAAATTCATCTGCATTACAGATGGTATAAATATTCAAATAACTCTTTCTCTCTATATTACCCATTCATTAATAACAGAATCTAACTTGAATAACAATGAATGGGAACGTACCAAAATTTTTTGAATAAATTAAACTCCATCATTTGCCGTCGAAACAATTTATATGCATGACTAGCATGATTTTTAAATGCCAGCCGTCATTAAATCTTACATTGTCGATTATTGAAAGTGTAATTTTTCCAACAGTGGATATTGCCAATAAAAATGCATAAATATCAACGTTCCCCTTACCCTCCTAGTTATTTGTTTGTTACCTTCATCTTTTAATCTTTAAATTTGTAACTACATGCATTACGACTAGTACTTTAATAGATATACATATCGCAATTACTCCAGGGCATTTCTTGAAATTTTCATCAACGTCCATTCCAGTGACTTTCCCGTGTGATCAGGTAAAAGAGCATCAAGATAAAAAGTGCCTACTAGTAGTCCGTCATGTTTTGCCCGGTCATTTCTTCTGCCTTACTTTCTTTTAGAAAATGATACTTTAGTTATGTTTTACAAGTTGTGAGCTATGATTCAGTGAATATCATAAATATGTACTTACCTGTCGGGATCAATCAAAGCAGCAAAAATAGTATAGCAAGTTCTAAATATAGTAAAGCTCGGGATAAGTCCAATTATTTACATAAATAGCTCAAAATGCAATCTGCGTTATCACAAAACAAAAATTAACGCAATGTATTAATCATTATACCAAAACAGCTGTGAGAACGCGTTTAATCACGATTTCTAAATATAGTAAAGCTTGGGTTAAACCCGTTCTAAATATAGAAATTCAATGTTTTATATAGATTAACACAGAAACCCGTTGTTTTAAAAATAACACAAAATTGATCAACCATTATGACTGCATTTACATTGAATACGACACATGATCGACCTTTTACGTGTTAATTAATTGAAATTTTAAGACTCGTAAATTGAATGATGCCCATAGTATATGTCTTAGTTACAGACTTAGTGTTTTTTTAAAACTTTTTCAGGTCAAAGTCACGTCCTGTGCGAGGAGAATATCAGTATCATCATTATATATTTTACAATAGATACACGTGTGAAAAAATCTTAATATACATGCATTAAGAATGACTGTTTAAGCGACAGGATATTAAGATCTAAAACATAATGTGGTTCAAAGATACACCTACCTAGCAGCTGTTATGTCTTGTTTAACCTGTATTTACTGTACCTACAAGAGTATAGTGACTGACTTTGTGTTTAAAGTAGACTTACTAAAAAGTAAAATGAGCCCCGCCATGAGAAAACCAACACAGTGCGTTTGCGACTGTGCAGTCTGGTCAGGATCTATGCTGTTTGCTTTCAAAGCCTATTGCAATTAGAGAAACTGGTAACGAACCATGCTGGTCGCAAACGCACCGTGTTGGTTTTCTCATGGCGCGGCTTAAATGAATTAAAAAAAATCTACACACAAATCTAACTTCTAAATGATTTCAAACCATTATTTGCATAAAACATTGTAAACTTCCATATCAGATTATATATAAAAACGAAAGTGTCCAATTTCTGTACTTATTTTTGACCTAGATTAGCTTCTAGACTATGATATATTTTTTCACATTTTTTATGATTAAATGTAGTGAAATGAGCCAGTCTATATCCTATGTCCAGTATCATATGATAATTTCAACATCATTCCTCTGTGAAAATCTCTAAAATAGTCCGGTGTTTGTCTCTATTAAATTGAATTCGTCAAAAAAGGGAAAAAAATATAGAAATATATATTTATTGTCAGTCTAGTGGCTAGTCTATTTCTGACCCAAATAATTTAGAACATGTCAGAACATAACAGAACATGTTTAAATTCGCGGTATTTAATATCTGAATTATAATGTCTAGAAAAACAATATTCTGACGTCAGTTTCCATTAGTTTTGTAGAAATTTGAATCAAATGAAATGTTTATTAACATTATTAACATATTAAGGTTATAATGACACAATAAAATTTCATCCGAGGACTATATCTATATATTCATAATTCGTCTTATTACAAACTCGATTCTATTCCCCGTTGAGTTACACTAGTACCGGAATCGTCAATATTTTTTCCATACACTGACGCCTGAATTTCATATCGGGTTCGTGACGTAATTTAGTGTGTGTGTTGTTGCACTATTTTTTCTATTTAGTTCAGTATTGTCAATCCTATTCAGGCTGTTGAACATATTTATGATATCTACATAATATTTATACTTGTAGATGCGTATGTAATAAAAAGGTTACTAGCTTTGCGTCAGGAAATATGCACTCGTTCTTCAGCGGAAGAATATATATTGCGCACCTGAAGTCGCGCAATATTTCCACTGAAGAACTCGTGCATATTTCCCGATACAAAGCTAATAACCTATAAATATTAGCCAAAACTGCAGAAAATTCTGTGAATTTTTAGGTTGAAACCACGAAGTGGTTGAGACCTATAATTACCGTATTCCAGAGCTTGCAAAATTATCAGACTAATCATTTTCACTGAAAGACAGATTAATCCGCTGTAAGGTTTTTGCCCGTTTTTTTCGGGCTAAATCGACAGATATTCTTATTGATATAAACTGTTTTCTGAACATTGTTCTACAGTCGGTTGATATTTTCATACATATGTAAATACAATAAGGTTAAAGAATGCGTCACTTCATATTAAAATTATGTTTTTAAGTCTGTTGATCCACCGAGCATGGCTAAGTTGAAAAGCGAAGGTGTATTCCTTTAAAACACTTCAGAAAAAAACCCAGACGTGACCGAAGCGCACGAAAATATTCCGTGAAAAAAATAGTTCAAAACGTATAATAAAGATTTCTCTAGTTTAGCCTTAATACATAATGCACTCGTCAGTAATAAAACAGCATATGATCTGAATCATTTTTATTAGCTGTATAGGATATAGATCTGCATGCGATTCTTTCTACCTGACCTGATTCGAATGACAAGGGAGATCACTGTGTAGGAGTAAACTAAATGATGAACTGCTTTATTTCATTTAAAAATAGATTTGCTTTCTGAATTACTTCCCTTTATTCTTATTTTATCCTTATTTTTGTACAGCTTTTATAATGACCGATTCATATTATCTATTATTTAACATTTTATTTTATCGTTTTAATATCTTTGTAAGATTTATATAAAACTGAGTCAAAATATTTGTTTAAGATTTCCTTTTTATAAATAATTATAACTGTAGTATATAAATTGCTATAATAATCCATTTTAGACCGCCCGCTTAGCTCAGTAGGTAGAGCGTCGGTCTACGGATCGCTGGGTCGTGAGTTCGATCCTCGGGCGGGGCGTATGTTCTCCGAGACTATTTGATAAACGACATTGTGTCTGAAATCATTAGTCCTCCACCTCTGATTCATGTGGGGAAGTTGGCAGTTACTTGCGGAGAACAGGTTTGTACTGGTACAGAATTCAGGAACACTGGTTAGGTTAACTGCCCGCTGTTACATGACTGAAATAATGTTGAAAAACGGCGTTAAACCCAAAACAAACAAACCATTTTAGACCGTAATTAAACTTAAATAACTGAACCATTTTAGCATGGAAAGCTACACGTTAAAAGTTAAGCAAATGGTCTGGTTAACTTACATATTTGTCTCGATATTTAATGTAACAACCTATTTTAGTACTTACAAGATAAATAATTGACATTCCTTGCAAATCATGAATATATATTTAGATATTAGCGGTACTTTACTATGACTTTTAACAACATTACATCAGTTCCGGATTTGTATTTTAATTGTTGTTGAATTGAAAGTTGGTGTATTATGTGATATCGTGTTAAATTTGAAAAATAATTAGATTTTTCTATTCTACTCGATACTTTGAACCTAGCTACATAGAAATACTTTTTAAAGTATGTCTTCTAGCTTATAGACTAAGTAAATAATAAGATTCTTATTTGTCACAACATTATTCTATATATTCTGAAAATTGTGTTTTTGATTTGTGGAAGTCGACAAAATGGCTCTTCTTAATAGGTAGCCTTATCTTTTGATACATAACGATTTGTCAAGAAAACATTCACTCAAACATTATATGTACAATAGACTGGTGAACATAGAAAGTAGTATTGATTAGGTCAAGAATGTGTATTATTTGTTGTTGCCTGCTGCCAACTGTAGATGTGTTCTTTAGTTTTCGAAACGCTATAACATACTGTAATCCAAAGACCGACACGCAGAGGTACATCCAAAATGGTATACATGTGTAGCTTTTGAATTATGAACCTTTCTAGAACAGTTCTTACTTATATGCCAATCCTGCTAGAACCAATCATAATTCTCGTTTAATTTATCTATTAAGCCTCACAATTTAGCAACTGTACAAAAAAAAAACAAAAACAAAAAAAAAAAACAACACAACTTGAAACCTAGCAAACAGTCATAGGAAGTGAGCAAATTTAAAATCTTGGCGATCTGATTACTTGGAGAATGATCTTGGAGTTACTTTTCAGGTGTTGGATGTTTGGAGTTGAACTTTTCTGTGTGTTGTGCCTGCAGTAAGTGCATTCTGATACTGTACGATGTGCATTGCCTGTAGTCTTCTGATTTTACAATATTATTTTCAAATCAATCTAATTTACGCTTGATAATTCTTTTGATTTACTAATTTATCACCACAATTTAGCAATTCTTGGAAATATGCTTCAACTTACAATTATAGAAAAAAAACTTGACATATAGCAAACATAAATAATATTGGAGTTGAACTATTGGAGATCTGGTTACTTAGAGAATAGCGTTTGATAGCCTGGTGAGCAGTAGGACCACAATGACACTTTTGTTTGTTTTATCTTTCTTGAATGATAAGCGCAGTTTGGAAACAAGGCGCATTTATGTACACAACGAGTTTCTGTTAAATAAACATTGTTTGGAAACGCAAATATGGTATAGGTAGACAGCAGGAAATACAAACTTTACTTTAACTTTACCAAACAGCTTCGACTAACTTTTTGAAGCATATAACGTAGCTTAAAACATCAGCAGACATTCTTCTTACAAACAAGCATAAATAAAGCTGATATTTGACATGAAAATAGGTTTTACTAGTCGGGAAAAATTTATTTATATGGACTCAATTCGAGTAGACCATGGTGGCATATCCGGCGAATAACTACTTTCATGCCTTAAATACCAGCCCCTGTGAAAGTGAAGGTTACATACACACTTCTTACTAGTTCGATAAGTAAACGTCGGGCTTCAATATTTTACGATTTTGACATTTCATATAGTCCGTTTATTTTTATCGAAGTTTTTATAAATTTCCCGGTAGACATTTTTAATAACTACTGTAATGAGTGGCACTTAAAGGTAAATATTAGCAAAACGAAAATTATTGTTTTTGGAGTCCGCCAATTAAGAAATTTTAACTTTAAGCTCGGTAATAAACAAATCGATATCACTGATCAGTATCATTATCTCGGTGTTACCTTTTCTAGTAATGGTTCTTTTCTAAAAGCTAGGAAACACGTAGCTGAACAAGCCACCAAAGCTTTGTACTTGCTTTTTTCAAGATCCTCAAATGCTAATTTACCAATTGATTTAATTATAAAACTATTTGACCACACAGTCCTGCCAATCTTAACTTATGGGAGCGAAATTTTTGGATTTGAAAACCTTGAAATATTAGAAAAAGTTCACAACGAATTCCTCAGAAAAATAACTAAAGCTAGGCGCTCAACCCCTATTGCATTTTTGTATGGCGAATTCGGCAGATACCCCGTTTCATTAATAGTTAAAAGTCGTATGATATCTTATTGGAACCGTCTATTAACCGGTAAAGATAGCAAATTGGCTCTCGAAATTTATAAATATATGTTAAATCAGCCGAATGTAAATTTTAAATGGATAAACAAGATAAAAGAAATACTTATTTCTGTTGGTCGCCCTGATTTATGGGAAAATCAGTTTCAAATTAACCAGAAAAAAATCTCCATAAACAAATAAAATGTATACTTATCGACCAATTTAAGCAGAGCTGGCATGAACAACTTCAACAGTCAAATAAGGGGCGTATTTACTCTAGCTTTAAAGAAATCCACCAGTTTGATCCATATTTTTTGAAACTTGAAGATATTTATTTTACGTTAAAAGAATAACAAGAAATACATGTTAGTAAGTTATAAAATTGTATACCTTTTAGTACTTGCAAACATCTTTTCTGTTCTGTTGTAAATATATGTCCATTAGTCCGTTAATAGAATTATTAGCGTCTAGACTCAAGTCATGATCCGTGACATGTGACACATCCATAATGTTTGGTCCGAGTGTTATTTTTAGTAACAACACAGGTGTGTAACAAGCAAAGCAAACTTTACCTGCGTGACTGCGTACATGTGTATATAAATAGGCTTTGAATTGTTTAACCGATCTGATATGTACAGTATTTCATATGATTGTATTATTATGTATTTACTTAACAATTTATCATATATGTTGCATGCAAATACGACTACGCCTTTTTAATATATAAATGTAATATTTTAACTTAGCATGCTAATAGTTTCTTAAACAGAAATGCATTATAAGAGCTGCGAAATGACATAATTTTAATTTATATTTATAAGTATCCCTAGCTCCCCCCTCCCCATTGGAGATCTGAAACGTGTATAATTGTTTTATTACAATGCTAAAACTATTTAGTGATTTGACCGGAATGCCATTTTTCTCTTCTTACATTTGTATATATAGGCCGGTTATAGTGAAACATATGGTCAAACTAAATCCAACATGAGATATTTAGTATGGAATGAGTAGAGATACACAAGATAACACACAGAAAAAAAGTCCTCAAAAATATCACTACAGGATACTGAGATATCACGTCATATTTATTGGGGGAAAAAGTATTTTCCAATGTCCATTATCATGCACCGTGTGCTATTTTTTCTCTACTTCCGGTAAGAAGTAAACATCGTATTTCGCTGTCAAATTGTTTGGAACACACTCTGTTCGAAGAATACTGGTTATTGTCAAGTGAATCGTGTATGGTAAGTAAAAATATTTATTGACTGAAGTATGTCAAATGTCTGTTACTAGGTGAGAGCAATATTAAATTATATAATTATCAAGGCTGTTTGATTTTTATGGGTTTCCGCGAAGTTCACTACTGTCATAGGGCATGACAGTGTTGTTCTGAAATTAATTGTTTTACATCTTCTTAAATAAAATATAAAGCATATTAAAATTGTTTTTGTTGTAATTAAATCGAGTACACCCCTTTTAAGATTCAGTGTAACAATTTCACCCAAATATTCTTTACTATAAATCCGTACATCTTTTCCATCCTATAACCCTATACTTGACATAATAAATTACCGTTATCCTTGTCTACCCCGGTCCCCAACCTGAATTGTACTAATCTTTAATCTATGTCTTTGTATTGCAATAATCGAGAGCAAGTGTAAATGCTTCACTGCACTTGCCTTCTTGATGTAAATGCATATATAGAGAGTTTACATAAGAATAATAAATCTATTATCTAAGATAATTATTGCTTTGTTTCAGGTTAGTACTTTTACTTCGTTAGATACAATGCTTATTTATAAGTGTATTAGTTTTTTATGACTTTGATGTAAATTGTTCTAAAATTAGTATTTCTTGTAATATTGTTAGGACATCAAGTGTACATGTATATTTGGAATTTCAATGTATTGTATAAATGAAAATGCTTCACTGCACTTGCCTTCTTGATGTAAATGCATATATAGAGAGTTTACATAAGAATAATAAATCTATTATCTAAGATAATTATTGCTTTGTTTCAGTGATTGTTCTGGGAATAAATATTCGTAATCCCAGGTGTGTAGCATCCCAAGACGAACCCACATCTACCAGTAAACTATAAATATTTGGCAGAAGGGTTGAGCTAGCCTTCGGGCACGACAAGGAAAGCCCTTCGTCAATGGCGCCCAAAACATGGATTGGGTTGCATTAGACACTACACAGATCACTTGAGAAACAGTACTTTCACTTTTGGTTTGGGATTTCCCTTGAGTTCACCTGAGAAATCATAGATTTACCTGTGACGTCACTCACGTTTATGAACAATTTCATTGGATATTATATCCACGTGGTATGGAATACCATCTCGTTTGTTTACTATCGACACGTGCGCACGGATTTTGACAAGTTTGACAGTTACGCATATTGGGCCCTAAACACATCGTTAGCTGATCAGCATCTTTCGGATACTTTTTCTGGATGTCGTCGTCGCCGCGTTGTTGACCTGGATCTTTGGAAATAAGAATGCTTTGACATTCCGAACTTTTGTCTGTGCGTTGACATTTAGTTAATTTAGTGCTTAGGATATAGTGTGTTAGTGCTGGAATAAGTGTTTCAAAATTTATTTGGAATTAGGATATGTTTAGTGGGTAAGATTTTTATCTATTTTTCTGCTTAGTTATAATTAGACTGTGATTGAAATTTTATATTAGCAGAGTTATACATGTATTTTTGACCTTAGGTTATTAGAAGGTTTGTTGATATTATAAACTCTTCGTAGTAATATTCAGATATATAGTCTGACTATTTATTTCCTTAGAAAGTTGTAGTTAAGAGGACTAACTCTTTAACACCTGTCCCGCTCCAACCCGATAAAATCCAATACTCCTATAGTATACCATATAACCTAATAAAATACTGAAATTTCCAATAGCCTTGATAGCTCCATCGGTAGCGATGTAGGGTTATGAATGAAACAGATTTTTAACCCGTGGGTTCGAGACGCAGAATTTCCATTTTTTTTCTCCTTACAAGTGCCGTCTTTGTTATAAAGTCATTTAATATAGTCTTTCTATTCTTATTTCTTGCAAAATGTAAGAAGTTTGAATTTGTTTCATAGCATTTATCGGTGTTTTCTCTTTGTAATAATACAAAAGGGAAAATACATAGGTCTAGCTTATAAAATCCTTGCAAGGTGTTGACAAAAACGTAAAACAGAGCCAAACCGTATTATCAAGTAGAAAAGTATATCTTCAAGTAGTTATATTTGAAGTGATACTTCTTTACAGCAAAATAAAATTTTCGCGAAACTTGAAAAAACGTGCACGATTCGGCAATGTACCGCGGCAGCGCATAATTCGATACGGTATAACATATAAACATTCTATAGTGTTACAGCGGAATTAGCTCGGTAGGGAGAGCGTTGGACTTGAGATCTTAAAGTTGGTGGTTCGAATCCCGACAAAGACTTAAGTTTTTTTTCTTTCTAAAAAAAAAAAAAAGAATAACACTGAACAGTCATTTTTTATTTGTCTTATTGTAAATACAATGTACATGTGAATGAGAGTTATGAATGCAAGTGTTATAAAGTTTTAAAAACATTTTTTAAGCTATTATACATTATATCTTGCAGTAGGCTATTTCACTTACTGACAATAGAAAAAAGTGAATAGAGTGAATAGCTAAGTGAAAAGTGATATTCAGTGATAAGAAGAAAAAGCAATTTAGTGAAAAGTGAAAACAATAAGTGAAAAGTGAAAAATTAGTGAAAAGTGAAGTAAGAAAAATTTATACAAGCGAACGCTAAGAGAGGAGATAGATGTGAAGTGAAGAACTAATAGAATAGTGAAACATATAAGTAAGTGAATGAAATAGTGAAAATTAGTGAAGATTAGTGAAAACTGAAAGATCAGATACACATATAGAAAATAATTGTGCTTTCAGAAGCTAAGTAGTAAACAGGATAGCAATAAACATAACAGTAAAGCACCGTATAAAATAGTGATAATCATTAGAAAACAGTGAAGAAACGTGAGCAGTGAAGGAAGTGAAAGGTTATTTGACACTGAAAATTAATAGTAAAGTGCAAATACAGTAACTAGTGGGCACTTTTTAAAGTGAAGAAAAGTGAAGTAGTGAATATTAGCGAAAAGTGAAATTAAGGAGTTATAGCGCTAATATATTGAAACGGAAAGGAACCAAAGTCAGAAAAGAGTCAAAAGGTGAAATATGTAGAGAAAAGTAAAAGTGATAGAAGGTATATATTACTGTGAAAGATAATTGAAGTGAAAAGAGTAAACTGTAAAATAATAGTGTTTGAAGTGTGAAGTTTATATGTACAATAATGGAAGATCAAACAACAGATAGAGATATCAGAATGAGACAGCGAGATGCTAGACGACAGGAACAGGAGAGATTAGAGGAAAAACAGAAGCAAAGAGATAGATTGAGACAAGATTTAGCTGAAATAGAAAATGAAAGGCAGAGATTGTTATCTCAGAGAAGAAATCAACAGCGACGTTTAGAAATGATTCATAGTTGTGATCCTTTCTTTTATGAAGTCGAGCGGCCAAGAATAGGTGCAGAAAGGCTTAATATAAGCAACCCTGAACAGCAAATAAATACGGGAACCAGACAAATATTAGACAGAGGAATTGTGCAACCACGTTTCGTGAAGCAACACAATGAGGACCTCGGAAGTTATATGGACCTAATAAGTCCTGAACCAGAAAATATACCAACTGCCACACACGGTATAGGAATAAGTGGAAACGAACATGAAAGCGATAATGATAGGAGACAAGCAATTGCTCAGACTTATCAAGCAACAAACAGAAATTTAGATTTCGCTTCAGGCAGTTTGAACATGACTGAGGACATACATAAAATGCATGGTCAATTAAACCAAGTCATAGATAGGGATGATATCCGTCAGAGCATTAGGAGAGACGTTTTACATATCGATCAGCCAAGACAAGAGTCTAATTTAGACTTTCATATTGATAGAGATAGATATAGAGATATAGAATATAATGCAGACGACATTAGTTACAGAACAAGAAGCCGTGTGGCTGAAAGTACTCGCATTGATGCAGAAACTCATGTCAATGGTGACAAAGTAGATGTCAGTATCGAGACAGATAAACTAGAGGCGAAATTACGGCAATTGAGTATAAGGAAGGACACCAATTTAGATATTAATTCCTTGCAAAGAGGCGCAGAACTTCCAGATCATAGAAAAGAACACAAGAACATAACTCCCGTAGGTATAGGTATGAATCCTGAAATAAAGGACACAAGAAGTCAACTAAAATTCATCGATAGAAAATTCAGGGAACATTCAGACATCAATGTAAGAGGAGAATTGAATGATGATAATTCAAACACATCTATTAAATCTGAGAAGTTTAGCATCCTGCAGCAGATAGAAAAGAAGAAAATGGAATTGCAAGAGCTACTGTTGATTCAAGAGAACACAGAGAAACAGCTAAAGATAGAAGAAGAAAGGAGACTAATAGAATTAGAGAAGCAACGAAAGATGTTGCATATGTTGACTGAAAGAGAAAGGGTAATGGATGAAAGAGAACAGAAACTTAAAGATGATGAGAGAGATTTGTTATTGAAGTTTGAAGAACTGAAACGGATAAAGCAAGACGTTGTAAAATCAGAAGAAGAACAGTTTGTTCAGTATAAAGCAATAGAAAGAAATATCATCACTAAAAATGAAGCATTAAACAAGAGAGAATCTGACCTTAGAAAAAAGGAAGAGATAGTTAAAGAGCTTCAGCAGAAATTAGTTCCAGAAGTAAAGAAAGAGACAATTATTCAGCAAACCCCGGAAATTAGTCCATTTTCTGGTGACGAAGCGAAACCTAAGAGTGAGGTCACATTAAACGAGTGGAAAGCCGAGATAAGAAGTTTAATAGCTACAGCATTGTACCCAGAAAAGATGATTACTCAGGCTGTTAGAAAATCATTGAAAGGTCAAGCCAAGAAAGTTCTGTTAAACTTAGATCCAAATGCTAGAGCTGAAGAAATCATAGAAAGGACAGAAGATATATTTGGAGATATGTCTAGTAAACAGACAATTTTCACGGAGTTCTATACTGCATCACAGAAGCCAGACGAATCTATAGCAGATTGGGGCTTACGACTTGAAGAGATTTTGATAAAAGCTTCTACCAAGAAGTCAATAACACCAGATGAGAGAAATGAAATGCTTAAAGATAAATTTTGGAGATCGCTGTATAGCAAGGATATCAAAAACGCAGTTAGAACATCCTTTGAAAGCGGTGACAGTTTTGAAATGCTCAGACGGAAAGCAAGGGCTGAGGAGCACGAAACTAAAATTAGTGCTATAAAGGCTGATATAGCACTGCCTAAACAAGATGAAACTGCAAAGGCGGCGGATAAGCAGACAGAACTTCTTGAAGCTATGATGAAGCAAATGGCCGAATTAAATAAAAAGGTAGAAGACTATAGAAAAGAAAATGAAAGTAAGCCACAAGATGAGCATAGAAATAGAAGATATGGTGGGTACAATAGATGGAATGGTCCAAGGGATTTCAATAGATGGAATGGTTCGAGGGATTACAACAGAGGAGCAAACAGCTATAGGAATCGATTTGACGATAGGAGTCATAAATTAAAAGAGCAAAGCCCAGATACCGATAAGAAGCAAGAGGAAAAGAAAGGAGATATGAAAGTCAAAGAGGAGAAGAAACAAAATTCCGAAAAAGAGTTAAACTAGTTGGCGCTTCTGTTGAAGGGCACAGCAGAAGCAGAGAGGAAATTAAAGGCCCAAAAGATAATCAGATAAAGACAAGATTGATCGGGAAAGCAAATGAACATGAAATATTGATTAAAGATTGTGTGATAAAAGCACTGATTGATACTGGTAGTATGATAAGCACAATGTCGGACAATTTCTATAGAAGTATGACTGATAGGCCAGAACTAAGAAGTCTAGAAGATTTTGACATTGACATATATTGTGCAAATGGACAGGAAGTGCCTTACAGTGGTTATATAGAGCTAGGTGTAAAAGTTCCGTCATTAAGTGACGAAGAAGTTGTTGCTCTAATTTTGATTGTACCACAAACAGAATACAACCAAAGAGTACCGGTTATTATAGGCACAAATCTAATTCGTGAATTTTCAAAACTAAGTAAAGAGAAGGAAGCTGATACTATTCCAAATGAATGGAAAGAATCATTTGATGTACTATCAGCGACCACAATTGGTAAAGTTAAAGTCACGAAAAAGATTACATTGTTACCAAGGGAAACCAAAACTGTAACAGGTTTCATACGCAAGCAGAGAAATGTAGAATCAGCTGTAACAGAATGTTTGGATGATATAAATTCTACATCTGCTGTAGTCTGTCCACGAGTTGTCTCGTTGAATAATCCTGGTAGAACATCACGTGTGCCAGTACGGTTGTGCAACATCAGTGCTAAAACCATGCATATAACAGAAAAAACTAATATTTGCCAACTGCAGGAAGTCACTGTGCTTAGAAGTATGCCGATCATTGACAATCGTTCGATATCATCTGATATTTCAGAAACAAGCAAATCCTCTTCTTCTCCAACAAATCTATGTCATCAGTCTGCATCTGAAAAAGAAAACAAAGCCATGAGTGATGAGGAATTTAATAAAACATTTGGTGTCGATCTTGAAAATGTAAACTTGTCTGAAGAACAGAAAATTAAAGTACAAAAATTATTTCAGAAATGGAATGGCATTTTCCCTAAATCATCCACAGATCTTGGACACACATCAGCCGTAAAACATAAGATTGAATTGTTAGATGAGAAACCTTTTAAAGAGCCATACAGACGCATACCACCAGCGATATTTAACGAAGTGAAAGAACATCTCCATGAAATGTTAAAAGTCGGTGCAATTAGGGAATCTAATAGTCCATGGTCATCAAACGTTGTAATAGTGAGGAAAAAGGATGGATCGATTAGATTTTGTATTGATTTCAGGAAAATCAACCAACGGACCAAGAGAGACGCATATGCACTTCCACGGATAGAAGACACTTTGAACTGCCTCGCCGGATCAAGATATTTTTCAAAACTGGACTTGAAATCAGGATACTGGCAGGTAGAGCTAGATGAACGAGATAAAGAGAAAACGGCCTTTCAGGTTTGGGGACTGGGATTCTACGAGTGTAATAGAATGCCCTTTGGCCTATGTAACGCCCCAGCAACCTTTCAGAGATTGATGGAGCGTTGCATGGGCGACCTCAACCTGAAGGACTGTTTAATTTATCTCGATGACATCGTAATATTCTCTTCTGACATAGATTCCCATATTGACCGACTTGATACAGTGTTTGAACGTTTGGCTCAGTACAACCTGAAAGTAAATCCGAAGAAATGTGAATTTTTCAAGAAGAAAATAACTTATCTTGGGCACATAGTCTCAGAAGATGGCATCCAGGCAGATCCTGTAAAGGTAGAAGCTGTAAAAGATTGGCCTATTCCTAAAAATGTTAAGGATGTTCGGAAATTTTTAGGATTCGCAGGATACTACAGGCGATTCATCAAAGGCTTTGCATCCATAGCACGACCTATAAACAATCTTCTTATTGGACAACCTGCAAATAGAAAGAAAACATCAAAATTAACAAAATCAACAAAGAAAGTTCACTTTAAATGGGACAAGGAACAACAGGAAGCATTCGATAAACTTAAAGAGAAACTTACCAACCCGCCTGTACTTGCATATGCCAGCTACGATCTGCCGTTCAAGGTGCACACGGATGCTTCATCTTCTGGTCTTGGAGCCGTCCTCTATCAACGCCAAGATGGAAAAGACAGGGTCATTGCTTTTGCGAGTAGGAGTCTCAAACCTGCAGAAAGGAATTATCCGGCTCACAAGCTGGAATTTCTCGCACTAAAGTGGGCGGTGTCCGAGAAATTCCACGACTACCTGTATGGGGCGAAGTTCGAGCTTGTGACGGATAACAATCCATTAACTTATGTAAGTTCCACCGCTAAGCTTGATGCCACTAGTCACCGCTGGCTTGCTTCCTTGGCAAATTATGACTTCGTACCGAAATACAGACCTGGGTCGAAGAATACGGATGCCGACAGCCTATCTCGTATGAAGGAAAAGGAGAACCTTTCAACCATCCCCAGAGACGCTGTTAAAGCAGTTATCCAATCAGCTCTTACTGATGGTGCTTTAAGTGACTCCTCTCTATGCCCGATGATGTAACTTCAAACGAACAGTCAGATTCGATTCCAGATGACTTATTGTACAGTTATAGTTTGTCGTCTAAAGATTGGAAAAAGGCCCAAAAACAGGATCAATTGATTAGTACAATAATTGACCATCTTAACAATGGTACCAAACCGGCTAAGCCAGATGGACCAATGCATGCATATACAAGGGATTGGTTAAAACTAATCCTTAAAGATGGTGTACTATTTCGAAAATCACTTGTTGATGGACACGAAAGACTACAGTTAGTCTTGCCTACCAATCTTCGAATCGATATCTTTGAAGCTCTGCATAATGATTTGGGCCACCAGGGTAGAGACCGAACAACGTCACTATTAAAAGAAAGATTTTACTTTCCAGGTCTCGATACATTTGTGGCTGACCAAGTTAGAAACTGTGGAAGGTGCATTAGAAGGAAAAGTCTTTCTTCTAAAGCTGAACTTGTCCCGATACAGTCTTCGGCACCAATGCAAGTCGTCTGTTTGGATTTCTTGTCCTTGGAGAGAAGCAAAGGAGGCTTTGAGGATATCCTGGTCATAACGGACCACTTCAGTCGTTATGCACAGGCATATCCTACCAGGAACCAAACAGCGAGGACAACAGCCAAGATTCTTTTTGAGAATTTCATACTGCATTATGGTTTTCCGGCGTCCATCCATAGCGACCAGGGTCCGAACTTCGAGTCTCGTCTGATTAAAGAACTATGTCACATCGCAGGCGTCAAGAAGACAAGAACCACGCCTTACCATGCAATGGGTAACGGACAGGTCGAGCGGTTTAATCAGACGTTACTAAAGATGCTGGGTACCCTAGAGGAGTATCAAAAGTCCGACTGGAGGGCGCATGTACCCACCCTTGTACATGCGTACAATGCAACCCATCATAAAAGTACGGGGTTTTCTCCGTATTTTCTAATGTTTGGGAGACATCCTCGTTTAGTAGTTGATGCTTTTCTAGGGCTACCAGCTGATGATCTCTCAGCTGCATCACAAACTGAGTACGTGAATAAGCTGCGCGACCGTCTGAAGCTCGCATATGACAAGGCCCGCCAAACTGCGAGGACTACAGGACTAGCCAATAAGTCGCTATATGATGAGAAGGCTCGAAGTTCGGTCCTACATCCGGGAGATATTGTGCTTGTGCGCAATGTATCGATCAGAGGAAAACAGAAGTTGGCTGATCGTTGGGAGCAGCAACCATACGTAGTTGTGCGCAAGGTACACGATGACATTCCCGTGTACGAGGTCAGGAGGGAAGGAGCTCGGTATAAGAAATCTAGGATTCTACACCGAAACCTTTTCCTTCCCTTCATGTCCATTGCAGATGGCTACGATCCCGATGACCACCTTCCTTCTGGTAACACTTCCGAGGATGTTGAAGACAACATTGAAACCTTATCTACAGCACCAACTACAACACCTACTTCGGAAGAGACCAACAGTGCGTCTCCTTCCCACATACCAGTAGGAGATGGACAGAAATATGTAATTCCTGCAAGAAGGACTCGGCGTGATGTAGTGAGATCGGAAATACCAGCGGAAACAGCTTCAACACCATCTAAGCGACCAAATAGGAAAAGACAGAAGCCTTATTGGATGAACAGAGGGGACTTTGTTACGTATTAATAAGAGGCAGCAGTATGACTGACGATTGTTATCTGTTTTAGTTGTAACTTTTAGTCAGTAATGTTTTATTTCTGTTGACTACATGTATGTGTGCACAATGAGTATATTTCACTTTTGCATTAGTTAATGTTTAAAATGTGTAAGTATATGTATCTATATGTTCTTAGAACATATTACATTGTTATAAGTACAACCATAAGGTAGATACTTACCTTGGATAAATTGTGGATCATGAATAAGTACTTACCTGTAATTGTAAAATTTGCATCTGCAAATGATTGTTGTATTATATGATTGCTACTTACCTGTTGGAATTTCAATGATATTTGAGCTCGATATCACTGATGTTTTTTTTCCAGCTACCACGTACACCAGTGACATGATATTGTGTACTGTATTTAGTTAGATGTGTTAATAGTACATATACTTACCTATATATAGTATAATTATACTTACCTTCGGTAATTAGTTAATTAGCACTCAAGTACTAGTCGGGCATGACAGTGTTGTTCTGAAATTAATTGTTTTACATCTTCTTAAATAAAATATAAAGCATATTAAAATTGTTTTTGTTGTAATTAAATCGAGTACACCCCTTTTAAGATTCAGTGTAACAATTTCACCCAAATATTCTTTACTATAAATCCGTACATCTTTTCCATCCTATAACCCTATACTTGACATAATAAATTACCGTTATCCTTGTCTACCCCGGTCCCCAACCTGAATTGTACTAATCTTTAATCTATGTCTTTGTATTGCAATAATCGAGAGCAAGTGTAAATGCTTCACTGCACTTGCCTTCTTGATGTAAATGCATATATAGAGAGTTTACATAAGAATAATAAATCTATTATCTAAGATAATTATTGCTTTGTTTCAGGTTAGTACTTTTACTTCGTTAGATACAATGCTTATTTATAAGTGTATTAGTTTTTATGACTTTGATGTAAATTGTTCTAAAATTAGTATTTCTTGTAATATTGTTAGGACATCAAGTGTACATGTATATTTGGAATTTCAATGTATTGTATAAATGAAAATGCTTCACTGCACTTGCCTTCTTGATGTAAATGCATATATAGAGAGTTTACATAAGAATAATAAATCTATTATCTAAGATAATTATTGCTTTGTTTCAGTGATTGTTCTGGGAATAAATATTCGTAATCCCAGGTGTGTAGCATCCCAAGACGAACCCACATCTACCAGTAAACTATAAATATTTGGCAGAAGGGTTGAGCTAGCCTTCGGGCACGACAAGGAAAGCCCTTCGTCACTACGACAAAGTGTTTTATTCAAAACATGTACTCAGTATTAGAATTGTCAACGATAGCTTATTCTGAAAAAGGTCTAGTAAAGTTAAATCAGGCACATGGGTTATGCATGGAAAATAGATACATTTATGTATACGGAAGCGTGTTTGTGTCGTAAAAAAAGATGTTTAAAATTAATTTTGTAGAAACGAAATTAAATACATCCATTTTGTATATCTAAGTAGTAGAAATATATTTTTTTCCGAAAATACTGACTATTTTATATGTCATTGTTATAGGATCAATTTTGTTATATTCAGATCAAAATTTATGATTGCGTTATGCTGTCTGTGGCATAAGTGTTACTAGAAGAAACAAGTTTTTTTACTGTTCAAAGTATTGCTATACTATTTGTCTGGTGTTTACTGGATTTCATCATGAGGTAAAACCCATGCTATTTGGATTTGTAACATTTGATTTTTACAAAATTGTTTTAAATACTTTAATACCAGTGCATATAATTTCCTTGTGAAAATTTGTTGATACACCTTACAATTTAACACTAATCTTTCCATTTTCAGTGCTGAGGAGAGTTGTGTTATTTGCGACATGAAAGACGAACGTAAAATAGCAACATTGGGTGAAAAAATGTGTAGATAGTTAATTTCTGCAGCCAGAAATAAAGGTACTCTAATATTATATTCATGCATTTCTGTAGTTTATGCTATTCCCTGGTTTATCTAGCGTTGTATATTTATCTAAACATTGAGAAGAATGGAAGCAGAAGAATGCAATCGCGTGTTACTTATTACCAATTAAATTTCAATATTCAATTATGTAGTGTATCTGTATTGAAAGAAAGGTATTTTCAAATCGCCATCTGTTTTTTCTCTGTATCATTGTATCAAAACATTACACGATACTTGTGTGTCATTGTACCTCCTCCATTGAAACCTAAACATCTTTGATATTTGTACATAAAAGAATGAATTATAAAAGGGACCATAATGAGTCTATTTGTGTCAACCCTTTTATAAATATAGATTATATATTACTCGCCTATTAATCTTAATATCAAATCAGTTGACCTTTATGTTTATTACTCTTTTTATAAAATTGCAGAACAAATGTATGTTAGACCTGAGAAAATTGTGTGCTATGAGTGTAGAAAAATTACTGCCACCCGAATCTACTTGGAGATGCAAACGGTACCTCTATAACGTAGCGAAACGGACACATTGATCTGACTTCTTTTCATTTCAAATGCCTGTTCTGAGGTACAATGTCAAACAAAATGACAAAAAGGCATATGATGATTTCCAAATTTCAGTCAACAATAAAGAAAAATTGGAAGCGAAGTCTTCTGTTGACTCTAATCCGTACATGATCTAACAGCAGTTGGTGCAAGATATCATCAAAAATGTAGCACACATTTCAGAACAGGATGTCAAGTTCCAACTCAACATCAAACACCTCAAAATACTGTAAAACGTAGTAAAGGTAGACCAACAAAAGAATCATCTGAAGAAGCATTTTTGAAAACCATGCATTATTTTGAAAAAACACTGAAAGTGAGCAAATAGCTTAAATTATTAAATGATCCCAGGCAGAGTCTTTATAAATAAACACTCTTAACATGATGACATTGAAACAGCTGGTAGTATATCATTCATAATTATGTTTGTACAAAGGTAAAACAAATGAAACATTAAACACATTGAGGTACAGAAAATTCATTACGAAGGCAACAAGCACATCGGTAGTAAAGATACAGAGCCTAACTCCTACAGAGGCAACTGCAAAGTTTCATAGTTTTAGAGTGCACTGCCATTAAAATAGAGACATGAAATGGAAAGGAAACGAACCCTCTTGACTTGGAATGGTACAAACGTGGTGATAAACTTGTTCCTTGACACAGAGGTTGCTCTACTGGGATGACTGTAGATGTCATGACATTAACACTTAACTGACTTTCATAATCTTAAGAGAGCAATGAAAAGTTTTTCGAACATACTAATTTTATAATAGAGCATATTTTTACAGTATATCGCATCGCAGAGTTTTGTTCTCACATTTTTGTACATTACAGCTTTGTGTACATTTGCTGTTAGCTGAAAATTGTAGTTTAGTATCAATTTTAAAACAGTTTTAACATTTTACTGTAGTGACGCCCTGTTCTATATATACTATAGTACAGTCACTGTTGATCTGGGATTCTTTTCCTGAATGTTTCTTAATAATTTTTTATTATTATACTGTTGTTTATATAACATTTATTACATTTAGTGCGAGTTTCAAGGAAATAGTTTAAAGATATTGCATGCACGTTTTATTGATGGATGGACCCGCCCGCTTAGCTCATTGGGAAGTGCACCGATCTACAGATCGCGGGGTCGTGAGTTGGATCCTCGGGCGGGCCGTATGTTCTCCATGACGACTTGATAAAAGACATTGTGTCTGAAATCATTCATCCTCCACCTCTGATTCATGTGGGGAAGTTGGTGGTTACTTGCGGATAACAGGTTTGTACAGGTACAGAATCCAGGAACACTGGTTAGGTTAACTGCCTGCCGATACATAACTGAAATACTGTTTAAAAACGGCGTTAAATCCAACACAAATAAAATTGATGGGTGGGGTAAATCTATAGTGTATGTTAATGCATTTATTAGTAAATGTCACAACAAAGCTTAGTATCAGCTTTAATTTATGTGATATTTCATATAACCAATGCCTCTGATCGAAGAAATAAACCAACGTATAGATTGAAACTAATGTATGTTACCTAATGCATGAACCTCTTGATTCGTCTGAATCATTGAATTGCAAAGAGGGTGCCCTTCATAATCTCATTTTTTAAGATTTTCCAATGGGAATTTTTTTGAGGACTTTTTTTCTAAAATGCTCTAATGTTTAAAGATTATAAAACAATAAAAACATTTCATGTTGGAATTTGTTTAACCTTTTGACATAATATGTGGCAATATGACCGGCCTAATATGTTAAAACCCCATGCTGTATTTCTTATACCTGGGTGAAATAAAAGTTTTGTTCTGTTCTATTCTGTTCATTAATAATTAATCTCATTATCAGATCAAATATCCCGACAAAACAAACATTTAAGATAGTCACAATTCTCACGGCGTGCGAAAATTTTAAATTAACCGGTACATTATGACCTCCGAAGGTGACAATTTTGACACCTCTGCTCCAGTTTGCCATAAGCAACAAAGAGTAAATTAATACACAGGGACCAGGTGTCATGCTCGAGCGATCGAGTTATCGATGCTCGACCCAGCCATGGTAATTTCACATAGAAAATAGAAGGAAACCGGCCAGGACCACATGAATTGCTCGAGCGAGCCCGGGTGCTTGAGTCATCGATGCTCGAGCGAGCTGTGTTTCACTGTATATCATATCGAGATGTAATTTCTCTTTCCATAATCAATTACCAGCTTCATGTAAAAATTTTCGTTTCCAGGTAGGGATGCGTTTAGGCAATAACCTGTCATTCTATGTGCAGCTAAATGCTTAACATTACTTATAGTACATATAGTATCAGAAAACAACTTCAGATGCGCCATATAATTGTTTGTGGACACAGTAACTTCACATTCGGTACGATAAAAGACAAAAAGTGGATATAAAGGCAATGGAAATCGCCCTACGTGACTAGCAAGATATGGTTCAGTGAACTCACAAGTGAGGTACAGATCATTAGATTGATATTTGCAAGACCGGTTCAGTATTCAAACAGTCGCCTTGTTTACTTTCCATAATTTTCTACATAACGAACATGTCATGGTAGGTATATGTCGCCGGTCGCTTTAGGAAGGAAATACGTTTATACAACACCTCAAACACGAGTATTTGTATAGATAAACGATTTTATGCATAAAATTCCTTGTGTTATCGGCGAGTGTTGAATTAAACGAAACACGTTGAGAGAGTACAGCCTTTTTATTGGCAATTATAGGACGAAAGCTGGTAAAGAATGTGTTTATCCGGAAAGATAAAGTATTTCTTGATATGATACAATCGTTTACATACCGCCTCAGCATTATTGCAACAAGTTGTTCATAATTATTTAGATAGTCCCTCCTATTTTCGTCAATCGGATCCTGAAATCTGCTCGCAAGATCCGGTTGGGGTTCAGTTCGTTTATATACTGTGAATAGCTTAACACTTTAGGAATGTCAGTGAACAAGCTATTTATAATATAACGATATTAAAAATAGTGTGTGGTTTTCCAACTGCAGTTTAACTTAGGTAAGCTATTTCATTTTTCAAATGAAATGATATGTTGGTTTGTAAATAACTTAATGTTTATACAGATATTTGTACTGATTTATAACGCGTTTAAAAACCAACATGTTAACATAATTAACGTACGGATTAAAATATGTCCTACTTTCGATTTCGCTTACTCGTCCTACCCGCTGTTATACGCTAGTACGGAGGACTGCTAGTCTGGCTACCGACTAGATACTCTTTTAAGAAAAAAATAAAATAATTTCTCTTATATATTTTGACCGATCTTTCTTGGCTCTAATTATCCAGTGTTGTGAGAAGAAAAGGGACATAATTATACAACATTTGAATAGTCTTTCTGAGTAGGAGTTATCTCCGGTGAACTAAACACGGCTTAGCACATACGTAGTGCGTACATGTGCCTGCAGGCAGAGCGCAGTTGGTAGAGCGCAGTGACATGAAATGGAAGGTTATGAGTGTGATCCTTTTCCGCAACGATTTGATTCAAGGTTCAATATAATATAAGACTTTTACATTTAGGTCTCTAAATAATTTTGATGAAGCTCCTTTTTCACAGCAAACCTGGTCAGTAATCGTGCTAGACAGCTATTGATGCGATTTTGTATGTTGTATCTTTACGGTCGAAATTATAACTTGCATGCGAGTATGCGAGTATATACTTTGAAATACACGTGCTCACGTGTACGCATACACATAGGTGTACGCATACACGGACATGCATGTGTATGTATATAGGTGAAGTTATACGTAGATTGTACATGTTTTTCAGTTAAGTATTGAAATATTAGAGTAAAATATATCTGGTATTTTCACAGCGAAGAATATGAAGTGTAATTCCACTGGTAATTATGAAAAAGGTAAATTTAGTCAAAACATAAAATAGAAAGAAAAGAATTTCTTTAACATGTATAATATCAAAATATCTTTCAATCATTAACACCATATCTAATATTTTTATTCGTAGTTATTCCACTCGTGAAAATATTGCATCTGGTGTTCATTGGTGAAAGATATTTTAATCTTACACTGAATCAAATAATACCCTCTATATAATTGCCCGGTACACTTGTAACGTTACAGTTGTAGGCGTTCATACGTAATAATGCACGTATAATTTTCAGGTGAGAGCAACGGGATCAGTGACATGGTAGTAAGAAAGCCTTGCAGAGAAGGCATGAAACATTTCTGTTGAAAGGTTTTCGTTCCAGTTGTAGATGAGCATGGGTGTGTCGGAGTTTCGCCACCAGTTTGACACGTGGGAAGTTTATCCACGCGTGTACCACTTCCAGAAAAGATACAAAGATATTTATAACAGGTTCTGCAATATAACAGGTAAGTTCTTGACAAAAGATATGGTTGTGCAAATGTTAATTTAGTGCTTTGGATAATGTTTCTTAATGACATAAATTATTTAACATTTTTCGCTTGAACTTCCTACCTTGACCGTAGAGCGATCATTTTTAATTTAAACTTTCTTTCCTTTCTGTGTCTGCTCCGAGTTTATCACCTTAATTTATTCTTGACACTGCTTTAAATTTGTTATGTAGTATTATCGACTGTAAAGAAGTTGGCTATAATTCCGTTTTTAGCTCGACTATACGAAGTAAAAACTAAACTTTGCACCCAACTCTTCGTTGTCCTCGAACAGATTGGTTAAGTTCACACGAACGTTCACTTGCAAAGCACAGGTTCAATAACTAAGTTTTGCTTGGTAAAACAGTTATGCCCATTTTCGACTTAGTAGTGTTTCGTTTAGGGTTGCATGTAAGCTGGTACCTCAGTAATCGTAGTGAAATTGGGGCTTTTCATCACTGTGATTATCGGACATGCAGTCCATAGGTTGCACTTTGCTATGCATTTCTGCTACATCTCTTTTATACAGTATCATGTGTAGTTTTTATTTTCACAGGTAAAGGACCATATTCGTTCATTTTCAAGAAATCAGATTTGTTTGACGACTTAACCAGCTTCAAAAGTATGCTGGAAAATCCACTACAGATATACGTCATTGGCCGAGAAAATCTTGACAAAGATGATTTAGTTGTAACGTCCGAACCACTTCAGCGTGCAAAGGGTGCCGCCTTGTTTCCACAGCAAGAAAGATCAAAGATGATGGTCGAAGACTATGGGATAACACTTGTTGTAGCACACGTGCAGATAAAAGATGTTAAAAAGAATGGAAAGAAGGTATCTAAATGTTGATAAGTGTAAGAGAAAATGCACTTACTGTTTTATTAAACTGTCTTGTGTTTAGGGCACGAAGTCCTTACAGCCGCCATTTCATGTTTTCTGTTATAAGACATGTGAGTTGACATACGGATATATGCTTGTGTAAAATGGACACTTGTATTTTAGTTGATGAAGTAAAAGTCACCCATAGCCTGTATTCGTCAACACTTCAAATCCATTATTTTCCTTTTGCTGTCACATTGTTTAAATATAGTACGGACTGTAATGATACTGCGTAACCTTAGGACACTGGACACATTTTTACACATTTGCAAGGCCTACGTACGTTTGTTACAACACAGAAAATGGCGTCAGACGACTTACAGCTTTTCCCTGAAGTAATGAAAATGAAAGAATACACATACTTAACTTGAAAACGAAAGTCGTATTTGTAGCAGTCTACATAAAGGGTTCATGCGCAGGGTTCACCCTGTCTAAAAGTTTGCGCGTGAACTTCTGTTTACTTCGTGCTGATCGGGAGTCACTTTTAAACCCTTTCCAATAATTTTAAGAATACATGTGGTCGGCTTTTATCTATGAAAAGAAAATGCAGGCGAAAAAAAATCGAACAGGTTTGCCTAACGGAACAAGGGTTTTCGGAGATTCTATATGTAGTACATGGTTATGCCACTTTTGTCAAATACAAAACTCTATCCCTCAACATCATCAAGAAAATTATGAGACACATCAAGTTGACTTTGTCCGTCCGTCTGTTCAAAACAAAAATATATCAAAATATGTGTGCAACCGATAAATTTATTTTATGCTTATCTAAAAATGCCGCGAAACGTTATAAGAAAGTTATTATATTGTTTAATTTGAGATTAAACATGTCTCTGAACATTCCTAAAGTTTTTTTTTTAATTATTTGTTTCATCTTTCAGTTTCTTGTATCATAGGATGATTACAGTATCCCAATGTCCCCCAAACCAGCATCCCTAGTTTTGGTTTCTTTACTATCAAAGCTAAGTTAAGTGAGGGCGGGGAACAAACATCTAGATTTTTCATAAATGGTTGTAAATTATTAAACCTATTTCAGGAAGTTCTGGACACGATACGACACTTTGCGTCCAATCTTTGGAAAACAACACAAATATCTGTGGACTCATTGCTAATTGTATGCCACACAAGTATGACATACAAAGCTGCTGCGTTTGAAGAGTTCCGTCTCGACGTTCAAGAGGAATTGGAGAAGTCCTGTGGACTAAGCCTTAAAGCCGACCACTTCATTTTCGGAGCGAACAGCGAGATGGTCAGTACGAAGATCTCAGAAAAAATAGAAACGCAAATCATTGAGAAATTCTACACGATGAAAGAACATTTGCAAAGCTTCGTTAGAAATAGAAGTAACTTTAAGATGGAGAAAATTGACGTTGTAGAGACAGAACAACTAATAAGTGCAATACAGGGATTTTTGAAAAACGGCTTAGGATTTGTTGATATATTAGAAGACAGTCAAGATATGGGCGAACGATTTGAAGAAGTAGTTCTACGTCATCTTATGTGCATCATAAGATGCGCTGTCCTGGATCCACTGTCATTAAAGTTTAACTTAACACAAGACACATGTAATCAGATTGCTCATGAAGTTAAATTGGAAGATAAAATGAAAAGAAGTGTCTCCAAAAACACTCGATACCACTTGAGTAAGCTACAACAACCCTGCGAAGAAATGCGTAAGGCGATGAAGGAGAACAACAAATGGTATAGGTTTCCAGGAAGAAATTTCATGTTTATCGCATATCCATTGCGGGACGACATTCGACAGAACATTTTACAGTTGGAAGAGGATCTTGGAGTATTGCGACGTACCGTGACTGTGATGAAGAAGATGATCTTTGAAATTAACGGGAACATCAAGCAATCCATTATCGAAGATGAAGTTTTGAAAAAGCCTAAACGGAACAAAGCTTTAACCGATGAATTAAGGAAAAGAATATTGTCGTAAGTTTCCTTTAGTTCTTACAGAAACGCGTATATACGTTTATTTTCTGTAATGTTTTTTATTGTATAATAGATTCTTGACGCATCTCTTCACTGTTTTCGGAAATTATTTTACGTCATTGTACTGAAAATTAGAATAAAAACATATGTTCGGTATTTTGACTGGTGTCCCTGAACTAAGCTTCTCTTTTTAAACAATTTCATTTAAATACGTAAAATTATTCATGAAAAAAATGACCTCCGTCTGTATCTTTTAATAGAATTGATGGCGTTTATGGAACTGGAACAATATATGGCGAGTGGGAAATTCATGTACAAAACGAAAACGCTAAAATATCTGTACAGGAGCTTATGACGCACTTCAAAGTCAGACATCCAGTTCGTGTTAGGAACGTACTTAAGGAGCCAAAGGACCTAGCAGGTGGTCAGGTGGAACATGGTGGAGTATTAGAGAGTGAGTGCCCTGGTGGTACATTTCGATCAGGTACGTTGGGTACATTTGCAGACAGCCATAACGACGACCTTTACGCCTTGACATGCGGTCACGTGGTTTATGCTGATGATGATAGGGATCATAATATTTACATAAGGAACACCTCAAACGAAAGGCAGCTGTTTGCTAAAAGCAATCCATCTTTGACTGTACGCAGTGGTAACCAACAACGCGCGTTAATTGATATTGCAGCAGTAAAAGTAATTGATCCTGTCCGACCGAACTGCACAAAGTTTCTTAAGGATGCCGACGGAATGCTGAAAAGTGCGGTACTAGTGACGGAAAATGTTGTTGGTTTAAATGCGCCATACATTTTTAAACATGGTGCGGCTTCAAATTTAACAGAGGGTCTTGTCTGCTCTGAGGACTATTCAATCGCAGCTGGGTTAGAGGGCTATATAGTCCTTATAGCTTCCCCTCCAGGATGTGCTGATGATGAGACATATGCGAAACCCGGAGACAGTGGCTCCGTGAACTGCATGCCCGATGTCGATAAAAATAAAACCGTTAAGGTTGTGTCGATGCTAAGTGGTGGGGGTTTAGAATTGGCTGAGTTTGATGAGCAGCTGTATTTCTCGTTCCAGCTAAGTGTGGGCCTAGACACTTTAAGAGACAGGGATGGCGGGATAGAATTAAACCTTCCGTCTACACACAGTGATAGACCAATGTTTTGAATTTAATTTGATTAACAAGTTATGAAGCTATGATGCGCTGTCATGCTTAAAAATGGAAACTACGTGTTATAAAAATACGAAAAATGAAAAGAGTGTTGAATAAAGGAGTTTCTAAAACTTGTTAAATTCTTAAACTATAGTAACTAAAACAGTATTTATGATAACGAAACCTTCGGCGTTAGCTACATTTTGACATCTGGTGACGCCTCTGAATAAACAAAACCAGTATGAATTAAAAAATAAGTTTAATTAACTTACAAAAATGGAGCAACACTTATTTATTATATTTTGAAATGACCAGACTGTTGCTGGCTAGTAAGCTGATCTTGCTATTTCTTCGCATACTCGTGATCCACATCAGAAAATACTCACGTGCAATCTTTTAAAAATAGTATTATAACGTAAATTTGACATGAATGTTGAAACTATGCCGGCGAGTGAAGTATTAAGACTAAACATTTATGTAAATATGTCTAAATGGACACTGTTCTCCTAAGATGAATTGAAAGGCGAAAGCTTAGATTTAAAGAAATAAAATCTGGAAAGTAGATCCCTTGGAAGCACCGAGAACAAGGCAAACAGTGAAATTTTCAGACGCGGTTTGACCGAGTCTGTTCAAGAGTAGTAATGGAAAATGCAACACTGCCTACGTCCCCTAGCACCGGCTTAAGCAGTATTCAATCTTGGAATCTAAATGAGTTGAAATCAATGATTCCGAATGACTAGAAAATATAACAACACTGAGATGAATAAAATCTGGAAAGTAGATCCATACATCTTACGGCCGCCACACATCACTTAGCACTCGCTGTTGTAAAGTAAATAAAATCTAGAAAGAAGATCCCTCAGAAGCACCGAGAACAATGCAAACAGAGTAAATTGCAGACTCAGTTTAATTAAGTCTGTTCGTGAGCAGAAATGGAAAATGCAACACTGCCCACGTCCCCTAGCACCTGCTTAAGCAGAATTCAGTCTTCGAATAAAATGTCAGAAACATATGTGAAAAATCCGAATGCAGTTGACAATCTATAAATTAAAGTATTGATAAATTATGAATGTAGCACTGGCGTTTAAAACAGAAGAAAATAACTTTATGTAGATATTAGTTTTGTTGTAGATGCCTCTGATCGAAGAAAGACACTCTCAGGTATAACTTCAATTTCACGGACAGGTTTGCCTTGTGCACCCGGTGTCAAGAACCCGGAGGACAAGCAGGTATATACTGTTCAAAATTTCCGTCCGTCTTTCCGTAAGTCCGTCATTCATGCTAGTTTGTATACTCATCTGCAACAGTTTCCATTCAATTGGAATAAATTGAACTTAGTTTATATCAATGAAATGGAGCTACACATATTTAGGGAATTTCATGTCCAGTTTTACTTTTGAGTTATGCTCCTTCCTTTTAGACCTTACAATATTACAACTACATTCTACAGTTTCTGTCAAATACTTGTCTTGAGTTTTGGTCCCTGTTTGTAAATACACCCGATCCTTGTGTTTTCAACTCCTCCTTTAGTTTAATCCCATTTAAATAAAAGCTGATATACATCACCAATATGAACTGAACATACGCATACGGGACATTTTTAATCTACGTTACACTTACTTTTATACGCATCATCCTATATTTTCCATACAGTTCCAAAGAAACTTGGTAAACAGCGTCAACATCAAGTGGACACAGGCATATTGTAGGAAGTTACAGGTTTTTTTCATGCTTTTGAGTTATGTCTCCTTTTTGAAATCTATTAAACATTTTCAAACCAATGTGCCATATAATTGTACAGTTACTTTATAAAAGAAAAGTGTGAACTCTAATGAGTTATGGGATTATCATGATAATATTTCTGTTTTATTTTCAGCTGACATTAATTTTGGTCAAGATTTTAATTTTGTTTAAGAGTGACAATAAGTAATAATACTTAGACAATTCATCATTCGTCGTTTCGCACTCGGTGACATTTGTACTTACACATCTTCTCATCGGACATGCTCCAAACTTGGGTAGTAGTATCAGTTTTCTGAAAATGGTTCAACTAGGCCTCATTTAGGACCAGCCAGAGCTAGAAATAGAAAAAAATCATTTGAACGACATCTACTCTGGAACCACTTTAGATGTATTTTCACAAAAACTTGGTCTATGGTATCCTTGTAGGGATCTTTCTCAAATTGATTCAAATTATTTTGCTTGGCTTTTTGGGACCGCCTGAACTAAAAATGGAAAGAAAGTTTAGACGAATTCTACTCATGAACCATTTGATGGATCGTCTTCATATTTGGTCTGTAGCATCCTTGTATCGACATCTCAGTTACGATCTTATGTCCAAATTATATTACTTGGACAACTTTAGGGGCTTTGGATCTACACCAAGCTTGTTAAGAAGCATCAATGCATGGACATCTCTCAGTTTGTCCGAGGGATTTATACAAGAAGTGGCGCCACCTTATAAATCACTTGATGGATCTTCTCCAGACGTTGTCTGTATCATCCTTGTGTGGTCCTTTTTCAAGTTGGTCCATATGGTTTCGCTTGCTGCCTTTTAGGGTAGGGCATTTTGTATATAATCGTGGCAGTATATTTGTGTCAATGTTTGATTTTTATATCATGTTCAATAAACGGACACATCGACGCCTCAGAATTAGTAGGGCGTAAGTGGAAAATCATTGTTATGGGCAAAACGAAAAAAACTGTCTATGACAAATACGCCCTTCTAATTCTAAGGGCGTAAGTGGACTTTTCTGGTACAACAATTAAGTGCAGATGCGCCCTTCTATTACTGGGATTCTGAATTTTTTTTTCACTTACGCCATTTTATTATTGGTGAATTTGGTCAGCACAGCAGTTTGTGACATTTTTTTTTACAGAATTATGCCCCTTGGTGTGTAGTTTCAAAAAATGCATGATTCAGAAAAGGGCGTAACTAACACTTACGCCCTTCATATTCTGTGGCGTCGATATATTTATGTCTTTAGATGTTTTTATTTCTGTTCGATTATCGCGTAGAAATAATTATTTCATGTTACGTTTGTTCGATGATAAAAACAAAATGTATTTGATTATCGCACAGACTTTGTTTTTAACTAAATTTACATGTACAATAATCCAAGACATACTTGACACATTACTTTATATATGCGTTCAATAATGGAAGACATATTTGGTACAAACTTCTAGATGTGTGTCCAATAATCGAAGACTTAGTTAATGTATGCTACTTTATGTGTTCGATAATCGAAGACATATTTAGTACAAACTACTACATATGTGTTCAATAATAGAAGACTTATTTAACGCATTCTGCTAAAATCGAAGACAAATTTGAAAGACACCAATAATACATGCGTCCGATAATTTATGTTCGATAATGATAAGTTGGACGCACAATTAGAATTTGTACAAATGTACCAACTACATAGATGGTAGGTAAGTTTTGGGAATATGCAGATTCTACAATAAAGTTTCCATATATATATACTTGAGTATCTTTCTCCACATCTTTTTTCCCCCTGTATTTAATCCGTATTGTGCTTTTCAATTCGGATATATATATATATATATATATATATATATATATATATATATATATATATATATATATATATATATATATATATATATATATATATATATATATATATATATAAGATAGTTCTTTTGGCCTCGAATATGAAATATGTCCCTTCCGGTAGAGTTTTAGTGCTTGGCAATAGTATTGTTTCACTTTAAGAAACGTCTTAGATTTATTTTTCATATTTATACATTTCATGTGACCTGACTGTCAAGATTATGATGTAGTTAATACTTTTTCAGTATGTTTTATGAACATGGGGTTAATATGAGGGCCTTTTATGCATATAAAGTATATGAATGAACACTTGCTAATTTTCATATTCGACGCCGAATAGTCGAGCAAAAAAATAACTCCACTAGTAATGTGTCGTATTCAAGCAAGCAGATAGGCAATCCGAGTATCTGTAGGTAATATGTACAGTACCCGGGTAAAAGATTGCTATTTATCCAAGCTCTCCCATTATATTAGGTTTAAGAAAGTGGTTTATTTACAGATAACATGTAGAATTAAATATGACCTATGAATTTACAGATAGTGTGTATGAAACTTGCTGAAATGACATTTGTCCTCAAAATCGCTGGTTGTAATGAATAGTTATTACTTACAGTTTGCATAAATAAAAGTTATATCTGTGTTCAATCATTTCTGATGGCTTTTTCAGTAAAATCAAATTGAAATTAACAGAAATGACTGAAACTTGCTATTGATCTTTCCTTATAAAGCATAAGTGAAATACCTAAAATAATTCTGTGATTTTAAGATAAATGTACTTTCAGCAGTTTTCATACCCTTGACCTGTATATTTATAGACTGAAATGTTTGTATAGATAATTTATACAGATTACTGTAAATATATACTGCCTTTAGATTATCAACGATTTGTACTTCGTACAGTACCAGGAGCATTTGTGTACGACACAAAGATTTTATCAATGAGAAGGTACAAATCAATAAGAAATGGGCACTATGAAATTGTAAACCTGTCTGTATATGGCCATGTCTATAGTTACATATCCATGTTTCTTCCTTTGAATAAGCCGACCCAAAGGGCAGATCCAGAGAGAGGGTGCATCCCCTAGAAGTTTGCAGGACATACCCTTTTAAAGTCTTAGGATACATCAACCATTCAACTGATACGTAATTTTCGACTCTCTTCTTGCAAAATATGATATCAATAGTTGCTTAAAAAGAGGGACGGGTAAATTAAGGCAGTGGATTTTAAAGCCAAATTGACTTTTTATTACAAATCTAAATCCCTATGATTGTCAAAAATGTATCAGCTTGAATTTTGTATATATTTACGAAAAAAGCCAAGTGTCATGCCCCCAGACCCTGTTAGAAATATCGCACCCTTCTAATAGAAAAAAAGGAAGACTAGACCCAAAATGACAATAAAGGCATGATCAGTATTTTACGTATGCAATTTTACACATTCTCCATTTCAGTATTTTTTATTTTGCACTGGCTGCATGTCTGTTAATAATTATAATAATAATTATACCTGAAGGCAAAGTACAAATCAGTATTCAAAGATATTTAGGAAAGCCATGACATTGCCACGCACTACATTTACATTCAAACTAAACAGAACAATGTTCAAATCAAGTTATGGGTCAACCACCTGAACACTTCTATAGCTGAAGACCACACTACTCCAGCTATGTATTGAACAAAAATTTTAATGTTTCAATGATCTGCTGATTGTGCGAGTGCCAGAGTACATTACTGCTGTATGCATAGATGTGGAAACAGATAAATATGATAAACCAGTGAATGTCATGTCAATCAGATACAATATTTTATTTCAAACAAAAGTGCAAAAGTCAGAAATCTACTTACTTTCGCAAGACATGATCTCCACCATCTTGTCTGAATGATGACGTTACAACGAGTGAAGCATTTTTTTTCTATAGGTGTTAAAACACAAATAACTGATGTGTCAAGCAAGTTATCAGGGTCTTAAATTGTCAAAGTCTGGAAAATAATCGACTGTTTTGAAATAAGCACCTCATTGTTTACACATTGCGGCTATGGTGTTCGCAGATGTTTAGGAGAAAAGGTAATTTTCAGAGCGTACAAATCTCATCGTTTTCAGTTCCGTAGCTGTTGACAAACAACAGTCCCATAAATAACATTTAACACCTTTAACAAGTTTTAAAGACAATTCAATTCGTAGAAAAGAGAAGCTAACGTTACTTTATTCTACTAGTTTTTTTTCCGAAGTACTATAACAGCCGGTAAAATATGTCAGATTGGGCATATTCAGATCAGTAACAATTAAAATAGAATTGTATATGTTTAAAAAGCTATCTTAAAGTTTAAGGATTTATTAAATCATTTTGTAAATATTGGAAAAAATATAAGCATGTGAGCAAGTTTTGTAAAACATATATAAACAGCGGACCTGGCAACATCCGTGTGACACTGAGTCAGCATCGCAGTTGCTTTTAAAGGTCCAATACTAAGGAAAGTGAACATTTTAATTTCTTTTAAAAAGCACAGGAACTATTTCATTTTATTGGAAAATGAAAGTTGGTATGTAGAAATTCGAAATAAATCGCAGTATATGTACAATTATTTTTCTATGAAGTATGAAGAAAGTTAAAAAGACCTGGGGGGTCATTCTGTCGATTCATTGAAATTTCAACATAATATACATTTCTTTGAGTTCCAAAGACCTTCTGTAAATTTTGACCTGCCAATCTTCATTATTTAGTGTCTTGCAGAAGTCTATACACTGGCTATGAAAAAAATTGCCAACTCACTTTCCCTTAGTAATGGACCTTTAAGCAAATGTTTAAAATCTAAGACAGGCTTTTTAAATTCCATGTGCTAGTATCTTCTTAATCTCTTTTCCTTTTTTCAAATGTCACATATTAACTGTTATCTGGTCAAGGAACAGATATCTTGTAAGAGTTGTTATGGTCACTGCAGTTAGATATTGTTACAGTGTTAATTAAAACTTTATGACACCCTTCTCAAATGTAAAAATTTACTGTATCGTTTCCCCTATTTTCTCTACTATCGTCAAACCTCTTGTATTAACAAGACTAGTCTCGGTAAGGGACATATAATATGTTTGGTTATTGGACAGGTACCCAATGTCAATCAATCTCACCTTTGTGAGAAATTGTAATAGTGTTCATTCAAAGCATTCTAAGCTAAGCCTTAAAGTATTATACAAATTCTGATGCCATGTCGAGAAACACGACGAATGGAAAACATTATTTAATTTCAGATAATGCCAGAACGGTCGATTAGCCCTAAAATCATAAAACGTCACTTAATGATTTGTAGGAACCAGACATTATCTGGTCTTGGGTTAAGTACTCAAGTACTAAATATCTCTGCAGTCGTATTTCGTTTTCGTAATAGTGTTTGTTAAAGATTTTTGACACGATTCTCACTTTCTTAGTATCATCAAACACAATCTTATATCATAGTCTTCCGTCCTCACAAAATTAAATATAAATTTTAACATTTCTCAAACTAACTTATATACCCTATATTATTTCTTATACTTATTAGCCCTCATTCCCGACCCCGCCCCCATCCCCCTAGAACAAAAGGATATACATGTGTTAACCCCTCCCCCGCAATATTTTTAACATTTCGCATACTAATAGATATAGATTCTTACTAACCCGCACCATTCTTTGTGATTTGAACAATTATATTTCAAAGGCAATTTTACTTTCTGTTTATTGGCAATTTTAAATTCGTTTATTCCTGAATTTTTTTTAAAAAACAAATTTGTATGTGTTGAAAAAGAAAAAAGAAACAATATTTCTATTTTCTAAACATGGTTCGGAATACCCATGTACGCTGTACAAAGAAGTGAAAATTAACAACCATGAAATATGATTTTTATTCTTTTGTTGTTATAAATGTTTACTCTTCATTTGTAGGTAATGCATGTCGTTTTCGTAAAATAACATTGAAGATATTCAGTAGATTAGCTTCTGTCGTCTATTTCCCTTTGTCTGGCAACATCTGGAAAGTTCGACCTTTTCATTTTTATCTTTCCAAAACAATTTTGCTTTTTCTTGTATAACCATCATACTCTGAATTTATATGCCACCCAATTAATTTAGAAAATATACATATATTATAATACCAAACTTTTCCCTGCCACCTAATGATTCATCTATAGAATAGTTATAATTTTTAGTATCTTGTGCTAGTATCTGCGATCAATGTGTATAAAAATTATCTTTCTTGTATTATTCAAAGTAATTGCATCAAGGAATGAATTCATATCACGCAGTGCTTCCACTTTATCTATTTTAATATCTGACTGAACAAAGCTTGAATTAAACATTTGTCCTTCGTACCACATGGGCTCGAAATCTGGCTCAGGATTATAGAAAACTATCCTGTAAGTTAACCATCAACGTGGCTTACGAAAGGTCGGTGGATTTACTTAAATGTTTCTTCCTCTTTTTTCTCATGCCTTACACTAAACAGTTATCTTATAATATGCCCCGAGGCACTGTACATCAATAAATCATCAATGGGCACCAACCAGTCGCTCGGGATTCGAAATATGTTATAACAGGAAAAACATGCGTTATCTGTACAATATTAATAGATTCGATAAAGCACTTCTGGTGTGACAATACATACTAAAGCTATAATCGTTTACATTGCTCCGATTAGATAGCTCACGGTGGCATTTTTTCCCAAGACGGTATATTTATGTTAAGGAATACAACGATATAAATGAATGTTTGCAAAAAAAAATATATATATACATGTATTTGACTGTTTGTCGAATTTGTACCCTGAAATTATCTAAAGCATTGCAGTTCTCGATAAATTCAGTTTATAAAACCTTTCTATGCCGTAACATACCATATTTGTAACATTGTGTCACTAACAGAATAAATTATACAATGTACTACTGTAGTAACATTTTGAAAGTTAGTTCTCACACGCAGAGAGTTCTAGCTCAACCCCACCAGACTCTTGCAATCGTTTTATCCCATTATGCAACAGGAATGACAAACAGAATTCATTTTCTTGGTCTTCTAATAAAAATCCACCACAGTTTATCATTGAAACTGCCTTGATAGTGCTATGATTTGATATATCAGTCATGCAATTAATAGCGCCACTGTCACCATCTTGCGCGTACGCACCTGCCTCTGCTAATTGGAGACTGTCTATAAGGACAACTAGTTCTCTTGCATCCGCACCAAACAAGCTGTAGTCGGTCGAGCACACGATACCTTTCGTCAGATTTGAAGTTGCTCCGTACTTGTAAATGAATAATGAAACAATTGTCTCCGGATTTCCTTCAAACACTTCGGCTCTTTTTTCGTTTCCGTGTTCATCCTTCAGGTAAAGAGCGCATTGTGGCCGATATTCTTCTATGATTTCTATGGCTGCGATGTCAATAAAGGCGGTATAGTTCGTTTCAGGGAAAACCGTCATTCTTGGAAGACTTTTTCCGATCAAGATCATCTCTTCTGTTTCGCTTAGGATAAAGACGTCGTGTGCATTACCGTTTCCATGGACAACATGAGCGCAAGTTAGCCCGTACAACTGTTTTTTGTTACTACGGCTACGAACAAAGCCACCCAAAGTACCATTTCGGTAATTATCATTTTTATGAGCGTTTGGACTCTTTATACCGCGTCCTGACGCGAAAGCTAAGAGATTTCGCGGCTCTTGTAATACGCTGATAATACGGTACGGTTGGAGGAACTTGAAACAATTCATTACTTCCGAAACTTTATTCTGTACGTCTGTTTTCTTCTCTTTTTCCATTTTCCGCAGGTGTATTTCAACTTGCCCATAGATTGTTCCCATACCATACACACCATCTAACCTGATAGAAAGAGAAATCAATTAATCTAGTAAAGCAATTCGTGTATCTGTACCGGGGAATAATAAAAGCTGAAATACTGCAAATGGCATCTAACGGTAAATTAACTACATTTTATCAGTATTTTGTCGTCTACAGTAGAAGAGTTATACTGCCTTTATCGCAGAGTTCGCAAAAATATTCGCAGAAAGAAATTAACATCAGTGTTTTAAAAGAAGTTGTATATGCTTAACATATTTTTCAATAGATTTGAAAATTTAATTTTGTAATTACATGTTTATCAGCTCTGATAAATGCTTATGCTGGAACTATAACACTTACGTCATGATTTCTCTCCTAAGATTGTCCGGGATTTTTGTACTTGTCTGGATGGCTCCCGTACTCCCGATAGACTGACTGAAGTATCCGCGGATTTCGAACAACATCTTCCTCATAGAGGATGCAATACGTCTCACAGAAATAAGTTTCTGTTCCAGTTCATCAAAACCCTTTTTGATGTCATCACGCAACGGGTATGCAATAAATACGAAACTTCTGCCTGGAAAGTAGTGCGACTTGTTACCTGATTTTGTTGCTTTAACCATTTCGTCACAAGGCTTTTCGAGCTTTGACAGGTGGTAGCGCGTGTTTTTCGAAACGTATCTGATTAAGTCGTCTTCGAAGTTGGATGCATGAGCAATGCGATTGCATGTGTCCTGGGGCAAGCTGTGTTTAGCAGACAATGGTGCCATTATGGCGCATCGGATAACACGAACGGCACTGCGGAGCACTGTTTCTATGAAAGGTTCGTCTTTCCTGGTCTCTAGTATATCTACAAATCCTAATCCATTCTTCAGAAATCCCTGTATTGAGGTGATTAATTGCTCTGACTCTAGTACATTGATCGCGTCTGATACAAAACATCTGTCACCGATGAAATCCTGTAACTGTGTGCTCATGTTGACAAAGCCGTGGATGATTTTTCTTTCTAGAATTTCGGAAATCATGCCGCCGAGTGCTGTTTCATCTAGGTCCATGGTGATATCTCCAGCTTCTAATTTCATACCAAATGACTTCTCCGCTGTAGAAATTAAACTAGAACGAAACTGGTCAGTTTCTGATACATTTCTGTCGTGGATCATTCTCGTTTGGCAAACAATTAGCGGAGGAGCAATTATACATGACCTCAATTTCTCTTCCATGGATTTGAAATACTCTAATGTATCTAAAACTTCCTGAAATACAAGGAGATGTATATAACGATATCTTACCGAAAAATGGACATCATAAACTGAGGTAATCTTGTTATGAAAATGCTGTGTTTTGCAAAATTATCAAAATTTCGTATCAGAGCGACCATATATTAGTTTATACTGAACCGCTTTAAAAGCTATAGCTTAAGGGTAGATTTCCCAGAAGCACAGAACATTCTAAACGCAACCATAGACCCATGCATCGCATAGTAGGTCCGCAAGAAAAAGAAACGGCAATGGAAATTATATCAGACTGGTTGTTTCAAAAACATATAATAGATAGGTAAAAGGGCGGCCTAACATTATAACTCATTTTTTTAACTTCACTCTTAGTGTTTATTATTATGCATTGTATAGATCTGATAAAATGATAATAATTTTCATGCCTTTTCACTTTTTTAAGATCAAAACAGTTTATACGCATATGTGTAAAATAATTAACTCCCCTTCTTTATCAGCCAAATCATAAATACTATGCCATGTTGTTTAGTTGTATTCAAATCAGCGTTTTATGAATGCGATATTGAAGCGTCGTACAATCACCCCTAGCTTGCTTTAAGATGCAAGAAAATCAAAAACATGTTTCAAGAAAATATTTCAGAAAAGAGATTTTTCTCCCTTTTTGTCCCAATTTATGGAATTTATTGTTTACTTCGTTTTGAAGCACGAATGGTTTTAATTTGTTATCAAAATATCACTAATCTCGAGTAGTTTTCCACTTTTTGTATTTTGTTATCTTAGAACTAAATCAAATGATTCTAGCTTACCTTCAACCCTTCGCTATCAAAATGATTTATCACTGCATAACAGATGACAAGCGTTGTGGTTTGATCTTCAGGCCCTGATTTTGAGCCATCCAGCAATGGAGAATAGGTCGGACCTTTTGCACGTTGAGGTGAAGAAATGAAACATTTTATTTGAAGATCGTTCCGTCCTATAACGATAACTCTGAGGGTATTTCCCAACTGACAATACAATTTCTCCAACGGTTCCCTCAGTTTTGAATCTTTAAAAATTGTCGAATGGGGACCTTCCGCTGAAAAAACAACAAACAATGTCTAAATGATTATAACCGCAAGAAATATTGATCACACTTTAATTAAGGTAGTTCTGCACTTTTGTATCGCTTTTTTCTACAATGTAGAATTTGACTAAACTCTGATTTTTCAAAACTTCAGAATATACCTAGAAAATCCAGCAAATAAAAATGATAGGGTCGTGTGCTTGATTTTTTGCTAGCCTGATTTAAAAAATATGGACCTCATGCAATATTTCATAATGGGAATCAATGGGAAAATCATAAATTTCATAACATTTTCGCAAATAGAAATTTTTCTACAATGTAGATTTTGCTGAAACTTCTCACAGATATGAATAAAGACATGACCTATAATTTGATGAAATAAAATGTATAGGTCCATGTGCTTATTTTTAAAATATTTGACCATCATTAAAGTTAACCGGACATTTCACGCTAATTTTAAGACACTATTTTGAATTATTTAACGTATCATATATTTTAATACCATATTTTGACTTTAGAAATAAAGCAACAGTGCCATTGTAATAAATTTACTCACAGGTTGCGATTTATTCATAAAATGATTTTCATTTCCGTACGCCGAATCCAGGTTTTATTCTAGGTTTTCCGGATAAATGACGTTACGCTATCACTTCCGGTTTATCAAACGTGCAGAACTACCTTAAGAAAACTACTTCTTGTGAGAAACAAATGCATCTAGATATAATCCAGCGCACGTGAGTGGCCATTGAATAGACCTATACGTCCTCACAGATTTTCGAAGTAATGGGAAGTGTAAATTGAAAGTGGTTTTTATTTTTATTCTAAAACAGCCAAACATAAACTATGGAACTTACTTGCTATTTTCTTATATCTTGTATAAACGTCATTGAATCGTGTCTGAAAGTGATGTGCCCGTGGATATACCTCCCACGTGCTCAGCACGTGTGAAAAGTCCGATAAATGTGTAGTCATCTGAAAAAATATATAACTAAAATGACTTTTTACTTGAAAATAGAATACCAGTAACTGTTTCAGTTTTGATACTGAGCATTTTCGCCTGAAGGGAGACAACCCACTGAAAAGATGCATTTTAGTACATAGCTACAGAAATAAAAGATTTAATTAGTACAATGTGGAGAAACCGCTTTCCCTGCACAAACAAAACAACAACTGTAGTATGAACTGTCTGTCCCCGAGACAGGTAGAATACTTAGTTTTTATATCTAACTTAAAAAATAATTAAATGACTCGCTCTGTAAGTACATAGTTGCTTTGAAAGCTGTATGAATTGATATCGCACGAATATGATGTCACAGAAATTAATGGCTTATCACAAAAATGCAGATCCCTTCATGCAAAAGGTAGCCGAACAGAGTTGTTAACTGTATGCATGTTTATGGTGTCCTGTTGGGGCCATCGCGGCATAGAGTCATTACATTAAGTAAGTCGAAACAACGATTGTGAAAAGCAAAACTACGATAGAAAAATGTCAAAACAACCAAACGATAATGGTTTCGAATTTTCACCACAGTGGTTTCAACTTTTCACCATCGTTGTTTTGACTTTTCACCATTATTGTTTTTTCGACTTTTCATTATAGCTGTTTCGTTTTCCGACTGTACATATTTTAATCAACAACAGTGATGAAAAGCCGTAATTATTTCTTCATTATTAGAACCGACTGTATAAACTCAGTTTTGCCCTGTATGTATTATTGTCACTACTGGCATAAAATCACTTTCCTACCTATCAAATTAAATCGGTTTGGGTCAAAATACAGCAAAGCATTGTTTTAGGTTCAATACAATATAATTATATCTTTATGCAAGATATCTGAATACGTATCAATAAATGTTTACGACTGTTTAAATCACAAGTTTTAAATCACAAAGACAGGCAATCTTTTCAAATTGTATGGCGATCAATAAAGCGTTTGATCAATAAAGTTTAGCAAAATCGATCATTTACTATTATATGCACAAACGTTTTGGCAGAAGAGAAGAGAAGAGGAAAAAACAACTAACATCACGATTTTTATTAGTCTTTTTTAAACTACTGATAATACTCGACACACTGATAGTTCAGATACATATTACATATAGTTTTGAAATTCCGGAACCTGGTGCGTTTGCGGTTTTGGAAGTGCTAAAAGAGAATGTCGATTTTAGTAATTTCATAGCACTGAAATAGCTCGATGAAAAAGATGCTAATGTTATTCTTAATTCTAAAATGTCAGACTGATTACAAACCTGAAATTCGTATAAGTTGGCATAAAGAAAATGAATTCTACCGACTTATGAAGTAGTATGCTTTTATTTTGTTGCGCCTGAACACTAATTCTATATGGAGCCCGCCCGCTTAGCTCAGTAGGTAGAGCTACTGGGGTCGCGGGGTCGTGAGTTCGATCCTCGGGCGGGGCGTATGTTCTCTGTGACTATTTGATAAACGACATTGTGTCTGAAATCATTAGTCCTCCACCTCCGATTCATGTGGGGAAGTTGGCAGTTACTTGCGGAGAACAGGTTTGTACTGGTACAGAATCCAGGAGCACTGGTTAGGGTAACTGCCGCCGTTATATGACTGAAATACTGTTGAAAAACGGCGTTCAACCCAAAACAAACAAACAAATAATTCCATGTGGCCGAATTAATGCCCCTTTCCACGCTGTTTGATAGACTCATCAACCAGGATATTTAATAGCTGAAGCAAAATACCACATTAACAAATAACACATTATATACATTCCTTCCTGTCTGCATTGAAAACAGATAAAGATTACCCTCAAAGTAAAGCGCAAACAAGGTACATACATTTCAATCACACTATCCATCTCTCTGCATCAGTACCATAAGGTATGGTGGCTGATTTAGGACATGTCGCGTTGGCGTGCGCGCGGTTTATGTAGCACATTTTATTTTGATGTCCTGGCGCGAGAGTTTTTAAGTTTGTGTGTCATTTTGGCGCGTTGTTAGTTTCGTTTGTGCGCCAAAACCACCGTGACAAAACAGTCAAAATTCGTAATGGCCCGTTGACGCGGGCGCTAAGACGACCGTGACAACGATATGTGCTCAAGAAAGCCGCACACACGCCAACGCGAAATATCGAAATGTCCTAAATCAACCACCATAATAAGATGCACTACCTGCACAGGTTAAATACTACTTATCAATATGGATTTTATTTAAGATTATTCCCGAACTTTTCATTAGGTTATAAAACCACCACCACTGTGGATTCGACACCTCGCATATCCTTAGGACAGCGGGCACATTTTTATGCAATCTCGCCAGGCATATGCATGTGTTTGACAACACAGAAAATGACGTCACTCTACCTTCAGCTATTTCCAGAAGTAAAGAAAATGAAGGTAGACATGCCAAATTTGGAAACGAAAGTCGTATTTGGATTCGCCGAGAGTCAGGGGTCACGCCGTCAAAATGTATGCGCGTGGACTTCCTCTATTTTTCCTTTTTTTTTTTTTTTTTGCTAATGAGGAGTCAATTTTCAGCTTTTTCTAACGATCTGATATTACCTGAGCTTTAGCGCCACGACATGTCAGCTTTTCATCTACGGAAACATATTTGAGCTCGAGATAAACACAAATCCCACAGGGGTCCGTAGCGGAGCAAGTGTACATAGAGATTTTTGGAACTTGGTCAAATCGCTCAAAAGGTCCTTTTTGATGTTGTCTTAATGTGTCAGTATATGCCTCGGATGTAAGATATTTCCGTATATGAGACCTGCAGACCCAGACATTTCAGAAATATTTCCAAAATGGATTTCGTTTAATAAATGTTGATTCTACGGAAGCGTGAAAGGGTCAGACGCTAATACGTTTTATTACGTTACCACCGCGGAAAGGATATAGGGCGTAGAAGGCTAAAGCAATGTCGGTTGTTATATCTATAATCTAGTAGCCTTACTAATTTAGCTTATCGGAATTACTTATTTTATGACCTGTCATCCCTCTGGAAGGGACAGTAACAGTCAAAAGTTATCAAGCTGTCCCGAAATGTCCAATTATTTGGACTATTCTATCTAGGTACCCGTCCATGCTGGAAATAATGCCCGCAAGGTAGAGGTCATATTACCTAAAATTTTCAGTGAAACCACTCTTTCGGCCTACTTACACGAACAAAGTAATAAATCGTGTTTGCATAAAAATTTAATCTGATATGTAAAGTTTAAAGATTGTTGATCCTTAACATAATCATATAAATTATACTATCTGATGCGAATACTTGTTGAAAGGGTGTACGTTTATAACGGAAACATAATAAAACACTCACCACATCTGCATTATTCCAATAATGTGCCCAAAATAGAAGGGTAGATGGGAAAACCAATACTATTTTTATCTAGTTCGCACTATTTATAGCGCATTCTTTTTATTTATAACCTATATTTAAATGCAAGGGCGGATCCTAGGAGCCTTAAACTGGTTACTCTGTATTGAAATCAGTCTTTTTAAATGAAGACCGGAAAACAAATTTAAAGCTTCATATGCCATAATTCTAGAGTTTTCGGCCAATGTAACGCTCTTTGATTTCGTATATGCAATAAACACATTTAACGGTTATATTGAAAAGTAATTTACATAATACAGCTTCGACCGAGTGGTAATACAATCCATTTACTTGTTCGTCATTAGTTCGACTTTCAGACCAGAACTGTTTTTATTTTAACTGTATTTGATTTCCTATTTTTCAGCTGCTAGGAAAACAACTCATGGCAGTTAATTTAGTTCAAACTTTTTAACAAACACTCTGGCTTATACAGACAGAGACATTACGGGAGGCAATCAAAACAATGACTCTAAAAATATTTTACTATGTATAAGAAAAATATATGAGAAAACCATTCTCAAAATAGGATGAAAAAAAAAAATAGAGAAAATAAGATATTTTGTGTGGCAGTCACATTTCAAACAGGCCTTGTAATACACTTCGCCGTTGTGTGATTTATTATGAAATGCTTTTGAATTTTGAAGTTATCTGGTGATATCTTAAATCACAAGAGGTTAGATTTATACACTTTATGGCAATCCTGTACGTCATTTTACGTATCAATTCAGAGTCATAAAGTTCTGTACTGATACTGTCGAATTGTACAAATAAATACAAAATAATGAATGAGAAACTAAAGCAAGAAAAGAAAACAAACTTACAAAAGTAATTATTTGTGATGAAAATATATAAGAAAAAAAAGAACGAAAGAAGCAGGATTTGAACGATTAAATGACAGCTTTCCTTCCACCCATCCCTACGCTGATTTCGAAACTTCGTCTATATTTTGTTTTAGCCTAACTAGAATGGTGCTTGCTAATGATAAGATAAAAACGCAATAATACTGTCTGGTACTTATAGTCTATCAGTTGTGTGAAGCTGGCTTTGAGATTTACAATCGTAGACGACGTTCAATTTTCAAAATTGTTCAGGTTGTACATCGATATTCAATGTAGAACAGGGTCTGCAATCATACATCAACATTCGAAATTGTTAAAATCGTAGATCAACATTCAATATAGACCCAGGTCTACAGTAATAATTCAACATTCAATTTCATTCTGACCGTAGATCAATATGCAGTGTTAGACCGGGCCTACCATCGTAGATCAATATTCAACACTGTCTAGGTCTTAGATCTATGGTGGACAATTTATGTCATTTCGTTATTCCATTCTGTCGTAGCAGCACAACGACAAACGTCGTTATGGCGCCTCGCCGGGAGGTCGCCCCGCAGAATGTCCCCATAGCGTCGCCCTACCTGAACGTCGTTGTGGCACCCCGACAAACGTCGATATAAAACATCGCCCGGCCAGATGGCACAAAACAGCCACAATAGAGATCCAAATAAAATGTAGACCTGATTAGTACTCGTAGATCAACATTCAAAATTATTAAAACCATAGATCATCATTCAATGTAGGCCAAGATCTGCAGTCAGAGGTCAACATAGAAAATGTCTAGGCCTCAGATCAACATACAGAAGTCCTAGATGAACGTGCAATGCAGGGAACCGGCCCGCCTATGGTTTTCTATGTACCTTTACAGGGAACTGGCCCGCCCATGGTTTTCTATGTACCTATAAAGGAAACTGGTCCGCCCATTTTTTCTATGTACCGGCTTGCCCATGGTTTTCTATGTACCTATACAGGGAACCAGCCCGCCCCTGGTTTTCTATGTACCTATACAAGGAACCGGCTTGCCCATGGTTTTCTATGTACCTATACAGGGAACCGGCCCGCCCATGGTTTTCTATGTATCTATACAGGGAACCGGCCGCCCATGGTTTTCTATATACCTATACAGGGAACTGGTCCGTCCATGGTTTTCTATGTTCCTATACAGGGAACTGGCTTGCCCATGTTTTTCTATATACCTATACAGGGAACTGGCTCGCCCACGGTTTTCTATGTACCTATTCAGGGAACTGGCTTGCCCATGTTTTTCTTTGTACCTATACAGGGAACTTTGTTTGTTTGTTTTGGGTTTAACACCGTTTTTCAACAGTATTTCAGTCATGTAACGGCGGGCAGTTAACCTAACCAGTGTTCCTGGATTCTGTACCAGTACAAACCTGTTCTCCGCAAGTAACTGCCAACTTCCCCACATGAATTATCAGAGGTGGAGGACGAATGATTTCAGACACAATGTCTTTTATCAAATCGTGACGGAGAACATACGCCCCGCCCTGGGATCGAACTCGCAACTCCGCGATCCGTAGACCAACGCTCTCCCTACTGAGCTAAGCCGGCGGGCTGGCTCGCCCATGGTTTTCTATGTACGTATACAGGGAACTGGCCCGCCCATGGTTTTCTATGTACCTATACAGGGAACTGGCTTGCCCATGGTTTTCTATGTACCTATACAGGGAACCGGCCCGCCCATGGTTTTCCATGTACCTATACAGGGAACTGGCCGCCCATGGTTTTCTATGTACCTATACAGGGAACTGGCTGGCCCATGGTTTTCTACGTACCTATACAGGGAACCGGCCCGCCCATGGTTTTCGATGTACCTATACAGGGAACTGGCTCGCCCATGGTTTTCTATATACCTATAAAGGGAACTGGCTCGCCCACGGTTTTCTATGTACCTATACAGGGAACTGGCTTGCCCATGTTTTTCTATGTACCTATACAGGGAACTTTGTTTGTTTGTTTTGGGTTTAACGTCGTTTTTCAACAGTATTTCCGTCATGTAACGCCGGGCAGTTAACCTAACCAGTGTTCCTGGATTCTGTACCAGTACAAACCTGTTCTCCGCAAGTAACTGCCAACTTCCCCACATGAATTATCAGAGGTGGAGGACGAATGATTTCAGACACAATGTCTTTTATCAAATCGTGACGGAGAACATACGCCCCGCCCGGGGATCGAACTCGCAACCCCGCGATCCGTAGACCAACGCTCTCCCTACTAAGCTAAGCGAGTGGGCTGGCTCGCCCATGGTTTTCTATGTACGTATACAGGGAACTGGCCGCCCATGGTTTTCTATGTACCTATACAGGGAACTGGCTTGCCCATGATTTTCTATGTACCTATACAGGGAACCGGCCCGCCCATGAGTTTTCCATGTACCTATACAGGGAACTGGCCGCCCATGGTTTTCCATGTACCTATACAGGGAACTGGCTGGCCCATGGTTTTCTGTGTACCTATACAGGGAACCGGCCCGCCCATGGTGTTCCATGTACCTATACAGGGAACTGGCTCGCCCATGGTTTTCCATGTACCTATACAGGGAACTGGTCCGTCCATGGTTTTCTATGTACCTATACAGGGAACCGGCCCGCCCATGGTTTTCCATGTACCTATACAGGGAACCGGCCCGCCCATGGTTTTCCATGTACCTATACAGGGAACCGGCCCGCCCATTGTTTTCCATGTACCTTTACAGGGAACCGGCCCGCCCATGGTTTTCCATGTATCTATACAGGGAACTGGCTCGCCCATGGTTTTCCATGTACCTATACAGGGAACTGGCTCGCCCATGGTGTTCCATGTACCTATACAGGGAACTGGCTTGTCCATGTTTTTCTATGTACCTATACAGGAACTCACCCTTCCTTGACAGCCGTGTAATTTCAGCAATCCAGTTTACTTAGACTCTTTTGGCATAGTCACCAGGTGAAATGCTGCTATATTTGAATAATTTGACATGAAATAGAAGACTTTCAAAGTTGTTTTAAGCCATACTTGGAAATAATCAAAGGCCTATCTCATACTGGAATATTAGGTTTTAACAATTTTATTATTACACACACAGTAATACTGACTTTCCTGTTCTAAGAAAGGAACCTCATTGTACCCTCCGAACAACGAAGTTGTAAGGTGGGGATGGGGTGTATAATGGTTTCAGTTTGTCTGTCTGTTTCTCATCCCCTTGACACAATTAAATGAATCTTCACACAAGTGATCAGTAACAACAGTACTTGTGCATGGTGCATGTTAGGATCTTCCAGAAAAAAAGCAGAGTTACGAGACATTGTTTTTTGTTACTTTACAATAAACAGAGTCTGCATATGCAACCTTGTGCGCGCTTAATCTCCTGAACCCACTAGTGTGCTAGTTTAGTTGAAAAGACTTCATATCGACTCATATGACTTTACACAACTTACAGCCTTGTTGAACTATGTTAGTTCTACAAGACCACAAATTTATCGTCATACAGAGGTCACATACCTTATGACACCAAAATCTCAATTTTGCCAGACAATGGACTTACGGTGTTGTGGAAATAAAGCGACGACATGTTGTATTAACCCTTACCATGCTAAATTTCTAAAATGGACCGGTCCATCATTCAATTTGGGCCATACCACTTATTCTTCAAAGGGGTGTTCACTGAAAATTTACTGACTGAATAGCGAACAGTGCAGACCATGATCAGACTGCACGGATGTGCAGGCTGATCTTGGTCTGCACTGGTCGCAAAGGCAGGGTCATCTGCCGCCAGCAGGCTAAGGGTTAAGAGGACTTTATATGTTATCATACCGAATGAGCGTACTGTTTTGTATGAAGTTTCAACGGAATATCTGCATTGTTTTCAGAGATATTCAACGAAAACTAACTTCATTTTTCAACTTACAACATTTTCCAAAAGCTAAAATAGGAAAAATATTTAAAACAACAATAGAGACTCACGTCCGACTAGACAATAATATGTATGACGGTGAGTCTTCAACATAGGTATTGATAACAAGAAGTATCTTTAAAAACGATACACGGCCGCAATAGTAAATGCACACTTTAAGCTACGAAACGTGCATGCACTTTGCACTTTAACATACGATCGAGTATCTATAAAGCAAAATAAAATGTAGTCTTTAAAGTGAAATTTTCGTGTTTTTTTTTATGCAGAACATATTTTACAGAACACATATTTTACATTATAACTATATTATTTTCTATATCTAGAAAACTTTGACCAAAAATACGACAAAAAGGAGGGATCGAAAAATGTGTGTGGGGGAAAGGGAGCGCGAAATGACCATTTATGAAACCGTCAAAGGATACGAAATGACCAAAACTGAGACGAGTTGACTGGGGAACGAGTTGACTAGGGACTAGGGAACGAGTTGACTGTAAATTGTTTACGGGAGATCACTCCATACCAGAGTGGCAGAGTCGAACTCTCCCGCAGTTTCACTACAGAGGGGATTCAGGTTTATGACGTTTTACAAGCTAATTAATCATTAATACGATACAATTTGTTTTATAGTGTTACAGGTTAAACTGTAACGCGGCGGCTGCAAATGTCACAAATTAAAAAGCAGCCACTCAGCTACAGTAAGCTTATCTATTTCCACAGGTTATACTGTCTAACAATACAGCTTAGAGCACTTGCACACCCCTATTCCATTTGGAAACCTTTGGAATGTTTCATCCACCAATCAAAATGTACAGTTTTAATCAGTTGTTAAATGACCTTCACCCCAAATATAAACAGGAAGCAAAGATAAAATCAATACCAGCCTGCGGCTGGAAAAATATAAGGTATGGAATCTGATGGAGTTATTATAACAGTGCCTTGATCTGTTGTATTCGGCCGGAGTGGACTTTACCAGACATCGAACCCAAGAAGCATTTGATAAAATTCAAAAATCTTCAAGAGATACCTCGTATGGACAAAACATACGGTGTGAATACAGACTCGTCACCTGAACTCCAGTTTTCTTTAGAGCTAAATGACAGCTAGTATTAGAGACATTACGCAAAATATTATGTCATAGTTTTTTTAACTAACACAAATACTACAATGGTGGATTTAATATTTTAATCAGTGTATAAAAAATAAACGAGACGAGGAAAATATGCACTTACTCAAATATGCAGAAGAGAGAGCAAGAGAGACATTAGGGGCCTGACGAAACAGGACAGAATACAAATATTGAATAATACCTGACTTGGAGTCATCCATTGTCAGACATACGCTACAAGGAAAGCGTAGGATTCAACTGTTAAAAGGCTAAAAGCCAAACACGGGTTATATTGCAGCGTTGTTTGTGCCGTGTGGCGGCCGTAAAAAGTATCCCCGCACATTCATTGTGTTATATTTCGATCTTCTCAGATCGTTCAGCGGGACTTTTATGTCGTGTTATTGGTGCTGCCTAGTTTCTCAGCATGACCGTTTCGGCCTGGGTGGTTCCAATACTCCAGGTTTTATAGCCTTGGGTATTGTATAATCACCCCCTGGATATGGTGCCTGCTTTTTAATTTTGTCTTTTGACAGTTCCTGTGATATGCAGGCTCCATAACCTCAGATCCCTCTTCTGAATTCCAGTTTGTTTAATTCTGCCCATTGTTTTCTCGTTTGGGGCAAACCCTTAATTTTATCTGGGGACCATACGCCGCTTTTCATGGAATTACACGCCACAACACGTGTATCATTGAAGGTTCCATGTGCACCGCCGTATGAATACATCTGCGGATGTCTCTAAATTGCTTTTTGTACTTTTAGCATGTGTAAATGTTGAGTTCTGCTCAACCCGGGGCTAGAGGGCATGGACGGTAGCATGCATTTCCACTACCGTCCATGAACAGACTCAATCAAACCGAGCCTGCAACATTTTCGTTTTTGTCGTGTTGAACGATCTGTGGAGTTTCCACTTTTTCTATTTTATTATCACAGCAGCGTTGTTTGTGCCGTGTGGCGGCCGTAAAATGTATCCCCGCACATTCAATCAGGGCTGTTATATTTCGATCTTCTCAGATCGTTCAGCACGACTTTTATGTCGTGTTATTGGTGCTGCTTAGTTTCTCAGCATGACCGTTTCGGCCTGGGTGGTTCCAATACTCCAGGTTTTATAGCCTTAGGTATTGTATAATCACCCCTTGGATATGGTGCCTGCTTTTTAATTTTGTCTTTTGACAGTTCCTGTGATATGCACGCTCCATAACCTCCGATCCCCCTTCAAAATTCCAGTTTGTTTAGTTCTGCCCATTGTTTTCTCGTTTGGGGCAAACCCATTATTTTATCTGGGGACATACGCCGCTTTTCATGGAATTACACGCCACAACACGTGTATCATTGAAGGTTCCATGTGCACCGCCGTATGAATACATCTACGGATGTCTCTAAATTGCTTTTAGTACTTTTAGCATGTGTTAATGTTGAGTTCTGCTCAACCCGGGGCTAGAGGGCGTGGACGGTAGCATGCATTTCCACTACCGTCCATGAACAGGCTCAATCAAACCGAGCCTGCAACATTTTCGTTTCTGTCGTGTTGAACGATCTGTGGAGTTTCCACTTTTTCTATTTTATTATCCCAGCAGCGTTGTTTGTGCCGTGTGGCGGCCGTAAAATGTCTCCCCGCACATTCAGTCAGGGCTGTTATATTTCGATCTTCTCAGATCGTTCGGCACGACTTTTATGTCGTGTTATTGGTGCTGCTTAGTTTCTCAGCATGACCGTTTCGGCCTGGGTGGTTCCAATACTCCAGGTTTCATAGCCTTGGGTATTGTATAATCACCCCTTGGATATGGTGCCTGCTTTTTAATTTTGTCTTTTGACAGTTCCTGTGATATGCAGGCTCCATAACCTCAGATCCCTCTTCTAAATTCCGGTTTGTTTAGTTCTGCCCATTGTTTTCTCGTTTGGGGCAAACCCATAATTTTATCTGGGGACCATACGCCGCTTTTCATGGAATTACACGCCACAACACGTGTATCATAGAAGGTTCCATGTGCACCGCCGTATGAATTCATCTGCGGATGTCTCTAAATTGTTTTTTGTACGTTTAGCATGTGTAGATGTCGAGTTCTGCTCAACCCGGGGCTAGAGGGCGTGGACGGTAGCATGCATTTCCACTACCGTCCATGCCATGAACAGGCTCAATCAAATCAAGCCTGCAACATTTTCGTTTTTGTCGTGTTGAACGATCTGTGGAGTTTCCACTTTTCTATTTTATATATCAAACTAGTTGGGTCTTGACCCCTTTTAAACAAGTTTCATGAGAAATATATATATATATATTTATTTATATACAATAAATTTAAAAAAGTGATAAAACCATAAACGCACATTAACTATTACCCTTCCGACACAAACCATATTTCACTGTTTGCCGACAATTACAAGAAGGATAACACTCGTTAAAAATTTTCAGAATCTGATCTGATATGTTTTCGACAATTCTAACTCAATGTGACATTTTCGACCTAGTTCGAGCCCCTACCACCTGAACATACTATACATGTAAATGAAGGTATATATCCTGGATACAATTTGAAATCTTGAGTAGCTCTAGAGGCTATGGTAGGTCATACATTGGTGTACACTATATGGATATGTAGATAGATGGTTCCATTTCTAAGAGTCAAAAGCCGTCTATTATATTGTTGGCCTTTGATAGACGAACAGACGTTCAAATTCTGCGGATAAAAGGGCAAGATACGTAACTCGAACTTTCGACTAAATAACTCGAAATTTCGAGACAGTTAACTCAAAATTTCGACTTAGTTACTCGAAAGTTCGAGTTAATAAATAACATACATGTACACCTGGCACTAACGCTCTTCCTTATTAAACTCATTGAAGGAATTTCTTTGATACATTTTATAAACATCTGGGCTCGCCCAGCTAGGTGACATTCTCGGCCAAGTATTTTAAATCTTAACGCTCAATGGAATTTAAGTTTAATACACTTAAGATACAACACACTATTCTGAATATATTATGTAGATCTAGCTCTAAAATTTTCTCTCATCATGAACTTATTTTTGAACATATAAAAGAAATCTTACCTGGCTTGATAAAGAAGCCATATGCGTGCAGTTCATAAGGTATTCATGCACCAACCGACTGCGTGAATTCAGAAACAGTTTATGACGTATTTTATCACGTATTTGCTTTCAAAATTCATTTTAAGTGTATCTGAATCAAAAGCTCTGGATTTGCTGTTATAATTACATGATGTGAGGTGTTTGTTCTCTTTCTTCAATAACATTTACTCTACAAACCCTCTATATATTAATTGTAACCAAACTTGCAGAGTAACCCGAAACCATTATATACCCCATCCAGCCTTACAACTTCGTTGTTCGGGGAAGGTGGGTATAGGAGGTAAAAAGAGGTTCCTTTCTTAGAACAGGAAAGTCAATATCACTGTCTGTGTAATAAGCCTAAAATTGTTACAACTTAATATCAACGTTCCTTGTTTAAAGCAGTAAGACCCCAGTATGAGATAGGCCTTTGATTATTTACAAGTATGGCTTAAACAACTTTTAAATTCTTCAATTTCATGTCTAATTATCAAAATATAGCATCATTTCACCTGGTGACTCTATGCCAAAAGAGTCAAAGTAAACTGGATTGCTGAAAATACACGGCTGTCAAGGAAGAGCGAGTTCCCTGTATAGGTACATAGAAAACCATGGGCGGGCCGGTTCCCTGTATAGGTATATAAAAAATCATGGGCGAGCCAGTTCCCTGTATAGGTACATAGAAAACCACGGGCGGACCGGTTCCCTGTATAGGTACATAGAAAACCACGGGCGGGCCGGTTTCCTGTATAGGTACATAGAAATTCATGGGCGGACCAGTTCCCTATATAGGTACATAGAAAACCATGGGCGTGCCAGTTCCCTGTATAGATTTACAGAAAACCATGGGGGGGGTCATTTCCTTGTATGGATACATAGAAAACAGCCATGGGCGGAACCTGTTTTCTGTATTAACATGGAATGCAGTGTATATAGCATGATATTTATGTAAAAAGTTATTTATATCCCTAACTTGACATCAGACATTTTAATATTTAGAAACACGTTTTATGGACATTTTACTGAAAAATAACTTTACCGTGTATTTTCGGTTTTTAGCTCACATGTCACAAAGTGACAAGTTGAGCTTTTGTGATCACGCAGCGTCCGTCGTCCGTCGTCCGTCCGTGCGTGCTTCCGTCCGTAAACGTTTGCTTGTGACCACTCTAGAGGTCACATTTTTCATGGGATCGTTATGAAAGTTGGTCTGAATGATCATCTTGATGATATCTAGGTCAAGTTCGAAACTGGATCACCAGCGGTCCAAAACTAGGTCAGTAGGTCTAAAAATAGAAACACCTTGTGACCTCTCTAGAGGCCATACTTTTCAATGGATCTTCATGAAAATTAGTCAGAATGTTCATCTTGATGATATCTAGGTCAAGTTTGAAACTGGGTTACGTGCCATTAAAAACTAGGTCAGTAGGTCAAATGATAAAAAAAACTTGTGACCTCTCTGTAGGCCTTATTTTTCATGGGATCTGTATGAAAGTTGGTCTGAATATTCATCTTGATGATATCTAGGTAAAATTTGAAACTGGGTCAACTGCGGTAAAAAACTAGGTCAGTAGGTCTAAAAATAGAAAAACCTTGTGACCTCTCTAGAAGCCATACTTTTCAATGGATCTGTAGGAAAATTGGTCAGAATGTTCACTTTTATAATATCTAGAAAAATTTGAAGCTGGGTTATGTGCCTTCAAAAACTAGGTCAGTAGGTCAAATAATAAGAAAACCTTGTGACCATTCTAGAGGTCACATTTTTCATAGGATCTTTATGAAAATTGGTCTGAATGTTCAACTTGATGATATCTAGGTCAAGTTTGAAACTGGGTCACGTGCTTTCAAAAACTAGGTCAGTAGGTCAAATGATAAAAAAAACCTTGTGTCCTCTCTATAGGCCATATTTTTCATGGGATCTGTATGAAAGTTGGTCTGAATGTTCATCTTGATGATATCTAGGTCAAGTTGCTAGGTCAACTGCGGTCAAAAACTAGGTCATTAAGTCTAAAAGTAGAAAAACCTTGTGACCTCTCTAGAGGCCATATTTTTCAATGGATCTTCATGAAAATTGGTCTGAATGTTAACCTTGATGATATCTTATTTAAAGTTTGAAACTGGGTCACGTGCGGTCAGAAACTAGGTCAGTAGGTATAAAAATAGAAAAACCTTGTGGCCATATTTTTCATGAGATCTTCGTGAGAATTGGTGAGAATGTTTACCTTGATGATATCTAGGTGAAGATCAAAACTGGGTCACGTGTCTTCAAAAACTAGGTCATTAGGTCAAATAATAGAAAAACCTCGTGACCTCTCTAGAGGCCATATTTTTCAATGGATCTTCATGAAAATTGGTCAGAATTGTTATCTTGATGATATCTAGGTCATGTTCAAAACTGGATCACATGAGCTCTAAAACTAGGTCACTATGTCAAATAATAGAAAAAACTACGTCATACTCAGTTCAAAACTGGGTCATGTGGGGACAGGTGAGCGATTCAGGACCATCATGGTCCTCTTGTTGTTTTCATCTGCTCATGTCATTGCAAACGAAATTCAAATGCTTGTAAAACTTGTGGAATATGATTTGTCTTAGACAATCAAATTATAATAAACTAGTTACTAGCTGCTGTATGAATACAAAAAAAGGAATTATTTTCCAATATTGTAAACTGGTTTTATGCAATAATTATATCAAGTCAGTAATACTCTAATACCAATATTCTTACGGAATGGCCCATTTATTTCATTAGGATGCCCTCTAAAGTCTACTTAATCTGTCAGAACCACGGCTGTTGTATAAGGGCTGTGCTAGTTTTCTCAATGTACCTAGATATTTTTGAATGCAGACCTGGATAGACATTCAAACTATTAAAGCAACTTAAATGTTGTTCACGACCTGAATATTTTTTAATGTTGACCTACGATCTGAGCACTTTTAATGTTAATCTGCGGCCTAAACATCTTCGTATGTTCATATACGACCGGTGTAACAGCCCAGTTTTTCCCCCAGTCAGTTCCTTCCCCCCCCCCCACCCCGAGTCAGTCCCCCCCCCCCCCCTTTGGAATTAGTTTTCTGAAAGGAGACGAAACTGACTAGTTAGTCAATTTTTCCTCGGGGAAAAACTGACTAGTCAGTTATTTCCCCCTAGTCAAGTTTTCCCTTCTAGTACTGGTTCTTTCGATATTGTTATTAGGGATACAAGTGTCTATTCATTTTTCGTTTAAATTTCAGATGAAATAGGTATTGTTTTTCATTTGAATAAACCTATATGTTTCTTTTTTGTAACTTTTAATCAATGTTTCTTTTTTGGCAAATCAAATGTTTTAACTTCTGTTTAATTGCCATTACTATTCAATATCTGTCAGGTGCGCGGAAGAAATTGACCAGTCTGTTCTTTCCCCCCTAGCATATACTTTTTTCTGACTTGTTAAGTGGGAGAAAAAATTGACTGGTCAGGTCTTTCCCCTCTAGCCAGTACTTTACCTATCAGAAGGGGGAAGAAATTGACTGGTCAGTTCTTTTCCCCCTAGCCTGTACTTGACCTGTCAGGTGGGCGCCATATAACCTATACTGTATTGGTGCGCAGTAAAACACAAATAAATAAATAAATAAATAGGTGGGGGAAGAAATTGACTGGTCAGTTCTTTACCCAACCCCTAGCCTGTACTTGACCTGCCAGGTGGAGGAAGAAATTGACCGGTCGGTTTGTCCCCCCTAGCCAGTACTTTACCTATCAGGAGGGGGAAGAAATTGACTGGTCAGTTCTTTCCCCCCTAGCCTGTACTTGACCTGTCAGGTGGGGGAGGGGGGTTAGAAATTGACTGGTCAGTTCTTTCCCCCCTAGCCTGTACTTGACCTATCAGGTGGGGGAATAAATTGACCGGTCAGTTCTTTCCCCCCTAGCCTGTACTTTACCTGTCAGGTGGGGGAAGAAATCAACCAGTCAGTTCTTTCCGCCCTAAACTGGTCAAATTCTTCCTCCACCCGACAGGTCAAATACTGGCTAGTGGGGAAAGAACTGACTGGTCAATTTCTTCCCCCTCCTGGTAGGTCAAGTACGGGCTAGGTGGGGGAAAGAATTGACCAGTCAATTTCTTCCCCCACCTAAGAGAGCAAGAACTGTCTATGGGGGGAAAGAACTGACCGGTCAATTTCTTCCCCCACCTAAGAGAGCAAGTACTGACTAGGGGGGAAAGAACTGACCAGTCAATTTCTTCCCCCACCTGACAGATCAAGTACAGGCTAAGGGGGAAAGAAGTGACTGGTCAGTTTCTTCCCCCACCTAACAGAGCAAGTACTGGCTAGGAGGAAAGAACTGACCGGTCAATTTCATTTCCCCACCCGACAGGTCAAGTACTGGCTAGGGGGGAAAGAACTGACCGGTTAATTTTTTCCCCCACCTGACAGGTCAAGTACAGGCTAGGGGGGAAAGAACTGACCGGTCAATTTCTTCCCCCACCTGACAGGTCAAGTACAGGCTAAGGGGGAAAGAACTGACTGGTCAGTTTCTTCCCTCCACCTAACAGAGCATGTACTGGCTAGGGGGGAAAGAACTGACCAGCAGTAATTTCCTTACCTTAGAAGAAATTGAAACAGGAAAAAGGCCATCAATTGCAAAAATATAACAGAAATTGAAATAAGTTCATTTAAAAGCATTTCTTTAATTTACACAAAATGTGAAACATATTTCTTATTGTATATGAACTTTAAATGAAAACCGACTATCGGAAATAAAAACAGGCTAGTTAAGAATAACCATGAATAGCCTGTTCCAATTAACTAACAGGGGAAATAATTGAATAGCCAGGAAAATTGCCGAGGGGGTGGGGGAAAGAATTGACTAGTTAGTTTTTCCCCCCACAAGAATGATTAAGAGTAACAAGTTGCAGTTGGGGGGGATGACTATAGCGGGGTGGGGGGGGGGGGAACTGACCAGTCAGTTTCTTCCCCGGGGAAAGAGTCAGTTCTTTCCCCCGGGGAAGAAACTGACTAGTCACTTTTTCCCCGGGGAAAACCGACTGGGGAAAAAACTGACCATTACACTGGGTCTATAATGAATGTTGATTTACGACATGAACTTTTTAAAATGTTGATCTGTGATCTGAACATCTTCGTATGTCGACCGAAGACCTGGACTTTTTCATTCGAACATTTCCTAATGTTGATCTGCGAAAATGATCTTGATTTTAGACCCGGGTCTACATAGAATGTTGATCTATGATTTTGAATTTTTAATGTAGATCTGCGATCGTAGGCATGGGTCTACACAGAATATTGATCTATGACAAATACATATGTTGAATGTTGATCTACGATCTGGACATTTTCGAAATTCATGTTGATTTTACGACTCGGACATTTTTTGTTTTTGAATGTTGATTTGCCATTGTTGATACGGGCCTGCATTGCACGTTCATCTAGGACTTGGACAATTTTGAATGTTGATCTGCGACTTGAACAAACTTGTATGTTAATCTGAGGCCTAGACATTTTCTATGTTGACCTCTGACTGCAGATCTTGGCCTACATTAAATGATGATCTATGGTTTTAATAATTTTGAATGTTGATGTACGAGTACTAATCAGATCTACATTTTATTTGGATCTCTATGGTGGCTGATTTGTGCCATTTGGCCGGGCGACGTTTTATATCGACGTTTGTCGGGGTGCCATAACGACGTTCAGATAGGGCGACGCTATGGGGACATTCTGCGGGGCGACGTCCGGCGAGGCGCCATAACGACGTTTGTCGTTGTGCCGCTGCGACAGAATGGAATAACGAAATGGCATAAATTATCCACCATAGATCTTTGACCTAGACAGTGTTGAATATTGATCTACGATTGTAGGCCCGGGTCTAACACTGCATATTGATCTACGAACAGAATGAAATTGAATGTTGATCTATGACTGTAGACCTGGGTCTATATTGAATGTTGATCTACGATTTTAACAATTTCGAATGTTGATGTATGATTGCAGACCCTGTTCTACATTGAATATCGATGTACAGCCTGAACATTTTTGAAAATTGAACGTCGTCTACGATTGTAAATCTCAAAGCCAGCTTCACACAACTGATAGACTATAAGTACCAGACAGTATTATTGCGTTTTTATTTTATCATTAGCATGCACCATTCTAGTTTGGCTAAAACAAAATATAGACGAAGTTTCGAAATCGGCGTGGGGATGAGTGGAAGGAAAGCTGTCATTTAATCGTTCAAATCCTGCTTCTTTCGTTCTTTTTTTTCCTTATATATTTTCATCACAAATATTTTTGTAAGTTTGTTTTCTTTTCTTGCTTTAGTTTCTCATTCGTTATTTTTTATATATTTGTACAATTCGACAGTATCAGTACAGAACTTTATGACTCTGAATTGATACTTAAAATGACGTAAATGATTGCCATAAAGTGTATAAATCTAACCTCTTGTGATTTAAGATATCACCAGATAACTTCAAAATTCAAAAGCATTTCATAATAAATCACACAACGGCGAAATGTATTACAAGGCCTGTTTGAAATGTGACTGCCACGTGTTTTCTTATAAACACAAAATATCTTTTTTCTCTATTTTTTAAGGGTGCCGTATTAAGCACGATTTTATGACCTCGTATGACCTTATGCCGCCTGAATACTGTACCAATCGGATTGCTTGGTAAGGTATTCTCGGTATTTTCAACCATAATGAGAGATTTTGTAAGAGTGGCGCTGATTGGAGGAAAGGCTGAAAATGCTTCACTCTGAGGCATGTGTGACACTGAGTGAAATGACAAACGTTCGTCATCTATAACCTCTATTAGGTACAGCACCATCGGGTTGTATGCGTACCACTTGAACAGGTGTGCGTAATCAAATATTCATCTGCTCATCCGGACATGTTTCTGTTTTGTTAAGTTTTCTTGTTAAGTTATATCTGTTTTGTTAAGTTTCCTTTCCTTAAGTTTTGTTTTTACAAAAAGGTTATTTCTTTTATACAGTCATTAACTCTTACCCTGCATTACAGCAACAATTTCTAACCAGTGCAAATCATTACTAACCTGCAACAACATGTCCGATACTGTTACATTTTAGACGCTAAATTTTTAATTAATCTTTCCGGTGAAAACAGTACTGTACATATTCGGAATGATAGACAAATTTGATAATGAGCTGAAGTAGGGTAAGGGTTCATGTTGCTTCCAACAATTCCAGAAATAAAGTATAGAACGTATTTCAATATTGTTTGCTTACTGTTACCATCTTTTAAGCACCAAAGGCTCAAAGTGGGCTTTTTTGATTGGTGTCCGTCGTGTGTCCCTCCACAATTTCTAAACAGTCTTCTTCAGAACTACTGCCCTCATTTATACAAAACTTCACAGAGGCCCCTTTCAACATTGCCAAAAGATTTATAATACAGTTTTCTGCCCATATATAACTTGTGCTTCAGTTACATCACGCCGACCATCTTTTTTAAAGATATTTCTTGTTTCATAATATTTTGAGAATGGTTTTCTCATATATTTTTATTATTAACATGGTAATACATTTTTTCACTCTTTTGATTGCCTCCCGTAATGTCTCTGTCTGTATAAGCCAGAGTGTTTGTTAAAAAGTTTGAACTAAATTAACTGCCAAAAGTTGTTTTCCTAGCAACTGAAAAATAAGAAATCAAATACAGTTAAAATAAAAACAATTCTGGTCTGAAAGTCGAACTAATAACGAAAAAGTAAATGGATTGCATTACCACTCGGTCGAAGCTGTATTATTAAATAAATTACTTGTCAATATAACCGTTAAATGTGTTTATTGCATATACGAAATCAAAGAGCGTTACATTGGCCGAAAACTCTAGAATTATGACATATGAAGCTTTAAATTTGTTTTCAGGTCTTCATTTAAAAAGACTGATTTCAATACAGAGTAACCAGTTTAAGGCTCCTAGGATCCGCCCTTGCTTTTAAATATAGGTTATAAATAAAAAGAATGCGCTATAAATAGTGCGAACTAGATAAAAATAGTATTGGTTTTCCCATCTACCCTTCTATTTTGGGCACATTAGGAATAATGCAGATGAGGTGAGTGTTTTATTATGTTTCTGTTATGAACGTACACCCTTTCAACAAGTATTCGCATCAGATAGTATAATTTATATGATTATATTAAGGATCAACAATCTTTAAACTTTACATATCAGATTAAAGGCAGTGTAGCTTGCTTGCATTTTTATACAAACACGATTTATTAATTTGTTCATGTAAGTAGGCTGAAAGAGTCGTTTCACTGACAAAATTTTAGGTAATATGACCTCTAAGGTGACTTTGCGGGCATTATTTCCAGCATGGACGGGTACCTAGATAGAATAGTCCAAATAATTGGATATTTCGGGACAGCTTGGTAACTTTTGACTGTTACTGTCCCTTCTAGAGGGATGACAGGTCATAAAATAAGTAATTCCGATAAGCTAAATTAGTATGGCTACTAGATTATTAGATTATAAATAGAACAACCGTCATTCCGTTAGCCTTCTACGCCCTATATCCTTTACGCGGTGGTAACGTAATAAAACGTATTAGCGTCTGACCCTTTCACGCTTCCGTAGAATCAACATTTATTACACGAAATCCATTTTTGAAATATTTCTGAAATGTCTGGGTCTGCAGCTCTCAAATACGGAAATATCTTACATCCGAGGCATATACTGACACTTTGAGACAACATCAAAAAGGACCTTTTGAGCGATTTGACCAAGTTCCAAAAATCTCTATGTACACTTGCTCCGTTACGGACCCCTGTTGGATTTGTGTTTATCTCGAGCTCAAATATGTTTCCGTAGATGAAAAGCTGACATGTCGTGGCGCTAAAGCTCAAGTAATATCAGATCGTTAGAAAAAGCTGAAAACTGACTCCTCATTAGCAAAAAGGAAAAAAAAAAGAAGTCCACGCGCATACATTTTTACGGCGTGACCCCTTGCTCGACGAATCCAAATACGACTTTCGTTTCCAAATTTGGCATGTCTGCCTTCATCTTCTTTACTTCTGGAAATAGCTGAGGTCGAGTGACGTCATTTTCTGTGTTGTCAAACACATGCATATGCCTGGCGAGATTGCATAAAAATGTGCCCGCGTCCTAAGGATATCACGGTGCCTATACCACGTGACTTTTATGGCTATGTGTGGGTATAAAAAACATAGGCCTAAACAGCCGTCGATTCAGGGAACATTTTTCATGATAACTTTCTTAATCCTGCACCAATTTTATTCAAATAAAGACGAGGGCCCGGCCATAAGAAAGATACAATCACGGCCCATCAGTTTGAGAAGAATAAATTCGTATTTTTGTCGAAAAGTGCAACCGCATATTTTTCAGTCAGATTGCCGACGTGCTATGTGTGGGTGCATTCTGTTAAAATCGTTTATAAAACTCTTAAAAATGCGTTCAGCGACAGGGCAAATGGAACCGAGAATGTAATTTTACCTTGTTTGACAGTTGCAAAATGATCGTTAAGAAATATAGCGTATTCCTCTCGCTTTTTAAATAAATAAAAACATGCTATGTGTGGGTGCCGCTAAATTTATGCTATGTGTGGGAGTAAACTCATAAAAATGATACCGTTGCTTGAGATACTTGCACTAAGTGAGTTTTAACTTACTCGTGTTACATTCATAGAAGAAATGAGTATCCATCTAGCATAACTGATCTTTTTTATTTTTATTTAGAAAGTCGCTGTGTTATAGAGAATAGCGCGTCAGATTCATTGTTGTTATTGATTACGAGCGCGTGTTATCAAACATCTGTGTAGGGATAACGCATGTTTTTTCGTGTTATAACATCTGCAGAACCCCGAGGGATTGGTTAGGGCGAGGGTACCAACGATTCCCAAAGGATTCTGAAGATGTTATAACACGAAATGAATATTCGCTAACGCTATTCTAGCATAAAACGCGTTATAAACGGAAAAATGAATATATTGTTCCTCAACGTCATTGAATTTCCATGAAATGCGCGGTAAAGTCTACGTTGTTTTGTCACGTTGACGTCATTTCATTTTGAATTATCCGTTTTGGGGCTGTAATCAGGTAATTCGTTTACGCTCTGCTATGGAACGTGCATATATAAAAAGGTGTTATAACAACACGTGAGCGCGAGAATCTCTCTGTTAACACACGTTTTCTCTCCTGTTAAAACACCCCCGAAAAGTGACAATAACAGCAGTTTTATGCTAGAATAAACGTTAAAACTCTGATATATGTTTGAAGTAAAATTTATGAAAAAGTTATTTCCAATCTCCTTCAACAACGTTTTTCATAAACACGCAATTGAATCAGTGTCCCTAAGGTAGTTTTAAAGGGCAGTATGTGTGACAATATTGTGTAGAGCATAGATCGTAGCCTTGGATGCTGCTCCATTGTAAATTCCGCTGCTCATCTAGTTCGTGGTTAGTTGCAGCTAAAATGGTATTTATTGTAGCTTTGCGCTATACGTTTGAAACAACAAATTACTACTACTACAGGGTTGTAGTTCAAACCACTTTTCAAGCATAAAGAAAGGGCTTCAATCCCTCGAACGAAAGTAAAGTACCTGCGGTAGTGCATGTAAAAAAACTGCTATTAAATTCATACCACACACATAACACATGGAGTCATTTCATCAGAGTCGCTAGCCTATTTAAGAAATAATATATCTCATCCAGTGATTTGTCGCTGAATAAATCATTGTTTGGAATTCAGATGCAAAGGAATTATATCACGAGGGCGCAGTCTTGTTAGAATGAATGTACAAGTGCTTACAAAACCAACCTGTAGCGCGTCTATCGCTAAAAGTACAGCCAATAATTTTAAAGAAACATTCAATCAATTACATTTCTTGATAATTAAAATTTCAGTTTGTGATTTTAGAAGTGTTCGTCCCAGGTCTGTTGTGAGATAATATCTATCATAGCTTTTGTTTTTTGTGTTGGTTTTGTAAGCGCCTACATTCATTCTAACAAGACCATTGCAGAAAATAAGGCTCCAAAGAAATTATCAAGCAAATTAAGAATAAAATTGTTTGTTATGAAGGGGGTGAACTGTCCAAGGAACTTCTCTTAAAATGATCTAACAGACATAATTTTACCAATATTTTGATTGTCTGCTACTTTGTTAGTGATAAAGGACACTCCATTATACTTATCTACTGTGACCTGCCTCCGTGGTCGAGTGGTTAAGGTCGCCGACTTCAAACCACTGTAACCTCTCATTGATAGAAGACCGTAGGTTCGAGCCCCAGTTACCGACTATGTCTCTTCATGTGAGAAAGTATGCAGTTGCTTACGGAGGACTGGAGTCTAGTATACTGGTACTTCCCAGGAACGATGGTTAGGTGATCTGCCCGCCCCATATGACTCCGACTGTTGAAAAAGGGCGTTGAAATCAAACGAACAAACAAACAAACTTACTGCATCACAACATACATGTCAATCCTAATATTAGTTATATTCACAGACGATATTTTGAACATTGTTTATATACAAAATATTTTCAATAGTAAAATGGGTAAGTCAGGTAAGTAAACTCTCCATGCAATATGATTCACCTTGTTGTTTGGCACGGAAGAGTTCACCATATTGTCTGACCTTTTTACTGTTTCTGTATATAAACTGTTGTCAAAATATCATTTCTTAACTATGTGTTTATATTTTCGTGTGAACAGTTAAGACGCAATACTGACGTACAATGATTTACAGTGAGTATGAATAACGACTCTGATGAAATGACTCCATGCGTTATGTGTGTGGTATGAATTTAATAGCAGTTTTTTACATGCACTACCGCAGGTACTTTACTTTCGTTGGAGGGATTGAAGCCCTTTCTTAAGCTTGAAAAGTGGTTTGAACTACAACCCTGTAATAGTAGTAATTTGTGTTGTTTCAAACGTATAGCGCAAAGCTACAATAAATACCATTTTAGCTGCAACTAACCACGAACTAGGTGAGCAGTGGAATTTACAATGGAGCAGCATCCACGGCTACGATATATGCTCTACACTATATTGTCACACATACTGCCCTTTAAAACTACCTTAGGGACGATCATTCAATTGCGTGTTTATGAAAAACGTAACATTTATGCATCAAGATAAAAAAACAACACTTTAATACAACTGAAGGAGATTGGAAATAACGTTTTCCTAAATTTTATTTCAAACATATATCCGAGTTTTAACGTTTAAATAATTATGTTTGATAACACGCGCTCGTAATCAATAACAACAATGAATCTGACGCGCTATTCTCTATAACACAGCGACTTTCTAAAAAAAAGATCAGTTATGCTAGATGGATACTCATTTCTATGAACGTAACACGAGTAAGTTAAAACTCACTTAGTGCAAGTATCTCAAGCAACGGTATCATTTTTATGAGTTTACTCCCACACATAGCATAAATGTAGCGGCACCCACACATAGCATGTTTTTATTTATTTAAAAAACGAGAGGAATACGCTATATTTCTTAACGATCATTTTGCAACTGTCAAACAAGGTAAAATTACATTCTCGGTTCCATTTGCCCTGTCGCTGAACGCATTTTTAAGAGTTTTATAAACGATTTTAACAGAATGCACCCACACATAGCACGTCGGCAATCTGACTGAAAAATGTGCGGTTGCACTTTTCGACAAAAATACGAATTCATTCTTCTCAAACTGATGGGCCGTGATTGTATCTTTCTTATGGCCGGGCCCTCGTCTTTATTTGAATAAAATTGGTGCAGGATTAAGAAAGTTATCATGAAAATTGTTCCTTGAATCGACGGCTGTTTATGTTTTTTATACCCACACATAGCCATAAAAGTCACGTGGTATAGGCACCGTGGATATGCGAGGTGTCGAATCCACTTTGGTGGTGGTTTTATAACCTAATGAAAAGTTCGGGAATAATCTTATAAAAATCCATATTGATAAGTAGTATTTAACCTGTGCAGGTAGTGCATCTTATTATTGTGGCTGATTTAGGACATTTCGATATTTCGCGTTGGCGTGTGTGCGGCTTTCTTGAGCACATATCGTTGTCACGGTCGTCTTAGCGCCCGCGTCAACGGGCCATTACGAATTTGACTGTTTTGTCACGGTGGTTTTGGCGCACAAACGAAAATAACAACGCGCCAAAATGACACACAAAACTTAAAAACTCTCGCGCCAGGACATCAAAATAAAATGTGCTACATAAACCGCGCGCACGCCAACGCGACATATCGAAATGTCCTAAATCAGCCACCATACCTTTTGGTACTGATGCAGAGAGATGGGTAGTGTGATTGAAATGTATGTACCTTGTTTGCGCTTTACTTTGAGAGTAATCTTTATCTGTTTTCAATGCAGACAGGAAGGAATGTATATAATGTGTTATGTGTTTATGTGGTATTTTGCTTCAGCTATTAAATATCCTGGTTGATTAGTGTATCAAACAGCGTGGAAAGGGGCATTAATTCGGCCACATAGAATTAGTGTTCAGGCGTAACAAAATGAAAGCATGCTACTTCATAAGTCGGTAGAATTCATTTTCTTTATGCCAACTTATACGAATTTCAGGTTTGTAATCAGTCTGACATTTTAGAATTAAGAATAACATTAGCATCTTTTTCATCGAGCTATTTCAGTGCTATGAAATTACTAAAATCGACAATCTCTTTTAGCACTTCAAAAACCGCAAACGCACCAGGTTCCGGAATTTCAAAACGATATGTAAAATGTATCTGAACTATCAGTGTGTCGAGTATTATCAGTAGTTTATAAAAGACTAATAAAAATCGTGATGTTAGTTGTTTTTTCCTCTTCTCTTCTCTTCTGCCAAAACGTTTGTGCATATAATAGTAACTGATCGATTTTGCTAAACTTTATTGATCAAACGCTTTATTGATCGCCGTACAATTTGAAAAGATTGACTGTCTTTGTGATTTAAAACTTGTGATTTAAACAGTCGTAAACATTTATTGATACGTATTCAGATATCTTGCATAAAGACATAATTATATTGTATTGTACCTAGAACAATGCTTTGCTGTGTTTTGACCCAAACCGATTTAAGTTGATAGGTAGGAAAGTGATTTTATGCCAGTAGTGACAATAATACATACAGGGCAAAATTGAGTTTATACAGTTTGTTCTAATAATGAAGAAATAATTACGGCTTTTCATCATTGTTGTTGATTAAATTATGTAGAGTCGAAAAACGAAACTGCTATAATGAAAAGTGGAAAAAACAATAATGGTGAAAAGTCAAAACAACGATGGTGAAAAGTTGAAACCACTGTGGTGAAAATTCGAAACCATTATCGTTTGGTTGTTTTGACATTTTTCTATCGTAGTTTTGCTTTTCACAATCGTTGTTTCGACTTACTTAATGTAATGACTCTATGCCGCGATGGCCCCAACAGGACACCATAAACATGCATACAGTTAACAACTCTTTTCGGTTACCTTTTGCATGAAGGGATCTGCATTTTTGTGATAAGCCATTATTTTCTGTGACATCATATTCGTGCGATACCAATTCATACAGCTTTCAAAGCAACTATGTACTTACAGAGCGAGTTATTTCATTATCTTTTAAGTTAGATATAAAAACTAAGTATTCTACCTGTCTCGGGGACAGACAGTTCATACTACAGTTGTTGTTTTGATTGTGCAGGGAAAGCGGTTTCTCCACATTGTACTAATTAAATCTTTTATTTCTGTAGCTATGTACTACCATGCATCTTTTCAGTGGGTTGTCTCCCTTCAGGCGAAAATGCTCAGTATCAAAACTGAAACAGTTACTGGTATTCTATTTTCAAGTAAAAAGTCATTTTACATATATATTTTTTCAGATGACTACACATTTATCGGACTTTTCACACGTGCTGAGCACGTGGGAGGTATATCCACGGGCACATCACTTTCAGACACGATTCAATGACGTTTATACAAGATATAAGAAAATAGCAAGTAAGTTCCATAGTTTAGGTTTGGCTGTTCTAGAATAAAAAGGAAAACCACTTTCAATTTACACTTCCCATTACTTAGAAAATCTGTGAGGACGTATAGGTCTATTCAATGGCCACTCACGTGCGCTGGATTATGTCAAGATGCATTTGTTTCTCACAAGAAGTAGTTTTCTTAAAGTGTGAACAAAATTTCTTGCGGTTATAATAATTTAGACATTGTTTTTTTTCAGCGGAAGGTCCCCATTCAACTATTTTTAAAGATTCAAAACTGAGGGAACCGTTGGAGAAATTGTATTGTCAGTTGGGAAATACCCTCAGAATTATCGTTATAGGACGGAACGATCTTCAAACAAAATGTTTCATTTCTTCACCTCAACGTGCAGAAGGTCCGACTTATTCTCCATTGCTGGATGGCTCAAAATCAGGGCCTGAAGATCAAACCACAACGCTTGTCATCTGTTATGCAGTGATAAATCATTTTGATAGCGAAGGGTTGAAGGTAAGTTAGGATCATTTGATTTAGTTTTAAGATAACAAAATAAAAAAGTGGAAATCTACTCAAGATTAGTGATATTTTGATAACAAATTAAAACCATTCATGCTTCAAAACGAAGTAAACAATAAATTCCATTTGTGGTCTGCGATAAATTGGGACAAAAAGGGAGAAAAATCTCTTTTCTTAAATATTTTCTTGAAACATGTATTTGATTTTCTTGCATCTTAAAGCAAGCTAGGGGTGATTGTACGACGCTTCAATATCGCGTTCATAAAACGCTGATTTGAATACAACTAAACAACATGTCATTATGATAAAATATTTCATAGTATTTATGATTTGGCTGATAAAGAAGGGGAGTTAATTATTTTACACATATGCGTATAAACTGTTTTGATCTTAAAAAAGTGAAAAGGCATGAAAATTATTATCATTTTATCAGATCTATACAATGTATAATAATAAACACTAGGAGTGAAGTTAAAAAATGAGTTATAATGTTAGGCCCTTTTACCTATCTATTATATGTTTTTGAAACAACCAGTCTGATATAATTTCCATTGCCGTTTCTTTTTGTTGCGGGCCTACTATGCGATGCATGGGTCTATGGTTGCGTTTAGAATGTTCTGTGCTTCTGGGAAATCTACTTTTAAGCTATAGCTTTTAAAGCGGTTCAGTAGAAAGCTAATCTATGGTCGCTCTGATACGAAATTTTGATAATTTTTCAAAACACAGCATTTTTATAACAATATTACCTCAGTTTATGATGTCCATTTTTCGGTAAGATATCGTTATATACATCTCCTTGTATTTCAGGAAATTCTAGATGCATTAGAGTATTTCAAATCCATGGAAGAGAAATTGAGGTCATGTTTAATTGCTCCTCCGCTAATTGTTTGCCAAACGAGAATGATGCACGACAGAAACATATCAGAAACTGACCAGTTCCTTTCCAGTTTAATTTCTACAGCAGCGACGTCACTTGGTATGAAATTAGAAGCTGGAGATATCACCATTGACCCAGTTGAAACAGCACTTGGTAGCATGATTTCCGAAATTCTAGAAAAAAAAATCATCCATGGCTTTGTCAACATGAGCACACAGTTACAAGATTTCGTTGGAGATAGATGTTTTGTTTCAGATGCGATTGAGATACTAGAATCGGAGCAACTAATCACCTCAATACAGGGCTTTATGAAAAATGGATTAGGATTTGTAGATATACTAGAGACAAGGAAAGACGAACCTTTCATAGAAACAGTGCTCCGCAGTGCCGTTCGTGTTATCCGATGCGCCATCATGGCGCCATTGTCTGCTAAACACAGCTTGCCTCAGGATACATGCAATCGCATTGCTCATGCAACCAACTTTGAAGACGAGTTAATCAGATGCGTTTCGAAAAACACAAGATACCACCTGTCAAAGCTCGAAAAGCCTTGTGATGAAATGGTAAAAGCAACAAAATCAGGTAAAACGTCGCACCACTTTCCAGGCAGAAGTTTCGTATTTATTGCATATCCGTTGCGTGATGATATCAAAAAAGGTTTTGATGAACTGGAACAGAAACTGATTTCTGTGAGACGTATTGCATCCACTATGAGGAAGATGTTGTTCGAAATCGGCGGATACTTCGTTCAGTCTATCGGGAGTACGGAAGCCAATCAGACAGGTACAAAAATCCCGGACAATCTTAGGAGAGAAATCATGACGTAAGTGTTACAGTTCCAGCTTAAGCATGTATCAGAGCTGCAAAGCAATGCAGTTACAAAATTAAATTTTCAAATTTATTGAAAAATATGTTAAGCATATACCACTTCTTTTAAACAATAATGTTAATTTCGTTCAGCGAATATTTTGCGAACTCTGCGATAAAGGCATCGTGATGCTACGCAGTATAACTCTTCTACTGTAGACGACAAAATACTGATAAAATGTATTTAATTTACCGTTAGATGCCATTTGCAATATTTCAGCTTTTATTATTCCCCGGTACAGATACATGAGTTGCTTTACTAGATTATTGTCTTTCCTAAATAGTAGTCTTAGTTTTTAGATTTCTCTTTCTATCAGGTTAGATGGTGTGTATGGTATGGGAACAATCTATGGGCAAGTCGAAATACACCTGCGGAAAATGGAAAAGGAGATGAAAACAGAAGTACAGGATAAAGTTTCGGAAGTGATGAATTGTTTCAAGTTCCTCCAACCGTACCGTATTATCAGCGTATTACAAGAGCCGCGAAATCTCTTTGCTATCACGTCTGGACGCGGTATAAAGAGTCTAAACCCGCATAAAAATGATACCTACCGAAAAGGTACTTTGGGTGGCTTTGTTCGTAGTAACAACAACAAGTTGTACGGGCTAACCTGCGCTCATGTTGTCCATGGAAATGGTAATGTACACGACGTCTTTATCCAAAGCGAAACAGAAGAGATGGTCTTGATCGGAAGAAGTCTTCCAAGAATGACAGTTTTCCCCGATACGAACCGTATCGCCTTTATTGACATTGCGGCCATAGAAATTACAAAAGAATGTCAGCCAAAATGCTCTCTAAAGGATGAGCACGGACAGGAAAAAAGAGCACAAGTGTTTGAAGGGAAGCCGGAGACAATTGTTTCAAATTTCATTTACAAGTACGGAGCTACTTCAGATCTGACGAAAGGCATCGTGGTCTCGACCGACTACAGTTTGTTTGGTCCGGATGCAAGAGAACTAGTTGTGCTTATAGACAGTCTACCATCGATAGACGCAGGTAAATACGCGCAAGAAGGTGACAGTGGCGCTATTAACTGCATAACTGATATAACAGATCATAGTGGCACAATCAAGGCAGTTTCAATGATAACCGCTGGAGGATGTATATTAGAAGGCCATGACAATGAAATTTGTTTGTCATTCCTGTTGCATAATGGGATAGAAAGATTGCAAGAATCAGGTGGTGTTGAGCTAAAACTGTCTACGTCTGAGAACTAACTTTCAAAATGTAATTACAACAGTATATTTTATTCTGATTGTGTCACAGTATTAGACATATTGCGTGTTGCGGCAAAGAAATGTGTTCTAAACTTAAATAATTGAGAACTGCAATGCTTTGGATAATTTAAAGAAACATTCATATGAATATTTTCTGCAAACAGTCATTTATACATCTGTAATCCTTAGCACATATATATATATATATATATATATATATATATATATATATATATATATATATATATATATATATATATATATATATATATATATCATTTTTGGGGAAAAATAATCGTGAACCTAAAGAATACACAGCGCTAACCGGAACAATGTAGACGATCATAGCTGCAGTACATTTGTATATATTGTCACAAACGTGTGATCCTTTGAGTCTATTATATTATAGAGATGATATGTTTCCCTTGTTTTAACATCCGGGCAATTGGTTGGTGTCCAAGCCCGGTGTTAAATTGTTGCATGTTTAATTTCGATGTAACTAAACAGATAGGCCTTGGGAGGCATAGCATATGAATTAACTGTTTAGTGTAGGGCATCAGAGAAATGTACATGTTCTATATAGACGGCAAAGAGATTTAAACAATTGAGGTCATATATTGCCTTCCTAAGCGGTTATTGAGAAATTGGCATATTGAAATTCTCTTTTATTTCACATCATGGCTTTTATATTGGTTTCTGTGTATTAGTCGATTCAGAGTAGGTTCTCTAAAATTTCCTTAGGTAAAGGCTTGAAGTAAGTATCTTGATGTAATAATTTGGTGTATCAAAGTTTTTACCTGGGGTAGGGGCCACCTAGGTAAAATAACCGACCTTATGTAAGCCAGCTTCAAGTTGATGGTTTCCTTACAGGATAGTGTTCTGTACCCAAATCTAGGTTTCGAGCCCAAGTGCTGGCGGAGCGCAAAAACAAGTTTATTTAGGCATTGTTTAGTCAGGTATTTAAAGCACGGATTGATATGAATTCATTCTTTGGTGTAATTACTTTAAATACTACAAGAACAATGTATTTCATCAACTAATATACATTGATCACTTTCAAAATGTAATTACATAAATAGATACTAAATAAATAAAAATTTCATATGGATGAATCATTAAGTGGCAGGGAGAAGCTTTGTATTATAGTATGCGTCTATTTTCTAAATAAAATAAGCGGCATATATATTCATTCAGTAAGAGTTTGAAGAGTACCCATGAAAGGGCAACTGTTTTGGAAAGTTCAAAAATATCCAGTTTGAACTTACCAGATGCTTCCCGCAAATGGAAATAGACCACAATAGCTAATCTAAACAATATAACAATTCAATATTTTCAATATCAATTTACAGGACAGAAAAAACATTGCTTACAAATAAAAAAAATAAAGATATAAAAAAATGAAAATCACTCAATAAAAATAGACCCCTTTGTTGCTTTCACTTCCTTGAGTATTCCGAACTAATATTTAGAAATTACAAATAGTGGTATGGCTTCAACATGTACAATTATGTTTTTATATATTCAAGAGTATACTAATTAAAAATTAAATTTTCAATAAATAGAAATTATCTGTCTTCCTCTACATAGTATTTAAATTGTTCCCACCTCAGTGAACATGGCTATTTCAAGCCTTTCCTGTTTTTGCTTCTTTCTTTTTACTTTTGCTGTTGTTTTTTTTTTTCAGCTATCGGGTACACCGTGTAATCTGAAGTTCTGCGTGCCAAGAAGTCATATGATTTATTCAAACCTTTCAGCAATGATCAATATTGATACCTTGTTGTGCATAAAGGATTTTTTTAAATTGATCTTTAATTTCCTGGATTATGGTCTTGTGTTGTTTTGCTCTTAGACTATAAGTCAACGAAGTCCAGGTGAAGGCATGAATCACATTTGTGATAGCTCTAGTAAAGTTTTTCAATAGTCGAGGAATGTGACCACTTGAGCTAAAAATATGTTATACATGAAAGGGAAATACAGATATTTTTGCTCAGAACAATAATTTTCAAAATTAAGAAGTACATATTTCATAGGTCTACTTGTAAAACATGTAGACTGGAGTAATATTTCCTACATTAAAGCGTATTGATATGACTAAAAACAAGTACGATATTCACCCATAAGTTTCTTTTTAGGCCGAGTGGTCAAAAACAATATCTGGTCTGTATATTTTCTGGCCGCAGAAAATGTTTCGACTTGTAAGAAAGATGTAAACATTTTCATCTTCATATACGATAGACGTGTGCGTGTGTGTGTGCGTGTGCGTGTGCCTGTGTGTCGCAGTTTGAATGTGTAATTAGAAACCGCATTTAGAAATAGTAATTGAAAAAGAAAGGCGCATGAAAGAAAATACATAAAAAGTAACTTGGGGTAGTGTAATAAGGGAGGAGAAGGCTTGGAAATGTAGCCAAGGAAAACAAAGGAAAGGATGAACACGAGCAACTTCCCTTAACTCGAATAGGGTGTCAATTGAGGGAGGGTGGAAGTACTCACTCACCTGATACATCTATATTGTCTCCACAAGGTTCATTTGGTTCAGATCATTTCATTTTTTTGCGCATGTCACAATTTTGCGGAATGTAATGCCTCGTCACCTCGCTGGACTCCTTCAAACTGGCTGTCTCTGATTTAAACTGTTTCACGCTCTCACTATCTACTTGAAACTTTCCAAGTAGAGTTTTCACTAATAATGCCACACACTCCCGTCGATATGTGTACAGTCCACATAAATAGCATTGACTAAAATTGTGTATATGAAGTCTAAGTCTATGCTCTCTAAGCGAAAACCCTGATATATCATAGGTTTGGGTTCTTAGTTACGGTCCACATAAATAAAATTGACTAACATTGTGTACATAAAATTATATATTCTCTGGGTAATAACCCTGCTGTATCAAAGGTTGCGTTCTTAGTTACAGCCCGCATCAATAGAATTGTGTATATAGAATTGTATACCGTCTAAGTAATAACTCTGACATATCAATGGTTGGGTTCCTGGTTACAGTCCACATAAAGAAAATTGACTAAAAGTGTGTACATAAACTTAAACACTCTCTTTAATAACCCTGTTATATAAAATTGAATAAAATTGTGTATATCAAATTATATACTCTTTCATATCAAATGTTGAATTATTAGTTACAGCTTACATAAATAGAACTATATTCTTTCCAGATTATTTCTACTAAAATTGTCTAAATAAATAAACAAAGTAATATACTCTCTAAGTAAGGATCCTGTTATATACAAGGTTGGGTTATTAGTTACAGCCAATATAAATAAAATTGACTAAGATTGTGTATGTAAAATTATATACTCTCTAGGTAAGGACTCTGTCATATCAAGGTTGGGTTATAACCCTAATTAATGAAGTTGCCTAATATTATGTAAATGAAATTATATACTCTAACTAAAAACTCTGTCATATCAAGGTTGGAATCTTAAAAACAACCCTTTCATCTCCAGAATATAATTCAAAGCATGAGACAATACTTTTACACAAATTTCAACTGAAAAGACAGTGGCATGAAAAGCAAGAGATCGGAAACATGCATAAATTTTCTTCTCCATATAGTTTACACTTATAATCTATTTTTACAGTTACTGAAAAATGAAATACCGAGTGAATTCGAAAAGAAATTATTATTATATACTGTTTATTATAATAATAATGAAAATGATAATAATGATAACTTTTCTTAAGGAGGATAACGTATTTGGCAACAGCCAGTCTCTAACATATGGTCCTCATAATAATGTAAAACATTATCCTAAAACAGTGAATGAAAATAGAAAATAATTAATGTATTTTGAACAAATTAGTTGTTTGTGTATGTAGTAGAGAGTTTATTGGGAAGGGCAGGATTGAAGAAAATAATTCCGGCTCGCTGACCTGTTTCTGCATAAATTGATAGTGCTTACACGAAATATCGCTAATTTGCACTCGGTATTATTCGACCTTCAAGCATTTACCAGAGCTATTAAATGAATCCATATATACAAGGGAGCGACTTGAGCGAAATAGTCGCTTTGTAGCTCCCTACTTCGCTCTAATCTAACATCAAAGCGAAATTCAAGTCGCCCGATTTTTTTATCCACACTCCAGTTATCCGCTATCGGCCTGTTGACACTTGACTGGAATACACGTTGGCATAATTTAAGCTCCGCCTACTTCAGATTACGGAGAAGTGCGAAGGTGACAAAGAAGATGTGTATTCCGTGTGATGTCATAGTGATGTCACTGCTATTGACATGTATTTAATTCACATACTTGTTATTTAAAGTGACTGACTTTGAGTGCATTAGCACTGGGAGCTTGATTTATTTTTTTCTGCTGATATGGAATTAACTTTTTTTAACTGTATTCATATTTAAAGGTTTTTCTTGGTTTGGACACTCATTGCAAGAGTGAAAAAAACTTGAATTTGCAGTTTAATCACATTAGATTCACAAGGTTAATCAAAGCCTTGAGATGTCTGATGGTTGCGGGTTTTGCTAGAGTTAGTGTTCCTTCTCAAGGGAAGGAACACTTATGGTGAACATGTCACATTTGACTGAGAATGTAATGGATACAAGGATATCGTCAAAAGAATCCGATTTCCCGTAGGGTGCCGCCATCTTTGACCATGCATATTCATTACAAATAGCCTGTAGCCCAATAAGTGTTTACCCATAATCAGTCTTTATTTCAGTCTTTAATGCAATACAGCTACGTAAAATAACAGAACAATAGTACGCAATAATTAAGTTTAAATTCTGTAACTCCTCGACTGAATATATCATAGTAAAAATCGAGATTAAAAAAAAATACGTAATGAAATTGTCCCTGGTTACGTGATTTTTTTAGCTTCTAACGTATCAGATTTGCAAGTGCTTTCTTTTGCGTATAGTTTTAATCTTCCTGATTTGTTTTTCAAATCGTAAATGCATGTATGAAATTTCTTTGTGTTAGGTGTGCAGGTACTCGCTGGTATAGTCGCGTGATGAAAATCCTTAAGTGAAATACATGCTTCCAAATAGCATAATATATACTGCACTTGATTATATTAAAAAAGCAACTTTGGGTTATGATAAAACTGTTAATACTTAGATTTGTTCTTAAATAGGTAAGTTTGTACCAAAAATGGCAGAAAATATTTTTCTCATTGCATCATTAAACATTTGTAACATTATGCTAAAACAATAAATCCATAAAAAGAATAGTTTATATGCGCTAGAAGGAACCTTTTGGTAAGCTAAATATTGTTTTCACTTTAAATGCCAATCTATAAATATACATGTATAAGAAACAAATACTAATGTGCCTCATATCTGAGATACATTTGTAAACTCTGCCTGACCTTACATGAACAGCTGGAGGTCAGTGATGTAACCATGGGCTGGAATACCTAATCATTGACAGATCTTACATAATCTAAATGGCCAGTGTAAAAGGATAGAGGATGAAAAAGAACTGCTTGATCATTGATAATTCATCCGCATTGTTCATGAATGGGACTACTTTGTGTAGCACATGAACAAATTCCTTTGGATGTGATTTGGAATCAAATAAAGATGCTACATGATTGACAGAAATACACTTAACTTTGGCCGCGGGATAAACCCGCAACCAAAAATGATAAGAAAACAGAATCACTGACATTTTCAGTGGATTTGTTATTTACTTTAAATTATTAGACTTTGTAAACAAAGACAGGGAATAATGAAAATAGTAACGTTATATTAAGCATATTTAGTTCCTTTTTCAGCTTGCATGTCATGGTGCTAAAATCTTTCCACGTTTTCCCTAAAATCTCGCCACTTCTCCCTAAAATCTCTCCATTTCTCCCTAATCTTACCTGAGGGAGAAGTGACTTCTCCCTAAAATCTTAGCCTAGCTTAAGCCCTGACATTTATTCAGTAATAGATGTACTTTTATGAATACCTTTAATAATTTCCTCTGTTTGATGAAAAAGGCAGAAATCAAAACAATGATTATATTTATGAAATTAAACGCATCGTTAAAATAAATATAAACAAGACAATATACAAAAATGTACATTAACATAACTGTTCATTATGTTTATAGAACATTACTTTTTCCTGCACGCTCTCTTCGTGAAAGTTTATCATAAATTGATAAAAGTTAGGAAGAAAATAGGATTGTTTACTGAATTACTCAACCAAACATTCAATGGTATCTTGATACCAGATTAGAGCTATCATAAACTGCGTCATAATGGGCTTAAATATAGCCCTGGGTTTTCCAGTTTCGGTATTAAGCGTTAATATTAACAAAGGTAAGAATTTAATATCTTTTATTGTTTTTACTTGCGAATTCATTATTACGGAGCTGCAAAAATTGTAAATGTTAATAATCGAAACAGAGCACCATTTATTAGCGAATAGTTACATCACAGTTATGGTATATTAAAATCCACTGGCGTAGGATCCAGGGTGAACGTTGGCGGGGAGGTAGGAGCGTAGTCCACAAGTTATATTCACCAGGTAAGGCCCTAATTGCAAACAAAAGTCAGAACGCAGGATATCTATATATGAGCCGTGCCATGAGAAAATTAACATAGTGGGTTTGCGACCAGCATGGATCCAGACCAGCCTGCGCATCCGCTCAGTCTGGTCAGGATCCATGCTGTTCGCTTTTAAAGCCTATTGGAATTGGAGAAACTGTTAGCGAACAGCATGGATCCTGACCAGACTGCGCGGATGCGCAGGCTGGTCTGGATCCATGCTGGTCGCAAAGCCACTATGTTGGTTTTCTCATGGCGCGGCTCATATATCATGATACAAACTACTATTAAGACTTTTAGGGGAGAAAGTTTTATAAACTATGGACAGTCAAAATTATTTTAGTCTTGTTCCAAACAATTTAGTTATTTGAAGTATATTTGAAACTTCATGTAAGGGGATTTACCCAAACTCATGAAATTAACCGTGATGATAAATGAGCCGCGCAATGAGAAAACCAACATAGTGCGTTTGCGACAAGCATGAATCCAGAGCAGCTTGTGCATCTGCTAACGGTTTCTCTAATTGCAAGAGGCTTGAACAGCATGGATTCTGACCAGACTGCGCGGATGCTGGTCGCAGTCGCACTATGTTAGTTTTCTCATAGTGCGGCTCAAAGCACTTGAGGTATTTTTCTCTGATCTTATTTCAGGTACGTTCAGGAAGCCTTTCAACTAGTCTGTTTGGAAAGAAAATGACAGTATCTTTACATTATATTTGCATATTTTATGTTTCTTCACATTTTAGATGAATGACACAGTGACTGAATATGTTCACTCGTTCCCTTTCTTGGATGTGTATCCTCGTGTACATTATTTTCAAAGACGCTTTGCAGATCTACTTACAAGATTCAGAAGAGTCACAGGTAAAAACCCATTAGCTCAAAGAAGTATTCAATGTCTACAAAATTTATGATGAAATTTATGGTAAATTATGAGACCACGTGCACAATGGTAAAATTCTATCTTTTATAATTTATCCATAATCTTCGTTGTCTTCACTGAACAAATTGACGATTCCGTCCAGTCAGACATTTTTCATTTGGTTCGTTGGATGCCTTTATAAGAATGCCAGTCTTCGCCTTTTAACGGTCGGTGATACGACTAAAAACTATACAGCTTGAGAACTTGAGAGTGAATTATAGAGAACGACCTCTATATATAAACGTGCAGTATTCATTTTAAAACTACGGTGTCTCATTATGATAAGGGCCTTCTCCCTGTATACACGAGCAGTGGTGCTACGACGGCGAAGTGCGAAAGTACGAACTTATGTACTAAGTCTTTGCGCCTTGCACGTTCTTATAAACGGCAAAGGTCGGTTGCACGAAGTTCACTTGGGTTCAATAAAAGGCGAACATCATATAACTGAACCTGCATATTCATTCTGTGCATTCAAGCTCACGTGTGAGAAAATTAGTAAATTCCTTTGTATATTTAGTTTAGTAGTTTTGAAAAAAAAAATATTTTACTTATCGAAACGTTTCATCTTCACATTTAGGTGCCCTTCCAGGATGTTTGCGTGATAAACCTTTTTTGTCTTTGCTTGAACGACTAGAAGGCGATCTGGAATGTGGAATATGTGTACATGTGATAGGACTGAATGATATCAATGACAGCGACCTTGTTTTCAATACTTCTACATCTAGAAAACAAACGACAAAAGCTGAAGAACCAAGAACTGCAGTTGCTGTATGTCACCTCAGTTCGAAAACATTGGACCAAAAAGAATTACAGGTTATTTATTTTTACGCGACATATATATTTATGCTCAAAGTAAATTATGATACTTTTAGATTCAGTTATAAAGGGTTTTGGATTTTGAAAGCGCCGTTTTCATGGCATGCAATTTCAAAGGCAAATTACGTACAAAGGCAACCACCCAAGGCGGTAATTTGTTTGACTGACCGCTTTCAGTATTTTGCCAAGGCCATCTGTAAATTTTAAAAGTTCTGTGATGCATAATTACATTTTCCAAATTGAATATTCTTTTATATAAATCAGTTCTTTGATATTTACACAATGTAATATCAAGTCCATCCAATGTAATTTTGATGAAAATTGGTTTTAATTTTTACTGTTTTCTTTGTATCCAGGTCGGTTTCATTTAAATATCTCGGGACATTACTATCAAAAGCTTCATAATTGCCACGAAAAATGACTACTCAATGAATACAACAGAAGAAAATTTGTTGCCTCCCCTTGATTACACGTGTGACTTAACCAACTTAAGGTAACAGAGATTTGGCCTGGACGATTTTCTAAATGAAATGGAAAGGCATTTAACTTCTGGTTATTTATGATGATTAAAATAATTTTCGGTTTGACATGTAAATAAAGATTATCTAATTTTCTATTTACCACAAATACTAATGTTGAATGTTATAAACGATTGTTTTAACAAATTATATTCATAGTTTGTAAATATTCTTGGGTATTTCAAATATACTAAAATATAAGCAACCCTTTTGGAACATTCACGTTTATTTTTCTATTTACAAGTACTTTTCAACAAAGAGTATGAAGACTTTTATGAATTTGAAAAACAAATTTACTTAAGAAATACGTATTAACATAGACACTGAATGAAAGCGATAAATAAGAAGATTCTAGGCAAACACAAAATGCAACCAAGCAACATAATAGCTGATAAGGATTGTCTGTTTCTATTTATGAATGAGATTTGCGATTTTACTTCTAAGTTTTGGAATTTTTTGCGTCTTATATACTGACATGTTTCGCATTTATAAAATAAAAGTATAGGACTTGGTACAACCCTGCCAAACAATAAACTCAAACATCATGGATTATCTGATAATGTTTTAAGCTGAAAGTATGTCGAAAATAGGAGAAAACATTTTTGCCGATTCCGAACGTTCAGGTGAACAATTATAACCGCAAGTGTACTTCAAGCTCTGTATTAGGGCATCTACCTGTTTCATTTATTTGTAAATGACATTTCATTAGCCCTAACTTTACTATATATATATATTACAATCAAAACACCATTAATTGCTTTTAATGCATCGGCTTCATGTGTTCCAGCCCTAGCACAATCCACATGAGCAAAATACAACTTTTTATCCTGTTTTGTACAACCTGTGCAATATGTTTTGGAATCGTTGAGGTTTAGTAATGACGGGACAGGCGGGTGTACTCCATGACAGTTAGGTTTTAAGTACCCTTACCGCAAGAGGGGTGGACCTGTATGATAATTATACACTGCCCTGTTTTCGTGCCATTAACAGATGTTTCACTTCCTGGTATAGCTTCCGCAAAGTCATTGAGTCTATATAGTTTTATTCATGCTTAAATTTTTCTTTAACGATATGGTACTGTGGACACTGTAAGGAGTTTAAGGGATTCACCTGGTGCGAAGTAATTGTAGTTATTATTCCTTCTAATATATGAACATAGCAGCTGCTTATGGTCTGTAAACTAAGTTTAAATACCGCAGGGGCAGTGGTGCTTTTGACACTGATCGTTCGAGGACGATACTCTAATTACTGTATGTTTTTCATGTTTGTTATGTCTGTTTGTTTATTCTACCTTTAAAATATTGTTTTCATTTGTGTTTGTATATATGCTCAATCAGTATGCACGTGAATATATTTACACAGGCATGCTGTAGATGTGGCTATGTTCTCTGAATTTGACTTTTCCTAATTAAGCTAATTATGCTTTTTCCTTGTTTGAAATGAATTTTAAAATATTTTATTCCAGGATATTGCAGTGAAACTGAAAGCTTTTGCCACAGAAACTGCAAGGTCAGAACTGAATGCTTATGTATTCATCAAGTGCGGCTCAAACAAACACTACACAGAAAGCGAAATTGATGATGTCCGAAGGGAAATTTTTGAAGTGCTAGGCGATGATCTGAAAGGGTTTTATTCTCAACAAAGCGATATTTCAGTCGTTTTCAATAAAAATGACCTGAAGACAAACATTTCTGACACAATTGAGAAAAGTATTGCTGCTGCTTTTTTGCGAATACATTCCCATCTTAAGAGGTTTGAGTGCGTGACCGGAGAAAGTGGCATAGGAAAGACGAATGTATTGGATTCTGATACAGTAGTTGCTTCTATAAAAGACTTCCTACGAAATGCTCATAACAATGTCGAAGTGGAGCTGAAAGAAGATATAGAAGAAAAACAATGCGGTGTGATTTTTGAGCATATAATTGGTTCCTTGTGTCGCTTGGTCCGATGTACACTTGTTGTTCCCTTAGCAAAAAAGTTCGGGTTCAAGGAATGGATATGCAACGGGCTCCTGCACGAGATTCGACTCGAAGACGCCTTGGCGGAAGCTATCTCAAAAAATACAACGCATCACTTTCGAAATCTTGCAGCATTTACATATAAAACCAAACGGTGTGGTAAAAACGACGCACAGAAATACTACAACTTCGATTTCATTTGTTACCTGCTACAGAAAGACCTGGAACCTGTAATAGATAAAGTTGAGAAAAAGTTTCTTTCATTACAGCGCCTTTCAATGGTAATCCGGCGAATGGCATTTGAAACGCAAGGCTACTTGAAACAAACAAACAGAGACAGAAGTGAACTTATTGTTCCACAGGAGCCCAAGTTATCTGAAGAACTAAGACACGCCTTATTAAGGTAAGCAGGTTTCGGCCAGCCTTTCTTACCAGTTTACTGCTCAATATACATACTTTTATACATTTTCAAAACACCATCAAACTGACAGATTTGTCGGAAAAAATTGCTGCAACTTCTAAAGCGTAGCCTCCGTAGAAATATGTCAACATAAAGTATATTTTCTTAATTTAATTTTGTTAAATTTTCTACGTCCCTCATACCACTCTAGCGCCTGCTCCAATGAGCTAAATTTGTCTTTAATTATATTTTACAGTAATAAACGTGATTGATAACATTTGCGTATTTCCTGTGATTCAAAGCTGGCCAGAATGTATGATATATATATAATAAAATTCTTGTAGTAAGAAAATAATCGCTTAAAACCAAAGAAATTATAGAGATTTATCAAGAAACGAACAAGGCTAGCGTTACTAAAACATTATTTAGATGTGATTATCAAATAATAAATAATAAATGGTAATTTGCCCACATGTCTACGCGAATTTCTTTGCACTCAGTATGGATACTCGTGAAATACTTTCACAAAATATATACTTAAATCAAACAGTTCAAACATCTCAAACAATTGTACATAACGTGGTCGATTTTTATCGGCAGCATAACTGACATTATTAAACCATCATCGAAACAAACCCAAAATTCTGTCTGCATTATACAAAAACAACAACAACCCCAGCAACAACAGTAGCAGCAACAACAGCATTTATACCAGCTTATAAAAGGTGTAACTCTCAATGTCCTCCTAGTCTCTTAAATTTCTGTTTAAAAATGTTTGCTTATTTTATGTGTAAATGTAACTGTATTATTTTTGTATTGATGCAGTGTGAGACTATAATAAAATATCTTATCTTATCTTATCTTACATAACAAAGTCTAGTACACTAGAAATAAAGAGCGATAAGATTTATATTTTATAGTTAAAAGCTATGAAAAACATTAGTATTGTGTTTTACAGTTTTACACATATATCAGATCTAAATATCTGTTACACAGTAATCGTTTTCAGTATTCTGCCTTGAAAGGTTTCCTAGATAAATATACTTAGATAAATATGATTTCATCGTTATTTAGGTCAAAATACAAAGTTGTTTAATCCGTATTAATTTGATTTTAGCATTCCAGGTGTATACGGTCTAGGCACAATATACGGTCAGCTAGAGATTCATGTAGATAAATATATAGTAAAGGACTCAGCAGATACAATGACAGCACCTAACAAAGCTAGAGATAATGATGGTGCAAGTAAACGGAGCAGTGGAGAAACAACATACTCCAAACAGTCTTCAGACGGTGTTGAGTCATGCGAGCAAACGATATACTTATCAAAACTGAAGTCAGACATTGCCTTAGAATTGCAGAAAAATCATTTCAATGGGCAACACACAGTTAAATACATCCTAAAGAAACCAGAAGAAATGGCTGCTAGTTATGAACCTGGTGACAAGTTGCTTCGTCGAGAAAACGGAACATATGTATTCGGGACTCTAGGGGCATTTATCGTCACCAAAGATGAAAAACTTCATGGCCTTACATGTGGTCATGTCGTAGGTGAAAATAAAAAAATATTTATCGACAAAGGTGGACCAGAACCATTTAGCAAATGTCCAAAAATAGTTAAAACTGGCAATGGGGAACTTAAATACATAGATGTTGCAGTTTTAGAAGTACTTCCTTTATTACAAAAAGAATGTAAACGGTCATTGGAGAGAAGTGTCGGACGCATAACAACTGCCAAAATATCTAATGACCATCCTGCATCTTTAAATGGAAAAATTGTTTACAAGTATGGAGCCGCAACAGGCGAAACAAAAGGTTTTGTCGTGTCTGATGACTATGTGTACAAAGGATTTGATGAAGAAGCTAAAGAGTACTTAGTCATGATAGATATCGTTCCGAACGTTCCGGATGACTCTACATACGACTTTAGTCCTATTACCCGTCAGAATGATATATGTCCGTCAAAATCGACTGATCAAGACCGGAATAATGCAGGGATGGAAGTCGTATCAGGCGATCAAAGTGACACTACAAAACACTTCGGTTCTCCAAAAACTCAAACCGGTGCACTCCCATCAGAAATGATTAAACACAGCACGACTTCACCAACTTCTAGGGTGCAAGACGTTCCAAATGGCATGACGGGCGACGTCAGTCCTATAACAACCCAAAATTACAAACATTATCCTTCCCAGTTGTTTGAACAAGACGGAAGCAGTATGGAAATAGATGAGGCAACCTTAAAAGGAACGCCAATATACGGGACAGCAAGTAATGAGCCTGAAGAAACGAGCACAGGTACAATATATAATAGGTGTTCTAATATTGGCAATTGCGATAGCATTACATTAGAATCCGGCTGCCCTACAAGTGGAAAAGTAAGATTGAAAGACAAGCAGTCCAGCTCTGATTCTCCATGGCTTGAAGTATGTGGTTCGGATGATGTAAATGGAAATTGTCTAGTGTATATTCGAGACGTTCAGTCTGTTTCTTCTGAATTAGGTGAACCAGAAACGCCTTGTAGTGTGTTTGCACAAAGCAGAGACAGTGGATCAGTAGTCTGTACACATGATGTATCCCACAACAGCTTTACTTATCTAGCTGTATCAATGCTTTCTGCCGGCGATTTCAAAATTGAAGGAAACGAAGGTCCGAAATGCTTGTCTTTTAAATTGAATGTAGCATTGGAAAAGCTAAAGCAAGAGTATGCGTTGGACATTTGACTGGTTCCAAAACTGTTTAAGTCTGGTATTATCTATTAAAGTTGTTTTAGTCAGTAGTCGCAGTTTGTATTAGATGTGCCTTTTCTCTACTGACAGATGATAGACTAGACACATTTTTAAAGTTCTACTTAAAAATGATTGTATTTTTTTTTATTTAATAGTTGGAAGCGTTTAATTGTGATATGTAATCGTTAAATTTTGAGGAAAATCCATATTGTTGTGGCATACAAGTCTTATAGGGTTATTTCATAAATAATCTAACTAATTCTTGTTTACATTGCAAACCATAATATGTGTCTGTTTTACCTCAGAAAGTTAATCTTCTGCAAATATCGACAAACTTCAATGCAAATTAAACACAGTGTTCAATGACGTTGTATTTTGATAAAACATGTAAATAAATTAATAAAATAATAGCTCTAGGATAATAAGATTTTTCATGTGACAAAATGATTACCAGCCTTATATCAAGGAATATACACTAGGTCTTTTGCAGAATGATATTATGGCCCTCTCCCTCCCCAACCCCCGTTCCAAAATACACATAAAGGAGTAATTTTTTCTGTATATCGACCGCGCATATTTCTTGGTATACACTTACCCACTCTTCTCGTTCTCACAAAAATCATGCAAGATCTCCCCAGCAGAGCTCCGACACAAACATAAGTCATATGGCGACTTTCCGGCTTTGATGATTGAGGAAGACCCCAAGAGCCCTTCTGTGCATTATTTCATCACACGCGAGTGCCTGGGTAGAACCATCGACCTTCCGTCAATGACTTTCTTACATGAAGAATTCAACGCCCAGGATTATATGCGTTCCGATTTGGTTAAGCTTTTGTATCTACGCAAGTATCTCAGAAACCACTTGCGGGAATGGATTCACTGTGATAATCTGACGTACACTGCACAGGTTCCATAACTCTGATTTGTTATTTTACAAAAGTATGCTCCTTTTTCGAGTTAAGATTTGGTCTGTAAGCTCATATCTCAGTATCCATTAACTCGAATGGATCAAACTTCACACACTTGTTCACTGTGATGATTTAACATGCTCTTTACAAAATCCATAGCTCTGTTTTGCATTTTTACAAAATTATGCCCCTTTTTCGACTTATATCTATTAAATTATTAAATTGACAAGGGTGTTGAATATTCGGTTGTTACTGTCCTCGGAAATCTCTTGTTATTTTAGAATTAACTTATTGGAACTGTCATGGCTAAATGAATTTAAGTCTTATTGTTTTCGGGGTTACTTGTTATGATTAGTGTGTCCAACGTCATTGAGTTAGCACAATTGATAAGTATATGACGAAATTGGTAGTTAAGGTAGTTCTGCACGTTCGGATCGTTTCTGTCTCAACAAATTGAATGTAGAATTTTATTAAACCCTGATTTTTCAAAACGCCAAAATGTACTAGAAAACTTGGCATATTACAACGGTACTAGTAGCGTCTTTTGCTAGATGGTTTGCTCGACATAAGTTTTCATGATGGGAGTCTACTTACATGGAAAATCACAATTTTGAAATCATTTTCGCATGAAGTTTTCAATGAAATTTCTCAGTCATTAATAGACATATGACTTAAAATATTAAGTTGAAATGAAAGGTGTAGGTCCGTGTGTTTGTTTTCGAGATATTTGCAAATTATTAACAGATTTTAGCTTTTCGAGCTGATTTTAAGACATTTTTTGGAATCACTATGGAAAATAACATGTAATCAAAATAACCTCTAAACAAAAGTTATATTTTAAAAAGAACATGAATAAATACCAGGATAAAATATGAAATTTTAACATAGTTTAACATGACTAATGAAATTTATTAAATTATTGTGTAGTTGACAATAATGATAAATATCACGTAATTACAAATACTAAGAAAAATAAAAAGTGTCAGTTTCTTGAAGTGTTCCTGAGATAATCAGAAAGTAATTGTTATTGAAATATATGTAGTTTTACGATACATCTATGTTGTCATAAGAAAGGCTATAGTTAGATTTACAACGAAAGTTGCTTCAATATTATCGTATAATATTCATTAACTTATTTTGGTTTAGAGATTACATGTATTTTGATCATGTGATTTTCCCAAATATCATGTCTCATGTTTAGATAGGTAATAATGTTACTTTTGTACGAAAGCCCGGTGATGACTTGATATTTCAGTATTCCCATTTTCTATTTTTCATTTCTTAGTTCACACAATAAAACATATAGAAACTGTGAAATGAGAAGTGTGAAATGTGAAATTCATATTTCTCACTTCACATTTCTCAACTCTGGAATCGAAATCGTGAAATAGGAAATGTGAAAATTCACATTTCTCACTTTCTCAATTCAAACTTCTCAACTTTGGTATCGAAATCGTGAAGTTAAAAGTTAAAAATATGAAATATGAATGAGAAGAAGACGGGAATACTCGTGTCCCGGACCCAATTTTGCCTTGCAAATTGAAACGGAAATGTTTAATTGAAAGCGTTTCGTTTTGCGATTCACGGTTGCGTCGATGGTTTCAGTAGGAAATCATGTGACTTGAAGTCCTAGACTGATCGCACTTTATTATCTTAATATTATAACGCATTTTGGCGGCATTGTTCCAAGAGTCATTCGAAAAGATCGTGGAACAGAAAAATTTTACTCTACGCTATTTACAAATTAATTTCAGACTCGCTCAAAATGACAATTTCTCAGGTGGACGCAGTTTTGTGGCTGGCAAAAGTACGTCAAAACAAAGAATTGAGAATATATGGATGTTAAGAAGGCAATGTCTTGATTACTAGTATTGGATAAATCAATTTATCCGGAAAACGTAGAATGAAGCCTGAATTCGGCATACAGGTTTATTCATAAAATTATTTTCATACCCGGGGTATGGAAATAACTTTATGAATTTAATGACAACATGTGAGTAAATTTATTAAAATAGCACTGTTACTATATTTCTAACGTCAAAATATGATATTGAAACTTATGACACGTTGAATAATTCAAAATAATGTCTCAAAATTAGCGTGAAATATTCGGTTAACTAAAATCATGATTAAATATCTCAGACATAAGCTCACGGACCTATACATTGTATTTCACCACAAAATAAGCCACATGTTACAAATGTGAGAAATTTCATCAAAATCTTATTTGTAGAAAACTTTCTATTCACGAAAATGTTATGAAAGTCATGATTTTCCCATAGATTTCTATTGGGGTCCAAAATTTTTAAATTAGTCTAGCAAAAAAATCTAACATACGACCCTATCTTTTTTATTTGCTGAATTTCTGGGTATATTTTGAAGTTTTGAAAAATTGGAGTTTCATCAAATTCTACAATTTGTAGAAGAGAAATTCGATCCGTGCAGAACTACCTTAACGTGTGTCCACTGTTTACAATAGTCGTTGATACCAGCTTTACTAGTTAAGATAACTCCTTTGTAACAAAATGTACACGGTTACTTCAGTTGTCTCCCTTTCCTGTTATCAGATTGTTGTGATGAATTATTATTACATGTATTTCTTTTAGCAGAAGGTCCTGGATGTGGTTGGACATCTACACATTGTAGAAAATAGATAAAAATATAGTTTGTTTGTCAGATTTCTTGAAAACTGCCTTGTACCACGATTGTTCCTTTTATGCGAAGCCATTTGAGTACGAAAAGTATGTCAATACTTCACAAACCGTATAATGATGAACTCTGGTGCGTAGGTATTGTAAAATATATAAACGTAAGCTCTGAATATGTTAAAAACAATAAAATCAATGTCACAAAGATCCCGTCTTGCCCCGCCATCATGACCGGAACTCCGAATACAGACATCATAGCGCTTATCGTATTTTCATGTCCGACGCATAACATAAATATTTATTACTAAATTATTAGGAAAGAAGTGTTATTATGAAATAACATCGATAACATACAGGAAAATGGGTTGGCAGAATCTGAAATGACATTAAATTTGAAACAAACTAGCCTGTAAAGGCAGATTATGTAAGCTTAATAATTAAACGTTGTTCTTCTTCCATTTAATATCGACAGGTATCGATAAAACAGTAAGTGTATGATGCACATAATGTATACAAAATGTCTGATTATAGTTAGCTTTATCGGTGAAGATGTGTACCAAATTATGCCAAATTGCTTTGCTGTCGTAAACTGAAAACGAAATGCATATTTCACTAACCTGATGCAAATTATACAGATTTGGAATATAACAGTTAAACACATTTGCTATACGAAACTTGCCATTTATAAAGGCAATGAAAACAAAAAGGTGACAAGCGAAACCATTTGGATAAGCTTGAGAAAGGGTCATACAAGGATGGTACAGACCAAGTCTGGAGAAGATCCACTAATTGATTCATAAGGTTATTTCTTTTTTTAAAACCACTCGAACAAATTGAGAGATGCTTCTTAACAAGCTTGGTGTAGATCCTTAGCCCCTAAAACTGACTAAGCGATACAATTTTGACATTTTGAGAGAGGACCATACAAGCATAGCACGAACCGAGGTTTTTAAAGGTCCTTCAAATGGTTCATAAGGAAAGTCGTTAAATGTTGAATTTCTTTTTACAGCTCAGACGGTCCCTTAAGGAATCATGCATAACCATTAGACCAAAACTGAGAGATGTTGATACAAGGATTCTACAGACCAAATCTGATGACGATCCATCTAACGGTTCATAAGTAGAATTCGTTTAAACTGTCTTTCTATTTTCAGTTCAGGTGGTCCCAAAAAGCCAAGCAAGATGATTTGTATCGATATGAGAGAGATCCTTACAAGGATACTACAGAACAGGTTTGGTGAAAATACATCCAGTGGTTCTTGAGTAGATATCGTTTAAATCATTTTTCTATTTCTAGCTCTGAAAGGCATTAAATAGGGCCAAGCTGAACCATTTAAAGAAAATTGATACTATTGACCAAGTCCGGTACAAATCCGAGGAGAAGATGTTTAAGTATAAATGATGACACCGGGTGCGAGACGGCGAATGATGAATCATCTAGTAAGTATACTTATAGTCAATCTTGAATAAACTTAAAACCTTGAACAAAATTAATGTCAGCTGAAAATAAAACAGTACTATTATCATGATAATCCCATAACGCATTGGAGTTGACACATTTTCTTTATAAAGTAACTGTACAATTTTATGACACATTGCCCTGAAAACGTTTAATTGATTTCAAAAAGGATGAAAGAAACCTGTAACTTCCGACGATATTCTATGTCCACTTGATGTTGATGCTGTTTACCAAGTTTCTTTGGAATTGGATGGAAAATATAGAATGATGAGTATAAAAGTCAGTGCAATGTAGATTAAAAATGTCCCGGCAATATGCGCATGTACAGTTCATATTGGTAAAGTATATCCACTTTTCTTTAAATGGGATCAAACTAAAGGCGGAGTTGAATACACAAAGATGTATTTACAATATTTCTAAGTCCAGACAGGGGCCAAAACTCAAGAGAAGAATTTGACAGAAACTGTTGTGGAAATTCAGAATGCATGAGTTATACACATGTAGTTATAATATTATAGTACTGTAATATTTAAGGAGGGAGCATAACTCAAGAGAAAATTGGACATGAAATTTCCTAAATATGCGTAGCTCCATTTCATTTTGATGATATAAACTAAGTTTAATTTATTCGAACTGAATGGAAACTGTTGCAGATGAGAATACAAACTAGCGTGAATGACGGACGTACGGAAAGACGGACGGAAATTTTAAACAGTATATGCCTTCCTGTCCTCCGGGTCCTTGACATGGGTGCACAAGGCAAACCTGTCCGCGAAATTGAAGTTATACCTGAAAGTGTACAACTTTCATATCAAACTTTACGTAATTTTGAAAAAAGTTGAACGTGAGTATTTTTGATGTAGATCACGATTAGAGTAAGCGAAGAAATAGCAAGTTCAGTTTATTAGCCAGCAATAGTCATATTTTAAAATGTATTCAATAAAAATTGCTCCATTTTTGTTACTTAATTAAATTTATTTCTTAATTCATTACGTTAGTTTTGTTTATTCAAAGGCGTCACCAGGTGTCAAAATGTAGCCAAAGTCGAAGGTTTCGTTATCATAAAGACTGTTACAGTTACTATAGTTTAAGAATTTACCAAGTGTTAGAAACTCTTAAATTCAACACTCTTTCCACCATTTTTCGTAATAGCATGTAGTTTCCATTTTCAAGCATAGCATTGCATCATTGCTTCATAACTTGTTAATCAAATTAAATTCAAAACATTGGTCTATCACTATGTGTAGACGGAAGGTTTAATTCTATCCCACCATCCCTGTCTCTTAAAGTGTCTAGGCCCACACTTAGCTGGAACGAGAAATACAGTTGCTCATCAAACTCATCCAATTCTAAACCCCCACCACTTAGCATCGACACAACCTTAACTGTTTTATTTTTATCGACATCGGGCATGCAGTTCACGGAGCCACTGTCTCCGGGTTTCGCATATGTCTCATCATCAGCACACCCTGGAGGGGAAGCTATAAGGACTATATAGCCGTCCAACCCAGCTGCGATTGAATAGTCTTCAGAGCAGACAAGACCCTCTGTTAAATTTGAAGCCGCACCATGTTTAAAAATGTATGGCGCATTTAAACCAATAATATTTTCCGTCACTAGTACCGCACTTTTCAGCATTCCGTCGGCATCCTTAAGAAACTTTGTGCAGTTCGGTCGGACAGGATCAATTACTTTTACTGCTGCAATATCAATTAACGCGCGTTGTTGGTTACCACAGCGTACAGTCAAAGATGGATTGCTTTTAGCAAACAGCTGCCTTTCGTTGGAAGTGTTCCTTATGTAAATATTATGCTCCCTATCATCATCAGCATAAACCACGTGACCGCATGTCAAGGCGTAAAGGTCGTCGTTATGGCTGTCTGCAAATGTACCCAACGTACCTGATCGAAATGTACCACCAGGGCACTCACTCTCTAATACTCCACCATGTTCCACCTGACCACCTGCTAGGTCCTTTGGCTCCTTAAGTACGTTCCTAACACGAATTGGATGTCTGACTTTGAAGTGCGTCATAAGCTCCTGTACAGATATTTTAGCGTTTTCGTTTTGTACATGAATTTCCCACTCGCCATATATTATTCCAGTTCCATAAACACCATCAATTCTATTAAAAGATATAGACGGAGGTCATTTTTTTCATGAATAATTTTACGTATTTAAATGAAATTGTTTAAAAAGAGAAGCTTAGTTCAGGGACACCAGTCAAAATACCGAACATATGTTTTTATTCTAATTTTCAGTACAATGACGTAAAATAATTTCCGAAAACAGTGAAGAGATGCGTCAAGAATCTATTATACAATAAAAAACATTACAGAAAATAAACGTATATACGCGTTTCTGTAAGAACTAAAGGAAACTTACGACAATATTCTTTTCCTTAATTCATCGGTTAAAGCTTTGTTCCGTTTAGGCTTTTTCAAAACTTCATCTTCGATAATGGATTGCTTGATGTTCCCGTTAATTTCAAAGATCATCTTCTTCATCACAGTCACGGTACGTCGCAAAACTCCAAGATCCTCTTCCAACTGTAAAATGTTCTGTCGAATGTCGTCCCGCAATGGATATGCGATAAACATGAAATTTCTTCCCGGAAACCTATACCATTTGTTGTTCTCCTTCATCGCCTTACGCATTTCTTCGCAGGGGTGCTGTAGCTTACTCAAGTGGTATCGAGTGTTTTTGGAAACACTCCTTTTCATTCTATCTTCCAATTTAACTTGATGAGCAATCTGATTACATGTGTCTTGTGTTAAGTTAAACTTTAATGACAGTGGATCCAGGACAGCGCATCTTATAATGCACATAAGATGACGTAGAACTACTTCTTCAAATCGTTCGCCCATATCTTGACTGTCTTCTAATATATCAACAAATCCTAAGCCGTTTTTCAAAAAACCCTGTATTGCACTTATTAGTTGTTCTGTCTCTACAACGTCAATTTTCTCCATCTTAAAGTTACTTCTATTTCTAACGAAGTTTTGCAAATGTTCTTTCATCGTGTAGAATTTCTCAATGATTCGTGTTTCTATTTTTTCTGAGATTTTCGTACTGACCATTTCGCTGTTCGCTGCGAAAATGAAATGGTCGGCTGTAAGGCTTAGTCCACAGGTCTTCTCCAATTCCTCTTGAACGTCCAGACGGAAGTCTTCCAACGCCGCAGCTTTGTATATCATACTTGTGTGACATACGATGAGCAATGAGTCGACAGATACTGGTGTTGTTTTCCAAAGATTGGACGTAAAGTGTCGAATCGAGTTTAGAACTTCCTGAAATAAGTTTAAATAATTTACAACCATTTATAAAAAATCTAGATGTTCGTTCTCGGCCCTCACTTAACTTAATTTTGATATTAAAGAAACCAAAACTGGGGATGCTGAGGTGGGGAGTCGTTGGGATACTATAAGATACAAGAAACTGAAAGAACAAAAGTAAAATAAAATTCGAAATGTTCAGAGATACGTTTAATCCCAAATAAAACCATATAATAACTTTCTTGTAACATTTCGTGGCATTTTTAGATAAACACGAAATAAACTTATCGGTTCCACTCATATTTTGACTGACACATTTTTGTTTCGGACAGACGAACGAACAAAGTCAACTTGATGTGTCTCACAATTTTCTTTATGGTGGGGGGTTACAGTATGTACTTTAAATTTGAATTTGACAAAAGTGACATAGCCATGTACTACATATAGAATGTCCGTACTACCTTGTTCCGTTAGCCAAACCTGTTGGATTTGTGTTTCTTTCCGCCTGCAATGTTTTTTATAGATAAAAGACGACCAAAAATGACTGGAAAGGGTTGAAATGTGACTCCCCATCAGCAAGAAACAAACAGAAGTTCACATGCAAACTTTTAGACAGGATGACCCCTGCGCATGAACCCTTAAAATGTAGTGAGTGAGTGAGTTGGGTTTGACGGCGAAGCGACACAAAATGGTCATAACACCAACTGTAAAGCATAAACTTTGATGTGAAAATGTAAAGCATACGTAAAAACATCCATGTAAAAATTGTAAAGAACATTATGAATAATGTAAAACGTATCTAAAAACATCCATGTAAAATGTAAAGCATATCTAAAAACAGTAATGTAAAAATGTATGTACGTGTGACCGAATTAGAGGCCAAAAATGTGTGTTGGCACCCACATCCCCGAAAAGGGGATGCATACAAGTAAACAAGCATGCATCACCTCCCCGGGGTGCTATTGGGCACCTTAACACCCAGGACCCTCCTCTCCGGCTTACGGGCCGCCACCCACGGCAAACGGGCGGCTCCATTTTCGGGGGAGTCGTACCCCTCTGCATGGAGATACAGCCGTCATTTTCTACCCCCGCCGGCAAGGGGTACTTAAAATGTAGACTTCTACAAATGCGACTTTCGTTTTCAAGTTTAGTATGTGTATTCTTTCATTTTCATTACTTCAGAGAAAAGCTGAAGGTCGTCGGACACCATTTTCGGTGTTGTAACAAACGTAGTAGGTCTTGCAAATGTGTAGAAATGTGCCAAGTGTCCTAAGGTTATAAAGTATCATTACAGTCCGTACTATATTTAAACAATGTGAGAGCAAAAGGAAAATAATGGATTTGAAGTGTTGACAAATACAGGCTACGGGTGGACCTTTTACTTCATCAACTAAAATACAAGTGCCCATTTTACACAAGCATATATCCGTATGTCAACTCAAATGACTTATTACGGAAAACAAGAAATGGCGACGGATAAGGACTTCGTGCCTTAAACACACTACAATTTAATAAAACAGTAAGTGCATTTTCTCTTACACTTATCAACATTTAGATACCTTCTTTCCATTCTTTTTAATATCTTTTATCTGCACGTGTGCTACAACAAGAGTTATTCCGTAGTCTTCGACCATCATTTTTGATTTTTCTTGCTGTGGAAACAAGGCAGCACCCTTTGCACGCTGAAGTGGTTCGGACGTTACAACTAAATCATCTTTGTCAAGATTTTCTCGGCCAATGACGTATATCTGTAGTGGTTTTTCCAGCATACTTTTGAAGCTGGTTAAGTCGTCAAACAAATCCGATTTCTTGAAAATGAACGAATATGGTCCTTTACCTGTGAAAATAAAAACTACACATGATACTGTATAAAGGCAAAAGATGTAGCAGAAAAGTAAAGCAAAGTGAAATCTATGGACTGCATGTCCGATCATCACTGACTAAGCCCCACTTTCACTACGATTACTGAGGTACCAGCTAACATGCAACCCTTAACGAAACACTACTAAGTCGAAAATGGGCATTACTGTTTTACCAAGCAAAACTTAGTTATTGAACCTGTGCTTTGCAAGTGAACGTTCGTGAGAATTTAACCAATCTGTGCGAGCTAAAAACGGAATAAGAGCCAACTTGTTTACAGTCAATAACACTACATAACAAATTTAAAGCTGTGTCAAAAATAGACTAATGTAATAAACTGGGAGCAGACACAGAAAGGATGGAAAGTTTAAATTAAAAATGATCGCTCTACGGAAGAGAAAACCGTTAAATAATTTATGTTATTAAGAAACCTTATTCAAAGCATTCAATTTATTTTTGCACAACAATATTTTGTCAAATACTTACCCGTTATATTGCAAAACCTGTTGTAAACATCTTTGTATCTTTTCTGAAAGTGGTACACGCGTGGATAAACCTCCCACGTGTTAAACTGGTGGCGAAACTCCGACACACTCATGCTCATCTGCAATTCGGACGAATACCTTTCAACAGAAATGCTTCATCTCTTCATTGCAAGGCTTTCCTACTACCATGTCACTTATCCCTGTGCTCTCACCTGAAAAGCATACGTGTACAACTATAAATTTACAAGTGTACCGGGCAATTATATAAAGGGTTTTGTTTGATTCAGTGTAAGATTGAAATATCTTTCACCAATGAACACCAGATGCAATATTTTCACGAGTGGAATTACCGCAAATAAAAATATTAGATATAGTGTTCATGAGTGAATGATATTTTGATATTACATGTTAAAGAAACAATTTTCTATCTATTTCATGTTCTGACTAAATTTATTTTTTCACAGCTATTACCAGAGGAATTATACTTCATACTCTTCGCTGTGAAAATACCAGATATATTTCACTCTAATATTTCAATAATTAACTGAAAAACAAGTTACGTCTACGTATAACTTTACAAGCATTTGCGTTCTCTTATTTACATATACATGCATGTCCATGTATGCGTGCACCTATAATTCTATATTCAAGCATGCACACATACGTTTGTACGAGCACGTGTATTTCAAAGAACTTACTCGCATGCAAGTTATAATTTCGACCGTAAAGGTACAACATATAAAATCGCATCAATAGCTGTCTAGCTCGATTACTGACCAGGTTTGCTCTGAAAAAGGAGTTTCATCAAAGTGATTTGGAGACCTAAATGTAATAGTATTACACATTGAACCTTGAATTGTTTTGTATGTTTACGTGTAAGACATACGGAAATACTGATCAGTTATGGAGATGGCTTATGGATTATATATAATCTTAATATCATATTACAGAACTGCTGTTATTGTCGCTTATCGAGGGTGTTTTAACAAGAGAGAAAACGTTTGATAACAGAGAGATTGTCGAGCTCACGTGCTGTTATAACACCTTTTTATATATGCGCGTTCGTTGGCAAAGTGTAAACGTATTACGGCCCCAAAACGGATAATTCAAATGGAACGACGTCAACGTGAGAAAGCAACTCAGATATTCCCGCGCATTACATGGAAATTTAATGACGTTGAAGTAGAATGTATTTATTTAATAGTTTTGTTTTCGCGTTTTATGCTAGAATAGCGTTAGCGCATTTTCTTTTTCGTGTTATAACGTCTGCAGAATCCTGTTGGATTGGTTGGTGCCATTGAACTTCAGATGATCGTGATCTATATGTGTAAGTGATTTGCTGTTTGAACTATAACCAGTCAGACACAGTAGGAAGTCTTTCTAGATCGAATCTTCGATCTTTACACACAAAATGTTGTATCTAACATATATAACCAAATCCCTCTGGTAAGTCTATCCTTGAGATAAAACATCCAGTTGCCTAACTGCACTTAAATGTCTATATACTTTTTATATAGGAATGTGAACATAAACATTTTGTTCAGAAATGACAACATTTAATTCGTTTAATTTTGGGTACAAACAGTGAGCACTGATGTGAAATATAGTCAGCCTTTTATAACTAATGTGAGGATGTACTATTATGATTATTGGTGTCACTGTCTCTAGTACGTGTAATGATTATTACTTTTAAAATCGGTATTTTACTCTTTCTGAATTAAATGAATGTTCGTCATAAAGTTTGAACGATGACGATTACAAGGATTCAGATTGCTCGGCCATGATGATGGCAACGGTTTGTGAACCATATTCGAAAATACTAAAAAATAAAGTGTTTCTTGAGTCTGAATCCTGATACAAGGATTAGGCACAACCTTTCCTTAATATTTTTATTTCAATGATAACTTCCCAACATAAATTACAGCAATAGAATGGAAAAACTGTCTTTGGCCAAATCGTAACGGGAAAGGATCACACTCATAACTTTTCATTTCATGGTACTGCGCTCTGCCTACTGAGCTCTGCGTGCAGGCACATTTAGTGTACGCACTATGTATTTGCTAACTTGTGTTTAGTTCACAGGAGATAACTCCTACTAAAAAGGCTATTCAAATTTTGTATAATTATGTCCCTTTTCTTCTCAAAACACTGGATAATCAGAGCTAAGAAAGATCGGTCAAAACATATACACCATTGTTATGCTGATAATACGAAATGATGTGATAATTCCAAAATGATACAAATTGGAGGAAAATTTAATGTCAAACTTGGTATGGACATTGTTTTTGTCAATATTTTCTTATTACTCATCTGATTGTTTAAAGTATTATAACTAATTCAACATGGTTTAGAAGCTGCACCATTTGCACTTAACAATTTGAATATGGGTCATATTGTTCAGTATGGAGAGCCCTAAACAATGTGTACATTTTGCTTTTGAGAGTGAGTTTGGCGATTCAAAGCGTTGTCAACCTCATTTAATGGACTTTCGGTAATGAATATTATTTTGTATTATTCAGTTATTATATAAACAATGAAAAGGAACATGTTCAATAGTTTTTATTTTAGATCAAATAACCCACATTGACAAATATATAAGCATACGTAGTAGTCTATGGATACTGACCCAAGTGTTTATAGAAATTTCGAAGATAAAGCCCGAAATTCTATGAGGATAATAGCCAATATTGTAGTTTGAAATTTTGTATATGCTGTTCTAAAGGTACCGATTATTGTATATTGAAAAAGTATACTCATAAAATGTGGTAACTAATGGCTGTAGCATGCCCAAGGTAATGTTTTATACACATGGTCAGTACCAGATGTTCCTGAAGGGTAAATGTCTATATCTTTGTAAAATTCTGTTTTAAAACTCAAGTCTGCTGTCAGAAGGTTCTAAAGCTTACACGCCTGTATCTTTTCTGCTAGATTTTGATAAAAAATTAAATAAGCCAGAACAGGTAAATTTAACACATGAATAGCATTTTAAGAGTGTGAAAATAATGGCACTTTAACAGGTCAGGTTTGCTGGAATATGTTGAATACTGCTGTGAATTCATAGAAGTACATTTCCTTTATCCCTTAACTGATAATAGCTTGATATTGTACTTAATAATTGAGTACACTTGTTAACTTTTCCATACAAAGTTGTCCCCCTACCAAAATTTCATCTGCAATACAAGACTCACATGCATTTCTATACTGAAATATAAAGAGTTGGTCCCAGTGTATAGGATAAGATCTACGTCCATTAACTTAATATTTGTTCAATATCTCATTCTCTCTTCTCTTGTAAGTTCAATACATTAGGTTGGTGTTATGAATTGTAATTGAGATCTTTTTTTTTTTTTTTGCTTTGTTCCTTGGGCTATAATAACCATGGTATTTTGACTGCTGTTCAAAATCTGTGGTATGTTTTCTGATGTTGAAAATCCTTGGCATTTTTGAAGACAGTATTATACGTCTTGTAGACCTTGGTAGGTTGAAGATAGCCTCCAGCCAAACTCCAAAATTCATTTCTTAAGGAGCCAAAGGTTCACTGCCGGGTACCCCCCACCAGCACTCAAACAAGCGCCAATATATGGCCATATCTTTTCGGCATTCTTTATCGGGTTTTATCCAAAGTTATCATTCGGACTATCTTTGTAATTGTAAGAATTACATTCATGGAAAGAGAGTGTTAGAATTTCTTTCCGATAACATATGAGGCAAAAACTCTTAATCTGCGATGGGTTTCATATGCTCTGCTTATTAGGTTGCTGTGCCTGTTACCAGTATAACAAGAGCTGTCGGAGGACAGCAACACTCGACTTTTCAACAGCCTTGTCAACTGAATTAATACAAAAGTCGAAAAAGGGGCATAATTTTGTTAAAATGGGAAAAGGGTTATGGAACCTTCACAGTGCTTATAAGCTCATGACTGAGTGTGTGAAGTTTCAATCCTTTCCCATTAGTGGACACTGAAATACCAGCTTACATACAAAAACTTAAAACCAAAAACTGCTAAGTTGAAAAAGGGGCATAATTTTGAAAAAAAAATGCAAAATAGAGTTATGGGACATGCACAGTGCATGTCAAATCATGACAGTGAACAAGTGTGTGAAGTTTCAATCCATTCCCATCAGTGAGAACTGAGATACCAGCTTACATACAAAACCTTAACCAAGAATTTCTAAGTCGAAAAAGAGACATAATTTTGTAAAAAAGCAAAATAGAGTTATGAAACCTGTGCAGTGTAGGTCATTTTATCACAGTGAATAGGTGTGTGAAGTCTCAATCCATTCCCACAAGTCGTTACTGAGATACCTGCTTACATACAAAACCTTAACAAAATCGGAAGGCCGACGCATGGGTGAGTCCAATAGCTCTACTATTCTTTGAATAGTCGAGCTAAAAATCGTTAACAAGTTCATATAATCATGTTGTTACAAACTCATTCACCAAAACATGTCCACACACACAAAACTGGTCAATGTGTAATGGTATGTAAATGAAAGAAGTCTATGACGGCTATTATCCACTTTCAAAGACAACACATGTAGGGCATTATCCATGGTCATTTTCGGCTATTATCCATTTTTCACACAATGACCAATATAAATGGTTTTGACATAAAAACGGCAAACGTAAACTACTTACTCTAAACTATGTCAGATAGTGAAATGGTAGAGCTGTATATACAGTGAATTACAAAAATTCTAAATATTTTTTATGAATTTTCAAACTAAACTTACATGGATTTTGTAAACTATTTAACATACTGTGTATTGTATTCACAAAAAAAAACATAGTTTGAGTTCCATGGAAACAAATCACCATTCGTTCTTTTAGCAACATCTGGTGGTTAAAATCTCTTATCAAGCCACAGCAACTTACCGAAAAACATGAAATTTTCAGAAGCGTTCATCTGTCATTTTGTAGCATTTTGGAATTATCACAGCATTTCGTTTTATCCGGATAACAAGGGTGATATAAGAGAAATGATTTTTATTGTTTTGTTAAAAGATTACCTAGTCGGTAGCAAGACTAGCAGTCTTCCGTGCAAGCGTATAACAGAGGGTAGGACGAGTAAGCGAAATCGAAAGTAGGACATATTTTAATCCGTTCGTTAGCTACTATGTTAACATATTGATTTTACAACGCGTTATAAATCAGTACAAATATTTATATAAACATTAAATTACCTTCATACCAATATATCCTTTCATTAAAAAAAAATAGCTCACCTAAGTTAACTGCCGTTGGAAAACCATACACTATCTTTAATATCGTTATACTATAAATAGTGTGTTCACTGATAAAAACAAATGACCTTGTATATTCGTGTTCGTAAAAGTGGCAGAAATAATAGACAGATGCACTTTAAAGGTATTTATATTTTAACTGGTTATTTATGATGTTTATTGAACTGAGGATTCCTGCGTACGAGTAGTTATTGTGTAAAGTAAATAGATGCTTGAATCGATTTTCCTAGCTCCGTGTAGACGGCCGGGTCTAATGTCTTACCTGAGGTATCGAATTCAGACGAAATGGAAATGGTCATTCATCCATCCAGAGTCAGCTCAAAATAGCGGAAAAAGTAAACGGTTATGAGACACTTTTCTTCCCACTATTATTTTCGCCTGAACACATGCTTTAAAAATATGCATGTGTTTTAGGTCAGTCATTTGCAGATAATACGGTACAGGTCGCGCAAGGTGTGCATTTTGGGCCATTTTTGCCTCAAAATTTGGTGTCCTGAAACCTGCGTTTTACTCGTTTTTGTCACAGAAGCAATAGAATCGGCAGGCTGAAAATGTCACATAATGAAGTGCTAAGTCTATGCAATACATTTGCTTAAAACTTGCCTTGAAGTTATCAAAATTGGATTTTTTATGATTTTTTTTTTCGCACTGGTATCAGCGCAGAATTATGGATTGTTTTCAAATCTACTGTCCCTTGCCCCCAAAACCACGGTGTAGAAACGATTGAAGAACCAAAATGGAAATAGCGATATGATTTCAACCATTTGTTGAGATGTGGTAAACGTGGTCTTACGTTTTCTACTGATACTTGGATAATTACCAAATAAAAGTATGTTTATTCATTGAGATGCTTTTGAAAGGCATTTTTCAAGTGTTCACCAGTCAGTAGAAGTCCAAATGACTTACATGAGCGGTAGGTAAGGTGAAGTTAGTTGATTAAATGGTGAATGTTTAGATGATACATACCAAAAATGAATGAGTTTTATCAAAAATGAGGCAAATTTTGTGAATGAATGTTACATTATAAGAATTCCGTATATTTTCTTTTTCATTGAGCACGATTTCAGACTTAATTCATCGCAGATTTCGTTAAAAACACATATTCATGGTGCTTTGTATTGTATTGTATTGTACACCCTATTGAAATGATAGTGAACGACTTATTTTGATTTTTACACACAAGATTGTACTACTTATTGTAAATATTTTGATACGATTTTTGTCCATATTGAACGGCATATTGTTATTACTTATTACTATTAAATTCTAATATATGTCTGATTTAGGTACAATGGAGCAATACAAGTGTTATTTTTGCAAAGAAACGACACCAGACTTTGAAAACATTACAACACAACTTCATTCAAAACTGAAGAAAACATAGAAATAAAAATCGAAACATACGACAACATTAAAAATAAGACAAAGATTTTCAAGTAATCCTAAAAGAAGTTAACAATAGCAATAGAATGTTAATACCAATTAAAGAAGAAAAAAACAACTATAGAAATAACAAAATCCGCTAGTAAATTAGAATCACCCTTGAAAAAGTACCAATTGTATCATAGCTCGGTGTTTTTCTTAACAAATTTGGTGCAGGTAAATCATATACACTGAGTGCAGGGTGCGGTAACTAAAAGTGTGCAGGTATTAAATACCCGCACGCTAGTTACCGCACTGTTGGATAGGAAAGTATGCCAGTGTGTCTGGAACAGCAGACAGCGAAGTGTATTTTATTGATTTTCTGCTCTCCCATTGGTTTATTTTACCTGGGTTTTACACATTTGTAAAGCAAGGATTTTAAGTACTCACTGAACTGCTGTATATGGCAATGTGGAACGCCTACTGAACTACCATATATGGATGGCTATGATACAAAACAGAAAGAACATTAAAACTCTCGGGTAAACGATTTATACTTGGGGGCTATGCCCCCTCGTACAAATCGTTTACCCTCGAGTTTCAATGCTCTTTCTATTACATAATGCCGGTGCTCAGCAAACGAATACAGAGGTTTAGGCAAGTAAGGCTGTCCAAATTAATGACACTCGAAACATTTAAAGAGAAGAATTATATAAGACTGTGTTTATCCTTTCCTATTTACCTTGTTCAAACTATGATGTATGCATGTATTACTGGGAATAAGATATGTTTAAACTAAAAAATTAAGGCTTGGGCAAATTAAGCAGTCCAAATTAATGACACTCGAAAAAATTCAGCTGCTTAATTATAACCTGAGAAAAAAGAAAAAAAAAGATGAGAAAGTGTTTTAAAATGACTTAAATTTTCAAAATCCCAAGCATGATGTATATTTTGTAATACCACTCATATTGAAGGCTAAAATACACGAAAATGAGGTGGAGCCAGTGTTTAAAGGGCGTGTTCGTCATTTGATAAAAAGATTAACCCAAGAAGAGAAAGAAAGCCACTTAGCCCTCTCCCAAAATCAAATAGATGACAAACACACAAACATACTGTCTCATAACAAAGTTTATGGAAGGGCATGAACTTAAAGCATAGAAATGTGTCTACAGTTTTCAAAGAGGCAGAAGGCAGTCAGTCGTCAAGTGTATATCACAAAACACTATAGGCATATGAAAAGTAAAACAAAGTAATTAATGTGTGTTGTAACTGTTGTAACTGAATGGACTGTGAACGGACTATGTACTAGATTTTGCATTTGTATATATTTGTAAATAAATCGTAATTTTTTCTACCAGTAGTATTACATTTTATGAAAATGTCTTTCAAAATGAATTATCGGTACTATACCTACAGTATTTATTTTTAAATCTGATTTTTGACCATGCACGGGAATGAAAAGAAATCAGATTTAAACCTAAATCAGGTACGCAAACTTCACAGTCCTAGATTCCGACCTAAATAATGCCACCAAGACATAACTAACGAGAACGATATGCATTTGAGTCGTTACTTATGACGTAGTAAATGTGGCAGCTATTTCCCATGCACAGAATTTACTTCCGGTTTATGCAAACCGCTAAAATTAATTCCTGATTTTCTCGAAGGCCGCAGAAATAAAAAACGCAGAAATAAACTACGCCCATTTAAGGACAAAACCACAGAATTGTTTGCCCGCAGAATTAACCTGCTATACGGTAATATTAATCATATGCACGTCCAACAGAAATTAGTGATTACTTTTGATTACGGTAACATAGGGCCAATTCGTTTCACTCAACCCGGGGCACGCCGGTCACGTGGGCGGCAAGAAAAAAAAATCTCGCCGGTTTATTGATAAACGAACGTTTCGGCGTACGCCGGCCACGTGAGCTGAAAATACAAAAGAAATAAATTTCCAGTTTATTATGATTTTCTCTTGCGGCATGTTCCAAATAAGTTAGCAAATAGTTCTTGCAGTATATTTCTACATCTACTGGTACTAACCCAAATTTCCAAATGTTTACCCGATTTTATATCGCGAAAATATATGATTTGCCGCTTTGCCTATCTCGCAAGACCGGCGCACATCGGCGTACGCCGAGAAGCCAAGCGAACGCCTAGCCGGTTGCACGCGGCGAAACGGCGTACGCCGCAAAAGTGAAACGAACTGGCCCATGATGTCGGTACGAAACACACTTGTTGATGAAATCTAAGACGAATTATCTCTTCAATATATAAACTATTTATTACTTACAGACTCGTAAACTCCCTTGAGGGGTAAAAATAAATAAAAATAACAGCGGCGTGTATACCCAGATATTGTGGATGTCGTATAATCACATCGCTATTTCCGATTTGGTTTTTCACTGTTTCTACATTGTGAAAACTACTGAAAGCTTAATCAAGTTAATACTTTTCACTATTCCTTTAATTCCTTATTCGCGTAAAATGTACGCTTGCAAAACATACTTGTACATTTGTAGCCAATTCAAACACACTTTATCTCGTTACAGTTGGTTACTATGGTGGCTGATTTCGGACTTTTCGTTATGTCGCGTTGGCATGCGCACTGTGTATGTAAAATGTTTCATTTTGCCGTCTGGCGTTAGTGCCAGCGCGGCAAATCAAGCTAACAACGCGACATTATGAAACATAGAACACAGCAGAACGAAACATTTTTATTTCTTGTGCTGGCGCACGGGTCTTCAACAAAAGTTTCGTGTTGGCATTTGGCTTGCACGTCAAGACGAAATAAACATTTTCGTTATTTCCCGATGGCATGCACGCCATTAACAAAGATTTCGTTTTGGCATGTTGGTGAGCTCGCCAAGACGAAATAAACGAAATACAATGTTTCATTTACTCACACTATTTTAAACGCCAGGCCGACGAAATGTGCTATATAGCCAAGTGCATGTCAACGCGAAATGAAGAAACATTATATTTACTCTTGGCGCGCGTGCCAACATGCCTAAACGAGATCTTTGTTAATGGCGTGCATGCCATCGCGAAACAACGAAACAAAACGAAAAAAAATATTTGTATTCAAATTGCCGATTTACGTATGTAATGTTCTCAAAATGAAGACAAAACGCATACGTAAATTAAATTTCTTGACAGCGGTGATTGATGTTGTATTTCTTTCCGTTTAAAGCTCTTTGATACCATTGTTTCAGAAGTGCTTTTTTTAATTTTAACAGTTCCATGTGTCGTATAATGACTTTATGAATTCATTATACTTATTTAGATAAGCATATTTTATCATCTTGTTTTTCGGTCAGCAAATGTCACCGGTCAGTAAAAAGTCATACACAAAGAATTTCGGAATGCTACTTTAAATAACTTCAGCGTTTGTTTACATCTGGAAAATGACAGGTTAAGATATCTCGTCCAGGTTAATTACCCTCTGGCCACGTTATTCGCTGCGTCATGATTGTTGTTTTGTTTCTAACTAATTGTAATGACAGTTGACTAAATGAAATAATGACATGTTTTTATTATTATGGTCAAAATGCGTGCCCTTTTGGAGAAAAACAATTTAGTCATCCCTACGAAGTTTTCCTTAAATACCGCTTAATTCTAGATAGAACTTCAGTATCAATCTGCCCGTGCTAATGTTAGTAACGTATGCCGATACTCCATACGATTTAAGATAGTTTAGAGCCGGGGCAATTAGCAATGAATTATTATTGTTAGAGTTAGACATTAATGAAATAATAGAGATTATGTTAGGAAATTGTGAAGAAAGACATTGTTGTATATATTAACTCAGAACATAGTACTATATTAAACAGTAGTTATCATAGAGAACAGAGTTGTTGTTGTTGTTGTAGTTAGAATAGTGAACTTTAGACCCTGTTACACCACACGGGACTTATAACGAGTGTCGTATAATGACTTTATGAATTCATTATACTTATTTAGATAAGCATATTTTATCATCTTGTTTTTCGGTCAGCAAATGTCACCGGTCAGTAAAAAGTCATACACAAAGAATTTCGGAATGCTACTTTAAATAACTTCAGCGTTTGTTTACATCTGGAAAATGACAGGTTAAGATATCTCGTCCAGGTTAATTACCCTCTGGCCACGTTATTCGCTGCGTCATGATTGTTGTTTTGTTTCTAACTAATTGTAATGACAGTTGACTAAATGAAATAATGACATGTTTTTATTATTATGGTCAAAATGCGTGCCCTTTTGGAGAAAAACAATTTAGTCATCCCTACGAAGTTTTCCTTAAATACCGCTTAATTCTAGATAGAACTTCAGTATCAATCTGCCCGTGCTAATGTTAGTAACGTATGCCGATACTCCATACGATTTAAGATAGTTTAGAGCCGGGGCAATTAGCAATGAATTATTATTGTTAGAGTTAGACATTAATGAAATAATAGAGATTATGTTAGGAAATTGTGAAGAAAGACATTGTTGTATATATTAACTCAGAACATAGTACTATATTAAATAGTAGTTATTATAGAGAACAGTTGTTGTTGTTGCTGATAGCTAGAGTGAACCTTAGACCCTGTTACACCACACATGATTGTCTGCTCAAAATATGAACATTTCTGTTTCTTTCAGCCTATGCAGTAAATTCCTGCCACCTTTACGTTTCTAATGAATATTCGAATTGTTTTGTAATAGGATTCTGCTCTTTCAGGGGTGAAGCAAATAATATATGCCATCAAACTTAAAACGGGTTTGTTTCGTCAGTTACTTATTTATCGATTTTTTTTCTCGATTTGACAAATATTGAAAGTTTGTCCGACTGAATTTCAATCTGTCTAGCACTTTCGCGAAACCTGCTGTTTTGTGTAGCGGACTTTTTGAGTATAAAGAATGGGGCGATAGTTTATGCATCTTTACTTGTTTTATTGTATATACTAAGTCTTGCTAAAATATACTGGCTGCAGAACTGACATTTTTATAATGTTAACGGTGTTCCGTTCTGACTGTGATCGTGCGCGAAGCGCGAAATCACGATGGCGAAGCGCGACATCACAATTGCGAAACTGCAAAATAATTTCGCGCTTCAACATCGTGATCTCGCGCTTTGCCATCATGGTCTCGCGCTTCGCTTTCGTAATTTCACGTCACTTTCAGAGAGGATGCGATGGCCAAAACGAAACTCCGTATAATGTCTGATGTATACCATAAGATCCCCGACCTTGAATCTATTATCTGTTGAAGTAATAATACAAAATGATGATATTGTTTGTTTGTTGTTGTTGTTGTTTTTTGTTTTGTTTTTTTTTGGTTTTTTTTACTTCTTTTTCTGCTTTTTTTTTTTTTTTTTTTTTGGTTTCTATTTTTTTTTTCACATCAGCATTTGTCTGAGAATAGGTGAAATGTATATTACCAACAATGATTAATAAAGTTCACTAGATTTTGAACAGTTTCGGCTAACATAACGAATTATGAACATAATGAAAAAGTCCTCGTAGGAAATTAAGTGTGTTGGAAATACCTGTAACACCGATATGTTTAATTAAGCGATTATCTTTGAATTTCCTGTATAAATTAGATTAGTAACGTAAACGTAGCTGCAACATAGTGGATTTTATAATACAAGGACGATGGATTATTACACCTCAGCGGTTTGTAAACCCTCGATCGATTGTAAACACCCTGTAGATAAAACTAGCAAGAAAATACGTCTAGCCTAAAATGTACCAGAAATATTCAGCATCAGCTGAAGTTGCGTTGGACCGTGTTGTCAATAACAAGGTAGGACAGTTCATATCACTCGTTATATAAATCCTCTTACTTAACGCACGAAATCATACCGTGCAGGTATTGTCCGTAAGTATTGACCTGGCACTCATTAATCTTCGGCAATATTTTCGGGCATTTTCGTTATTTTTCGCGATATTTGTGTCCTGAAAATATCTAGATTTATCAAAATAATCAAGGTAAATAACCAATGGCACAGTGGTGTAGGGGTAAGCTCTCCGACTTAGAAACCTATTTCCATGGGTTCGAATTATTTTCTGACCTGTTTTTTTTAAAATACAATTCCTTGTGTTTGTATTTGTAACTATGATTATATTATTTTATGAAACATTTCATTTTGTCTCGCTAACAACAGTTCTTTGAATTGTCCGTTAAATGAAAGGATGCGTGTACAGTCCTGAAGATTTAAACGACATTTTAGAACGGTTTTATGTACGCAGAAGAATGGTAATTGATAGTAGAGTATTTCGTTGATAAATCATGATAAGTGTGACAAGTTTTCCGTCTTTTGCAGATAAAATAAAACGAAAAAACAATAACAAAAAACAATTTGGTCAGACAGTGGACTCGAACACACAAACCCCTGAGGTTGCAAAGCAAAACGCTTTGCCCGCACAGCTATGTCCGCACATGATACATGATGGTATATAATTGGGTTTTCAACAGTTATATCGTTGTTTAGGTTCGGACACCGAACATTAATTTACGGATACATACGGAATATTCATGAGTGCCAGGTCAATACTTACGGACAATATGATATCACAACAGTCTTTCTATATGCTATGCTATGCTATGCTATGCTATGTTATGTTATAGTCTGATGATTACGGCCACTGATTACAAAACATCTTTAAAATAGCGTTCTGTTCTGTTCATTAGATTAGTCCTTCAAATATTTTAAACATGCCAAATTTAAGCTGTCTAACTCAATGTAAACACAATGGTTGATAAAAATTGATTTAACATGTTTATGCTATATTTAACAACGGGAAAATTCAGTCGATTTCTATTTTTAACTGTAATATATTCTATATTTAGAACAGGTTTGTCCCAACATTTACTATATTTAGAAACCGCGAATAAGTGCGTTCTGAAAGTTGTTCTGATGTAATGAAATCTTAATATATTGTGTTAATTTTATGTTTTATAACGACGCAGTTTGCATTTTGCGCTATTTATATAAGGAATTGGTTTTTTATTACCATTTAAATGTATTATCCCAAGCTTACTATATTTAGAACTTGTGCTGAAATGCTTTCAAATGTTACTAAATTTAAGCTGCTGATTTCACAAACTGCAGAAAGGTAAGTACACATGTACTTATTTAAGATGTATAATTTATGTAATTTAATGCATCAAAGATATCAATCTTGAAAAAATTAAGTATCATTGAAAATAATTGCCCAAGTCCTGGATAAAATATCTGGACAATGGAGACAACTCCGCTAAAACTTCATTGTAGGCTGACTAGGCACTTTTTATCTCGATGAATTTTACTAGTATATTGTAATTCAGTTATCTTACTAGACAAAACAAAATCTATCATATTTTACAAATAACTGTTTATTGTGTCATAAACTCTAAAACACCCATCCGCCACGAGAATACAGAGATTTATAAATAAAAAGGTTAAATTATTTTCAGTAAAATCATTTTAGACTGTCTCTAAATATTCAAATGTATGATACCTTTGTCGTATACATGACATGATATATACTTACATGCACGGCAACGTCATTTAATTAAGAGATGATTTATAGCAAAAGAGCGTTTTAACACTTTTTATGAACGATGGGCGGTGTATAATTATACGTCGGGCGTAATAATTTCACGAGGGCGCAGCCCGAATGAAACGTAGTACCGCCCGAGTGTATAAATAGTGTTAAAACACACTTTTGCTATGCATTATTTCAATTCTAATATGCACTGAACAGTAGATAAAATAAAGTAGCGCTCCTTCTTGGTCGCAACAGAAACATTGACGTCGTCGGACGTTAACGTGACGTCTTTCGGTGACATTGTAAGTCTTGAAATAGTGCAGATAAATCTCTTCATATGTTCAGATTTGAAAAATAAAGGAATGTTGGCTATTATATTATATCAACTTCGTCGCTTATGAAACGACTCATAAAATTATATACGTCAGTAAAATCCTTCATAGGAATTAATATGTATAAAGTTCAATTGCCAGAAAATAACAATAGTAGGCTTCTGAATTTTTAATACTTTTAATTTTTCACGTTTTCCATGATAAACATCTACGCAAACGTTTGTGATTTTTATTACGCAAGCATGTTCGATAATTAAGGAGAGGTTACTCCACAGGCGGCCAGTCGCACATGAGAAACATTTAAGTTTTTGTATTTATAATTATTATGATTTTTTTTATAAACTATCCTCACTCGACCTACATTTTTGCACCAGTTTCAGAGAATCCTGCGGAAATGTATAGCAGAAAAAAAATGGTGCACATATTTTTGTAATGAATGGACAATCGAAATAACATTTATAACATTTATGAACCAGTTACCGTATAAAAACATAATATGTTTTACATATGCATTTTAGCATTAACATATACACTTCAGTTCAATGGACAATAGCATTTCCCACATATTACGCTCAAAACGAAACGCTAAACAGTTTGTGGGGTCAAGCTGGAAATTAATTTAATATACTATTTTCTCTGTTTGTCACACATAGACATTGAGTTGCAACCCGAAAACATTTCCATTACTTGGTCTAAATTATGTATAACGCTTAGCGCATCCTAGGGATGTGTGTTAAGAGGACAGCATTTTGTATCGAATGAGTCTATTTATTTGTCCAATAATTTATTGCTCAAAAATAATTTTTCAGACGTACAAGTTATTACTAAGTAATGGAAACATCGCATATGTGCACTATGGTTTTCAGAAATAAAGATATTCCTTCTGTTGTAGTGTGTAATATCTGTTGGGCTTTGAAGTTGATGACAACAAAAACATTTCCGTTTATAAGCACTTAGGCATTGAGCAAAGTTAGTGTTCTCTACTTTAAACGAAATTACTTATTTCAACTAATTCTCATATTGGAATTTTTTTTTCAATTCTGCTCAATACAACATATTCATTACTTTCTACTTTGTTAGTATAAAAATATCAAAATCGCTATTTTTAAAAACTTATGAAATCTGCAAAAATATCTTTTGGTAGTAAAGAATTCAACCAAGAATAATATTAGCGGACTCAGTTTGATTGAGTCTGTTCATGAGAGGTAATGAAATGCGAAACACCTCTAAAGCCCCCTAGCACCGGCGTAAGCGGATCAGAGTATAAATATGTCATAGAAAGTTTGCACCTCTCAACTCTATTACACATATGTTGAATGGACTCCATTGTCCCAATGGACCAGAAAATATAACAACACTGAATCCAAGAACGGGCAGACGTTTTACAGCCGCCACAGGGCACTTGAAAAAATGATGTTTTGATAGTTAATAAAGTCTGTAAAAAGATCCTTTGGAAGCAAAGAATGTAACAAAGAATAGTAAGAGCAGACTCGGTTCGATTGAGTCTATTCATGAAAGGTAATGAAATGTGCAACACCTCTCACGTCCCCTTTGCACCGGCGTAAGTACAACAAATTACAGTATCAGAGTACATTATCAGAGTATAAAATATGTCATAAATTTAAAGCACACAATTCTGCAAAAAGGAACGATGCTATGGATTTCTTTGTTTACAGACTGAGCTGTAAACGTAGTAACTGTTATGGAAAATAAATATTGCCGAGAGCGTCACACAGTTTAACTTTCTTTGTATAGCTTGTCAGCCTGTCTCAACATTTCGTTGCATCAACAACAAAAGAAAATATCGAAAGGTAATTCAGTAGAAATTCAACTTAGCGTGGCAGTTTTAATGTATATATCTAGCTAGCTGAATACGTCGGGGAGGACTGTCCCTCATGTTATCCATTTGCTTCCTGTACTTTGAACGCACGTGTTATTAATATTATAAGTTCAATGATAATGATAGACATTTGTAACTAAGATTTACCTAAATTGACATTTTACGAGAAAAGTACGCTGTATCTTACTGTATCTATGTTATAAATTGATTTGCATAAAACCTTTAAAATGACTTGATATGAATATGATGATCGTCCGCTGCGGATCAAAGCTTTATTTATATTTTGATTTATTTTTTGCAAGCAACAATGTTATCAAGTGGTCATTAGATTTAAATCAGTTAAAGTAATGCAAATAAAAATTCATTTAAAGAGCCAGGCAACTAAACTGCTTATGTAAGGATGTCTTTTTTTTTCGTTGCATGCTGAAGATGAGTACTAAAGAAAAGAAGTACCGGTATGAAAGCATCGTCATTCCTTTCGAGGGGTACCCAAGAGTGCACTATTTCAAAGCCAGGATAAAGGACTTTCAGAAAAGATTTGATACAGTAATGGGTATGTTTAATACGTTTAATACGCTGTTTCAGTAATTTGGGTATAATGTTATTGGATAGATGCGGCTCTATAATATGCATAAACACATTAGATCCACGTGTATATGAATATGCAGACAATGCTGATGTTAAGCAAGTAAAACCTATTAATGTACGATGTTTCTCATTAATTTACAGAGCTGGTGCAGGTGTTCTGCATATGCCCGGAATGATTATCAATAGGAACGCACGGCAAAATTACGCAATGTTTTGCAAGTCCGCACGCATTTATTGTATAATATGCATAATATACTGACTAATTGTTAGGGTTAGTATCACCATGGTTACAAAATATATACATTTAAGATATTGATTGTTCAAATTCAGTTAATCCGGTATATACCGGAGTCTGTAATATATCACGGGCGCACCAGCTCTTTTTTTAGTCACAGCCATTAATACATACTGATATGATGTCATATTTAGCGCGGAATGATTATGTTGCTGTTAATTAGCCAGAAATATATAATGAGCCCGATACTTTGTTGGGTCAATTTCCTGTTGAAAAAAAAAAACAAGATTTCAATAAACACTGGTTACTCTGCATATTTTCTTTAGTTTTATAACTTTTTTCACCATTTTCCAATTGTTTCATTAGGTAAACTCCCTAGCAATGTACGTGACGAAAATGTGACGCAGTGTATCGAGGCTCTGAACAAAACCATTGACAAGAAAATGAATTTAATTGTAATTGGAGAAGACGTTGTTCCTCTTGAAGATCTATGCATATCAACGCAGTGTATAGATGATATGGAAACCGTGTCTTCTTCGTCCTGTGTGACTGTTATCATCTGCCATGCTGTTATTGATGCGCTGGACGAGAAAAGTGTAAAGGTGATAAAGGGAACGTTTTACTTAATATTGCCTTAAAATACCCTTACTTCTGTATAAGCATTATGTATCAAAAGCAGAATTAATCCATTTTATGTTACTTCAGTAAAGTTTCAAATGTTTGATCTGGAAATAGAAAGATGACAAAAATATGAATAAATTTGATAGGTGACATTTCTAAATATGTATGTACATCTATGTCATGTACTTGAAGAAAGAAACAACACCGAGTGACTAGCTCTAGAGTATATTATATACTGACCAAGCATACATACAAACATACAACAATATTATGAGTAGATGCATATACCAACTTATAAGACAATACATCACAATCTAGAAACGCAACGTTTTCCCCCTCAATCTTTTCATACTTTCCTTGTACGTGTATATTTGAAGTTTTAATAGTAGTATTGTAAAATCGTATAGAAGCCTGACCATCATCCAATCAACAAAAACCAAATGAAAAGATCAAATAAGTGCAGTTTTCTTGTCAATTATCAGGTTAAAATATATTGACTGTAGACCAAGTGTTGCGTTTCTAGATGTACTCAGTATATTTCATAACCAGTTTTATATTGTTTTTATAGATAATGGTATTGGTCGCTCAACAGATATCAAAAACCGTTAGAAGCATCGGTATGATAGATTCAGTCCTCATTTTTGGCAAAGCCAAGGGAACGTTCACAGACGAAGAAAGAACGACATTTCGAGATGACGTAAATCGGGAAATTGAATCATCTACCGGTCTTTTCGTAAACACATCAAATATAATTATTTCGACTGAGATTGGCGATCTCAAAAGTAAAATATCATCTATATACGAAGCACGCATAATCGAAGTGTTCGTAAAGATACGTTTATTTCTAAGTCTATTTGTCACGAAAAATCGCCGAGTAGCTCAAAAGCAACACGACGTACTGGAGAATAAACTAATGTTAAAAGCAGTCTTAAACTTTCTTCGAAATGGGTTTAGCATATGTGATTTCATGTGCATACAAGATACTACTAGTAACAAATCTTTTCTCAATCAGATAGTTGGACGTTTGGCTAGGCATGTTAGATGCACAATAATACCTCCCGTAGCTTCAAAACATATGCTGCCAAATTGGTTATGTGCTGAACTTCTTAATGAAATAAAATTTGAAGATGTTCTTATTAAATCAATTTCAAACAAATCTCGATACCTTTTGTGTAAACTGGAACGTATTTGTATATCGGCTAAAACGATTAAACGAAATATCACAAATGGCAAACATGTATCTGATTCAGCAATTTGGAATGTTTCGCATTGTTTTTCATTTGATTTTATTCAATATCCTCTTCAAAGAGACTTCAAGGAAGCAGCATCGAAGACAGAAAGTACAATGTCTTCTGTGAGACGTTTATTGAACGTAATGGGTAAAATGATTTACGAAATAGACGGGTACTTGAAACAATCCATTGTACAGTATGTTCCAGTTCCTAATAAAGAGCCTACCATAAATATACCGGACAGACTGCGACGTGATATACTGGCGTAAGTGCAATCAGTAGTTAGTCTTTTGTTTTAATTAAAGTGAACAAGATTGTTGATTTTTAATATTGAAACTAATTTAAGTTTTATTGTGCGTGACTATTTCAAGTAACAAATGTAGAATCAAAACAAACCCATCAAATGAAGCTTACGACAAAGGAAAGTAATTAAACATTATGTCTCGAAATATTAATCCTAGAAGTCATTTTGCGTGCATGTGTTTTCTAATTATAGACAATGAATATTAAAATTTTTAGCTTTTGTTTTATTATTGTCGTAATTGATTTGTATTTAATGACATAAAATAATTTTAAATCTTTTTTTAAGAATGGATGGTGTCTATGGTATTGGAACAATTTATGGAGAAATAGAGATCCACTTATTGAGAGATACAGAAAATGAGGATGCAATTCCAAATTTAGCAGCTCGTCTCCAATCACTGATGCGAGAATATCACTTACAAAATGCGTACAAGATTAAACAAATAAAACAGTAGATGATAGAAGTAAACGATAGGTAATTAAAATGTCTCTAATGTTGTCAATCAATCTCATATGCTTATATTGTTTCAACTTTCCAACTTCAATGAAAAAAAAAAAAAAATATTTCATCAGTGCTAAAGATCATGAAGATAGCGAAAAACCTACATTTATCATTGTAGTTAATATTTTTTGTTGTTTTTACTGCATGTTAGTTTCATGCATATTATGTGTATATACTGAATGTATTGACTTTAATAATTTTGAAAAATGTGGCCAACGTCTAAAAAAAAATCGGACAATTATATGCAGGATATTGTGTGAAAGTCATACGAAGCTGCTCATTGAAGAAAATATTTGTAAAGTAAAAATAACTGTTGCACGGACTTCATACATGTATATTTTAATAAAACATCCAAAAATGCACAAAATGTTTTATGCCATTATTGTTGAACAAATGAAATTAAACTCGTCATGTTTATAATTGTGTTAACTTCATAGCAGGAACCAACCCTTTACGCACATATCCCATACAGCTATGCTCACAATTCAGCTAACAACATATTTGAACATCAGCCTTCAAATCTACAAAATGGGTTAATTTTCAAAATATAGTTAATAAGTACTGCAAAAGGTATAATTCCAAATATTCTGTAAAGAGTTAGCCAGGCAAGGGGAAATGAAGAAATATATTTTTATATAGATTTATGCTTAAAAATGTTTTGTCCAAGTGCGAAGACACGTCCAGTGTCCAGCTAAAAAATCTAGTATACCCGAGTTTTTGAGTAATTTTTAAAGGTTGAGATTGTGGAAAATTTGGATCATAATCTTAAAGGCTGTAAGCTCTGTCAATACATAAAGGCTGGATAAGGCAGTAAAATCTGCGTTGCCGACCTCGAGCTCCTGTGATGAAGCCATGATATTAAGACTCAATTTAAGATGTTTTCCTTAATTTCGAAATACGGTACAGAACGTTAAAAATGTTTCTTACTTATAAGTATCATGAGCTCGGAAGGTTTGTGAGTTTTTATTAAAACTTCTTCATTTTAATGTTTCATGAAAGTAAAATGCTACCCTTTTCAATATATATAAAATGGATAAAATTCGAGTCCTGTTGGATGCATGTCGTGTTACTGAAAAGAGGCCGGTTAGTGAGCCGTCAGCTGGGTTCAAAGGAGTGATTAGAAAGGTAAAAAAAGGAAATACTGAATAAAGTATGAAACGTTTAGTAACAATCTGTTGAAAGCGATTGTACAACGTTCATAGCTCAATCAGTAAAAATTTGCAAACGACAAATCATTGTTTGAGATATGTCTTTTTTAAACAAATCTTATAACCAATATCTATACAGGTAAAAGTAGTTTTCTTCCTATTAAACAACGATATCACCCTCGGTGATATTTCTGTCTTATAGAGTTTTGCTATTGCGTGATTAACGCTTCACTTAATTGTTTAGGCTTATGTGTATTCTCACCGGATCAACTGATTTTCAGTCGAAAAATATGAATCCGATTGTATAGGTTGCTTTTTAGAACACTTCTTACAATGTAATGTACATATCGCCTATGCTTTTGAATGTTCGTGAGTGCTTCCTTGTCCCGTACATCTTATGATGTAACCTTAATTTGATCATACCTGGCAAAGATTTATTTCAAAGGATGTGATGCTATGTTCTCAACCGCGTCTTTGAAGGGGCCTCCGTGGCCGAGTGGTTAAGGTCGCTGACTTCAAATCACTTGCCCCTCATCGATGTGGGTTCGAGCCTCACTCGAGGCGTTGAATTCTTCATGTGAGGAAGCTATCCAGCTGGCTTACGGAAGGTCGGTGGTTCTACCCAGGTGCCCGCTCGTGATGAAATAATGCACGGAGGGGCACCTGGGGTCTTCCTCCACCATCAAAGCTGGAAAGGCGCCATATGACCTGAATTGTGTCGGAGCGACGTTAAACCCAACTAAATCAAATCAAATCAACCGCGTCTTTGAAACATATTGAAAAAAATAGTGCTATTTGCTAATATCTATGTAATTTGCGTTGGAACTGCTGTAATTGGTTGTAAAAGACTAAAGTAGCAAATAATTTTGCTATATGTTCTGTGTAAAATTAACAATTTTCAGAGGGCTGTAACAAATAGCCAGGCCCATGTTAAAAAAGAATTACTCGCCCTATGTTCTTTAACCACAAAAAAAGAAGAAAGGTAGGCGTCATGTATCTTCGAAGAGATATTTCTTGTATAACAGGTCAACACTATGGAATATCTTCCAAACTGACAGCTAAATGTAAGTATTAACACATGAGTAATAAGGTTTGTTTGCATTTCTATAAATAAAAATCAAACAAAAACGACTCTCCTTGAAAATGCCATCCAAATGTCAACTATAGGTCCACATTGTAATAAAATCAGGAACTGGCTTTTACATAAAACATGAACTAGAAATGCTACTTTAACAGGAAATAAATGGAGGATTTTGTTTCTTTCCGCCATTATCTGCATGATTACCTATTAAAATGGCCGCCAATTTTAATTTGCCACGCCAATATGTGGCAAAAACAGCAAGTACTTCTGTACACGCTATCTTAAAAATTCTTTCGCAAAAGTAAAGTACTTCAAATTCTGATGCACGCCATACTTTTCAGTTTGATTTTATGCCACCAACAAAGCAGAGGCAACATTGAAAACTTAACTTTCCCATGGGAAATTCTATTTTCCCATAGGAATGCGGTCTTTTCCCATGGGAAATCCACTTTCCCATGGGAAAATAACTTTCCCATGGGAAGAACATGTGATAAATTTTCCCATGGGAAAGTGGATTTCCCATGGGAATTTCCCATGGGAAATATATTTGTTTCTTAAAATGATAAATCATTATCTTTTAAACTTATTCTACACCAGGCACATCATAACATGACTTTGGAAAAAGTTATTTGTCATTTTATTATTTTACATATTTTCCCATGGGAAACCGTTCCCATATTTCGGCCATGGGAGGATGTTCCTATGGGAATCATTTCCTATGGGAAATATTTCCGATGGGAAGACTTTTAGATTATTCCCATGGGAAATATTTCCTATGAGATATATTTCCCATGGGAAATATTTCCGACGGGAATGAATTCCGGTGGGAATATTTAATATAAAATAAGTCATGTGTATAATTTTCCACAGAAAAATACTTTATAAGAAACTGAATATTCTAAACTGAATAATACCTTTTTAGATACGGAAGTCTTCGATACTATCGTTTAAATTGGCATCAAATGGGAAATAGAGTATGTCAAATGGGAAATAGAGTATGGTCATGTGTCTTCTACAGGCGATATTTCTTTTCACATTTACTTACTGCAAAATTACATCTAAACCACACTGTTGTGATCTGGAGTTACTTCTCGTACTAACCCTAATAATACTGGACACGTTTGAGTCTATCTTTGCGGCCAGTGTAAATCATGATCAACTTGCACATCCGTGCAGTCTGATCATGATCTGCACTGTTCGCCATTCAGTCGGTATCCTTTTGTAAGCACCCCCTTTAACAGTTAATTGTACTGTCCAAAGTGAAAGATGGACAAGTTCGTTATAGAAATTCAACGGGGTAAGGGCTAAAATAGAGTTTAATATTCTCTCTCTTCCTTATACGTTCTAATGCCATAAAATCTCCAAAGCGAATAAAACAAACACCAGCTTTAATATAAATCCCAAAGTCATACTCATATTCATTATGCATATTTCCTATAACCCCTTTTAGTGTTTAGCATACAATAAATACACTGTAAAACTACAAAACAAAAAAAAACAAAAAAAAAAAAAAAAAGCAAAAAAACTGACATAGGCTCTATTGAGTATCATCCTTCATCAAACTCCTGTTCAAATTATTTTGATCGTAGTAGTGGCCGAGTCTGCACTGTGACAGGGTCGTGCAACAGTCACGATTAAAACAAATCCACATTAATGCTGATTTGCTGTCATTATCACATATCAAAATATAAGTATCTATATTTAGACGCAGATGGTGTACTGAATTAAATCTAAAAAGAAATTGTTAATTTAAAATCTTCTATTAAATATGTGTTGCTATTATAATCCGAAACATACTTATTTCGTTCGCAAAAGTACTACGTTTGTAGTGTGCGGCCAGTTTTTTTATCTCTAAATAACACGGAGTACTTTTTTTCGGAGATTACATATTATAACTTGTATCGAAAAAAAATCTAATTCTCAATATTTACGCCCAATAAAGAATCAATGTATTCCTAATATCGAGGCTTCACAATCAGTCTTGAGTTCTTACATATTTATAAGAAATGAAGCTCAGCAAATTTGGCCGGGTTTTGGTAGTGACAAAATGCGTTGCAAGGGTACATATGATTAGTTAAGGACCATGGGTTGAAACGTATTTTGGTAGGGTTTTTTTTTTACATCAGGGACTGTGCTCATTTTTACATAATGCACAAAAGAGAGAGATAAAAGGAGGGAATGTCTTCTATAAAAATGGTGGGGGAGGGGGTTTGGAGTTCCCCTGCCGAGATATAGTTTTCGTATAAAAACAACCAAAATGTAGATTCCTGGGCGTTTGAAAAGCGCTTCCTATGCAATAACATTGTATTATTTTGTTGTTTTAATGTGCTATTGTTGTCGGAGGGATAACCCACCGAGAGTTTTAAAGCACGAAAATGTTGAATTCTGTAAAACGATGTATAACTGTGAGAATGACACGTGGGTCATCCACCTAGGTTTTTTTAAAAAAAAAAACATCCTACATAAACATAAATGGTGAATTCTGTGCGTGTTTTAGGGGTCTTAGATAAATATTTCTTACACACCGGACTGGCGTTTCCGGTGATTTCACCCATGCCGGCAACGATGTAACTCATTGCAGAGTTGGAGCGGTCTTCTGCGCATGCCCGAAATTGAATATCAATTGTAGCGCACGGCAAAAATATGCATAGTTTTGCATGTCCGCACGCATTTAGTGTACAATATGCATAAAACAATGACTAAAGGTTAGGGTTAGTATCAGCATGGTTACAAAATATATACATTTAAGATATTTTTCGTTCAAAAATAGTTAATCCGGTATGAACCGGAGTCTGTAATTTATACCGGCGCTCCAAGTCTGCATTGAGTCACAGTCTGCCGGCAAAACCTATCTGGCACCCCCATGCCAGATGAGTCTCGTGCTGTTAATGACAACCAAAAATACGAAAAAAGCAGGTACCTTGATAGTTTCTCTCCATTCCTTATAGTATATTTCTTGATTCAAAATACGTTGGTTTACCGTAAGAACATACGTTACGCAACAAACAATAAAACTAAACTGGAACTTTGTTACTAGTATTCTGCGTAACGCAAAACATCATGACGTCACTTCTGCTTACGGACGTTAATTTCCCGCGCTTTGTGTTCATTCTCTACTATAAGAAATAGTGCTGCGTAGGCCTAAGTATTTCTACATGTTATTTGTAAAATACGGTATGCAAGGAAAATCATCTGCCAGAATAAAATGCTAGAATGTAAACGATATGCAAGCCTCATTACCGCCCAATGCGCAGGTGCCCTCGGGACGGATATTTCTATCCGATTCGTAAACACATGACTGATATTATTATTCCGACACAAAAAGATTTTTTTTCTCTTTAAAGGCGATGGGTTTCGAGAGTCCACCACAAATATCTTTGAAACACAACGTATAAGAATGGTAGAATGTGGCCGGGGGCTTACTTGAATAATTTTCCAAAAACTGAATTCTCCGACGTTAGATTTAGATTTTTATTTTGGTGTATACATGCGAGTGGTGTTCTGGGTCCTCCCCGGAAAACGCATGGAAATGGTGGGTTCTGTGTGTTAAGATGGGTTAGAAATATATCATTTACTCTGAACTGAAGCTTCCTCTGCAAAAAGGTATTCAATGTCATGTATCATATTTTTTATCTACATATATAAATGCGAATGATTTTCTATAAATATCTATCGCGGAATTTGGTTTTTTCTTCATTTGTATACGACGTATTATGAGAACACCTGCGGCGGGCGGCGAGCAGGCTGCTCGAAAGTTGTCCGCTATCTAACTTGAGCAGTTCTTATCCAGTGTTCACCCACTAAACTTGGTCAGAATGTTCACATCTCGGGCAAGTTCGATAATCAGCTGGATTGTCTAGTAGTTCTGGAGGTACACCCCTTTAATTGCTTAAAATTGCAAGTATTGACAACGTCCGCTCTTTAACTTGAGCAGTTCGTATCCAATATCCACCAAACTTGGTCAGGATGCTGATTTGCAATATATCTCGGCCGAGATCGATAACTAGTCAGATCATCTCAGTAGCTCTGGAGTTATGCCACTCGAATAACTCAAAATTGCGAATGATGACAGATTCCGCTCTCTTACTTGAGCAGTTCTTTTGTCCAATGTTCACCTAACTTGGTAATAATATTTATGGGCATAATATCTCGCGCAAGTTTAATGACCGGCAGCAAAAAGCACTTCCCTTTAGCTTTTTGATAGTTTTAATGTGTGTTTGTGATTCTTCCTGCATTACGGGCGTATTTTGTGACAGTTTCGCACTCTTGTTTGAGTGTGTGAAAATTGACAAGCCTGTTTCACTAAGTAAATTGTGGTGAACAGTTGTGCCAAGTTCCTTCAGTATTTCTCGTTGTATGTCAAAGTTAGATTTGCTTTGACCTCTCTCACGTGTGTTCCAATGGCCCTTTCGGACTGAATTAGGGTCGTTATATTTTCAAGGTCAAAAGGCCAAGGTCGGATGAGCCACTAAGTTCCATCATGACTCTCTTTGAAATAATATTGTCCATTCGTCACAAAATATTCTTTTTGTAAATCATGAGATTATTATTAATATCGTTTTGCGTTGGATGTTCATATATCCAACGTATTTTGGTACTATATTTTTGTAAAGTACCAAACTGCGTTGAGTGAAACGCATTTTGGTAGTGATTACCAAAACTCGGCCGAATTTCGGTAGCGACTACCAAAATGCGTTGCTACCATTTTGAGGTGCAACAAAGCACTGTAGCAAGTCTAGAGACCATCGGTTAGATGATATGAAATGAAATTCCCCGAGACCGTAACGTCCGCATATAGTTATTCTTCTTTGTTGTCTGCATATACGGAGGCATTTTTTTTTCGATGTTTTTCGGTTTAGGTTTATGTACTATCCGGAGACTGGTTGTCTGCAAGAACAGCACAGCACCATGAATCAGTCACAGATATTCCTAAATCGTGCCAACATGTTTTCGTAATGAAAACTGTATATATGCAACGGAAAAAACACCTTTTTTAAAAAAGTAGGGAAGTGTAAAGGATGTCAAGTTTCTGCGCCGAGTGCAAACAATACTAAAAATCCTAATGACAGTGCGGGAACGCGGTGAATGACGTCACCGTCACACCAGCTGCCCGTAAATTTTTCAAAGTATGTTATTTGCTGTAACAAGGATGATACCACTAAATGTTAACTGTTTCGAGCGATGTTTCACTTTCTTATGAGTGGCGAATATATAAAATATAAATTCCCATTCTAGGCGGTGTCTTAATTCATATAAAGGGATGAAAATCCCGAGACGGTAACGTCCGTATATAGTTATTCATCTTTGTTGTCTGCATATACTGAGGCAATTTTTAGATGTTTTTTCCGGTTCCGGTTTATGTACAGTCCGCAGACTGGTTATCTGCATGAGAAACAGGGCACCCCGGATCAGTTACATAAATTCATAAAACGTGCCAACAAGATTCTTTTGGCCGCGACTAAAAACAAATCTGGTGCGCCTGTGATATATTACAGACTCCGGTATCAGATCTAAACCGGATTCAAGCAATATAAACAAAAAATATCTTAGATTTTATATTTTGTAACCATAGTGATAGTAATTCTAACCTTTAGTCAGTATGTTGTGCGTATTATATTCTAAATTGGTGCGGACATGCAAAGAATTGCGCAATTTTGCCGCGCTCCAATTGGAGGTATGTGTACCGTAAGGGTTGACACAGCATGTATGGCTAATGAATTCCATGGGTTTGAGCCCATATTCGCCAGTCCTTTTAAATAAAGACAGAAAACACACTTAGACCCTGTACTTATGAAGACATCGCTATGACACTGTGATCATACACTGGCACAACTATATCTATATCTTTTTACTGATTGAACTGACACTTATCTTCGCGGGGGATCGAAGTCGTGTCCCCTTGAATGAAAGTCCAATGTGTTAAAGACTAGACCACAGATCCAATGTTTATCAGTCCGATGTAACGGTAATTTCTTTAGTCATCTTGTATGTAGCAAACGTTGGTTTGGCAGTGGTGCTGGGTAATCGCGTGCCTAGTACCTCGTTCTGCGGGCCTGTAATATTCGCATATATTTGTGACAGCGAAGTTTCCTGTGGAGTTCCGCAGGAAACATACCTGAAAAGAGCTCTGGACATACAGATGGGCGGACATAGCGATGCTCCCTGATTCCTTTCAATAAAATCATTTATACCGTATTACCTAGGCATAATTTCACATAGCGCATCATCATCCTAAGTAAGCTCTATACGTGACGATCATGCCTTTTCGACGCATAGACCTTATCTCGCATGTAAGCTCTATGCGTCACTGTTTGACGCATAGAGCTCACATTTAAGCTCTATGCGCTGTAAGCTCACTGCGGTTCCCTTCCTGACTTACACATAAGACACAAAGATAAAGACTGCCACTGTCCGTGAACTACGTCTATACTCATCTTATCTATGTTTTATAAACTTTAAAACCATTATAATATATCCAAAAAAAAAAACATTTATAAGAACAACTTATTTACGACCGATTAGTAGTATTGCCAGTACACAAGTTTATTTAATATACATATCGATAAATTTGCTTACTCTATATACTTCTTATATACCATTCTATGTACTTTGACGGTATCGTTTTTATTCTATGTTTTTAAATTGTTGCCATTCTGTCAATTTTTAATGTTTTTCTATTCTGTCTTTTTTTGCATTTTCCAGCAAAAAGTCTAATTTTTATGATCGTAGCGGTATAGATTGATTTACTCATAAAACAAGATAGCTATTTACGATCGCGCTGTATGAAATTTTACAAGTAAATTAATTGCAAATCGACCGTTTTTATGCAATTTTGCTTTCTTTTACGTTAATATATTACTAAAAATGCCATAGGACTCGAGCTATATGTATTTTACTGACACATATACTGTACCACTGCGCATGACCACCGGAAGGCGATGGTAGGAAGGTGAAAATGCGATGGTACGATGGTGATAACGCGATGGTACGATGGTGAAAATGCGATGGTACGATGATGAAAACGCGATGACACGATGGTGAAAACAAGATGGTATGATGATGAAAACGCGATGGTACGATAGTGAAAACGCGATATTACATAGACATTTCACCATCGTACCATCGCGATTTCATCATCGTACCATCGCGTTTTCACCATCATATCATTGTTGTTTCATCATCGTACCATCGTGCATCGCGGTTTAGTATTAGATAAAACGTCACGATTGTCCAAACGGAACACCGTATTTTATAAACAACTTTATAAAAGTCCGATACTTTTCCATACACAGGTTTATTTTTAGATTACACGCCACGCCTATGTCATATCGATAAATATGTTACTCTATGCACTTTACTGTTCGCACTATAGTTAACAATTTCGCCTTACTGTATGTTTTTAAATTGATGGCATTTTTTCATTATTAAAGATTTTTCTATTCTGTTTTTTGCCTTTTCCAGCCAAAAGTCTAAATTAAATGATCGCAGTAGTTTTAAGTTATCTACTTTTAAAACATATTAACTATTTACGATCGCGCTGTATGAAATTTTCCCGGTAATTTTACTGCAAATCGGCCGTTTTTATGTACTTTTGTTTAATCTAATGTTTATATCTTAATGAAAATGCCCTGATATTCTAGCTATATTTGTCCTTTATCAATGCTGAAAGTTTAAAGCAAATTTGTTGAATAATAAAAGCTCTACACGCGTTTCCTGTGTACGGGACACCTAAATTCCGAGATATAATTTTTAGCTAAAATTTACCTGTTTACCTGTTGCATGCTTACAGTTGCCTGTCGTCGTCTGCTTGTTTACTACACGTCATCCCTACTGGATTTACTACTAGTTTATCCTATGGTGGCCTTTTACTTATACCTGTTACTTCGGTCTGCATGTTGTTTATCTCACCATATGTCCCTAACATTATTATATATACAAATGATGGCCTAACTTTATTTTAAATAATATTTACTATCTGTGGTTACTTCTTGATTCCTATTATTACATGTTAAAATTGTGTAAAATTTGGTTAAAATTGTTAAAACTAGCTAAAATTTGATCAAATCAGAGTCGGCCTATGCTGAAGAACGAAAACACAAAGACTCTTATTTCTGATTTTTCTTGTGCCTAAAGTTTTAAAATTTTGATATAAAATTATATTTAAAACTAATGTAGTAAAAACAGGTGACCATCATTGCCGATATGTAAAGTGGGTGCAAGGAAATGTCTCTTAGTTTTAAAATTGTAGTCTAAAATTATCCTTAAAATGGCTTAAAATTACGTATGTTTTCTTCAATTTTCTTTTTTTGAAAAATTATTCTAGTTTAAAGATTTTAAGTGATAGTTACAGTAAAGGTCTTTAAGCTATTTATTATAAAACAATATAAGAAATACATGTATATATACTTTTATTATAAACTAAATAATATAAGATAAATTATTAAAATATATAATAATAAAAACCTCTTTCGGACTTTTCAGGCTACGCTCTATTAATAATCAGCTCCTGTTACTATGTTTAATATGTGGATAGATAAGTAAACAAAAATCTAAGAGATAAGATTAATTGCAGATTTACACATTATCATTAAAGCGATGTGAAGACGCCAATTTCAAGAAAGTGTTAAAGCTATTACCACGGCCGCAGGGTCTAGCGTCCCAAGTTTCTCGCAGTCTGTGCTCCTCTGCATTCTACTGGTGAGTTGTTGATATACCTAATCGTGTTAATCATGTGACGTATGACATGAAGATCTCTCCGGACCAACTCAATCCCACAGAATTCTATTCGGCAGATTAAATTTCCTTTAAACGCGCATTTGAGTTGGGATTTTCATATGAGCGGATCAATCTTTTTTTTAATTATATAAGAACCTCACCAAAGTGCACGCTATTTTAGACAAAGTTTTCCCTAGGGAAAGACAGGAATAGAATCTCTCTATCCCTGGCACGTGCTCGAACAAATGTATACTTTCCCTGCTAGGAAGGCAAGAATATAAGAATCTTACATGCCCATCTGTGTTAGACGGGGTTTTCAGTACCCAAGGGACAGTGTAAAATGGAAAACCGAGCGTTAGCGAGGTCTTTTATCCAAGCTGTCCCGAGGGTTGGGGAAACAGCTGTCTTATACAGGCAACATGTTAGATCATTTTTCTTGCCTATCACGTTCAAAATAGATCGTGGAGACAAGTGGATTTAGATATTTTCTGATAGCTTTCATTTTTCTTGCCTACCTAGCGGGGAAAGTATACATTTATCCGGGGATAGATATTCCTGTCTTTCCCTAGGGAAAAACCTTGTCTAAAATAGCGTGCAGTAAGGTGACGTCACATAGTACTGGTACCATTGTGACGTCATAAACTTTATAAATAATGTCAAGAAATACCTAAACCTATTCGTCTCCACGAGCTATTTTGAACATGATAGGCAAGAAAAATGATCTAACATGTCTGCCTGTGTAAGACAGCTGTTTTCCCTACCCTCGGGACAGCATGGATAAAAAACCTCGCTGACGCTCGGTTTTCCATTCCACACTGTCCCTCGGGTACTGAAAACCCCGTCTTACACAGGCAGGCATGTAAGATCCTTATAATATAGTTTTGTGACATCACAATAGTGCCAGTACTATGTGACGTCACCCTAGTGCGCGCTATTTCAGACAAGAGTTTTCCCTAGGGAAAGACAGGAATATCTGTCCCCGGCGCGTGCCCGGACAAATGTATACTTTCCCCTCTAGGAAGGCAAGAACACACATTCTATGCGTGCGTACTTACCGTGGTATGTTTAAGATATGTATTTATTTTGTTTATAAATTTAAGCATCGTCAACGTGAAAAAACAACGCAGGTATTCCTGCGTATTTATTAAAATTTAATGACGTTGAGGTAGAGTGTATTCAAGTATTTTTGCGCTTTATGCCAGAATATCGTTAGCGCATGTTCATTTCGTTTTATAACATCTTCATAATCCCTCGGAAGCAGAAAAATGCTTACATGTGATAAGAATAATATTCCCGCATAGAATTTATTAAACTCATAAAATGCTTGGCAGAGCTTCTCATCTTATCATTTTATTCAACTCGTGCAATAAATTCATGTGACAGGACACTCATGTAATATCCTCTACAGTGTATATAATTGCACGTGTATTTTGAAATGTGCGCACACGCAAATCAGATTTCGACCTAGATTGTACACTAAAGTTATGTATAGGCAGTCTGTAAATTCAGTCGTCCTCTCTTGTTGCAAGACGGACTGACAAAATATGATATATATGACCTGTATTTCTGGCTCATATGCCTATGTCTTCAACTTCCTTTCAGTTTTCACTAGTTTTTGTAACTAGTTTTATGAATACAATGAGTGCACGGATGCTACTCGTGAGTACTCCAGAAAAATACAGTTGGGATCATGTATATGTTTATTTAGCGGGAAACATATACACATATCTTTCATAAAATGAGATAATAATTTCATGAAATCGTCAACAAATGTAGAAATTCTCCATATACCCCTATAGAAAATTTGTATCTTTTAGCGTAAACGATTTGTATCTTTTAGCGAGCCTAAAATGTTGTATCATTTAGCGTTAGTTTTGTATCTTTTAGCGAGACTCGATTTTGTATCATTTAGCGTTGATTGTATCATTTAGTGTCAGTTTTGTATCGTTTAACGTCAGTTGTTTCATTTAGCGAAGTTGTATCATTTAGCGTTCCCACACCCCTTTCGTTTAGTGTCGATTCCTTGTCCAAAATGAAATTAACAGCAAGTCGAAAGATTTCCTGCTGCCAGAAATTATATAGACATATCCATGTTCACGTGCACCAACATTTTAACGCACGGGTGGACAGGTGGACATATTATTTTTAAGCGTGCACGCACATTCTAACTGCACTAGATATACGCGTTTACTTATACATTAATTAAAGTGTACGCGTAAATTTATATCTACACACGCGTATAATTTAACGCGCGCATGCGAAATTCTATGTGATTGTATATATATACTCGTGCGCATATACGTGTTCCATAATGGGCGTTTAATTTTATGCATGCACGCTTTATTCTGAGTGATTGTATATTTGCAAATATGCATGCACATATGAACGTACACGAGTAAATTAATATATAAGTATGTACCTACACATTTGCAATTACACATACATTTTTATTGATGGTTTGACGTCATGTGAATGTAATAAAGCCATAAATAAACTAGTGTAATACAGTTCTGACGTCAGCGTCATTTTAATTCGGATTTACTTGGTCGCTCGTAGATATTCTAGCATAAAACATGTGTTAACAGAGAGATTCAGGTGCTGTTATAAAACATTCTAATATATGCACGTTCCGTGGTAAAGCGCTAAGGTATTACGGCCCATAACGGATTTATATTTCAATTGAAATAACGTCAACGTGAAAAAAATCAACAGATATCCCTGCGCATTTCATTGAAATTAAATTACGTTGAGGTAGAGTTTATATATTCATTCTGCATTCGTTTATGCGCTTTATGCTTAAATAGTTTTAACTCATGTCCATTTCGTGTAATAACATCTTTAGAACCCCTCGGGATTCTGCATATGTTGCAACACGAAAAACATGCGTTATCCCTACAAAGAAAGAAGAAATTTTGATGTTTCAGCATAATAAATCTTGCCTGTGATAAAAATTCTTCCCATAGAGCCTTTCATTTTATTATTTTATTCAAATTGTGTAATTAAGGGTGCTATAGTTATCTGAATACATGTTTTATACTTAAAATGACATTAACCAATCTAATGTACTAAACTTGTTGCAGTGATTTAGACTGAACGCCGAACACCATATCTTTGTTGTAGGTATGGGTTCGAATATAGTATTCAAAACAATATAATATGATACGTATTAATTGAATTATAATTGCTAATACACTAAAAAATCATCATGGGTTCGAACCTACACGTTATGCACTGTGCATTCTTTGTTAGATTTTCTCAAGTGAATCATCAGCCGAGATGATCCGACTACCAGATCAATCTTAGTATATGAACTCGCCCAAAAGGTCATTATTGAAAGTGAAAGTGTATTTTACCCCAATAGAAAATTTATATCTTTAAGCGTCAACGATTTGTTTTATTCAGCAAGCCTAAAAAGGATTAAATTTATAACACTTCCGCTTTTAGACACAATGTCTATAATCAAATCGTCATGGAGAAGATAGTGCGGATGGCGCCTCGCCCGAGGACCGATCTCACGACCACGCGATCTGTAGATTTGCGCTGTCACTTTTGAACTAAGCAGGCTGGCTACATTTTTTTTGCATAACTCTTCACTAGGGAAAAAATTCATACAGAAAATATTTCCTATTGGAACGCATTCCCATGGGAAACGCTTCCCTTGGGAACAGTTTCCTACAGGAAAGCATTCCCATGGGAAACTTTTCCCAAGGGAACAATTTCCTATGGGATTCCCAAAGGTATTCTTTCCCATGGGAAAACTAAATTATCTTTTTTTCAAACAAATAAACTAGCCAGTGCTATAAAAGTATTTTTATAAAACAGCTATGATGTTTTTCTAATAGTTTATATGAAAATAAAAAAATAAGGTTTTCCCATGGGAAATTCCGATGGGAAAGATTTCCCAAATGTTTCCCATGGGAAAATACCGTCCCATGGGAAAGCCATTTTCCCATGGGAAATGACCGTTTCCCATAGGAAATCGGCCATTTCCCATGGGAAACAGAATATTATAATAGCAATATTTATTAAAATAATAAGACTAGAATGATGAAAGTTGTTGGCTGCTATATGGTAGATATGGGCTATCATTCAGTACCATTTAAAAGTTCAAAGCTTTTGTAGAAGTACTTGACGTTTTTGCCAATTATTGTCCGTGGCAAATTAAAATTGGCGGCCATTTTAAGTACTATCATTTATATTAAGAGCTTATGACTTGCCGACTTAAAATAATTTTGTTGAGCATGCATGGTATTTCAACTTAATTACTATAGGGAAGCTGTTTAACTCTGCTTGTTTCTTTTAAAATAAGACGCCAATTCTATCTGATAAATGAATTCCTGTGTACAAGAGATAAAATCTGTAATTAAAACAGAATTAAGGGCAGAATACAAGACATACATTGCAGTAGATGTAGAATAAATGGATGAAGTTCTTAGAGTAATATATAAATATATATGTGATCAGGTTTTGTTGTTGTTGTTTTCGATTTAACGCCGAGCTTCAACATTATTTTAGTTATTTTGCGGCGAGCGGTTAACCTAACCAATGATCATTGGTTCTGTACCTGTTCTTCGCAAGTAATTGCTAACATCCCCACAAGAATCAGAGGGGGAGGACACAATGCCTTTTATCAAATCGTAATTACACATGGATCGAGGATCGAACCCGTGACGCCGCAATCCGGAGAATAATTATTGCGACCTCCTTATAAATCAGATTAAGTTCTTATTTCAGATATCAGAGCAAAGAAAAAAAACACACGATTTTTCAATCTGTTTGATTTAAGACAGAGACTCTAACAAATCCTCACCGTGACCAAGTGACGATCTTTTTCAAAGGCATTGGAAATAAAAATAAGGTAATGTACCTCCAAAACTTGACGTCACCCTGTTCTTAAGAGATTTAAAAATAAGGATAAACGGAATTAAAACTTCTTTACGATGTGCATTACCGCGCGCAACAATATTATCTGCATGTCATTACAGTAGGGGGTTCATTATCAAATATAATTAGCACGCATTTGTGCACACGGTATCACATACATAAATAATGCGTTGACGCTCAAGTGTTTATATTAAAACGATCTATTTAAAAGTATGTGTTCATTAGTAAATACTTCAATATGGACAGACAACCTTTAATTTCTAAAGGTAATCGCATAATTATGTTCATCGCAAACATATGAGCCACATCATGCGAAAACTAACATAGTGGCTTTGCGATCGGCATAGATCCAGACCAGCTTGCGCATCCGCGCAGTCTGGTCAGGATCCATGTTGTTCGCAAAAGGTTTCTCCAGTTGCAATAACAGAATGGATCCTAACCAGACTGCACGGATGCGCAGGCTGGTCTGGATCCATCTTGTTGCAAAGCCACTTGGTTTGTTTTCTCATGGTGCGGCTCATAAAAGCATAGGTTGTACATAAACAATATCGATTGGAGGACTTTTGTTTCCAGAATTTTCCTTAACCTGATGTTAGCTGAATTTTGACCCAATCTAACAAAAATAAATCGAGCACACAACCCAGTCGATTTATTTTTTCATTATTATTAATTGCCGAATTTTCTAAGTATATTCTGAGGTTTTGAACATTCAGTGTTTAGTCAAATTCTACACTGACTCTTACATGCAGAGCTACCGTACAGCTTTAAGATAAAACAATTGATAATGATTAGGGAAATACGCCCTTATTGACGTGCGTATCAATCTACGCCTCTGGTAGTCTATTTAAATAAGAGCAGGTGGTTATGCGTCTTTTTAACTAAAAATAGATTGGTATTTCCGAATTTCGAAATGCGCTTTATGGGTAAGTTTAAATCATATGTGACAAGGATATAAGCAAGGTAAATCTTTTTGTTTGTTTTTAATCCTGAATGCTGATTTTTTAAAAGTAATATTAAGTCAAAAGTTGTATCATTTTATTCTACATATACCTTGATTTGAATAGTAAATTAAACCAACTTTTTCTCAAAAAAAAATACAATGGTATATGAGTAATAATAGTTTCACAAAGCCTTCGAATCGGAAAAAGTCTAAATATACGTGGGATTTATATTCTATATAATTATCTGAACTTAAGGGCATATTTTAGATATATGTCTTGTATTTATCGCATGATATTACATTTATAAATAATAAAATATCATTGAATTACCGGTTTATGTTATAAAATCTTGTTTTTATATTTTCTAGATGAGTGTCTATCCAACATATCAACATGTGTTTTCCTCCTGGGAGGTCTACCCACGGATACATTATTTCCAGAAACGATTTAATGATCTGCTTGTAAGATTCAACCGAATAATAGGTTTGTCTTTATAATTTGTTGATGCCGACTTATAAAACAGCTTCCCTATTGATATGGCATAATCATATGTTTTAAATTTCGAATGCAATATTTCACTGAAAAAGTATATATATTTAAAATTTTGTAGTACTAGAGGATTAAACTACTTTGAAATTAATGCTAAAACTCACGCATCATTAATTATCGTTATCGATACAAAGGGGTTCGATATTCCCCTTGCGCTTTGAAATATTAATTATTCAGTGGATGGATATTTCTATTAAGTTAATGCACTTGAATCCGTCCCTATGGAAGACTTTGGAAACTTAACATAGTGTTTTTATGATTGATAGGATTTCAAAACCGATTAGTTTTTTGTTTTTGTTTTCAAAATTACCCCAACCAATCCCACCGCCTTCAGGTAGCTGATATTAAATTTCAGTAGCATGACTAACACTATCGAATGACCTAACATATTTTATCAAACTATTTATAATCATTTGAACATTCTTTAACTTGTGATTACTAACAAACCTATATTAAAAAGACCTTTAATAATAATAATAATAATAATAATGACGATAATAATAATATAATATGATGATGATTAATTAAATAGGATTATTAATAATGGTTATGATGACTAATTAATTGATGAATTATAATATTGAATGGTAATCGGTATTATTTTCTTTTGTTGTTTTTTTTGTTTAAACTACGCAGTAGTACGAATAAAGCTCTATATTTAGACCATAAAAAATATATTGGAGAAAAACATAGACCCATTTAATATGAAATGTAATTTTCTTCGATGATCGTGTCCCGTATCAATGGAATATTGTTTATTTATAGGTCATATAATGATGCATGCCTATAATAGGTATTGTTGAAATTCATTGAAAACAAAATGCGCTAAATTTCGTCTATGACTTCTGAACCCCTTTACACGAGTTTAATTTAAACGATTAGTCAGTTACAGCCCAGGATTTTATTTGAGGTATTAGGCCCATAATAGAGTACCTTCTTTTGAAGAGTATTCAATTCTTACCATAAACCTACCTTGACTGCAATTTTCAGGGGGGCGTAGGTTCAAACCCCACTGGGGCCAAATTTTTTTTCCTTATTTTCCATTTTTTTTAGTAAGTTTTCACTTCTTTCAAGACTTGTTAATGATGTATTGCATAAAATGGGGAAAAAATCATTTGATAAGCGATTTCTGGCTGTTCAAAGTGAATTTACCTCTGCAAGAGAAGGGGTAGAGTTAGACATCTTTAAAAATACTGAGATACATACGGTAAAAGTTCTTTATTTTGCCTTCAATCTTTAAATTACATATTGTGGAAGAAATGTAGGTAGGTTTTACTTCTGCCCCAAGGTTATTTTTGAATGAAGCGGGCAAAATTCAAAACAGACGCACAGCATTCGACCTTAATTTTTCAATGTTGGAGTTAGAGTTCTGTCACATTAAACCCGTTTACTTGAGGCACCCTAAAAGATGATATTGACAGTTTTATTTTAAGTTTTATATATGTTTGCCAATAGTTTGATGTTTCTTTCATAAAACATAATGGTAAAATGAATTCTCAGTAAACGTTTTAGGTAAAGGCCGTCACTTTGAAATTTGTCCCCACTTGAGCTTGAGGAAATACCATTAATTATACAAAATTTATAAAAAACGGCACGGTAAAAGTTTTTAAAAATTTGCAACACAATGTAAAGCACGGTCAACTGTAAGAATATACCAAGCAAATGCCATTTCTTAAACATCACTATTAGGGGCCTAATACCTTAACATTACTTTAAGTTTGTACGGTATTTATTTTCATTTGTTTTCAGTCTATCAGAATTAAAGAGATTTTTTACATTCTATTTCGTTTTATATCTTTACAGTCTTTAACTATTTATAGCATGTCAGTTTTATTTCTTTTTTTTTTCAAGTCGAAGTTTACATGTTGTACCTGTCTCTGAGTATTATTAGTGTCATCTTCACCGTCAGTCAGTTTTAATGTGGTCTTAAAATTATCTTCAGTGCGGCATTTCAACATTAAGAATACTTTTTCGCCCATTTTCCTGCTTTATTGTAAACTATCACGAATACATAGCCAATTTGTAACAACATCCAAAACATACAATAACACAAGCGGAGAAGGATTCGAACTTCTGACCGACCAGTCTAATTGGTATATTATATCATTTTACTTGCATGTTCTGTGCCATCAAGTGGTTCCATCAGATGACACAGTTTTAACGATTATAATTTCTTAAACATTCATTACTACATTAATTTATATTATCACACACCGCCACAACCAGGAATACTCTATAATTTTAATGTAAAGTCACGGCTCAATATACAGTGATGAACCGTAGGGTCCCCACGTTATAATTTATATACCTGTAACATTTAAAGGATATTGACAGTTATAACAAATTGTGGATGTTTGTGGAAGTGGGGCTTGTATGGTTTTACAGCCATTTTCATCCCTTTTGGAATAATGGCATTATTTCAAATATAGGGCCATTACGCTCAGGTTAAAATAATACTTATTATATTGTTCACGGTTATATAGCTACTGTTGTTTAAGACAATGGTATTCTCACAAATTAAGACTCGACTGAGGTGGAACGGCAGTCAAACATACGATAAGCCTATAAAAATATAACACAAAGGTGAACAAAGATAAACAAAACAAATGTACACGCTACGATTTCAAATAAATTGAAATAGCATCTGTTTTGCACTTGCATTTCAAGCAAGAACAGATTATGATTTATTATGTATTTGCTTATTTTAGATATTCCCATATAAATGTACAGGAACAGGGACTACGGCTTTAGCTAGTATGGGTAGCATTTGTTTTAATTTTGTTGAATTTCGATCCTCCAAAAAACCTTAAAGATGTTCATAGAATTTAGTTTCAGGTTAATATGCTATCATTTTTTATTTCAAGGAGCTCTGCCGGAAAGTTTCAGAGAAAACAGTGTAGAAAAAGTGCTGGAAAAAATCAGGTCTGATTTTGATAGTGGTCTACAAATTACAGTGATAGGAAAAGAAGATATTGACAACGCAACCTTGGTGGTATCTGATGACAGAAAAGCACAAACACATGATGCTAAAGAATCACAGAAACATGAAGATGCACAGTTAAGCGTTGTTGTTTGCCACATCGATCTCGAAAGTCTCGACGAGCAGGCACTTAGGGTAAGATCCATTTACCGAGAGAGTTCATCTGTCCAAAATTAGACATCACAAGTCAAATTTTGCACATTGTGTATATTGATTTTAAGATGTTTCTTAAACAATCCATACTACTAAATATATGGTTCTTTCTTTATCGTATAACCTCATTTTTCCAGTTCGCCTAAAAGAGTGAACTTACACAACAGCTTATGTTTGATTTATCATGTAAAGTGAATTCAAACTTGTGGAGGCACATAAAAATGTTAGAAAATACAAATACTCTTATAAAGAACTTGTTCAAGTGTTCATGCATAATGATGTGCTGTTATTATCAATATTGTCTTTTTGACTTAACTAACAGTTTCTGAACAGTAGCTTTCACATGAAGAATTTCCTCAAATATCTAAAATATTTTTAAGATATCATTTAGAAACTTAGAATGCAATCAAGCTATAACATAAATCCTAAAAACTTTATACTTTTAATTTTAGAATACCACTGCGGTTATTGAATTTGCCCAAAAGGTTTCCCATCCATGTTCTATTTTATTACTCAAATGTTAGAAAATACAAATACTCTTATAAAGAACTTGTTCAAATGTTCATGCATAATGATGTGCTGTTATTATCAATATTGTCTTTTTGACTTAACTAACAGTTTCTGAACAGTAGCTTTCACATGAAGAATTTCCTCAAATATCTAAAATATTTTTAAGATATCATTTAGAAACTTAGAATGCAATCAAGCTATAACATAAATCCTAAAAACTTTATACTTCTAATTTTAGAATACCACTGCGGTTGTTGAATTTGCCCAAAAGGTTTCCCATCCATGTTCTATTTTATTACTCAAGTGTAACACTAAAAGCATTTTCTCAGAGGAAGCGTTTTACGAGTTCAAAAATGCTATTCTTGAACAAGGAAACCTGTGTCTGCGACAAGAAGATATACTCATTAGATCTAAAGCTAGCGTTCTGCAAAAAAGAATATCGGATAGACTTGAAGACAAAATTACAGATGGATTTTCAAAGATCAGTTTATTTCTGCAACGGTTTGAATCAGACGACAACATACGCAACGAATTTACTGGGGAAATAAGAAAATCGGACGGAGTCGTGAAAACGATTCGTGATTTTCTACGGAATGTTCAAAGACTAAAAGATTTAAGAGATCTTACAAAACGAACAGAAATAGCGGATAAGACATTTACTTACCACGTCCTCCATCACTTGAGTCACGTGATAAGATGTGCAGCAGTTCCTGCGTTTGCAAACAAATACAATCAGCAACCATGGGTTTGTAACAGATTACTACATGAAATAGAGTTTGAGGAAGCCTTGGTTGATTCTGTTTCCAGAAATACTCAATATCACCTGAGTAAGATTGAGAACGTTCTTAACAAAAGTAAGAATGGCAGATTTGTCTTCCTTTTATATCCACTTCAGGAAGAAATGAAATCGACTTTTGAAAACGCCGAAAAGAAGTTTTCAGGTATGAAGCGTCTTTCATTGGTAACTAAAAAGATGCTGTTTGAAACAAATGGTTATATAAAGCAGACAAATTTAGGACTTGCAACTGTTGCCGGGAAAGAGTCAGTTCCAGCTGATATCAGTGATGATCTTAGAAAAGACCTTCTGTCGTAAGTAATATTGGTTGTCTTTGGCATATTGAGTATGAGATAATAATATAATCAAATAGTGTTTCATATCTAAATAATACTCGCTTGCTATGCATAGAAGGTCCTCAGTTTTTGCAATATATTGAGAAGTTGTAAGTAATATATTATATTTTGAATATACTTTGCAATTCTAAAAGACCAAAACCATAAAAAAAAACATTGCGGAGATTATTTAGAGCCAATACGCGACACTTAAAGACTGCTGTTTTGACAGTGTATAAAATCTATAAGAGGATCCTTTGGAAGCATAGACTGCAAACAAAAAAAGTAGTAGCAGACTAGGTTTGACGAAGTCTGTTCATAGACGTAATGAACTTCGCAACACCTCTCTCGCCCCCTAGCACCACCTGGAACGAAATCTTAAAATACATAGTATTGACTCCATGCTCATAAGGGAAAGAATATAACAACACTATAACCAGGTATTTTGAGGTATTTTATGGACGTAACACGGCTCTGTGATACATATTTATCTATAAAAAGAAGATTCGGTTTGAAGCAGCAAAGCAATCTGTCATACAGAATTTATGTACAAAATTTCTTTTTAACACAAAAAATGTCCGTTTACAATTACTCTGCTGTTTTACTATGTGAAACAACGTCGTGAATACTGCTATAATTCTGAGACTGAGGCCCTTTGAACTATATAATTATATTTTGTTATTGGACTTTAAAAGAAAAACACATGTGATTTATAAAAGAAACAATTTTATTTCAGCGTAAATGGTGTTTATGGTCTGGGAACAATATATGGCAAACTGGAAGTTCATCTTGATCTAAGTCTTACTGACGATAAAGCAGAATCGAACGACATAGAATCTGAAAAGAACAGTAACTCGAAGCCGGCTGAAACGGATTTGAAAAATTTAAATTTAGACAGTGAAAGCACCAAAGCAAGCCGTTATGACTGTGATCTTGAAACAGTATGTGGCAAACTCGAGAACCGCCTTGATGTTAGCCTTATTACAGATGAGGAAAACAAGAAAACCATACAATCTGACGACAAAGAAGATACCTCAAAACAGATAGAAACGGATATGCAAAGCACAAATGGTGAACACAACAAAACCGGCGGATATGACGACGAGAAGAACATATCTACTACAATCACAGAAAAGGCAACGCAAAAACTGGAAACTATTAAAACTGAAGTAGCAGAACAGTTAAAGAAGAATCGTTACTATCGGCCTTACACATTAAAATGCATCTCTAGGAAACCGGAAGTCTCTAATGGCTCTTTTGAACCAGGTGATCAGTTACTCAGCCCAACAGATGTAGATGGAAACTATACATTTGGAACTATAGGAGGATATGTTACCTCAACGAAGGAAACACTGTACGGCCTTACGTGTTTACATGTTGTCGGTGCGGATGGAAAAGTTTATACAGATAATGGAAAAGAATTGTTTGGTAATTATCGAAAGGGAATGGAAAACAGTACCGCTCCATTTATTGATATAGCTGCGGTTGAAGTTACCCCGACCTTACAAGTGAAATGTAAGAACTATTTAGAACAAGCAATGACACGTGTAACGAAAGTGAAAGTATCACATGAAAAGAAGAATGAACTGTTAGGACGTTATGTTTACAAATTTGGTGCAGCAACTGGAGTAACAAAAGGTACAATATTGTGTACGGACTATAGTTTATTTGACTCGAAGGCTAGAAATTACCTCATAGTTATTGACCCTTTAGCGGCGGAAAAAACACTCGAGGATATTACGAATGTATTTACCCCGCTACGAAGAAACTCATCAAGCATTGCAAATCAAGCATTAGCACAATCAAGTGGCGAAAGCCAGTTAGTTGAACAGTCTCAACGACAGACTAACTCGAAAGTACCTTCCGGTTCGAACAACGTAGTCACTCACTCGTCGACTGCAAGCCAAGCTATCGGTCAGTCGCAAATAACTGCAAGTCAGAAATGCGCCCATACGCAGAAATGTGATTTAAGTCCAAGAATTACAATTCCGCTAGGCAGTGCGATTCAAACCGACACACGATTGTCCAACAAATCAAATGACGTAGCGGCGCAACCGTTCAGCAGAACAAGACTGGCAGCCGTACGGTCTCCGGATACCGACAGTCAGTTTGTCGACAGCGAATGTCAGTCTGTCACAAAATCGTCAGACAATGCAAGTCAGTCTATAATACAATCTTCAGACACCGCAAGTCAGTCTATAATACAATCTTCAGACACCGCAAGTCAGTCTGATGCACGATCTTCAAACAACGCATGTCAGTCTGTCACAAAATATTCAGACAACGCAAGTCAGTCTGATGCAAGATCTTCAGACAACGCAAGTCAGTCTGTCACAAAATCTTCAGACAACGCAAGTCAGTCTGTCACAAAATCTTCAGACAACGCAAGTCAGTCTATAATACAATCTTCAGACACCGCAAGTCAGTCTATAATACAATCTTCAGACACCGCAAGTCAGTCTGATGCACGATCTTCAAACAACGCATGTCAGTCTGTCACAAAATCTTCAGACAACGCAAGTCAGTCTATAATACAATCTTCAGACACCGCAAGTCAGTCTGATGCACGATCCTCGCACACCGAAAGAGTTTCTTTCACTGAAAATCATTCATCCGCAGAATGTTCACATATTGAGAGTGTTAAGTCTATCAACATAAATGAACCGGTCGCAACATTGTCAAGTACTATAATTCTGCCATTCAAACAGTCGTCAAACAGTGCTAAACAGGCCGTCTCAAAACCTTCAGGCACTGGAATTCAGACAGTTTTGAAACGAAACAAAGGTGCAAGTCAGACAATCACGCAAACTTCCACATTAAGTACAAATGTCGTAAAATCAATACAAATTAAAAGCAAGCTGGCCTCACAATCACCAAACAGTGCAAGCAATGCGTTTAGAAAACTGACAGACAGATTTAACCAAACGGTTGCCCAAACACGAAACGACGCAAATCAAACGGACGAAAGAATTTTGAAATATTCAGGCCAGACAGCGACAAATTTGTTAAACGATACAAATGACCGTCAAACACACGAAATGAAAATACAAGGTTCTCAAAATGAAAATGTTAACGGTTGCACTGATATCATAAAAGTTGACGCGCGTCCTAGCGGAGGCCAGAACGAAATACACATTGAAAGAAATTTGGAAAACATGAGCCTGAAAGCAGTCCCAAACGTAGATGTCGCGGTAATGACAGAAGTTTTGAAGAACGTCGACATCTTAGATCTTAATCATGAAACACTAGAAAAGGAGGCTGATGACAAAGTTGGTGCAAATGAGACATACAGAAACAACCAGAATGCAAGAATTCGTTCACAGGAGCCAGATTTTACATCAGATGTCAAAGAATCCAATGCAGAAGGGCATAGTCATGATGATCAAAATACTTTGGTATATGTTAGAGATATTCATAGTGTAACTGAATCTGATGAGATTAAATCTCGCAATTTAAAGGGTGTTTTCTCTAGGAACGGCGATAGCGGTGCCATTATTTGCACACCAGATCCTTCTTTTAATGGGCTTACATGTTTAGCGGTGTCGATGTTGACTGGAGGAGACCTGGAGATTAGTGGAGACGAAGGATTAAAGAGTTTATCTTTCACTTTAAGAAAAGGGCTTGAAATCCTATGTAAAGAATGTGATATAGAATTTGAGACAGTTGGGTCAGTAAAAGAAGCACTAAATATATAACGTATATATCGATGTTGAAAATGTCATTGTTATGAAACGTGCTTTGAAATATTGTTTAAAATCTTAATTGTCACTTTTCAGGCAGTATTACATATATTTGTTATTTTGTTTTGGGTTTAAGGCCATTTTGCAATAGTATTTCAGTTATGTAACCGCGTGCAGTAAACCTAACCAGCGTTCCTTGATTCTGTACAAACCTGTTCTCCGCAAGTAACTGCCAACTTCCCCACATGAATCAGAGACGGAGGACGAATGATTTTAGACACACTGTCTTTTATCAAATCGTCACGGAGAATATACGCCTCGTCCAGGGCTCGAACTCACGACCCCGAGATCGGTAGACTGAGCTGAGCGGGCGGGCTATATATATTTTTGAAATAGAGCCGATTTTTTGCTATGATATGTGTATATGTATGTGTCTTCTGTGTGAGTATTTTGTCTAAACTTGGATGGTTAGTCACATATTAGCAATATTTTATGACATTTTTCACTTTTCATGCATTCTAATTGTGATTTATTTAAGGAACAGACTTTACCATGTTTCATCCACATCAAATAAAAAGTGTAGCCCCTATAGCATGCACATGGGTTTTCTTTGATTTTGACAGGTGACCTAGTTTTTTACCCCAGATAACCAAGATTTAAACTTGAGCTTAACGTCATCATGATCATCATTTTGACCAAGTTTCATTAAGATAGGATTATTAACGTAAGAATGTTATTAAGCCTTTCCTTTGATTTGACCGGATAACCTAATGTTTGACCCCACAGGACCTAGATTTGAACTTGACCTAGAGGTCGTAAGGACAAACATTCTGACTTATTATTACGAGTTTCAAACTTAAACTGTGGACACTACATTGTTAACAAGATTTGATCCTTTGACCTGACCTAGTGACCTTGTTTTTGATTCCACATAACCGTATTTCAATTCTGGCCTAGAAACCATTAAAACAAATATTCTGACTAAGTTTCATAAAGATTGAGTCACAAAAGTGGCCTCTAGAATGTTCATAAACTTTTCCTTTGATTTGACCGGTTGACCTAGTTTTTACTCTACATGACCCGGATTTGAACTTGACCTAAAAACGATCAAGATAAACACTCTGCCCAATTCTCATTAGTTTGAAACTTAAATTGTGATCTCTAGAATTTAAACAAGATTTTCCTTTTATCTAGCCTACTGAACTAACTTTTGAGCCTACATGACCCAGTTTCAAGGTCGATCTAGAGATCATCAAGATAACATTCTGACAAAGTTTCATAATGATTGAATTGCAACTATGACTTCTAGAGTGTTTACAAGCTTTTCCTTTCATTTAACCAGGTTTTTGAGCTGACATAACCCAGATAAGAACTTGACCTAGATATCATCAAGACAAACATGCTTGCCAAGTTTCATAAAGATTGAGTTAAATCTGTGTTCTCTAGTGTATTCACAAGCTTTCCATTGATTTAACCAGGAGACCTAGTTTTTGAACCCACATAATTCAGTTTCAAACTTGATCTAGAGATTATCAAGATAAAATACTTTTCTTATGATCTGACCTACCGACTAGTTTTTGATCCCACATAACTCAGTTTCAAATTCGACCTAGAGATTATCAAGTTAGACATTTTGACCAAGTTTCATAAAGACTGAGTCATACCTGTGGCATCTAGAGTGCTCACTAGCTTTTCCTTTGATTTGGACAGATGACCTAGTTTTTAACCCCTTATAATCCAGATCTTAACTTTAGAGATCATCAAGACAAACATTCTCAAGTTTCATAAAGATTGGGTCACAACTTTGGTAGCTAGATTGTCCCCAGTCTTTCCCTATGATCTGACCTACTGATCTAGTTTTTGACCCCACGTGACCTAGTTTCAAGGATGACCTAGAGATCATCAAGAAAAATATTCTGATCATGTTTCATAAAGTATGGGTCACAACTGTGGCCTCTGGAGTGTTCATAATGCAAAATCGCTAAATTCATACTGTTTTATAAAATAGATAAGTATAAAGAATAAATAATGCGCCAAAATGACTTCATGTAGATCTTATTCGTCCGTCTGTCATAAAATAAATTGAAGCTTGCAGTGCAACATTTTCTTTCATTTTGTTAGAAGAATATAAAAATTAGTTTACACTACAAATCGCCAACAAGTGTCGCCTCTTTATATAATGTTTAGCAAACTCACCGTCGAATCATTTAATATTCTTAGCAGTTAGAAAGATTAAGTCCACCGAATTACAAAACATCTTGACAGCTTTTCTAATAAAGCAAAGCCAATCAACTACGAGTTTTTTACATTCATGTATAACGCAAATAGTATCAAATATTCTGAAGGTCGCTTGTATTTGGTATGATTAAACATGCTTAAGGTGTGTCGTATATCTAAATTTAAGTATAAACTGCAGACATGTAAAATTTAACCATAGTTTGTCTATTTGAAATTATTAAAAATATTCCTCTGTTTGTTTCTTACATGTAGTTTTGAAATTCTGGTAAATGTGTTAAAGTTATACCCTATCCCTAAGTCTAGAATTTTTAGTACGGTGAATGTATTGAATCACCGTGTTATTACTTCAAAACCAAAATGTATAAGCTGTAATGTTCTTTTGTCAATGAATAAAATCTGAAAAGAAGATCCCCGGGAAACACCGAGAACACGACAAACAGTGAAAATTACAGACTCGGTTTGATTCATGAGTCTGTTCATGAGCCGTAAGGGAAAATGGTACACTACCAACGCCTTCTAGCACCGGCTTAAATAGAATTCAATTTTCAATGAAATCTAAATGATTTGAAATCAATGATCTCGAAGGACCTGAAAATATAACAACACTGAGATGAAGTCGGGCGACGTTTTACGGCCGCCACACAGCCCGCTGTTGTGAAGTAAATAAAATCTGAAAAGTAAACCACTCTGAAGTACCGAGAACAAGACAAACAGTGAAAATTACATCTGTAAGTTGTTTTGGAAGCACAACATGCAACCAATTGTTTACCCGAGTTTGTTGGTGAGAATAAATATGAAGTGAGCAACAACCTTCAAAACAGTTTAGGTGTGGTACGGCCCCTTCAAGAATCGAAAGTGGCTGATATGAAAGATAAAGGTAAAGGTAGATTTTCCGTTATTAAAGAGCACCCTAAAACATTGCCATAGATATTTTTGCTGAATCAAAGAACATGCCTGCACAGAAAATGAGAAACATACATTTTTATACTGTAAATGTATTAAATTATACATAATGTATAAACAGTTTATACTAACTTTTATCAATGAGCAGTATTTTCAATTTATCATATAATTGTAAAATGTCATTTATTAATTCTAATCTCAAAGTTGTGAAGTAAGCTGCAAAATATTTCCCAGGGCGATATTTTTGTATTAAATGTATAGAAAGATGAAATAAGGGACGTAAATCTACAGGGCATGTCTTCACTGGGTGTTTATCTGTTTGTTGTAGAGTCTATGTTTACGTGATAACAGAGAACAGACTAAATGGAAAAATGTAATAATTTAATCTACTTTAGGATCAAAATATTTATTTCTTGGCTGTTAGACAAACTGACGGATGGCTGGTAATACTAAATATTCTGTTATATGATGACGCGCATTTTGGCGACTAGTGGGCATTCAGTTTCCTCCACATAAGAGTCCAATACCGATACAGAACGATTGAAACATGAAATCTAACGGGATATTAATCTCATTTTGAAGAGTCAAATAGTAGATTTTGAATGTTTTTAACAACATGATTCTCCGATCTCCATAAACCAATAAATAGCTCTGTAGAAATTTTGTCCCACCGGAGTTTTAACTTCTGTCGACTAAACTGGCTGAAAATATTCAGAAGGTTTGGCAAACACTAAAATTTTAATAAGAATATATTAACTTATAAAAACTATATATCTGACAGTAAAAATAAAAACTGAAATTACACGACTGTACGGATTCTTTTTTTTTTTTTATTTTTAGATTTTAGAGTATTTTTAATTAAAAATCAGGAAGTGTACTTTTGTCAGAAGGCTAGTTATATTTGGACATAAAACAAATCCAAGCATCATTAGCGCTATTCGTTGATGTGCAGGAAGTCCCAGTATGGTTTATACCCGTCTAAACGCACAAAAATAGCCTTGCTTCATTATATGTTATTAGCTATTATTTTATGAGATAAAGCAACGAATAGTATATTGAGTTACACCTTGTTTTATCTGATAAAACACGCATTTAAATTCCTTAAGTACAGTGTAACTCTATATTTATAAAGTTATTGGGTTTATAAAGTTATTGGGAATCTCGGATTTTTTTTCTGTTTAGAAGATATTTATTAAAACGCAGTTAATAAAAATGGCTATATATAAGAAAGGTTTGTCATTTATTTTTCATTCTGTTAAAAAAATACAAATTTTAGAGATGGTAACTTTTTTCTTTAAAGTATTACATGGTTGTGCTGACACTGTTCGAGAATCTAGGAAGAACGATTTATACATGTTTTTCAGTGAATTATTGGATACTTAGAGTACAAATATCAACAATATATTTCATTTGTTAGAAATAACAATTATGGTTGAAATAAGAAATGAAGTTAAAAAAGAAAATGTGTTTCTTCTACATGTAAGATCAAAGTATCCGACACTCGTAACTTTCTATTTTACATTTTAACTAGCCACTTAAAAATATATTAAATTCGATGTTTACTTGGGGATAGATATTTCAATCCTACACTGAAACAAACGATATCTTCTAAATATGAAGACGAAATGAGCTGACAGAGATAACAATTATTACTCCTGAAAATAGAGATTCAGACACTGTGTAGCATGTTGTAAATCAATTGACAGTCTTTCTCCGATTTCTATTTTAGATGAGTGATTTTACAGAATACACACACTTAATACCCTCTTTAGATGTATACCCACGGGTTTATTTCTTCAGCAACCGCTACAGAGATGTAGTAGGCAACTTCAAAATATTTGCAGGTAAGGTTATGAAAATTGTTCAACAAAATAAAACCTCATTGATCAGAGTAAGCCTGTTGAAATTTTGGAAGATACTTTCCAGCTCTGAAAACTGGCGTACACAGCTTGCGTTGATACTGATTGCTCGGCGACTCATCAGTGACGATAGTAGGGATAAAAAACGGCTAATCGTACAATAATTGCATTTTTATTAGCACATAGAAAAAAATTATTAAAATGCTGTTTCTTTACCCATCATATTTTAATTGTAGTAGACATTTTGGATACTGCAACAATATGTTGGCAAATATCTATAATTACCGACTTAAAATTGAATGAAGTGGTCGGCGAAAAAAAAATGTAAGGAACATGCAATCGACGTTTTTAAAACAATCGTATGGTGAATTTAAAACAATACATTCCCTTGTCTTAAAAGCAGCTCTATTTGTAGTGTTGATATGATTGTTTCATGTGTATACGGCAATTGAAATTATTAATTGTCCTCATCCCACATTGCATAAAAGCATTGACAATTATACCTGCATGGAAACATTAATACCAGCAGTACTAACAATTCGTTATTTTTTGTCATAGTGAATTATACATAGTTCATTCTTTTAGACAGTTTATGTTACCATATCAATATTGAATAGCAATCACTGATGTTGTTATTGTAACGTTTTTTGTGTTCCTTCGCAACATTATCATCTTTATTTTTAAGACCGTTACGATTCGCGGGTCTTTTTGCCCCGGGACCTCCCAGTATACATTTTTAGGTTTGTTTATCTGTCAAAATCGCACCAATTGAAAGGGAAATAACTGCAACATCTTTATTTACAAGAGCTGAAATAAGACTTTTCTCGAAACACATCACAATTAGTCTTAATAGTCATAAATCGATTGTATATGTTATAAAATGATGTTTTCAATGCAAAATAATCATTAAATTTGAAAAATTTTGAATTTTGACCATATTTTGAGTAGATGCGCCTATTTCGGCAGCAATTTCTGCAATAGAATGGCCAATATTTCGTCTCCAGAATGTGTGAGAATGCACAAAATGCATCCATTTGAGTCATATTCATGACGGAATGAATGATATTTCAAAATCAAAGTGAAAAATAATGCATACAGGTGAAACTTTTACCAAAATTTACAATGAAGCGACCATAGAGCCTAAATTTAGCCCAGAAAATGGGTAGGGGGTGGCCTCACTTAAATGTCTATATTTCTCTAAAATCTCGAATTTTCACAATGAAACTTGTTAACATGTTCGGTATTACATCTTTCTTGAAAATAGAGATGAAAATGTTATGAAATTTGATAAAAAGATATTTCTTATAGGTTAAAATGCAGTAATTCGGTCCAAAATGTGCTTCCGTTCGAAAGAAGTCCCTAATAAATAGATCCTAATGTTTCCATTTCTCGCGCATTTGCGCGTAAATCGGGGGCCAGATGGGCATTATTTCACTCGTGGAATGAATTTTACATAAAATTGGACACGTTTCATGCTAATACTCGCATGTTTTCGAGTTGTTTACTTGAAAACGAAAGTAGGGTGTTTATTCTGCGGACCGCTTTCTGAAATGCGGCAATATAAGGGTACCTGACTTCAGTTGACTTGCATTTCACTGCATACTATTCAACACCCCTTTTTCTTTTCGTTTTCTTGAAGCAAATGTGTGGATATCTTGTGGAAAATAGGTCTACGACGGAGTGAAAATCTAGAAACTGTAACAAAATTGTTCTGAAGTAGCTGAATTTTATGAAACAAAGAACAATTTCTTTTATTGGTATATAGCCTTACAGTTAAGCGGTTTTGGGTTGTTCCCCTTGAGTTATCATGTTATATAGTTACCCACTCACAGTATCAAATAAGTGATTATTTTGATGCTGGGTGTCATGGTGGTTGCTGTCTTATGGGAAAATTAGACCCATGGATTTTTCACACGAGTGAAAATATTTTATATAGCGCAAAGAAGGAGCCCTTTACTTTATTTAAATTCATGGAAAAAGTAATATAGGTATTTTAGCTTTGCAAACGATGTGATAATATTCAATGCATTGTCTTTCTTATGAACATTTTATTTTAAAAATGAACTTAAGAGAAAATGGTCTTTTTTGCGTATACTTTATGTCTGTCTACTTACAATTAGAAATATAGTAAAATATGGATAATTTGCTGAAATTTCTTCTGTTTAACAAAGAATAAATAGATTCGTATGTGTGCTTAAAGACCTTTGCAAACGACTTAGTAATCTATATTCATTTAGCTATTGTTTCATACTAATTTCAGTTTTCTAGGTGAAGAAGAAAATGGTCTTTTTTAAGCATTTTGCAGATGAGTATAGGTTTCTTTTCCTTATCGGAAAGACTCGAACATTCTCGTATGTTTCCGTTAATTCTTACGGAATTTAAGCTCCTTAGCGGTAAAGACTGATATCTTCTCACCCGCTAAACAGCACACATGTACGGAGTTATAAATTAGTGGACGCTCCATAATATGATTTATTTACAGCCAATAGTCAATTTTAAACAGCTTGAGGATCGAAGTTCAAAATTTAAAAAAGAAACGTTGAAATTTTATGCGGCATATTTTGGGCAAGTTAGAAGTAGAAAATCAAAATTCAAATTTTGAAAGGATGATGTTGAATTTCGCTTACATTGAATTTCGCACAGACTCGGAAATCGAAATTAAAATAAAAAGAATTCGTCGAATTTCGAGGCAGAATTGAAATTAGATCCAGCAGGATGACCGAAATTCAAATATTTTGAGGGGAGCGGTCGTCCAGTGAATAATGTGTCGGCCGCTCAACCCAGGGGTCGTGGGTTCGAGCATCCGTGAAAGGGGTCGCGACCATGACTTCTCATATGACACCAGTACTGGGTTTTCCCGGAAGATGGCTCTTTAAAAGATAGTTTCACATTCAATTACCAGTTTTAAATTCGATTGCTTTGAAAATTCGAGCATGCTTGAAATATAATACCGAGAATAATCTATTTAGATTTTTGACAAGGAGCTGTGTTCAATAAATGCTTGATGCCCCCGGTGGCATCCTTGTCGATACAAAGCAACCTAAGTCCAAAACGAGGTCAAGTTCAAGGTCAAGGTCAAACTGAGGTCAGGTGAGGTCTGAAGATGAGGAATGGTCACAGGTTACTTCTGCATTAGTATCAAGTCATTCTAGTAAGGGGTATTGATGCTAGACGAAACGGTCCCATTTGGTTAACCTCGTACGGATGGACGGACGGACGGACGGACGAACGAACGAACGGACGGGTAGGACAATCACTATATGCCTCCCGCATCAGTAGATGCCGGGGACATAAAAACTTGAATTTTGATATATCCGATCTTGCACGATTTTTAATCTTTGAATCTTGAGCAGATCGCAGTTTCAGTATTATACTGAAATTCAGCTTTTCAAAATTTGAAGTACGATTTTCGAGATCGCTCGGCACTAATTGCTTGCTCGATATTTGACTTTTTCATTTCAGTATCAATCTTGGAACAGGCTGTTCATTCAATACGAGATCGAAATTTGGCTTTTGGAATATTATAAATTTCGATCATTGAGCTGGCCCGAAATTAAAAGCTATTTTGCAATTTGACGTTTTTCGATCTTCAGGTGTAGCTTAGTATCAAAATTCGATAAGTTATGAAGTTGAATTTCGATCTTCGAGCTGGCATAAAATTCTAAGCTAGTTGGGCACCGCTCACGACATAATAATAAATGTGCAGTTATTTGATTACATAAAAAACTACTTAAAATCTTTATTTCATAATCATGAACATCAAAGAAAGTATTATAAAAGCGAGTTTCCATCTGATTGTAAGAAAGTAGAAATTACCTTTGGAAAGTCATTGTTTGGTTTTATAATAATGTGTTTGTTGAGAATACCGTTATAAATGGTATTCTGATTAAACCACTAACAGCCATTTAGGTTTCTATTTTCTAATCTATCTTTGCAATCACTGTAAATTAGACTTAACAATATCCCTAAATCCATATGATCAAAAGTATTAATGTAACGGTACATTGGCGAAGAAGGGTTAGACATCGGCCTGAAATACGGAGTAGGCCGAAAACTAGCGAATAGTCTCGACAGCCGATTTACCTGGCCAAACGTATTATCGGCTTTTGTGATGATTTTCACGATGGGTCTAATTTTCCCATATGGTTTTGGAGTGTTCTGGGGTGTCTTGGGGTAAAAAGACCAGCCCGTTACGGCTTGTTACGATCCGTTCTCCATTTTAAATTTTAAATTTTCAACAACTTTGCCACATGATCATATCTTATATGTCAATGTATATTATGTAATGAGGTACTATATGTACAAATTACTGAATAAACTTTTGTTCTGTTCTGTTCATGAAACTTAATCCTATTTTACGATCGTAATTGGTTAATACCTTTGTTAACTTGTTAATACAATAATTCGCTCGGCTAATTTTCTGAACCTAATTGTAATTTATTGACATTGAAAAAAAACCCAAAGATATCTCCCCGGTCTATCCAAATTAATATACTCTTCAGGCGCGTAGCTAGGGCATTTTTCATAGTACGCAGATGTAATGGGGGTGGGGGGGGGATGTCGGTGTATCCTCCCCTTGATTATTTATCAATGTGAGAACAGCAAATGGTGCATTTTAGCGTGTATTTGAAGCAAAACTATTGCACGAAAACCTTATTCTTTGTTAATTGTTTATATAAAATGTTTTATTTTTTGCGTAATATTGCACGTGCAATCTGTGGTTTAGAGATACATGTTATATATGTGCAAGTATTAATTCAAAACAAATGGTTAGTGGTGACATACTTTGAAAATATTATTATGATTGGACATATTATTCAAGAGATATGTCTGTATGTATATATACGATAGCTGTTACAAGGAATTTGCCATAACTTCAAACTGAATACTAGACTAGAAAACAAAAACATGCTAAGTTTCATGATACTGATAAAAATGTACCAAATCTGAAACTGATACCTTGCATAGGGAAAGCATTCCGGTATAGCGACGTCTGCATTACGTCAGCTTCGTTATAGGTATTTCCCTTATCTTTTTTTAACTATTCTAGCATAAAACTGCTGTTATTGTCACATTTCGGGGGTGTTTTAACAGGAGAGAAAACGTGTGTTAACAGAGAGATTCTCGCGCTCACGTGCTGTTATAACACCTTTTTATATATGCGAGTTCCGTGGCAAAGCGTAAACGTCATTCGGCCCAAAAACGGATAATTCAAAACGAAATGACGTCAACGTTAAAAACAGCTCAGACATTCCCGCGCATTTCATGGAAATCTAATGACGTTGAGGTAGGATGTATTCATTTATTAGTATTTTTCCGCGTTTTATGCTAGAATAGCGTTAGCGCATGTTCATTTCGTGTTATAACATCTGCAGAATCCCTCAGGATACGTTGGTACCCTCGCCCTACGGGCTCGGGCACCAACCAATCCCTCGGGATTCTGCAGACGTTATAACACGAAAAAACATGCGTTATCCCTACAAAACAGTATTCTGCAAAATGTTTCTTACACATTTAAATTATTTCGCGGTTTCGCCATCGTGATCTCGCGCATCGCTTTCTCTAACGATATGCAAAGTGCGAGATAACGATGGCGAATGGCGAGATCGCGAAACTTTAGCAATTTCGTGCTTTGCCATCGTGATTTCGCGCATGCGAAAATTCTCGATTTCACCCTTCGTCATTGTGATCTCGCGCTTTGCCATCATGATTTCGCGCTTTGTCATCATGATTCCGTTTGCCATCATGATTCCGCGCTCCGCGTATCGCCTGCTCATGATGGAGAAGCGCGAGATCACAATGACGAAGTGCGAAAAAAAACGAAAATTTCAGGCTTTAACATTAACATTTGGGTAGACACTTTACCAACAATATTGAATCATAAAAATGTTAAAAACATATCGTGATTGTTGATATATCTAAACGACATCTAAAACCAAGTATTACACTGAAATCCTGATTTGAATGTTGTTTAAGGTCTTCTGAAATATAATACATATAATTTAGTTACCTGTAAGGCCATTGAAAAAACTGTAATAACCAATTATAGAAAAAGAACATATTTATCTCACTGTGAATTGGTTGTCAGATACTGTAATATCGTATGACTTGTACCGGTGTCAAACCTTGGTAATACAATGTACGCGTAGGATTTAACTGGGTGAAATTATTTGACTTCTATAATATTTTATTTTCTACTACATTGGGACCATGGAATAATTGATAATTTCATACATTTAAGTACAATTATAAGATATATCTATAATATCTGAAAATTACTTAATAATTATTATGCGTGACAAATTACGTCTGCAATGTAATACAAATTGTCCTATTCAAAAGCTTTAGTCACATTTATGTGATATATTCAATTATATTCTAGATAGCGGACATTTTCCTGAAATGTGGACTGAAGGTGTAATTGTACCATTACATAAAAAGGGCAATAAAAGCGATGTCAATAATTATAGAGGAATTACATTAGTTAGCTGCTTGTCGAAATTATTTACAACAATTTTAAATAAAAGGATAATGATATACTGTGAAAAAAATAATCTTTTATCTAATGCACAGTTTGGTTTTAGAAAAGGTAAATCGACAGTTGATGCATTGTTTATTCTGTTAACTTTAGTTCAGAAGTATATCAATGAAAACAAACGCCTTTATTGTGTCTTTATTGATTTTAAAAAGTGCTTTGATAGTATATATAGAAATGCCCTTTGGTTAAAGTTGTATAAGAGTGGAATTAGAGGTAAAATGCTCCGCATTGTAAAAGATATGTATGAAAAAGTCAAGTCTTGTGTTAGATTGTGTAGTACCTACTCAGATTTCTTCGAATATGCAGTTGGCTTGAGACAAGGGGAGGTAATTTCACCCATATTATTTTCCCTCTTTGTAGAAGACCTTGAATTATTTCTTCAACAAAATATAAGTTGTGGTCTCACTATAGATGATATTGTACTTATTTTACTTCTGTTTGCAGATGATATGGTTATTTTAGGTAATTCTCCTGAAGAATTGAATCAAACTTTAGATTTATTAAATAATTATTGTAAAAAATTGATTTTGGAAGTAAATACCGATAAAACAAAAGTTGTGGTATTTAGAAAACGGGTGTGTTTATTGCCAAATGAGGAATTTTATTACAACGGTAGTAAACTTGAAATTTTGAATGATTTTAATTATTTGGGTACTATATTCAACTATACAGGTAGCTTTGTACTTAACCAAGAGCACCTTGTTGGAAAAGCATTAAAGGCCTTAAATTTATTACTTGTTAATTGTAATAAATACCAGTTTAAACCTAAAATTTTGTGTCAGTTGTTTGATTCATTCGTTGGATCTATTTTAAGTTATGCATCAGAAATATGGGGGTTTAGCAAATCAAAGGAAATTGAGAGAATACATTTAAAATTTTGTAAAAGGATATTAAAGGTTAAGACAACTACATGTACAAATGCCGTATATGGGGAACTTGCACGATATCCCCTTTATATTATGAGATACGTTAAGATTATTAAATATTGGTTTAAATTAGTAAACACTGATAAAATAATATTGCAGCATGTATATAGACTTGCATATAATGACTGTTTGGTTGGTAAGATTAACTGGTTGTCAAAGGTTAAAAAACTATTATCGGATTATGGTTTTACGTATGTTTGGGAATCACCCTATACTGTATGTGATAAGAAATTTGTTTCATATTTTAAACAACGTGTGATTGATTGCTTTGTCCAAGGCTGGTATGTTGGCAAGCAAAATAGTTCTGTTTAGAATTATACAATAATGTTAAATGTGTTTTTGAGTATGAAAACTACTTGGACATCTTACCTAGTAATCTAAGAAGTTATTTAACCAAAATAAGGCTGTCCTCTCACTCTCTGAGAATTCAAACAGGCCGGTATGGTATAATGAGAAGCGAGAGAAATCAGCGTTATTGTATATATTGTGATAAGCATGACATTGAGGACGAATATCATTTCATTTTGATTTGCCCATGTTACTCTGATTTGAGAAAATTGTATATTAAGAAATATTACTATATTAGACCGAGCATGTTTAAATTCATTGAACTATTAAGAACTGATAAGAAAGCAATTTTATCAAACTTAGCAAAATATATTAAACACGCTATGACTTTGAGAACATCTGTTACTTATATATAGCAGCCCATCCTCTCAGAAGTTTAGAGCAATATTATTATAATTATAATCTACACTTGTTGAAATGTGACTTTATTATATGTATTGTATTGTAAATTTGTTTTATGATGATGTGCCTGTGGTACAAGTCAAATAAAATATCTGTTCTGTTCTGTTCTGTTCTGTTCTTGAAAATGTCTCTTTGCCGATTTCTCAACCAACAGTTTATCAATTTTTGACATTGTATTATAATTTTATTATAGAAATTTGACTTTTTAAACCGTTAGCATAGACGGCGTATGAATGCAATATTTCACATGGTCAGGATTATTACAAAATAAGAAACCAAATAGTAGGATAATGACTGTACCTTAACTGCTGCAAAACTACAAAGACAATTATCGGTGGATTTCAATGCACGTTAAATCAACCAATTATATAAACCAGTTTGCTATTACTTCAGTTTACTGTACTTTAAACAAATTATGAAGTAAGCAATGATTGCGTATGAAGCAATCTCCGTTGCATGATATAGACTTCTTGTTGCAACGACTTCTTGTTGCAACCAAAGAGATTAGCCAGTTTAATTGTGTATGCTTGCCAGATTTTCACTACGCAGCTGCGTATCTGCGTAAAAGCAGCTACGCGCCTGCTCTTTGTTATGGCATATGCTTTTCTCATTATTCTTGTGATTTTACACTGACATGATCATCATCAGACGTGGGTTAAAACCAGTGCATACAATTTTGAGGCCCTGCATGGCAGTTTTTACCTGCGAAGAGTAATGTTTTAGTTTATGATTACATGTCAACATTCATGCATGAAAACAGTGATGGTCACAACAAGACACTAGATATTTGATTTATGTTCAAAAAAGCATAATGTTATTTATCTTCAATTTTGTGTGAAAATAAGTTGTCCTAGTTTACAAATATCTATGGGGAAATATTAATATACATGCGGTCCTTAAAATGTTGTCTTTAACATTTAGAACTTGTGTCTTACTAAACATTTTCTTGTTAGCGTGCTTTTCTAGTTGCATAGCATGATGGCTGTTCAAAGCATGGTGGATAATACAAAAATCTTCACAGGTTGAAGATGCGGATGGAAATATTTGTCTTAAGGGTATCTGTTAAGGCAGTAACGAGTCTCTGTCGGGTTCACGCAAAACTGTTACCCGCGAATTTTCTTTTTCGAGAATACCTAATATCAATTTAAAGAGAAAATAAAATAAAACCACAGTGACTGCTTTTCTTTAACACACTATTTTATTATTGTAGCATATGAATATACGCATTCATTAATAAATTACAACACAAGAGTTATCTTATATCCCGGGATTTAAGATCACTGGCACCAGACCAGAAAGAAAATTCCACTGTACATGTTATACCCTACCCCTAGGTATACTATAAGAACCATGGGCATGAACGAGAAAATATACTAACCCATTTATATCGCATTTGAAAAATAAACTAACCCATTTCTCACCCAATACGCACTGTTCGGTAAATGTCAGCTTTGGATACTGGTAATTTATCTTCCATTGTGTACCGGTCTCATTCCTTCAACTTTTGTTATCTCAGAGATTATAGTTTAAGTTTCATCGACGTCAAAGAAAAACTTGGATGAAGTTCCCAAATGAAGTTCCAGTCTACATGTGTATATGCAACGTAAATATGCAATATGAATAAAAGAAACAAGTTGAATGTCATTCATCATTTCGACTGTGAATATTTGTCATTCTGTTTTTGCTTGTTTTCATTTCACCTTGTATGTGCACACTACCGGATATTCATTAGGGAAGCACGTCCATTTTTTTTTGAAATGTTGACGAAAGTATGAAATATGTGGAGTATTTCTGCAATATAAAATATTGAGACAATGTGATTGGTGCACGACGGAAGATAAATTACCGCTTATTTGGTAGAGTAACTTCGGGTATATTCGACACCTTAAGCATAAAAACGGTGAAGCAATTTTCGATTCAGAATGACCGGTGCGAGCATTTCATGAAAACGAAAGTAGACCTTTTCTGCGTCTTCAGTATAAAACGCTACCCATTCATCGAATTGCGCGTTTTATGTGAGAAATGTACGATTGAAATGGGTTAGTGCATTTTCCCGTTCATGACCATGGTTCTTATACTAGTATAGTATACCTTAGTAGAGGTAGGGTATAATAGCATTTTCTTTCTTGTCAAGTGCCAGCGGTGTTTAAACCTAGCAGAGATCCGATTTTAGCGATTCATTACTGTGTCTGAAAAGAGCATTCATTTGTTTATCAAGGAATTCAACAGCCACATTTTTGTCACATAATCAATTGTCCTACACCCTTTAAAAGGTCCAAAGTGCTTTTTTAAAAAATAGCTGCTTACTGTACAGCAATTGAGTTATAATAGAAATTTATTGATTAGCAGCATGCCAGTCTATAGTCTAAAATATTCGCTCTATGACCGAAAAACAATCTAATTAAACCCATCTCCTATTAATGCTACGCATTGGCTCTGGAGACAACCGGTTGGAGGTCACGTTCGGATGACCTTTCCTCTCAGAAACTTGCTTTCAACAATTTGAAAATAGTTTGACAGTGAAAGTAGAAGTTAATAAAATGATTTAGCCTTGGATTCAAATCACAGATAAGTGATAATCAGGGGTTTATAAAAACAATACAGGGGCCTCCGTGGCCGAGTGGTCAAGGTCTGACTTCAAATCACTTGCCCCTCACCGATGTGGGTTCGTGCCTCACTCGGTGCGTTGAATTCTTCATGTGAAGAAGCCATACAGCTGGCTTACGGAAGGTCGGTGGTTCTACCTAGGTGCCCGCTCGTGATGAAATTATGCACGGAGGGGCATCTGGGGTCTTTCTCTACCATAAAAGCTTCAAAGTGGCCATTTGACCTATAATTGTGTCGGTTCGACGTTAAAGCCAACAAAATAAATCAAAACAATACGTTGTGATCGGTAAATGTTATCTTGTTTTGTGCTGTTTGAAGGTTTGTGCCATTTTGTGGGTTAAGACAAATTTTGTTTTAATGAGTTGAGGGATTGGTTCAAATAAATATAGAATGAAGATTACATAAGAATATTAATTCGAATGGGTAACTGTCAGATCTTAAATGAATATCGAGTACTTTAGTCAGATTGGCCGTAAACGAAAAACCGACACCTTATAGTTTTCACCTCATATCAGCAAGCCTTTCAATAAGACTAGTGTATTATTCAAAGACGAAGAAATATTTTCCCAAATACTTTAGCCCGCCAAGGTTGTGTTGAACTATTGACCGTTAAACATTATACGCTTATTGAATGGCTTGCGGTCATTAGACAACACTATTGACTAAGGTCCGAAGTTATTCAATAAGTGTTTTAATACATGCTATTAGAAATAAATGTTTGCAGTTTTATTTTTAATTTTTTTTTTTTTGTCTTATTAGTGTTGAATATACAGGTCAGTCTCGAAATATAACTAAATAATGATCTTTCTCATAATTTTTGCATCAGCCCTCACTTATGGGGCCTCCGTGGTCGAGTGGTTAAGGTCGTTCACTTCAAATCACCTGCCCCACACCGATATGGGTTCAAGCCTCTGTCGGGACGTTAAATTCTTCATGTGAGGAAGCCATCAAGCTGGCTTGCGGAATGTCATTGGTGCTACCCAGATGCCCGTCCGTGATGAAATTATGCACGGAGAGTCCCAAATAAAATTTTATGACTTTCAATCTTTGAGAGATTATTTGACAACGTTCAGTCGGAAATATTTTATCTTTTTTAAAAACAAAGGAATAAACAAAGACTAACACTTTTTATTTTTATTTACTCTTCCCATATAATTATTTTCCCGCTGATATTTTAACACCCTCATATTTTTTCCATTACTTTTTTTTAGTATTTTTACATTTTAATGGATGCTTTTAGATAGTTTTACATTATTCAAGGTTTTTTTACATTTTTTACAGGATTTTTTTAGGATGCTTTACATTTTTACTAAAGTTTAAGTTTTATAGTTGCGTTTGCAATATGTCTTCTTCTCGCGATATATGCCGTTTTGGTCGTTTCGCCGTAAAACCCAACTCACTCACTCACAAAAACCGAAAAATTTTATACAAAGCGTGTTTTAGCACATTTAAAAAATCGGGGGGTAAAACGTCGACAAAAATTTTACGCCCCGTAAAACCCCCCAAAACGTCCAAAAATAGGTTAAACACTCCTTTTATGTAAGTTAATCTAGCCTAGTTTTTAAAAGAAAAGAATTTCAGTATGAAAGCCATCGCAAAATGGGACCCTTTAAAAGGGAAATATGGCAGTTTGAAATTTAAAAAATGGCTGATCATGAGGCAGCCATTTTAGTGTTTTTTTGACGTCTTTTTACACCCCCTCTGATTCTTTATTAAGCAATTCTAACAGGCTGATTTGATTCCTTAAACAAAAAAAAGCAAACTCTTATATTCTCGATAAAAAACGGTTTATGCCGACCAAAAGCATTAGACGTCAATTATGACTCAAATTCCGCAAACGTCCAACATTTCTCCCCCGCGAAATGAAATAAATTTATGAAATAATCAAGACATGCAGAATAAAACAATCAATCCTTCTTGTGATTTTTCATCTAAAATTTCCACGGTTCTCTTCCAAATGCTTCATTTTTTTAACCACCGGGCTAACGCCCTCGTGGGTTTAATTCCACGCATCTGAAATCTGAACCGTGGTAAAATTTAAAATAAAACCCCCGAAGGCCCCTTTATTATTTGTTAAAAAACCTTTTAAAAAAAATTTAAATTTTTAAATTTTTCTTGAGTTAAAAGGGGTAAAACATAATGATTTCTTTTTATAGCTGGTAAAAGTAGAGAAGTTATTTTACAGAAATAAGTAAATACAGTTCAGAAGTGTATCTAAAATAAAAATATATCCGCCATTTTGTTTTTGTTGCCATGGAAACAAAATGACCGCCAATTTGACAAAATGTTTAAATGCTCATAACTTTCTCATTTTTGCTCCGATTTTGAAACTTCATTTCACTTCTTTAAAATGATTTAAGAAATCCCAGTCGACGAAATTAATGTAAGAACAACATTGCCTTTCCCTTTAAATATAGCATGGTAGTGTTTGTTATGGTCTTTTTTGTTTTTTAATTTAAACTTATCATATTGTGATTTGAACGGTCACAAAAGTGATATAGCAATCCAAAGCCCCATTTCACTAAACTGGTGCCTGTAGGTAGATATTCATATTCGTGTCTGTGTATGTTTTATAAACCAAACGTTTTTATGGAGTACTGTGTTACATGAATGCTAAGCTTAGTTCGAACATGTAAAGCAGATATTTGAATAAAGTTCATATCAACTTACTAAGAGATATCGTAAAACTAGATTGTAAATAGCTTCTCTGTCCCAATCAGTTATAAAGACTAAAAGTCACTACTGACTTGTGAGACATGAAAACCGAGATTTGAGTATATATATGCAAATGTTGAACCAGTACGAATGTGATAGTACAATCGGGCTCGTATATAAAGCAGCATCCGAAACTAATCTTATTGGTTAGTGGACTTGCTGTGGCATGTGCGTGTTCGTTTGTACTGCTAGGCGCTTTGCCGTAATTGGTCTGGTATATTGTGGTGGTGATTTAGTTCGTATAAAATCTCTCTACTATATACTATATATATATACTAACTCCAAGTAAATAGAATATGTCAGTGCCTTCAGGTTGCTTGTCTACGCATACATACATTTCAGATTGCTCGGCTCGCACTTTGTGGCAGCATGCTGAGCAGACAAGATTATGGTGTGGAGGCGACAACAGGTGCGACCTGGAATTTGATTATCTTGCACTTATGAAGTCATTTCCTGGCTGTGAAGATTTCTTGCGCGAACATAGCACTGAGGGCCAGAGGGAAGTAAAGTACAAAACTGTTGACCGCAATCAAAAAGAATGTGTATAGTCAATCAAATGCAGAAGTAAAGTTTGTATTGCAAGTTATATTCACCCTTGTATAAATAAAAATTAACGAATTCTTTGGCTTAATTTAAGATTTTACAACCCATTAAAGTTTCTTTTTCAGCGGTTTCAGTTTTGTTCCTTTGTATGAAAAGGGGCAAATTAAAAGCATACAGACATCGTTACATCACGGTGGGGTTAATGTTTTCATCATTTGGATCGGCTCGATTTTTGTGGACTAGAAAAAAATTTAATTCTTATCTATCCCAGTGCAGCAAGGGTAATCGTGAATTTTTTTCAGACAAAAAAATTTGATTTGGGTATTCTTGAGCAAAGGTTGAATTTAATTTGCCTGAATGCCTAACAAAGTGAAAAAAGCCGGGGGGTTTAAAATAAATTTCCCTTTCACACAGTTTTAGGGGAAATAGACGCGGATTGTTCAAGGATCGTTAATGTTTCCGGTGGTGGGAAAGAAAAGGGTTTTTATTTCAAACTTTTACACTATAGTCCAAAAACCCGTATACTGCGTTAAAAGCACAACAACTTTGTTTTAACATCCCCAAAATACAAAAACTTGCATATTTCACTTTGAAAATATTGCTTAAACAAATAAAATGGAATTTCAAAAAAGCCTTTGCTGAAAAAATGAAATTTTTTGTTTCCAAGGGTTACACATGATAAAAAACTATGGGGATTTCCCTTCCCAGATGAATGGAATTTTTGGGAAAAGACTTCTAAAGAACACAGCTTCTTTCGCTTTCTGAAATTTCTGGCTATTGAAAGAAAAAAAATTTTGATAAGTTTTCCCCGACAATCAATCGTACGAAGAAAAAATTTGCCGTCATTAATCATTTAAGGGCTGTAAATCCCCACTATCGGGCCCACGTATTGCTTCAAATTTTTTGAACGACATAGGCGCTGTAGGATGTTAAATCAATGAATTACCCCTTTTTACAATTGAATGGAACGATATGTTTTGGCCTGTAGGAACGGGAAATTTTAACATTTTAAAGTTTTACTTCTTATTTTAGTAAACCGAAAGGGTAAAAAGAAAAACGATTTGATATATTTAATCCAGTGGGTTAGTGTTTTTACCCATTACCCCCGAAAATTAATTCTATTACTGCACATCCACTCCATAAAAATTTTTGATTTTTCACGGGCGGATTATGCTTTAACACAGTTACTTGGTGAGCTGCGCAAAATTAGGCAAGAAAAGGAAAGAAAAACATCTAGAAGATTTGAAAAGGTGTTTTAAATCACTACTGAGACTATACGACTGAAAAAAATTCATTTTTATAAAACCCCCGTTTTTTAAAAATTTTAAAATGTACTTTTAAAATTCAGCAAATAAAAAATGGGGCCCGGTGCTTAAATATTTTGCTAGATGTTTTGAAAAAATTGGATTTCACCCCAAATTTTTAAAAGGTTGAAACCGCGAACGGTTGAGACCTTAATTACCGTTTTTTCTGGGTTTGGAAGGGCATCTTGCTGACAGTTTTCACTAAAAGACATATTAATCCGCCGAAAGGGGTTTTACCCGTTTTTCTTTCGGCTAAAGGCTGATATTTTTATTGATATAAAGTTTCTGAACTTTGTTTACGCCGTTTAATTTTCATACATTAAATAAAATAAATTTAAAAAATGCGTCATTCGCATAAAAAATAAATTTTTGGTCTGCGCCCCACCGATCAGGGCTAATTTGAATTGTGAAGGGGTCCCCCTTTAAAACATTCAAAAAACCCCGAAGTACCGAAGCGCATAAAAATATGCCATAAAATAGTTCAAAAACGTTTTATAAAGATTTTCAAATTTTAGCTTAAATATCATTTGCCTCATCATAAAAACCCCCATTTGATCAAATCATTTTTGTAATGGTATACCTGCATTTTTTCCACCTCCCGACTCCTACGCATTCCTTTTTTAGTACAGCTTTGATAAAGACCGATTCATTTTATTTATTTCCTATTTCATTTTTTTAGGATTTTTTTTTCACGATTGATGTAAAATTGATAAAAAATATTGTTTACGTTTTACTTTTTTTATTAAATTTATTTTTTAGTAAATTTTGCTACAGTGTTAAATGTGGCAATAAAAAGTAAACGTCAATCGTGCTGCATCTGCATGTTTTTTTTGTTACATTTTTTGTTACAATAGTAATATCAAAAAATTTTCTTCATTATTTAAAAGATAAATATCGGCATTCCCTGTAAAACGAAATATGTCTCGATTCTAGGGGGACTTACGATGACATTTAACGATTTTCGCCTTTCCCGGATTTGTAATTTAAAATTTGTTTTAAAATAAAGCCCAAAACCAAATTTTATCATTTTGATAAAGGTCGTAAGGCTGAAAAGTTAATACATTTAAAATTGTTGTTAAGAAAAATGAATTAAAGAGTAAAAAACGAGTGTTTAGTTAGTAGACTACCTTTGGGGTCGTTTGCATGATGTGAAGTTTTCTCGATGTTGGCCACTATGGCCCCAGTAATAAAAACAAACTGTTAATTTCATTTAAGCAAAAAAAATCAAAGCTCCAAGGGGGGGTTTGCCTCTCTCAAAACCATACAAGGGAAATTTCTTTCAGGCCCCCCCCGCGTTTCGGTTAGTGATTTGAGCTATTAAGTCCAATATATATCTTCTGAAAAAAGAGAAAAAGATCCGTTTTTTCTTACTTGAAAAACATTCAAACTATTTTCAAAGTACAGTTCCTTTTCTATCTGAAAACCTGGGGAAGTAGAACAGCAGGATTTGGGGGATAAAAAGGTCTAGTTTCCCGTTTCAGGGACCCTTTGCTTCTACTGTTGCAGGGTCGGTCGTTTTAAAAAATTTTTTTTAACAAGGGAGCGGGGGTTTAAAGGCAAACCCATGAATAAAAGAAGTGGGTACAACATTTTAAATGTATTTGTGTTATTTTAAAGTATGACATCAAACATTGTTTTCAAGGCGGCAAACAAAAATTTTATTTCGCAAAATGGAGAATTATAAACCCGTGCTCCAAGAATTGCGATAGTTGGGGTTTATGTGATTCGTGTTTAATTTTGGAAAATAAAGTGTTTTTATTCACTCGATACTTTGAAACCCAGTACATGGAAAAATTTTAAAATTTTTGTCTTTAGTTTATTTTTGAATAAAAGAAGGGCCAATGATCCAAAATTTTCAAAACATTTTTCTATTATCTGAAATTGTGTTTTTATTTTTGGAAGTCGGCGCAAAAAGGCTAAACTTAATTGGAGCCTTATTTATTTAAACATAACGTTTTTTTCAAAAAACATTTATCAAAAATTTAAAGTTACAATACCTGGGAAAAATGAAAATAGCATTTATTCTCAAACATAAATTTTTATTTGTTATTTATGTAGCCCCTGGCCAACTGTAATTTTTTCGTTTTTTTTCGAAAAACTTAACATACAACTTGAAACCTAGAAAAAAATTGACATCTTTGGGGGTTGACAAATTTTTAATCTTGGGATTGATTATATTTTAAATCACTTGGGGTTGAACTTTTGGGTGTTGAATTCTTGGGGATAATTCTTTTTATTTTCTAATTTTTCACCACATTTAGTAATTTGGAAAAAGCTTCAACTTACAATTATAAAAAGAAATTTTACAAAACAAACAAAATAATTGGAAATTTAACTGTTGGAGATCTGATTTAAATTGGGGAAAAGTCTGATAACTTATGACATCAGGACCACAATGACCTTTTGTTTTTTTAATCTTCTAAATGATTGCGTAGTTTAGGACCCGGAGCAAATTTATGTCCAATACTTTTGTATTACGTTGAATAAACAGGTTTAGAAATCGCGTCTGATTAAGTCATACCTAAAAAATCCGCACCAGCCTCTCTTTATGCGTTGCCTACTCTCTATTGTCTCATTGTTTAGGGGGCACAGACATTGACTTACCCCATTTTTTTCATTCAATGTCTGCTCAATTTTTAGACGATATCGGAGATATATTTTACTACTTTTTACATTTAAACCTAGCATTTTTTTAGAAAAAAGTCTGAGGAATGGAGCACATGATACTTATGGATCAAACCATGGGCCGTGCTGATACCATGGAAGCGCTATTTATATGGTAAAACGGGAAAAAACTACTTCTACTTTTTTTTTATCAAAACAGCTTCGATAACTTTTTGAACATATAACGTAGGGTTTAAAAAAATCAGCAGAAATTTTCTTTACAAAGGCATCAAAAAACTGTATTTTACAGAAAAAAAGCCCTTTTCATTCGGGAAAATTGCACTATATTTAAAAATGGATTACAATTGAGTAGACCACGGTGGCATACCCGGGGAAAACTTCTTATTCCTTTATTACCAATGCAGTTCTTTTAAAAATGAAGGCTACATCACACTTCTTCCCGAACAAAACGTATTTTTCAGATTATAAGTTGTGAGGTTTCAAAATTTTTTGTCTTTTAGCGCTTTGATTTATAAGGGGTCTATGGGAAATCACAACTTTTATAAAATTTTCGCGAATAGAGATGTTCCTACAATTCAGATTTAATGAAACTTCTCAAAGTTGTAAATACACCTATAAAATATATAGGTCAGTGTGCTTTTTTGAGATATTTGACCATGATTAATGTGAACCGCACATTTCAAGCTATTTCTAAAACATTAGTTCAATCATATTTTATTGCAATTATCACACAACCATGATAGTAAATGTACATAAAGACATGAATATACAGTACAGAATTAAACAGAAATATTACTCAAGATATATAATACACAGTACTCAAAACACATTCGGTAGCTTTTTAAAAGTGTGAAAACAAAAAGGTTAACACATTTGAAATCGGCCGTCCTTGGTATCAAATTAATGTTTTGATTTTTTAAAATAAATGCGGATTTTAATTTATTGGACTAGAAGGGAAAAAAAAGGCTTAGCAAGATATAATTTTTCAGATTAGTAAAGGTTTTTTTACAAGTATTTAAATTGAAGAAGAGAGAAGAGAGGGGGAGGGGGGAGAGAGAGAGGGGAGACGAAAGGGCAAAACATACGCAAACAAACGCCCCCCCATTCAGTGCAACCTCATCACACCCTGCGCCAATCCCCCACCCCGTCCAACCCGAGTTTCAAATAGATATAAATCAGAAACCAGGAGGGAGTGCTAGAAAGGATGTGCTTTTTTTGTTTTTTTGTTGTAAAACATTTTTTTCATCATTTATTTAAACAGATATTTTAAAAACATATTTTTAAATTCAGAACGAAGAACATTTCATTGTAAAAAAACTGCTCATGGGTTGCCATTAATTCATAAAATGTTTTTTATTTCCCTCGCCGTATCCGGGTTATTTAATTTTTTCGCTTACTTTTTTTCCTAACTTCGTATCACACCGTGGAACTACCTTAAAAGAAATATTGAATAACTAAAAGTCCAAATGTTTTTCCCAAATTCCTGTCAGTTTTTTACAGATTTTGGAATATGAATTCAAAAAGTTTTGAGCGTAAATTCAATGGCTAAACGCGATATTTTAACCTCGTACCGTCGTGCATCATCCTTGTAGCCTCGTGCTTCGCCACTTTACCTTCGCGCATCGCCATCGTACATTCGCGCTTCGCCATCATACCTTCATACTCAGTCATCGTTTCTTCATGCTTCGCCATATTACGTTCGTCATCGCACCTTCGTGCATCTTCAAAACTGGTGAACAATAGATAAGAATAGCTTTTCGACAAGTTATGGTCAAAAATTGGGTGTTTTTGGGTGTAAGAAAACGTTTAAAAACCCGTAAAAAAAACACACATCATCTGACATGACAGGTACAACAAAAAAATTAAAATTTAGGGGGTACAGTTTTCTTTAAATTTTTTCTTTTCCCCGGGTTTTTGGAAAATTTTCTAAGATAGGGTGTTTCCCCGACTGCTTAATTTTATCAATATTTCGACTAATATCTTTTTTTATAAGTCAATTTTTTTTAACATGTCTCCCTTTATACATCATGCATCTGTTAAAAATCAACTACTGTACGAATCAAGTTTAAAAAATGTACTTTTGGGTACCAAAATGGACAGTCTGTAAGGAAAACAAGGGAAAAAGTTTGTGTTGATTTGGGCCGGTGGGGAAAAAAAGGGCATAATGCAACTGGATATTTTGAGGACGTTTCGTAAAGGAAAATTTTTACATTAATTTTTTCATAAGACATTATTCGTTTTTCTTTCCAGTTTGCTAAAAAAAGAAGGGTATTTTCACAAAAGGTATAATTTACGTAATGTATAATAATTGGTTTAGGGGAAATTCTATTTTTTGAAATTTAAAAACAAATTCCTGCATTTTGTTTTCCTACAATTTTGGAAAATATTTCTATCATTATCTTTACAATTTTTTTTTGTTTTTTTTTTCTTTGTTGGGTTTTTTTATAAGGCCTTTCAGCTGTGGGGAAATAAGAAAACATTGCTATCGGAAAATTGTGAAGAGTTTATAAAAATATAAAAACACTATCTTTTTCACAGATTGAACGTCTTGCATTATGAGGGAGTATGTCAGAGAAAACAAGAATCTGGGGTACAGACCGTATGTGTGATATGGAATTTGACTATTTAGCTATAATGAAGCCGTGGCCGGGCTGTGGTAACTTTAAATTCAACCATACTACTCCAGGTGAGATGTAGAATACGAAGTTATAGACCCTCAGTCAGTTGCTGGCGGCGAATACGTTCATTTGAGTCGAGACGTCAAACATGTATTTCTAGCTAATTTGTATAAGTGTATGCATGCAAAATGTATGGACAACTTTTGTGCGTCGGTTATAGATAGAAACATCCCCTACAGCTGTCAGTTCTTTTCTGTATACTAGTATATGCAAACAGGTACCTTAACATGCACCGACACATTTTGGTGGCCTCAAATGCAGACAGCGAGTAATTTTGGACGACTAACGTTTTCGTGGCTGAGTAAACTGAGCTCAATAAATGTACCATATACGCCTAAAGATATGGAACAGCTACTCATCAGAGGCTCTTACAGAACCATGATTGAAAGTGAAACTGCTAACATAGACTCCTCGTCCCTGTCATTGAAATGGAGAAAGGATAAAGTGAATAAAATTAACTTTCAAGTTGATTTCAATCCTGTGCTGATGGTAGATGTTACGAGTGTTCAAGATAAAGCTAAACGTGTAAGCAAACTTGATGAAAATGAAAACTATTTCCTGTTCCCTAAAAGTCTTGAAAGCGGAGGCAATTCTTGGAGAATATCTACTTGGGAAATAGAGTTAGATATTTTAAATGGATCGTCCTCAGAGCACAGGTTGGCATACAACGTTTTGAAATTCATGTTTAATACAACAAAATGTTTTTGCATCTTTGAGATCAGCCATAACCAGTACGAACTTATCCAAAGCTGTAAAAATCCAAATATCGGTGCACATGTATGTTTATTATATGTCCTACATGATATATCTTTTTGCATGGGTGAATATAAAATGATGCATCCTTTGTTAGATTTTGATTTATATGATGTACACCAGAGAAATATGTATGATCCTATATTGGATATTATATATCTTAAAGTATTTATTCTTCTGTTAGCTAACCAAAAAGGGACATATTTAGTGTCCGAAGTATTTCATGATTTATTCTCAATTACCTCGGTAGCAAAAACATTCAGTTTGAGCTCTGCATCATATAGAACTCTGCTCCCTTTGGATTTGTTTGAGGAGAAAAGACTTCGGACACTATCATATGCTTCTAGCCTACATTTTAAATGCAAATTTCTCCTTAAGTATTTAAACAATACCCAAAGCGTTTCGAGTCAGTGATAAACCAATGTATTAGTTAATTTATTACAGCAGAAACTGATTTGTATCTGTTCCTATCAAGATGTTTTTCTTATTTTATCTGGGCTAGGGTATATTTTCTTGAAAAAATAAAATGTTTAATTTCCGTGAAAATATAATGTCATCACTTTACGGAAGTTTTAAATATTTGAATTCCAGTCGAAAAAAGTGACAAAATCTGTTTATTTAAGGAAAAAATAACATTTTAAGATTAAAATCCTATAAATAAATAAAAAAGGGAACGATATTTTTGCAAACAACCTGTACTTGATTTATCTATACACTGTTCATAGTGTAAAGTTATTGACGCATTACATGTGTGAATAGGTATACATGTATAAGTGACCGGTCAGTTTTATTACAGTGGTTCAGGTAGTTATTTAAGTACATGTAGTCTGTATAGCTCTGTTATAAGTGATGGCAGATATTTGTGTATAACATTAATAGTAAGAAAAGTCAGTAATCTTATCAAGGCCGTAGGGTGGGTTCTTGCTTAGGATAAGTGCCAGTGGCACACATAATATTTGAGCCGCGCCATGAGAAAAGCAACATAGTGCAATTGCCACCAGCATTGATCGATCCTGACCAGCCTGCACATCTGCGCAGTCTAGTCAGGATCCATGCTATTCGCTAACGGTTTGTCTTATTCCAAAAGGCTTTGAAAGCAAACAGCATGGATCCTGACCAGACTGCGCAGATGCTCAGGCTGGTCTGGATCCATGCTGGTCGCAAAGCCACTATGTTGGTTTTCTCATAGCACGGCTCATTTCGCTTAAACATGTAATAAAATGTATCCGAAATGACAGTTCTTTCTGAGGCTTGCCTAAGGAAGCTGGATCGGAAAAAGTTAAATCCGGATAAGTCTGACAACAACACATCTATAGATAATGTTGTCTATTCAGGGCTGAAGTTGTGGGCAAAACATATTCAAAAAGTTGAAGCAGGTCGCTGCATAAAAATTCCACCTGAAACTCGGCTGGACCGTTTAGTTCGTTTTCGCGTCTAGCCGTATTTGTATATGTCATCTGCATGGAAAGCGACATGACACATCACTTTCGTGGCATCACACTGAATGTGAAACCGTCACTAATATGACATGCCAAGAAGCTACTGTTCTTGACCTATGCATCACAGGCATATCAATGCCAAGCTTTATTTCTGTTGGGTAGACTATAGTCAGGATCAGATTAACTGCTGTGCACATATTGTCCCTTTTTTGTTGTGTTTAGGCCTAGTCCGCCGCAAAGAACAATCTTCAATTCAGTTTTTACTGAAGGAAGAACATGAAGTAATGAATGCGTGTCACATGTAGTATGTGTCTAAAAGAAATAAATATAAATGCACAGAAAAAGATGAAGAAATAAAGAAATGAAAAATATATAAAAAATACAAAAAATATATTAATAAAAAAAAAAAAGGAAAACAAATTACATCCTCATCGCTAGTGGTGTGCACGTCGCGAGGAGGGCATGCAGAAGATTACCTGGTGTGTTGCTAGTATTTTACAGCACACATTTGCCAATCTACTACAACAAACAAACAGGATATGCCAATGAAAATTTAACCCAATGAGTAATAATGAATTAACAGTATTTGCTTCTCTCACTACTCTACATGTATAACATGCCTATATGTGCCCATTCAAACATTTGTATAGTATTTTAGTTACAAACAGATGTAAAAATATGTGACTATCAAATTATTAAAAATGAATATAAAAAGTATTGGTTACTTTACATTTGGGAACACGCTGTAGTTATATTTTTTGTTTAAAAGTACTGCTCCACCCCTTGCATCAACACAATAGTCACAGAAAATGTGTATAATTAATATCTACATATGCTGGCCAAATATGGTTTTGATGCACGGGGGGAACAATGTTCTTTTAAGCAAAATAGCTTTTATATGTATATAACAGGGTACGTAATTCTATTTAGAGCAAAAATTACCATTTTATGAAACAAATATTGAAAAATTTGACTTTAACAAATAATCTCAAATATGTATTTTGATGGTAATTGTAATTAAAAACTTATTTCTTAGTGGTTTATTTTTCACTCTTGGAGTAGGCAAATTCATATAGAAAGTGTCCGAAGTCCTTTACACGTCAGATAAAGATTGAACTTCAACATCTTATGAAAATAAGAAAGAAAAACAACTCTGAAAGTGTATTCTTCACAGTAATAAAAGCTTTGCAAAGGATCGAACGATTAAGAAATTTACAAATCCTTATTCAAGAAATGAATCTAAGAAGAGAGCGCGAGAGATACTGACATTGTTTCATAAGGTTATCAGCTACATGCCATGTATACATACGGTAATACAAATGCCATGTATAAATAATGTTACATGTCTTACTTGTACCTTTCATTATTTGTGTCAAGAGGAATGTTGTAGAATATGTGAGAAGTATTTCAAGAACGTGTAATATGACCAATCATATCATCTGAATGGTTGGAGTGAAAGTTCTGTCATTATTTGAAAATAGAATAAAATAATAGAAATATGTTTTGAAGCACTTATTATGCAATATCCTATCAGATTGTCTGTAGAAAAAGTGCATCTGGTTGCGTTAATTGCGCCTAATGTTTCCTTACCTTTCATTTGTATAACTACTTAAAGATTTCCAGTGTATATCTTTAACTAAAAGAGTTCATTCTTAGATACTATATCTAAAAATAAAAGAGATCCATAAAAATAATTTAACTTGACTAAATATAGGGAAAATAACTGTATTTGTAGAGCTACATGTATAATTAAATGTCATGTATGATAGTCTCTTGTTTAAAAAAACTTCTGTCTTTTTAGTGGTAGTAAACATGTTTGCTGTGTGTAGCTATTTATTTTAAATCATATATACGGTGTGTACTGTTTTAAGTCTATCACATAGTATTGTATATACACATTAACATGCTTCTTTTATGTTTACATACATACTAGGAATTGGTTGTTTTTATTTTCAAACAGGAATTTGGTAAACATGATATATCTTTCAGATCTTTTTGAAACATAGAATTCATATGAGCCGCGCCAGAAAACCAACATAGTGCGTTTTCGACCAGCATGGATCCAGACCAGTCTGCGCATTCGCGCAGTCTGGCCAGGATCCATGCTGTTCGCTAACAGTTTCTCTAATTCCAATAGGCTTTGAAAGCGAACAGCATGGGTCCTGACCAGATGCGCACTATGTTGGTTTTATCATGGCGCGGCTCATATAGGTCCAAAGAAGACTTAATTAAGTCTGCTACGTTTTTGCGTTCCAAAGAATCACCAATCATCGCAACAATAGTCTTTAATTGCTGTGTGACGGTGGTCGTACAAGTCGCCCAGTACTTGAACAAAAGTTGCTGTTGTTCCTAGTCTTTTGAGATGTAGTAGGTGTGAGAGGTCATGGGTTTTTCATGAACCGAGACTAATATTAATAACGTCGGCATAGTTTTATGATATCAAGCGTTTCAAAGTGCTAGTACTAATATCACTGTCTCTATCATTTTCTTCTACGTTGTTCTTAGGGGTGTCGGTTCAAAGGTAAGTAGTCATCGTGATCTGCGAAGGAGGACAGGTAAATATAGATAAGTATAACTACAGTAGTCATCGTGATCTGCGAAGGAGGACAGCTGAATATAGATAAGTATAACTACAGTAGTTATCGTGACCTGCGAAGGAGGACAGCTGAATACAGATAAGTATAACTATAGTAGTCATCGTGATCTGCGAGGGAGGCCAGCTAAATATAGATAAGTATTACAGATTTTATTTACTATAGTAGTCATCGTGATCTGCAAAAGGAGGCCACATGAATACAGATAAGTTTTACTATAGCAGTCATCGTAATCTGCGAAGGAGGACAGCTGAATATAGATGAGTATATTATATAGTAGTTATCGTAATCTATAAAGGAGGTCAGCTTAATATAGATAAGTATTACTATAGTAGTCATCGTGATCTGTGAAAGGAGGCCATGGCAGCTGAATACAAATAAGTATGGCTATACAAACAACTGTTTGACAAATAGTCTCATACTAAGATATACTTGCCCCTCATCGATGTGGGTTCAAGCCTCACTCGGGGCGTTGAATTCCTCATGTGAGGAAGCCATCCAGCTGGTTTACGGAAGGTCGGTGGTTCTACCCAGGAGCCCGCTCGTGATGAAATAATGCACGGAGAGGCACCTGGGGTCTTCCTCCACCATCAAAGCTGGAAAGTCGCCATATGACCTAAAATGTGTCGGTGCGACGTTAAACCCAAACAAACAAACATACTAAGATATCACACGATTTATAGTTTTCTATTCATTTTTCCTTGCATACATCTTTGCCGAACATTTCTCGAAAAACTATATGGCATTTTGTAACAGAATACCAAAGACACATCTTTTCAGCTTATGAAATTTTGTATCTGTTGTTTAGACCTTGAATTAAACCCATGAGAACAAACATATTGTCGTTACCTTGATTTAAACGGTCTTGGTTAAGAAAAAGAAATGTGCATCGTGTATCACACACGGTATAGAGACTTTGAAAACTCCTTAGGAACCGAACAGAACATGGTCAGTGTATGGAATAAACTGGCTATAAAGAGAGAAAACTCTTATCTGTTGTTCTCTATTTCCAATTATTAATTACACAACTTCACGGGGGAGGAAGTGTCACACGAAGGATGGAGTTCTTCTGATAACCTGTCATGTTTTCTTCTGATAACTGTTACGGAGTTCGTCTGATTTCTGAATGACGTGCCAAGGAATCGTAGGAAAAAATGGTAATTATTTATCTTTAAATAGAGAGAATGGGGTGTAAAACTAAAGTTTGATGATCAAGGTTGCCTGATGTCTTGTGCAATGCGTCAGAAAAAAACTGTTTAGTCTAATAATCAGCCCCACTACTTTGAAAAGAAGACATTTTGAGTAAAATATCGAAATCGTTTGCTCATTCATACATATTATTCTTCTTATTCACGTTCTTAATCCGCAGCACATGCAATAGAATAATTTTAGTGCAAAGTTGCAAACATATACCACTTTCTAACAATTTTATGCCCGATTTTTCAAATGTTACGGAATTCCGGTGATAACTCTGAAGATGTCGCAGAGTTCTTATGATAACTTTTATTACTGCCAGGTGTTTCTTGAGCTATGTTAAGATACCTTTTAGCTAATTTTATTATTTAAAAAGGGTGTTAACGATGTTCTAACGTAATATATTTATCCAAGGCACAGTATTGTGGTTATATAATGTACGGTATGTGTGTTTTTGAGTTCCAATGATAAGTTTTTAGTGTTACATTTGTTCTTCTGACTAGATGTTACTTTTAAAGGGACTGTGTACGCTAATAATGATGATCTGGCTAACTATGGTTCATTTTTTAAATACAAATTGCACATAAATGATGTACAGTGTTAAACAGTTACAGAAATATACTCTTATTTTCATTTCTAACACGATCCGCAGCAGTTGCTATATAAAACATATAGCGAAATCGCCTATACATAAAATCTACGATAAAATAAAAGCTGTTCCATTCCACCCTACGATTGTAACATGACTGTAAGATTCTATTCTGCTTCCGTTATATGCCGACTAAATACTCGACTTTTCAGTGCTAAGCAGTAGTAATAAAAATGTACATCAAATTTTTCTGAAACAAACAATTTCTACCTGATGAATTTATTTGTTTATATTTTTACCGTAAGAAAATGTTTCAGCCCGGTAAGTTTCAACCTCACATCAGTGCATCATCGGGTTCGTGTACGTAGTTTACAATTTCTGCGCTGTAAGCACCACGAATGTCAACTAGATTCTAATTTGACATTACTAAAATAAAATTATAATTCATGTTCCAATCTTCCAGACTCAAGTGTTTACGTGTTTATATTCCGCAATGTTCTGGCGTGTATGTTTCAGTGCCATCATGTAGTGACGTGTACTATTTTAAGAAACTGCATATATATAAGGTTTGAATAAAGTATTTACATCTGATTTCTATATCTGACCTTAGATATTATTGAAAATAGCATCTTCACAACTTAATACTTTAATTAAAAATTAATGAATATCGGAAAATTCCGTTTTATGCAACGCTTTCCATTCGTGGGAGGTTTTTTGTAATAGCATATGGCCAGCCGAATGACATATTGAGCTAAAATGTAGTGCTGTAAAAATGCGCAGAATTTGCGTGGTTAGAATCGAAATAATAAATATGTTCCAATAATTTATCAGTTAATAAAATATGGGCAGTCGTTCGGATGCGAATATTAAATCACTCGTGCTACGCACTCGTGATTTAATTATTACGCATCCGAACTCCTGCCCATATTTTATTAACTGATAAAATATAGGGACATATTTATTATTTCTTAAATTTAAATTTGGGTTGGAAAATTACATTGTGGATTCTATTGTAAGAAAATGCAGAATCCTCTTACTTTATAATATTTCCAGCTAAACTCTAAAATGCCATTCTATTCATCTTATAGCATTTAGATAGCACTTTAAAATTCGCATTATTCACTTATTATGATATTCTATATGACAAATAGTATATGCACGTATGAGGATGACAACCCCCATTTGGTACGCAGTATTCAGCGCATTTGAAAATTATATGCATTCTGTAAGATGTAATGACAATACTGCAGTATTAACGCCAGTCACATTACGAACATGTCGGTTATCTGCCTCAAATCTGTGGTAAATATGCATAGCATCATATGACTCATGTCAACTGATTACACATGAAGCGGTAGCTCGCTCTCTGTGTTGTGTAGTGTCGCATTGTGACTGTACTTTTTCAGTGTCAACTATATGAAGGATTTAAAAAATTATGATGGTAAAGTTATAATTATCATGGTAAAATCATACTATATAGCATTATTTTTTATCATTAATCACGATCAACCACTTCAGAAACAGACAGCCTCTGCAAATGCAGCAAATAGATGTACCCTAAATTAAAGATAACGGATTTGATTTCAATTCAGTGATCAATCAAAACGAAAACCAATAAATCGTTGTTCACGAACATTAGCACATCCATTGATAGAACGAAAAAATACAATTTACTGCATTTATTATCTATTCGTATTTTACTATATATGTCATTATACTGCATATAGTTTTAAACTTTACAAAAGACTCATACCGTACATTATATAACCACAATACTGTGCCTTGGATAAATATATTACGTTAGAACATCGTTAACACCCTTTTTAAATAATAAAATTAGCTGAAAAGTATCTTAACATAGCTCAAGAAACACCCTGGCAGTAATAAAAGTTATCATAAGAACTCTGTGACATCTTCAGAGTTATCACCGGAATTCCGTAACATTTGAAAAATCGGGCATAAAATTGTTAGAAAGTGGTATATGTTTGCAACTTTGCACTAAAATTATTCTATTGCATGTGCTGCGGATTAAGAACGTGAATAAGAAGAATAATATGTATGAATGAGCAAACGATTTCGATATTTTACTCAAAATGTCTTCTTTTCAAAGTAGTGGGGCTGATTATTAGACTAAACAGTTGTTTTCTGACGCATAGCACAAGACATCAGGCAACCTTGATCATCAAACTTTAGTTTTACACCCCATTCTCTCTATCTAAAGATAAATAATTACCATTTTTTTCTACGATTCCTTGGCACGTCATTCAGAAATCAGACGAACTCCGTAACGTTTTCCAGGAACTCCGTAACAGTTATCAGAAGAAAACATGACAGGTTATCAGAAGAACTCCATCCTTCGTGTGACACTTCCTCCCCCGTGACTTATTGCTGATAAAACTGCAAACATTTTACAAGATAACAAGACAAGATAATGTAGATCACATTTCACAGTTTCATAAAAAAAGTCCTGCATGATTGTAAATGGCATGTTCTATATTAAAAAGGAATGAGATAAGGTCCCTGATTTTTTTAACTTCTGATAATTTTCAGTTTTGTTTAAGAAGATAAAATCTATTAACATTGAAAGACGCATTGCTCTTCATAGTACGACAAATGCAACTGTCTTGTAATTCTCAAGAAAATGTTAACATATTACATGTACAGTTGTGTAAATGTAACAGCATTTAACCCGACGGACTTAATGTGAGTTTCAATCTAATCAGATATACATAGGTTAAAACAAATTAAAATAAATGTTAGCACTAGAGGAAGGACAAACAGTAAGCAATAGCATGTTAGGAATTAAAGCAAAACTGGTGTACTTGTTAAGCTATATTGCAATGGTACTGAGAATTGAGAAAATATCGATTTTGTTTCTTTTTATCTCCATTATTAGATACTATTATACTTGTTTTTAACCAGGTTTTCAACGAAAACCTGAGTTATTAGATTGGGGTATGTCGTTGGTCGGGCGGCGGCGTCAAACTGGTGTTTCCGGTCAATAACTTTTGTTTCGGTAAAGATATTTGAATAAAACTTGGTATGTATGTAGCTTATATCAAGACAAAGGCTGGAATTGATTTTGGGGTTTCTGGGGTCACGGTCAAGGTCACTGTTACTTAAAATAGAAAAAGGGTTTCCGGTCAATAACTTTTGTTTCGGTAAAGATATTTGAATAAAACTTGGTATGTATGTAGCTTATATCAAGGCAAAGGCTGAGATTGATTTTGGGGTTTCTGGGATCAAGGTCAAGGTCACTGTTACTTAAAATAGAAAAAGGGTTTCCGGTCAATAACTTAACTTAGGAATGAGCTATCATGATGAAACTTGGTGTATAGAAAACTTATATAAAATTGTAGCTTGGGATTGATTTTGGGGTTTCTGGGATCAAGGTCAAGGTCATTGTTACTAAAAATAGGGTTAGGGTTAGGTTAGGGTTCGGGTTTAGGGTTAGGGTTAGGGTTAGGGTTGTGCTTTAAAGTGGTGCACTGTGATTCAGTATACTTTTTTATTCTTATGAAAAGTGTTGAAAACCTGGTTTCGTGGCATTGCCGCGTTTCTTGTTTTTTTATGTTCTGTTATTTTGTCAGCCGAAATGTTTTACACTCAGTTATTAGTGTCTAGTTATCAATATCATGGATCATGATTTTGATTCCAAGTCTACAATGACATCGAGTCCACCAAAGGCATTAAGTCCAACTCTGATATATCTGTGGGTAAGTTGCTGTTTACTAAACAGGAAACAGCTGTATGAGTGTGTGTTTTGGTAAGAGACCCAGAAAGGATCTTGAGGTTAATTGGTTGTCATAAACAGGTGTAGAATTGTCAAAATAGCGTTACTACACATACAACGACTACAGATATTATTAATCACCTTTATTGTTTCACACTTAAAGACAAATTTATTACAGATCAAAAGAAAGTTTTTTTTTTTGTTTTAATTCTTGGTATGTCTTCTTCTGATATGAAACCCTGCACGAACTGTAATCATTCAGACCCTGTAATAAATAGAGGATATTTTAGTGTAAGATCGAAATATATTTCACCGAGTGAACTCTAAAATGCAATATTTTCACGAGTGGCTGGGCCACTCGTGAAAATGTAAATTATGGTGTTCACGAGTGAAATATATTTCGATCTTACACTGAAACAAACAAATTTTCTATTTATTTTATACATTTTTAATGGTTCTAACAAAATTAAATTCAGTTTGTCCGCGCAACGTCACGTGCATCGCACCATGACGTCATAATGTCGTGACGTCACGATATCTTTGTAGAAAAACTGCAAATAGTTCTATTGCGTTTTCTCATGTTTTCTGATTTCTTTTACATTTTATTATGATAGAATGTATATATTTATGATCCTGTTAGTATTTCTATACATCTATATCTTTCCTAAAGTATATCTTGCAAAGAAATTTCTATTATTAATAATTCATATTCTTTCGCATTCGAGTGTAGTTCCGTACCAGTGAAAAATAAAAATGATATTTTCACTGTCTGAAACAGTGAAATTATCAATTTTATTTCACTGATAAATTTCAGTATTTCATCGAAGAGCATAAAATAAATAGATTTCATAATATGCAAAGTAAAGTTTGATAACATTTGAAATTCTCCTGTTAAAACACATGAAACAGAGAATTTAAGGGGAAATAGGACAGTTGTTTGGGGTTTTTATATAGGCAAAGAAGGAAAAATTTAAACTAGCGGAGAGAATTTTCTAAAACTTTGCATGGTCATAGAGCATCATATTAGAAAAAATGTTTGCAAAACGATGGGGGTCCCGGTGCTACGTTTTGAGTTATCTGCCCCTGAATGCGAGTTTTTTTGCTCTTTTAGATCATTTTTCAAGGGCAGATAACTCAAAATCTAGCATGCGGATACCTTATTTCATTTCACATTATTTTTTGTTATTACATTTCAAGCCATTATGCAAAGTTTTAAACCATTCTATTTAACAGAATTTTTGCTGTGTTTCAATGAGTAAACATACTGCATTTTTCTTCAAAAAAGGGGCATAATTGGAAAAAAAATTCTGTTTGTTTGCGTAAGCGACAATAGAATAAAATCCATCATATAGAATTCCTGCAAATTTTGTACAGTTGCAAGAAATAAAGTAACAAACACCAATCTGAAATCAAATAAAGTGTAACTAACCATTACCGTGAGTTATCTGCCCTTGAAAATGACCTAAAAGAGCAAAAAAAAAACAACAAAAAACATTGCATGCAGGGGCAGATAACTCAAAAAGTAGCACCGGGACCCCCATTTCTTTTGCATAAATTTGTTTCTAATATGATGCTCTATGATCATGCAAAGTTTAAGAAAATTCTCTCCTCTAGTTAAAATTTTCTGTCTTTGACTATATAAAAAAACCCCACACAACTGTCACATTTCCCCTTCAGGAGTAATTAGGTGTCTACTTCCGTAAACTTTATCACTTCTGTTTGTACCAATTCAAAAATGCATTCACATAGAAGTGCTATAGTATGAAGAATTTGTCCAAGCAAAGCAGACACGATGATGCTTATTACAAAGCCCATCCACTCGTCAACCATTTATTCTCTGTTTAAGTTTAATCATTACATAATATCGTGATAACAGATGAATTCGGTTTAGTACTAAGAGGTGTTCCCAACAGGAAGTTTATTTCAGCGATTTGTTTTTAAAAATATAACATTTAGAGGTAAAATTGATTGAGCTAAACCATCTTTAAATAAAATATATTTTCACGTATTGGTACAATATATAAAAATATATCCTCTTTACTATTTGTTCCAAACTTCCATTAGGCCAAAAGGCCCATGGGGACATCCATACATGTTCTGCTCCTTTGGTTTTAGTGTGTTTATTTAGGGAAGGGGTCTTGTTGTTTTATAGGTACATTTCTGAATGGCAATCTTCTAAAATAGATACCCATTCCATTGTTGCGATGACTTTTAAACAAGTGTGAAAGGAAGACATAGGTCAGGGGAAGCTTCGTAGCCCCAAATGGACACTCTTTTTTGTTTTATGCATATTTTGGAATATCAGAGATTCTTCGTACTTTTCTAAATTATAAAAGCTGATAAATTGATTAAAACTGAAAAAACTTGAAGAACAGTTATATGAACGTATCTATGAGACCCTGAATCTTAACGCGATCGTCTTTAATCTTTTGTGGAACCAGTGACTTTTATAGGACCAGATAAGGATCTTATTCCTAACATGTACATAGGTCCATAAGGATGCATGGTAAACCGTTTGTTTATCAGCAAACTTAAGAACAGTTTTACTCATAATTATCTCACTATATTAATGATGTAGTTCTAGCGCCATATTATATAAAAAAATATTATGAAATTCAACACCTTCCAGCTATTGATCTTCCACTTCTTCTAGTACCGTCATTTTCATGTAAGGTTCTTGTGCCCGAAGTTGCTGCAGTAGAATAATAAGCTTATCATTTCTCAAATTTATAACTTCTTAATTATTCAGGAATTTGCATGCATCACATTTAGAACGTTGCAAATGGCTACTAGTGTCTCTTCTAGATACATGATATAATCTTTTAAAACTGAGGTTGAAATTGAGAAGACACAATAGTTGTCTGTATTAGTAGATAAAAACTTGTTTAGTGTGATCAAGTGGGACGTTCGTATCTGTTTAGAAAGTTATGATGAATTGAGGTAGAACCTTCGGTTTGACCTGAGATTAGATAAAGATGCATTTCATCATTATTTTAATATATTTTTTAAATGTCTACAGTGTTTTGTAGGTAAAGATGTGAATGTGCAGCAGTATTTTACTCCTATTGTCAATCGTTTGCTTAAGCAGACTTCCCGCTGCTTTGTATACAAGGTTTAGAATGTACACGCAAGACATATTTGAGAATCATTAAAGTTGATTTAATATTATTATTTATAATAATTAAATACATACTGCACAATTTACATGTTAGTGCGCAGTTTTGCCGAACCCAATCCCTATAGGCAGGGTCATTGCAAAAAGTCACAAAAACTATACAGTTTGGTATTCTGTCAGTGCAACCTGAAATAAAGTTTGATGTTCTTACTATATTAAACACTCCGGTAAGCATGTAATCATAGTAAAAATACTCTTATTTGTGCTATGAATTAAATATGAAATGAAATACCGGCATGTTTGAACCAAACAGCGTTTACTGAATCGTAATTGTATTTCGATTATTCCTGGAAAAATGCTTTAGATAAAGTTATTACTTTCCACAATAAATCTCTTATCCTTTCCGTTTATGTGCGATCGTATTGCTGAACTTGTCACAACTGTAATGCAACACAAAATACTTAAAAACTGCTTCATTTTGACTTGTTTCAACTGCTTGAGTGTCAAGCGCTTGAGAGTGTGAGAGATAAGTAACTATTTATAAACATGCGCCTTCAACAGCTGTTGTGTGAAAAACGTTGGCCTTAAAGGAAGATACCTCATCATTTTTAATTTGCTAAAAAATCAGTTAGCAGTAAATACACGAATTACACACGCTGGAAAAATAATGAAGTCACCCAGCATATAGATAATGTGGACATGCAGTATACATAAATAATGTAGTCATGCAATATACAAATTCATACACGCAGTATATATAAATAATGGATTCACGCAATATATAATTAATTTATACACGCAGTATATATAATGTAGCCACTCACCACATAAATAATGTAGATACGCAGTACATATAAAAAATGTAGTCACGCATGATGTAGGCATGCAGTACATTAATCATAAAGTAACGCAGTATATGAATATTGTAGTTACGCAGTATGTAAACAATGTAGTCACGCAGTAATGAAGAATGCAGTCAAGCAGAATAAAATCATGTAGTCACAAGTCATGTTGTCTCGTAAATTATCAATCTTGTTGTCAAGCAGTTCATAAATTATGTATATATATAACATCATTTATTAAAAACCTGACTTTATAATAATGTTAATTTTAAATTTTCGAATCTTTGTTAACGTTATGCTAATCTTGAAACATTCCTTTAATTTGCTGTACAAAACGATCGTTTTTTCATTCCACGTGCCTTTTCTTTCTTGAAACAAATGGGGGGCCTCTAGAATGATTAAGGTGATAACATCACTGCTTAGGAAGATAAGACTAAGAAAATTACAGTTTCTAATGTTTGAAGAAAATATCAATGCCTCTAAAGAAGCGTTTTGAAAATTTCTATCATTATTCCGTTCGAAATCTGTAATATTTGCTCTTGAAAGCAATATACACACCCTTTCTGTTTGTTTTACTTCTGTGTTATTGCTCAACAACAGAAATGTATTCTATAAATAGAAACTGCTGAAATCATATTATACTGTATAGTTAAAAATAATTACCCAGCAAAAAACGACTAAATACAAATGTTTAATATATATTTTATTTAATTAAAGATTGGCACAAAATTGTCATGACTGGATTAAGATTACTAGTAAATATATAGCTTAATAAATGCAGTTGAGTAAAAACTTGAATTGAAATTGTTCAATATGAATCGACGTTGTTTCTTGCCCCGTCCACGATCGCAAGAGTTTTATGATATTAAAAACGCTGAAACACAACTTTGTCCCGACACCGGCGACAAATGTTTAAAACAGTCTTTTTGTATTTGTGCTTTGTTCGTCATTAGGATTCAAAGCATCTGGTTGTAAACCCAAATGTTTCAGCTCTCTCCAGTCACGACGATGGGTGATATCCTGCAAATATAAAACAAACACGAGAAAAACGGGCAGGGTTGGGAGGGAAGTTTTTAAACTAAAATTTTTGTTTAAAGTATCAATGACTCTACCTCGTTCAGTGGACTCGGAATCGAAAAGACTGGAATCTGGCGAGACGGGCGTTTATATACCTGACCCAGAATTCCCTGGTCACGTGAAGGTATGGTGTACAAGGGGGGTCATTTTTGCCGAGTAAAGAGTTTAACCTTAATTCGGTTAAACTGAATATTGTAACAGTCGCAATATATTATTTATATAGAGTTTGATTAAGTTACAATTTTTTTAACACACGAGACAGTATAAATAATGGAACTGCAAAAACTCATTATGTCCAGTGATGACAATTTATTTCAGAAAAGCAAGTTCAATTCAGTAAAGTCAGAATCTCTTACCGTCTCTCATGAAAGGATGAAATCATTTCATTTTTTTTCCAGCAACACGACCAAATCTACAATTTTTAGAGAAGTTTGGCCTGACTTAGAATGGTCAGCTAACTGACCTGTGGATATGTCGATTAACTTTTTCCCCTTAGATTTGTATTTTAAAGGAAAAGTTTAAAATTGACATTAGATTGATTCAAGTTTAAAAAGAATAAGGTATATGAATCAACTTTATCATATGAATAAAAAGATAAGCTGAATTTGTAAATATAATATTGAATCTGTAACCACTTTCAACATCTGTAAAGTTGTAAATAAACAATACCACATTGTATTCTTCGTGTATAGTCAGTTAACACAAATTACATAAAGCTCTGTACGTATTTAATTTTGATTGATAATCCGTAACTTTGCCAACACAACTTTCAGTTTTACTTATGTCAGGTTCTTTTGCACGGCATTCACATTTTATGTGGATTATTTTTAATTATCCATGTTAAGAGAATCTGTTTTCATAAAAGAACTGCATTGTATTCTAAATGGGCGATAAATGAGAAAGAAGATAAGAGTGAAATGGTTCCTAATTAAATGTAAATGCAGTACAGATTTTACCACAATTCGTGTATTATAATTTCAGTCATTTGATTTTTTTTATCAATTCGTTTTCATTATTGGGGACAATCGGTGTATGGTTAAATATGTACATTGTACGAGCTATCGTAACCGTTTTATACCCGCACGCGGTCCCTTCAATTCATTCACTATATGCGAGTCATGAAATAAACATCTGAGCAGCAAAGGTTGTTATTTGATATTCCCATACACCAAAACAGTTAAAGCTCTTATGATATAACAAGATTCAACGAAGCATATGCAGCTGGTACCCTTACTGGATAGTGTGTTCCATTATAAAGCTGAAAACCAATTACGGATGAACATGGCGGAATCGTCGTAGCAAAACAGATTTTGTAAAATCTATTGAGATAAAGCAGGTAATTATACACGCCATATCTGAAAAATGATGTTTGTGTTTTTGAGCATCACAATAAGTGTCACAATATGACAGTAAACGATTGAGTATTTAAGGAGACAATCCCAATGTTATCCTAATTTGTAAAAATCCTAGAGAGTAAATATAAAAAAGAAATCTAATTGGAGTTACATCTTTTATTCATTACATTTTACTATAACTGCAGATGATACAACATGATGTTATAAAAAACGTATTTTGATTAATGTCTTTGTGAACTTAAACATAAGATTATTAAAATTGCTTATGACTTCCTTGTTTATTGATGCGAAAACATATAAACACGCATGATGACTAAAACGAATGCTATGGTGTATAAAAAGATCCATAACATCCTTCTAGTATATTATATTATTATGTTTATAGTAAAATAGAAAAGTTTTGTATATTTGTTTATGTAATTCTCCAGATAAATCATTTAAACTGACAATTGGTAATACACGCAAAAAGTGTAGTAAATGTTATAGTAAATTTGATGTTGCGGGTATTAATGATGGTATAAAGGTTAAGAAGTAGCAAATACAATTGAAAAAAGGTTTGAAAAGAACCTGAGTTGAAACAAACCGAAATGCTCCAGATTATGCCCATTAAAAAGAAGACAAACTTAAAACTATCATTTTTAAAATCATCGTTGAAAATAGAAAAGAGATATATTGCTAAGAGAAACAGTAATGATATAAACATAACCATTTAAGGTGTAGACAGAAACGACAATCCAAGAAATGGGAGTATGCATACGAACTCTTTAAATACAAATGTTACCGAAGTAGCAACCCATTCAGCCTCACTTTATAACCCGCATGAGCAGGCCTTTAATGTTGTAGACCTCATTGCTGTTGAATATGAGAAAAGAAACGAATTAGAAAGTGTTATCAGAGCTAATTACAGGTTCAGGTTGTGGAAAAACAGCGATGTCATTGAAACTGAAACAAGAGAATTATCTGAAATCAATGTCAAAGGTGTATAGGGAAGTATTGTAACAGATGGTGGGTATACTGTCATGAATGAGTTTATGGGCCATCTAAAACACTAAAACAGAGTAGCAAATTGAAGAATGGTGGATGGATGTTTTGAAGGATGCCACGTGTGAAGCTGGAAGGAAAGAGAGAGATAATGCTTTCGAAATTTGTTCATTTTATGACGGAATACCTTCTACTGCAGTTGTTTGTAATGATGTGGCTGGTGCGAACGTTTTCTAAAACACAATAACAATACCATGGCAGGTTTTTGGTTAATTGTTGGTTTGCACACGAATAAGCTTTTATATATTTGAATAAGAAACAAGACATGTTATATTTTCTGTGCATCAATTTCGGAAATGAAAGCCAGGAGAAAACAATTGGTTCAAAAACTTGATTGACTCAGCACAATATCTTTAAGTGATTTTTGAATGGTGAGAAAATGCATGGACTCAGATATAAGAAGATTAATGTGGATGGAAACAACCATTTTGTCCAGTATAGTTCAATGTTTTTCTTTTTTTTGGGGCCGTACGTTAAAACAAAATGAGTGTTTTGACAATTACGTATGCAAATGGTTAAATGCACATCTCGAACAATTAGTCGTTGACAAGCCATGTTATAAAGGAAAAGGCAAATATTTGTTTTGAATAAAACAAACAAACAACAACAACCCCCCCCCCCCCCCCCCCCCCCCCCAAAAAAAAACGATTGTGAAAGTTCTGTGGTGTGCAATAAAAACGAGGAGTGATGAAGGTGATGTTGTTGTAGCTAAAAGAAAACTTAAAGATGATAGAACAACTGTGGAAGGCATGTCTAAGACTTAAACGCCCAATAGGCTTCTGAAAAAGTTATACTGATTCTGCTTTTCCTCAGTAGTTGCATCGCATTTCAATTTAAAATACTTTTCTTTTATGCCTATTGATATTGTTAGAAATGACAGTGATCGTTTCTGTAAAGAAACAGTGTGGATACGTAAACTGAATTTTTCCAGGTTTAAATTTCCAAGTTTTAACTATTTGTATTGATCTATATATAATGCCGAACATATCGTTGTTTTTCCTCTTTCTGTTATATTTATCACATGTTTGACGTCGCGGCAGTGTAATAAAGCCATTAAATAAATGATAATACACTAGTGTGATAAAGCTTTGACGTCGACGTCATTTGTAGAGTAAGAGACGTTGGTCAAATTGACTTGTTTATATAGTAAAAGAAAGTAGAACTTTCGATGTTTTGAGAGGAAAGGCTAACATGTGATAGAAAGAATATTACATTTGTGACTTTCCACATTGAGTTTATTAAACTCGTTGAATAAAATTGATAAAATGCTTGGCAGAGCCTCGCATTTTATTATTTTATTCAATTCGTTTAATAAATTCAATGTGAAAAGACACTCGTGTAATATCCTCTATATAAATAAGTGTAGGAAATTATGTAAAAACTCCATCCGACAATTTACTCGGTACGTTTGTTACATTCGGTTATAGAAACGTATTTTGAATTCATTTAACATTGTAAATAATGTAGACTTAAAATGTCTGAAGTTGAAAAAATAAAGTTAAAAACTGGAAGTGCCTCAGAGAGTCTCATAAAGGCACCTTCTACATTTTGAGTAGAATGGCCAATAAATCAGAACGATTTATATCAAAGTTCACCTACAATCTGGCAGAATGGTTAATGAATAACCAATACAAATTTGGCGGGGGAAAAGGGACGAACCCCTATTTTCGGAGATATTTTTATGCAAGATGCAATAGGGTGGATTGAGATCAACCTTTGGGCCAGCATGGTCACAAAAAGTTCGGATGATTTTTTTTGTGGACACTTACAGACAAAGAGCAAAACATTATTTGCAAACAGGTAAAAGTCAGAGTAGAAACTAAGTCAAATAAATATAAAAAACAAAATGGTTCCATCCAAAGGAAATGATGATAAGAAAGCTAGAATATCCTATCGCTCAAATGTGTTAATGACAGATTTGCCAGAAAATGAACTTAAAATTAAGTGTGATGAGTTTTTCCAACGACAATGCAATTGTTTCTAAAAATAAGAAATGTATAGAAATGTAAAAAAGAGGGAAGTCAGTTAATGAGAGATGGAAAAAAAAAACAACAACAACAAAAAAAAAAAACCTTTTCCGAAACAGAGATTTTCAAATAATCAGAGAGACAAAATCTGTTTAAGTGTTGTGTCAATTAAAATTCCTTTACATAGAAATCACAAGTATTTCTTTCAAATCCAGGGTCAGCTTAAGATGGAATGATGTGATCTTGGAATATGACTTACAAATCCATATGATAAATATATGAGCCGTGCCATGGGAAAACCAACATAGTGGCTTTGCGACCAGCTTGGATCCAGTCCAGCCTGCGCAGTCTGGTCAGGATCCATGCTGTTCGCTTTCAGACTATTGGAATTAGAGAAACTGTTAGCGAACAGCATGGATCCTGACCAGACTGCGCGGAAAATTTTTAAACTACCCTTCGAGAAATACTGTCTCATGCAACCTCGTTCTGCCATATTGTGGTTGTGTATTTTTGACGTGTTAAATTACTTATTGAGTTTCTTGAAAAATCATTTTCGCAAGTGAAAGCTGTATTTAAAATAATTTATCTTTTTTCTTCACACACAGGGTAAAACAGTAATAAAGTGGACTGCAGAACAGTTGTCACCCAAAAAGGTGCAAACGAAACATATGTTTTCAAAAGATTAGAAAACACAGTCACGATCTAATTTACATATACATGTATCTCCGAAGTCATCTGTGTCAGGCATCTTCCTCAAGTTCTTCTATAAGAGCAGACTCTTCAACTCAAAGGTAAGGTTGCATTTTTGTTGGGTTTAACATCGCACCGACACAGTAATAGGTAATTTTGGCGACTTTCCAGCTTTGATGGTGGAGGAAGACCCGAGTTGCCCCTCCGTGCATTATTTCATCACGAGCGGGTACCCGGGTAGAACTACCGACCTTCCGTAAGCCATGATGGCTTCCTCACAAGAAATCAACGGGGCCACGGAGGTAGGTTGATTTATCTTTTAACATTGTGCAATAATTTGTTAACCGTGATTCAAAATTAGAAAAGAACGATTCCGTTCGCATTTCTGATGATTTAAAGGAATTGATGATTATTTAAACGGTATTTCATTGTCACATTATACTTCAATACACTGGGAAGAGGAATTTTTACTGACACAATCAGTGTAGCGCGTGTGGCCACATCTACTGGCAACCTCAAATTTCAAACTTAACAATACACTCCAGCAGTTTTGGAAGTTCAGTGATCAGTTGAATTCTCTTAAGTATTTCCACTCATAAGGATAGAGGATTTGATGTTTTACAAACTCATTATTTATTTTGTTTGGTTTAACGACGCACCGACACAATTTTAGGTCATATGGCGACTTTCCAGCTTTGATGGTGAAGGAAGACCCCAGGTGCCCCTCCGTGCATTATTTCATCACGAGCGGGCACCTGGGTAGAATCACCGACCTTCCGTAAGCCAGCTGGATGGGTTCCTCACATGAAGAATTCGACGCCCCGAGTGGGGCTCGAACATCGATGAGGGGCAAGTAATTCGAAGTCAGCGACCTTAACCACTCGGCTATGGAGGCCCCACAAACTCATTAAATCTGGTTTTGGTTTATTCACATTTAGTAATATTGGTTTAGAGACCCATTATATTTCATGACATTTTATCGTACCTATTTGTGAAGCGTAATAATTTATCAGTATCAGAAAGAAGAAAGCATGACATCTCAATTTATTTATATTGTTTATAATAATATTATGTCTTCCATTTAAAGATCTCAATTTAATAATTTTGTTTACAATAATTTTAACTCTTTAACTCTTGATGTAACAGAAAGGTTACATTTAATGGAAGAAATTTTTTTCAGAAGTGGGAATTTAACTCTCTGAAGGACGAATAGTACAGTGGTAATGATAATGGACAGATCCAAATCTGTCAATCACTAATGTTAACCTAAAACAGAGTGTTCAATCGGGACTGGCAAATACGTTTGATCTGGTTTATAAACTAGACCACATGCGTTTTATTTGTGATACTGCTTGTGAGCACATGACCTTTTAGTGGAAAGGTACCGTTGACGGGTTGCTTTGAATGCCAGTCAAAAAGTATATTTATATGAAATAATGAAAAAAGGAGGCGATGGGTAAAAGTAGAAAAAAGGGATGGAGGATAAAGGTTGGCGGTGGGGTTAGGGGGAGTGGATCGGGTTGGTGGTAAAGGGAAGTAATAACGTCAACATACAATACACCATATATAACATTTAAATCGAAACGACGTTTTATAAAGCAAGTTGAAAAAAAAGGCATCGTGTTGGAAATCAACGTATTTTGAGAAGTCTGGTTAAATTGCTTTATATTATTGTTCAGAAATTGCATGGGTATTGTTACTTTCGGTAGCGGCGATCACAAGTTAAACAACGCTACTCAATGTTGCCAATTGGAAGTATGAATAAGATAACAACCTCATCGATGTGGGTTCGAGCCTCACTCGGAGCGTTGAATTCTTCATGTGAGGAAGCCATCCAGCTGGCTAACGGAAGGTCGGTGGTTTTACCCAGGTGCCCGCTCGTGATGAAATAATGCACGGAGGGGCACCTGGGGTCCTCCTCCACCATTAGAGCTGGATAGTTGCCATATGACCTATCATGTGTCGGTGCGACGTTAAATCCAACAACAACAACAACAACAAACACAATGCTATTTTCTATGCAGATGTATCTTCAGGAATTGTAATTCTTTTTCTTAGGTAGCCATGGAGCCTTTATGTAAATTAGTTGACGAGGAGTTTCGTGTCAATTTGGAAAGTGAGGAAATTCAAGACATTGTAAAGGCTATTGACATAATGGTCAGACGATTTGTTAAATATTTGCATGATGTCAATACGGAGATAAAGGTAAGGTGTAATAATTACGGCTTGAATTCCCTTTCCTGAAGAAAGTGGGTTATACTTTCGTGTATTTACACTAGTATAAAACACATCGAGACGCTTTGCAAATCCAAGAATCTTGCTTTCATTTTTAAAGTAGCTTGCTTCGGGCTTGCTCTGCATGAGTATCAAAATATCAAAAATAAATTGAGGAAGCTATCCAGCTGGCTTACGGAAGGTCGGTGGTTCTACCAAGGTGCCCGCTCGTGATGAAATAAAGCACGGAGGCGCACCTGGGGTCTTCATCCAACATCAAAGCTGGAAAGTCGCAATATGACCTAAAATGGTGTCGATGCGACGTTAAACCCAACAAAATAAATAAATAAATCAAAAATAAATGCCAGAATATCGATTTTCAACGTTTAGATAGAACAGACAAAACGATGTATGTTCAATAGTAAATCGCCTTCCGATAACAATAATCTTCATGCCTTTTTCTAGTCTAGTCCACATTTCAATAAATGTGACAGGTATAGGCATTTTGTTAGTATTTCGTCCCATGTACATTTTTACTATAATTTGGGTATGCTGAATACAAAAATATAATTATGTTTGCCACCTGACAGGTCAAAATGACGGAAAACAAAATGTACGCCAAATTAAGATACTAGTATTTCTAATATAAATGTGTAATAGTATCGCAATTATTAAAGAATATGTGTGTAAGATGTTATATAGTAACAAACTCAACAAACAACACACATTTCAAAGATAAATAACTTTTAATATAAATATGTGCTTCGTTAAGAGAGAGAGAGAGAAAAAAAAAAACATTTGAAAACAGTCTAACTTGACTGTTTTGCAAAAAGATGATTATTAAACAAACTGCGTTGGTTATAATTACAAAGCTATTGTTGGATACAGTACACTAATGCTATATTTTGAATCAGAACAGAGTACAGAAGTTAAATCGCTAAACTGTTTATGATATAATTATTTAAAAATAATATAGATTGAAATATTTGATCCTTAAGGTATTAGATCACCAATAGAGAATCTCCTTTTTGAAGAGTATTCAATTCCTACCATAAACCTACTTTTACTGCAATTCTTAGGGGGCGTAGGTTCAAGTCCTACTGGAACCAAATCTTTTTTTCCTTATTTTCCTTTTTTACTAGTAAGTGTTTACTTCTTACAAGGCTTATTATTGCTTTCTTGTACAAAAATGGAAAAAATGAATGTTATAAGCGATTTCTTGGTGTTCAAAGTGAATTTACTACTTACACAGAAGGGGTAGAGTTACATATCTTCCAAAATATTGAGTTACACGCGGGGAAAGTTCTCTATTTTGCTTTCACTCTTAGATTATATATTGTGGAAGAAATTTAGGTAGGTTTTACGTCTTCCCTAAGGTTATTTTTAAATGGAGTAAGCAAAATACAAAACAGAAACACAGCATTCGACCTTACTTTTTCAATGTTGAAGTATGAATTCTGTCTCATTAAATCCGTTTACTTGAGGCACTATAGAAAAAATGATATTGATATTTTTATTTTGTGTTTTATAATTGTTGACCAATAGTTTGATGTTTCTTCTATTGAAATTAATGGTAAAATGAGCTCTCTGCAAACGTTTTGGATAGTGGCCATCACTTTGAAATTTGTCTCTACTTAAGCTTGAGGAGATACCATAAGTTATTCAAAATTTATAAAAATCGGCACGATAAAGGTTGTTTAAAATTTGCAAAATAGTGCAAAACACGGCTACCTTTCAGAATATACCAAGCAAAGGCCATTTTGTAAACATTACTATTAGTGACCTAATACCTTAAAGTATGATTTCACAGTCCCATTTCATATGTTAATTTAATGCGTCGATTTCATACAACTGGTAATTTTTTTATCGCATTTACATAAATTATATATGTGCATAAGAGCCAAGTCATTTTACATTTACATCTGTGGGTCCTACATCCAGGTGTATACTTACAAGGAATGAACTCAATACAAGCTTGAACAATTGAATCACGGGTAAAAAAACTGACTTAAGTGTGTCAACTGCCACTTTCCATCTCATGTCTGTAGGCTCAGGCAAGTCTGGATTGGGAGCAGTTACTTGGTTCCGTACCAGAGCTTGATGATAAACTCTTCTAATGTGAAATGAGCAAGCATCGCTGGTTGGTGCACGTTTTGTGGACTTGCAGACCTGTCAAATATAACATTACGAGAACTGTCAGTACTTACAGCATCTTGGCCATACATTTTGCAAAAATATTCACAGTTTTTCATCACTTCATCGGACAGTTAACCATATCCGAGACCTTCTATCTGCTTTGCATTGTAAAATCTTTAAATTTTAAAGCAGATTTTTTATAAAAATGATGTACATTGTGTCACAGCCACTGAGTGCATCAGACAATACACAATATACACCGTGTTGGCTTGAATGTAGTTTCGTTTTTACACAGTTCCAGCCATCATCGTTGCATTTTTTTCCTATTGGTGAAATAGAAAGAGCAACAAATGTCAGTATCTCTGGCAGAAACTACAACAGCGTTACAATTTGATCGTTTACTGCAGTGAGCAGCATGGAGAATGATTCTTATGTCAGCTTCCTCGTGTTTAGCCTTTAATTCATCCAAATTAAGTTAAGTGTCATTGCTTTAAACAGTTTCTTCTTCCTGAAAGCCACTGCCAACAAACAACGTCTCTTCTGTATGGGCTTGCATGATCAGCTCTTCTGAAAAAATCTAGCGATGTCAACTTTATTTACAGGAAGTGCTAAAAAGTTACATCAGACTGATATATGAAAACCACCCATTCTAGGTATAAGCATTTCCCTCGATACAGGTACTGACCATGTCTAATCCATGAGCTTAAAGTAAGGAGCCCTGTCTACAGTTGTAACTGTATATAACTATCCCAGTCTTTTTGATAAACGCATGCTCTTCTAAACAATACTCAATGTGTCGATATCTCATTCTCAGTAAGATTCAGCAGAATAACACGACCAATTTCAGGATCTATTGATTCCAGTTTTTTTTCAGCTGAAGATGTCTTTACTCTTAGTATGTCTCTGTAGCTGAATGTATCTCCTTTACTATGAAATGCGTTAACTAAATTAATGTTTTAAACTAGTCGTCTGGTGCAAGATGCAAAATACTTGCAAGACCAATGTGTTTAGGAGTTCATTTTTTACCATCACTCACTCCATAAACAATTTCTTTTGCTACACTTAATATTTTTGTTTGTCTATCATATTCAGGCGCTTTATGATCAAATTCTTCATCTAAAAGCTCTTGGCTATCATACATTAATTTCAGAAACTGGAACAGACTCTCAGGAATAAAGTTTATTGCGTCATTTTCACTCACACTCAGTCCAGAATGCCCTTCCAGAGAGAACAAATCAGCCCTTAATTTAAATGCTACATGTGTACAAATGGCGAGAAGTCTTCACTGAAATTATATTTCAGTGTAATCAGCCTGTTCATCACTTTTGTCGGTAGTATCATAATGGGCTTCACTAAGTATTCACACGGCACATATCATATGAAACTAGAAGTGTATTCATCTATGTAGTGGAGTTACAAACTGAAGTTTATATTGTAGAGCTTCTTTGAATGATGATCTTCTAGAATAAAATGACAAAGACATTGTTGAAAAAGTCTCTTCAGTAAGTTTGCAGAATCTGTTCCAAATGACTGAAAGTAGCATTATTCGCTATTTCATTGCAGCAAACTCAAGTTCATGTGTAAGAAAGACAAGATTTGTATTTGAGTTGTCCATCTTGGTTTTGCGAACTCTGTATCTAAAAGAAATTAAACATGTTTTATGATATTTGCCCTCTGCAGCTATGAGGTCTTTGATATCAGAGAGTCACAAAAAACCATGCACGTGCAAAATATACTATATTGAAAAAAAACGCCTAATACGGTTACGTTGGCCGTGAGGCAGGGCAGCCAAAAATAAATCAATAATTAGCTTCAGTACCTATACAAATGTCGGTATGTGAAATTTCTTGTGAATACATTCATTATTAACAAATTATTGATGCAATATAAACTGACCGATTATAAATTTTGTTGAGTGTATATTGTATGCACTTGTAAATAAGTCGCTACAATGGAGGATGCGCCTATAAACACAGGCGTATATTACCCAATACGATACAAGGCAAATTGATGAAGCCGAAGACTCTCCTATACGAATACATGCAAAGATCAGGAGACGGGTCCGAATTCCCTTAAGGGAAGAAAAGAAAGGTCTTATCATACGCCCAGGTGCACGGTTTGTCCACATGTTTTGTCGTTTTTAGAAAGAGGCTGAAGGAGACAAATATGAAGAACTTCAAGAAGACGAGAGGATAATATGTGTAGAAGTAGAAAGTGGATGTGAGGGATGGCTTAATATTGGTGAAATACTGCCAACACGGTCGACTTTCACTTCTTTACATCTTAAAAGTGAATATTCTTATCATATAGATCTACTAAATGTCGGGTTTAACGTGATGTTCTCCATCATCTAGTTCTTATAAATTACAAACTCCTCACAGCGGTTACCTCCCAGTGCGTTAAGGGGTGTAATTTCTGCGGGGAGTTTTATAAATATTATTGACATAACGTTGACGGTATCTATGTGCAAACGGGTAGGTACCTTTGTTTTATTTTCATCCATCGTCAGAGGTATCATCCAAAACAGCGACAGGGTGCATATAATTGAAATTTTATCAATAAAAAAATGCATGTAAAGGATCCATACGTTTTGTAGTTGAGTATATATTGTTCTACAAGGAGAGTGGCAAATTCAGTTATATGAACTTTGAATAAAGAAAATTACGTCTCAAAACGTCAAAATACACGCATTTCGATACATTTCTTTAAATTTTATAGTCATATCAATATTATTGATGGCTTATATTTTCACCTGTACGAATTAATGATTTGCCTCGGACGAATCTGTCTATAAAATGTTCAACATCCTTAAATGTGGTTCGTACGTTGGTATTGTTTTTACTTATCCTAAACAGCCTACCTGAGTATAAATCACACGAGGACGGTATCGCTCACACAAGTAGGTAGCCGAACACCCGGTGTGTTTAATGTTGTTAAGGAGACAATGCACCTGCTTATATTATTTTACTATGTCATTTTCCACGTATTTTTCTATTCATACAAATAGTGTATCTAGAGCTAAATGTGCATGTAATACACGAAGACTTGCAATCCTTACTTTGGGTACAAAGTAACATCCATATCACAAGTCTCAGAATAAAGTTTTATAGACATTAATACTAAATTACATTTTGTAATGGAAATCTCCGGGGCCTAGTAACCGTGGGTCGACCTTCATGACCTGAAAATATTGTTTTGGGGTCGGTATGAGGATGGTGGACTTTTTGTGGGATTTTAGTTGATAAAACGTTAAGTCTGTATACACGAAAAATTATGACTATAGACGAATATTATCTTATTCACTCACAACACTGTTTAAAGTACAAGCTACCCCCTTCTTATGCGTGGTGTAATTTCAATTCTTTTCTATATTGCAATTGACTGTAAACGATTAACAGTTAAAGACACATCACAAATTAATTAAAGATCAAGATTTAGCACAAACTGCATCATTTAATCCTTTAATTCGTATAATTGAATATCAATTAAACTTTATTTAGAAAATTCAGCACTAAGAAATCTCTGACAAAATAAGTTAAGCACTAAACACGCATGGTCAATACTGCATGATTTACACGGATTGAACTTGATAAACTTGATTGACAAATATACTAGGTCAAATTTTATATATTCACTAAACTGTAATGGAACTGTACAAGTAGAGATGTCATGCTAATGTTGTCTTGCCCCCACTGTGATTGATATTATTTATATATCTATGTTCCTCATGTTTTTTCGGCGACGCCGTCTAAATTCGTTTTCGTTACTTATGCCACGTGACTTCAGTTTGCAAATCAAACTACTTGATAACGCATTATAGATAATTTATCAAAATGGAAGATTTATGCAACACTCTGTCTGATTGGACGAGAGTGTCAATTTCTGTCACTCTGTTGATTGTGTTACGCTGAGTGAAATGTAGACAAGGCGTTTATCCTAAACGACGCTGTTCACAGTTTTAAAGCTAACTTTGGCTCAGTATATTTAGCAAGAATATTGATATATCTCAAAATGATAAGTAAGTTTAATAAATAAGATAAAAACCTGTTCAAATGCCAACATATATCAAATTAAAGAAAGAGCTGAATACGGTCTGCGTATCACATGAATAAGGTTGTGATAAGAGTCTTTTATGTAGAGAAGTGCTTTTTAAAAGATTTTCCTTGTTACAATTGTCGTCTGTATATGAAAAGGTTTCTTGCTTTTGTGACTTATTCAGATTGCATATTAAAATGAGTACTTGTTTGCGTTGATATATTTGTTATAAATTATTTAACTGATTTATTATATATGAATATTTTTCTTTAGTATGGTATGCAAATACTGAACTCAGTTGAAATCAGTTTCATTATATATATGCTATATTATCATGACTGGATCTCATTACACTGAAATGAAGGTACGCTGCATACAGTTTATCTATGTGATATGACTACGGTCAAACTTTGCTTATGAAACAGAAATATTGAAATAATTACAATTGTATGTTTTGCTTGACCTTTACTTTTTTATAGGTGTGACGTCATTGTCCAAAGATTCATGAATAGCGAATATGCATTTGTTAAAGCGGGATCAATTGGCCTATTTTAGAAATAAATAAAAATAATAAATAAAAAATCCTTTAATTGATTTTTTCTCATGTATTCTAATCAAACTTGATTTGCAGCATCTTTATTAGGCCCGCAGCCAACTTTGTTCAGCTGGGACATTTGACCCCATTTAGGGGCTGCTAGAGCTAAAACTAGAAATGCCTTTATACAGCGTCTCATGAACAGCTTGGTGGATCTTTGTCATACTTGGTCTGGAGCATCATTATAAGGTTCTCTTCCAAATTTATTTATATAGGAACTTGGGCCCTATTAGGGACCACTATAGCTAAAAGTAGATATGCCTTTTTTCGCATTAACCACTAAAATGTAATGGATTTTTATCAAACTCGATGTGTAACAATATCGTAAGGTCTCCTGCTGTTTTGTTACAAATGGGGATAGGGACCAATTTAGCTAAAAATATAAACACGTTTAATGACCTCTTCTAATGAACCGCTTCATGAATCTTCATCAAACTACTGCTGTAATTATTCGTCTAAGGATAAACGAAACAAAATTGCAACCTTAGAAAGCGGTGTTTAGTTTTGCAATTTGAAAAATGTTAGATGAAAGATGAATGTTAGATGAAAAATTCATAAACTTATTTCATTATTACAATTCGCCGACCATTATTTTTAAAGATATTTCTTGTTTTGTACTTGTACAAATGTTAGAGGTATGTAAATAAGCTGGAAACTTGTAACAAGTTACATGTATACATGATTGTACGCAATTGCTATTGCTAATTGTACCAGATGCACAGAATCTGTTTTTAAAAAATAACATAATATATGAATTCTAGTGACATGTTTGTATATCTCTTACAATCTTATTTCACATGCATGTAGATATAATCTGACTAACTAATTAAGTAAACCATACCTTATTAAAACCACGCATAATATAGTTTATTTAATTTCAATGAACATTTATGTATATTTCCACCAACCAGTCATAATAAATAAGTATCCATGCCAGCATATAGGCATAAAGTCAAATGCGACATGCAAGTAAATATCATCCGCAATTGAGTCAGATTCTTGTTTTGAAAATATTTTATAAATATAAGCACACAATCTTTGATTAAGCATCTAAGTTGCATGAATGATTTTAGATACCAAGTTAATACTTATAGGTTATTAGCTTTGTATCAGGAAATATGCACTCGTTCTTCAGCGGAAGCATTGCGCGACTTTAGGAGCGCAATATTCTTCCGCTGAAGAACGAGTGCATATTTCCAGATGCAAAGCTCATAACCTTTTTATTACATACGCATCCACACGTATAAAAATTATGTAAATATCATATATATGTTCAATAGCCGGAATAGGATTGACAATACTGAACTAAGTAGGAATAAATAGTTCAACAACACACACTGAATTACGTCATGCACCCGATATGAAATTCAAACGTCAGTGTATGGAAAAATATTGACGTTTCCGGTACCAGTGTAACTTAACGGGGAATAGAAACGTGTATGTAATAAATAAAAATATATATTCAAAATATAGTATACGCAAACATTATTGGTATATGTATCAAGAAACAAATGCATCGTCATCTACTGTGTATGCTAAACTATGGGTATGTATTGCACAATTTATTTGACCTGTCAAAACATGTTCCCGGCTTTCATTATATTCTGTTCACGCCTACATAAGATTAACATGAAAACCAGCAAAACGGTTTTGACAGGTCAACTAAATAGTACAATAATACATTTAATGCTGATACATATTTGTTTGAAATGCATGGATAGATTTGTTCACATTTTCGTCATGTTTTGCTAATTTATGTAATGATTGCATCTTATTATTTAAAAATATTTTTGAATATATATACACACATGTCAGTAAAATAACATCTATTAGGAAACGAACGTGTCAACTGAGCTTTCAAAATACAAATTCTAACATCGCTGTACACAATATCGTACGGAGAAAAATTGTAACTCTACACATGGGGCTAAAAGAAATCTCTCGCTTTGTCCTTTCTTTCTACTTTCACTCCCATCTTCGACTAAATCTTTTTCTCTTTGGTAGCTTAGGGTCAACGGTTACCTCAACCTTACACTGGTTTCATACTGCTGTAACATTATGCTGATTGACAAACACTTGTACAGGGTGACAGTGGAATTGTTCTGTTCAGTCAAGCATAAAATGAAAGGAATCAAACGGTTCAATAGCTTTGAACTCGTAAGTGGGTGGCTTTGATTCTTCTGTTTGGATTTGATATACACAAAGACCCTGGTCCTAATTCCGAAAGCTTTACTTCTTCTTCTGACTCCTCTTTTACAATCATAAATGACTTTTCAAAATCTTTGTCCTTTGTTCACAATAATGTCCGAAGCTTTTTGAGGAAAAAGGACATACAAGAAGGTGAAATGGATCTCTTTGATATTATTTCTCTCACTGGCTAGCTGGTACCACGAGCTCTGACGTTCTACTGTCCCAAAACTACTCGCCACCCTTTCGTAAAGACAGGGCTACTGACAATCATAGTGGTATCCTGGTCTATGTGAACAATCAAATACCAGCCAAAAGGAGACCAAACCAATCTGGAAGTACATTGGGTCGAAAGTATATAATGATTGAATTTCAACAAAGAAAACAATTCTCTTTGGAACTTTCTATCGTCCTCCTACCTCTGCTCTCCACTTTCTAACTCAAAATACACTCTCTTCCTTGTCTCTTCTTCATGCAAGATTGCCCTCATTTGTGTTGGAGAACCTGGATCAGAGCACGAGGTAAGGTATCAGTATGATTCTAGTTCTGTTGTATTGACTGTACTAAACAACACTTTAGAACCTATAGAAGGATGATTTGGCAGTTTAACCGTGGAGATTGCAATGGCCTCAGGCGAGACATTCCCTGTCCATGGGAAACCCTCCAGAACGATAGCATTGACACATCGCAACATTACAGATACTATTAACAAAATAACTACAAAATCTACACAAAATAGTTACAACAAGACAATCATCACCACCATGGATCCACAATGAGATACTGTAATCGTTTTTTTTTCGCGGTGTTTAAATTTTCGCTATTTCTCGCAAATCGGGTGCCTCGCGAATTTATAAATCCGCGTAAATTCCCTTCCATAACTTACATACACATCCAAAAAAATATCCGTATTTACGGTCAAGTTCAGCAATGAATACTAACCGCCTGTACACGATGTTTATTGAATGAACTTCAGTTTATTTCAATAAGCATGAAATTCAATAAGTATAATAAAAATCCTCGAAAGTACATTTCATGCAGAATACTAGTATACTGTTTAAGACAGAATATACGCTAAGGCCTAAAGGTTGGATTTACATGCAGCTGGCGGGGGCTATTTAACATGATAACTTTTTTTTAACAGAATACGGATGCACTTTGTATGTGTCAAACAAGCAAAGCGCGTGTTGCCTTAGGTGGATAATCCATATCATTCCTTTATCTGACTCTTTACACTTTGATTGGATGGCAATAGAAATTAGCGGACAATTTATCAAACCATTGTATTATAACTTGTACGTTACAGTTATTTAAATGAATGTAACAAACGTTGAACAAAAGCAAATTATTATGTGAATAAAGTAACCGATTACTTACACGTAGTTAACTGTTACGGATCATGTTTTAACGAGCGTTTAGTACGGTAGGGAAAAATTGAGCATTAATGTAAACACGAATTCTGGAATCGGAATTTCGCTAATATAAGATAAGAACCTTCCTGAACCTCCCGTTGCGAATGCATAAATCCGCGAAATAATTCAGGGTATGTGAATTCGCGAAATAAAGATCACGCTAAGAAAAGTGATTTATACAGTAAGCAGAATACGCAAGAGAGCACAAGACAAAGCAAAAAAAAAAAAAAATGTCACAAAACCCACAACACCGGTAAACATACAAACATATCAGAAGCAAAACAACAACGCTCATAAGAAATGCCAGACAAAACTTATATGTGAAACCCGCAGACAAACTGAAAACAGACACACTTCTGGAAAACACTCAAAAAGTTCATTAAAAATTGACAGAAAACACAGGTATACAATAACTCAAAGGGACATATGTAACTTCAAACACAAACAAAGGAAATCTATTGGACATTTTGTTACTCTCAAACAGAACCTAATGATAACGATAAAACTCTTCCAAGCGTAAACAGAAATATAGACATACCATATGAGAACAAAATCGAAATAACACCCTAAAGAAGTAACATCAGTACTGAAGTCTTTATTAACAGGTAAGGCATCGGGACTAGACTCAATAAACACCAGAATACTGAAAGAACTTTCGCAAGAACTAACACATCTTCTCAGTCATCTCTTCAACAAATCCTTACAATCACGTTTTCAACTTCTTTCTTGCAAACAACAATATTACATCTCTTTAATCCGGCTTTGTTCCCAATGATTCCTCTTCAAATCACCTCATCTCCATAAATAATACATTCTGTCAGGCTCTAGATGAAGGAAATGAGGTATGTGCTGTCTACTATGACATTTACAAGACGTTTGACCTCGTTTTGCATTGCGGTCTCATTCATAGATTGCAAAGAACAGGTATTATAATAGCTGATCAACTACTGAACTGGTTCTGTGACTATCACTCTGGGAGAAAGCAAAGAATGGTCCTTTCTGGGATTTTTTTCTGATATCCTACCTATAAACAAGGGCGTCCCACAAGGCTTGATTCTTGTTCCTCTACTGTTCCTTGTATATATTAATAATATTGTCCACGACATCAACTCTACTATTCGCTTCTTTGCAGATTGTTGACAATCCATATTACTCAGTCATACTGAACTCTGATCCTCATAAAATTATTAACTGGGCGAGTAACTGGCTTGTGAATTTCAACCCATCCAAAACAGAATCTCTATTACTATCTGGTGAAGTTCACAAACCTTTCCACCCACCACTTACTATGATTGGAGTTCCAATTCAAGAGGTATGATCTCATAAACACCCTGGTGTAACTTTTGCCAATAATGGATCCTGGTATGAGCATACTGAAATCATCAAGATAAAGGTATGGCAGAGGGTAAACATGGTGAGGAGTTTTATATCTGTTTTAGATAGAAAAACATTGGAACTTGCAGTAATGTTCATTTAACTTTAACATTCATCGGCTATTTCCTAATAGTCCAAAACGTAATAAATATTACATTTCTATTTCATGTCCGCAATGTCCTAGCATACAGTCAATCCCGAATATTTCAAACTTAAACGTTTAATTTTACAATGAATTGTTGTCACTGTAATTTAGTATGTACCTGTGTTGGGAAAGCGTTTCTAAAAAAGCTTACTAACTTACTGCTTGATCCCTTGCTTCTGTGCAATATATATTGTGATCACATGTCATTTGTTGAATAAGATTTTGTTTTAATTAATAGCTTCTTTCGTTAATATATGTCACGACTAAAATATGATAAAAAAGACGTGCCACCACATGGACGCAAAAGTTTCAAAATATTCGATCCATGTAGCAACCTATATTAATATCAAACTACCATTTTTTAAAGCGCAACAGAAATTGAAGAAGATAAAAACTATATGATGAAAAATCCCAACTACCTAAGACGGGATTGGAACCTGACTCCCAGATGCAGTTGTCAGAGACTGGTTATAAACGGAAGGCATTACGTAAGAGACCGCAACACATAAATCACTGCCGATTTAACTTATGTTTTGTAAGTATGATCTAAAATTCATCTCTTTTACATGTGCTATATAGCCACTAAAACTGAATAAGTTTTTCTATAGATTTTGATATAGATTTTGCTTCATAAATTGCGTTTCAATATTTAAAGTATTTATTTACAATAACAAGCACTTGAATATGAAATCATACAATTTTTGAAAAGTTTAACAAATTTACGTAAATTTCTAAGCATCTCTCCTTGAAACATATGAATGTTATTTTATTTCACACTTCAACAAATATTTTTTTTTAAATTTAAAACCTGCTAGAGAAATAAACAGACATTTTCATTTCACACAGTCTGTCCTATTTAAGGTACTTTCGACATTTTGAATTTGAATGACCTTCATATCTGAGGTGAAAAGATACTGTTTGAAGATTTTCAAATGCATCAAAGCAGTGTGCAATTTGCAAGATCCCGATAAAAACAATACTGCATAAAGATGTGCAACTGAAATATGGAAAATAAACAAAGTTTATATTTTACTTTTAATGTTCTAAAATTTTGCTAACATTTATAGATCCTTTAACTTAAATAAAAATCTTCATTAATGGGAAACTGTAGTAAAAAGTATCAACTGAATATAAAGATAACTTTCTTTATAAATATGTGTGTGGACCGCTGAGAGTGGGTGTTAAGGTAGTGTGTGTGTGTGTGTGTGTGTGTGTGTGTGTGTGCGGGAGGTGGGGGGGGGGGGGGGGGGGGGGAGAAAATCATGTACCAAGAGCCTTTGTTTGGCTAATAAAACAATTTGAATGGTATCAAAATAGAGCTTAGTCATTGGCTGGTCTTTTTAAGAGCAGTATTTTCATGTTGATGAACTAATTCGCATATTCATGAATATTAATGAAAATGTTACATATGACAAAATTTTGTTATTTTTTATAAGTTCTGAATCAATTCAATTGGACATAACGCTTTTGATCTCGTCTTAAGTCCTTTTGGTATTATGTTTACTCTAAGCTAAGTATGCTGAGCTAATATGCATGATATGAACCAGTACCACATTCAACTTCTCAGAAAAAAAGATATCATTAAAACTGAATAAAATGATATAATTAATTGTTATCATTAAAGAAACGATTTTGTGAGCTATAATTTTTGGAATTATAGTGTAAACATTTGATTACAAGTAGGAGGAATCAGTATGTAACAAACTTTACGTCACCTTATCTCATCACATCAATTTCTTAACATTTAGCATGCTGTCGGCAAATAACAAGATCAGCCTAAACATTATTCAGTCAGTAAATTTTAAGTGAATTCCTTTTTGAATGAAAATGGTACTGTCCTAATTGAATGATAGACTAGTCCATTTTAGAAATATAGCACGGTAAAGGTTAGTTAGTATTTTGTTACTCTGAAGGAAAATAATTTACTTACCATTAGTTATCTATGTTAATTTGCATTAAATGAACTAATTCTTAAACAAACATCTATTGAAACAAGATATTACTAAAACTGAATAACATGATAAATAAACGGTGATAAATAAAGAGGTGAGTATTTGCGTTGCATCATTTAAAAATATGGTGTTAACATCTATTTGAAGGAGAAATCTGTTGGTAACATACTTTATACATGTGTCGTCACCATGTCATTTTTTTGTTTATTTGTATCGTTAATTTATTTGAAAAAATAGTATAGGAATACTCTGTTTTCAAGTTATTGATTTCTCTTACAAAACAGTATAATTCCATACTTAAAGGCGCTCGCGATAGTTTTTCCGGACGGGTCGATATTTACCCCAACACCGTGCCAATTTGGTTGTTTCTAATCGATGTAGCTTTATGGGGGCAACAGCAAATTTGAAAATTCCACAACTCTGCGCTGATACCAGTGCGAAAAAAAATCATTAAAAATCCAATTTTGATAAATTCAAGGCAATTTTGAGCGAATGTCTTGCATAGACATAGCACTTCATCATGTGACATTTTCAGCCTGCGATTCTGTTGTTTCTGTGATAAAAACGAGTAAAACGCAGGTTTCAGGACACTAAAGTTTGAGACAAAAATGGCCCAAAATGCACACCTTGCGCGGCCTGTACCGTATGTTCTGCAAATGACTGACCTAACTGAACACATACATATTTTTAAAGCACGTGACCAGACGAAAATAATGCTGGGAAGAAAAGTGTCTCATAACCGTTTACTTTTTCCGCAAATTTGAGCTGAAGCTGGATGGATGGATGACCGTTTCCAATTCGTCTGACTTCCGTTACCTCAGGTAAAGTTTTAGACCCAGCCGTCTACATGGAGCTAAGAAAATCGATACAAGCACATATTTATTTTACACAATAATCACTCGTACGCAGGAATCCTTAGTTCTATAAACTTCATAAATAACCAGTTGAATATATATGCCTGTAAAGTAAATATGCCTATTTTATTTAAAAAACGTACCCGGGCCAAATGCGAAACTGGCCCCTGCCACTTCATTGCAGAGTTGGAGCGCAAAAATGCGCAAATTAGTGTTAGCATTTAGTGTATAATATGTATGATATACTGACTAGAGGTTAGGGTTAGTATCACCATGGTTAGAAAATATATACATTTAAAGTACGTTTAGTTCAAATTGCTTCAATCCGGCATATACCCGAGTCTGTAACTTATACCGGCGCTCCAACTCTGCATTGAGTCACAGCCATTTCTAATCCCGTACCGTACCCATACCGTACATCCATAATTGTAAACTATAGGTTTGGTTCGGAGAAAGGCGGAAACTTACATCGTTCTATGACATCAAAATACTTCAGAAACACGTTAAAATCCGCTTATTAAGAAATTTGCCGATTGATAATCTGAATAAATGCCCTTGTTTGAAATAAAAATTGATCACGTGTTTCGTACCAACCTGCGTTGTATAAATGCCCGCCACATCCCACCTCGTTGTAATTTGACTGAAGCGAAATCTAATATGGTGACCTATCAATTTTCTTTTTGTTTTAGATTAGGTTGACATAACCAAAGGTATGTGCAGAGTTTGATTTAATTCTATTATGTGAAACTCGATAAAATAGCAGAGGTACCAACTTAAAATTGACAATAATATGCAACAATAGCCCTTGGGTCTGTTGAACAGTATTCCTTTCTTTACAAAATCATTTTCATTTGATTTCTCTGAGTATGCTTCAAATAGATATATTGTTTTCCGTTATAAAAATGCTTAGATACCAAATTTATGCTGGTTATTGTACTTTACTGAAATATATTTTAGGAGTATAGAAATTTTGAAAATGTAAAAAATAGCATCATATCTAGGGGCATATAAAATTAAAACAAAGCTGGCGACCTAGTATTTTTATTTCATTTTTCAATACATCATAACATGGTCTTTTAATACAGAACATTTCATCAAAATCTATTATTAGAAACAAAATACGAAAATGTAGCGAGCGTCTTTAACAAGCAGTGAGTTTTTTTTCTGTAACGGCTCTCAAAAACGTTATTTTGATGTATTCAGGATTATATAAGAAGAAATTAAACGCAAGGTTATCAGTGTAATAAATTTAGTTGATTTGTTGAAACTTTAAAGTATGAACTGACTTTTCTTTTTTTTTGCAAACTATGAAATCATCTGAAACACTTATTACACATTCAATGTTGCTTTTTTTATATTATACGGATATATCTATCAGTTTAGCTTTGCTACTACCAGTTTCGTAATATTGTCTTGTTCTTTTATTTGATGGTTTCATCAATGTTCCAAATAGATATGTTTTACATCAAACATTTGTTTTTATGTATATGTTATGCGTAATTATCGCATAGTGCGGCAATTTTCCTTTGATCTTTGCAGCATGTTATACATAGTAACACACATTATTACAACAAAACTGTGCTGATATCTTACAAAACTGTTGCGATATATATCAACACGGAAATCTCTATGGAGTTTCATAAGAAAAAAAGTGTTCCGATATATATCAGCACAGTAAAACTGTTCCGATATATATCGGAACACTTTTTCTCTATTGAGGTCCTATTAAGGGAGTATAATTTTTTCCTTTCAAAGAAAAGATGATTTTAGCTCCAATTTACAGTTCACAGAGAAAGAATTGTCACAAACACCTACATTTATAAAGTAAAAGAATAAATAAACTAGAATATTTAAAAAACTTGATAGTTATTGCCAAATTCAGAAATACATGTAATATATGAAATTCTGAGATTTCTCAAATGTTTCATTTTCTTTGATTTTTTTTACAAACAAAACAACAAGTTTTACAATATGTCTGGCCAATGAAATGCAAAGATTTAAAACCAATGCAGAAATTTGTTGGGTACTTTTATCTGGGGAACACATTTTCTAAAACAGAAGTTTTAGTGTTTCAGTCAGCGAGGCGCAGAAAGGGAATCAAAATAGTAAAAATAATAATAAACAAATTTAAATGAAAATAATATATAAATTTTAATGATAAACTATGCGATAAAACAGTTATAATATGTAATGCTCGTGTGTTACGAGGATATATCAGAGCTAGGGGTACATCTCGTTACTTTTCTCTTCACATATCTGTCTCGGCCTACCGGCCTTGACGATATGTGCAGAGAAAAATAACCTCGATGTACCCCTAGCTCTGATATATCCTGGTAACACACTCTCACACATACTATAACTATTACTTATATTGATGATGTACACATCCCTGCACACAGTCGTTATATAACTGGCATAGGCCGGCCGGGGACGGGTTATGATTTGGGACTGCTTTCATGGCATATGACTGTGTTTTTCTATTGGATATTTATTCTTGCTTTGTGTGATCGTAAAGTGTACTTATACAGTCATTTACATGAGAAATAAAGCATTCAATCTGAATTTTTTTGAACTTCAGAAACACGCGTTGTATTGTGATATTAGTACACCATTGAATTAAATATTCACTGTTTAAAAGTAGCATTGAACACAGAACTTCAATTACCCGAGGAGCAATGTATCGGACGTCATGCGACAATGTGACGTCATAATTGACGTCATAATGCTCTATTACCGGTCCGCGCGTCAACTGTTGTTTATCACAGATTCTAACACGATCCGATTCATTTTCCTATTAAACAAAGAAGGCTGAAAAATGTGATTTATTATACAACAATTCACTGTTCTGACGTCAAAATCATTACGCCATGGCGTCAAACGGCATAGTGGCGCGCTGGAAAAGAAACCGATTGAAACGGGCAAATATTTAATGAATGCCGTCAAGGATGTACTTTAAAGTCGCAGGTACCGTGTTAGAATCGAACTAATATATCTCATTTAGTGATTTGCTCTTAAATAAAATCATTGTTTGTCGTTCATATGCGTATTATTATATCACTCGGGCTGCGCCTCTGATATAATTCCTTCGCCTCAGAACTCCAAACAATGATTTATTCAGCGACAAATCACTAAATGAGATATATTATTTCTTAAATATACAGAGCTTGATTTCCTTCTTTCTTTCACTGGAAATCAAATCGAGCCATGTTAGAATAATAAGTGATCTTTAGATTTAAACTTATATATACTTGGATTCAGTGTTGTTATATTTTCTGGTACTTTGGGATCATGGAGTCCATTCAATATATGTGTAATAGAGTTCCGCTTAAGCCGGTGCTAGGGGGCGTGAGAGGTGTTGCACATTTCATTACCTCTCATGAAAAGGCTGAAACAAACCGAGTCTGCTATTATTCTTCTTGGTTGCATTCTTTGATTCCAAAGGATCTTTTTACAGATTTTATTATGAATATGCTAAAAATGTCTCTAAATAATGGGAACAATATTAAATGGTAGAAAACTAAGATAATAAAAAAAAACATGTCAATTAGATAGACATAAAACTTATAATTTGTAATATATAGAAATATCGTAATAATCCTAATTATTATCTGAAATATTGCAAATTAAACTTAAAACTAATGACTGCACTGTACCGAGACTCATGTATAAAAATTTTGTTTAATACCACATTAATAACTTTAATTCTAAATCCTATTAAATATTCTTGAATTATAATTATCATATCAGTTATCCTAAATTGTAATGAAATGTAAAACACCCCTAACGCACCTCCATCTAGCACCGACTTAAACGGAATTGTAGTATTATAGTAAATTTAAATGTAATCCATGATCACAAAGGACCATGAAAATCTAAAAACTGAACTCGATTACTATATGGGGAAACTTTTTACACACGACACTTTTAAGGCTCTTATTGTGATTGTTAATAAACCTTTCTATGATGATCGCGTAGAACATAACCTAGCAAGATGAGAGCCAGCTTGGTTTGACTGAGTCTGCTCATGATAAGGAATTGAATGTGACACTGTCCTCACGACTCTAGCACTGGCTTAAACGGTGCTCTATATTGTAAAAATTGAATGGATTGTTTTAATTTGTTAAAATCGGAATCTAAAATCATGACAAAGTGTCTGAAAAATATAAACTGCACACAATTTGAGACAGCAGTGTTACAAGAATCACATTCTGCACGATGTGATCTTTAATGTATCCAACTTTATCATATAGGCTCTCTGGTTTGTTAGCTGGTATGCAGAATTTGTTGCTTTATAACCTATTATTTTTCAAATGGAAACCATTTGACAAAGGTCATAGGCTATTAAAATCATTTTATTTTTTATGACTGACATTTGATAAAACGTTTTGAAGCACTTTTAACATTTTATTATAAATATCATTATTTTAGACGACATTCCGGTAGATCTAGTTTGTTTTTATTTGGCTAAAAAAATAATTAAAAATGGCTGAAATGTATGTGAGTCTACGCCGGAATAACGTTAAATAATGACCCTATGGGTCCTTTTTCAACGTTGAGAATTGACAACATTAAATTTTGATTAAAAAGTCCTTTTTTAATGTCGAGAATTGATTCCGCAAACATTTAAACATCACATTTTGAGCATTGACAAAAGGTCCTTTTTCACCGTTGAGAATTGAAGCCGCCAATATTTCGAAATTAAATTTGGATCAATGGTGTCAATATTAAACGGAGTCAATATTTAATGTTACATAGAAGGTTTACGACTACAAAAAGGCTCGCCTTTCAAAATGTTTTATAACATTTGCCTACAAACCCGATATATTCAGCTATACAGTACATTATCATACACTTCAACAATACGGCTGATCTAGTGTTGACATGAGCTTGTTCAAACAATTCGACAAACTTTTATTTTGTGGTTTCTGATAAGATTATTATATGACCGAGTAGTTTATTGATTGCTAGCGCATCTAAACTTAATGAAATAAAATACGCCGCATCTTTATATGGTCTTACAACCCGTGTTTAGGTCTGGTCGGATGTTAAACTAAACCCTTCCATCCTTATTCCAAGGCTTTTGTATTTGAAAAAAAGAGAGTAGATTTTCCAATCTCTTTCCTCCCAAAAATGTCTTTTACAAATTTAGTCCCAAAGATGAAAAAGTTAATACATTTTGATTGAATAAGAATGTGATACTCTGTTCTACAAACAACACAATAAGTGAGTCGTCTGCTACATTTGTAATCATATCCACGTGAATTTGTTTATAAATAGAGAGTGTATTAGCAACTGGCATCACCTTCCAGGAAAATTCATTTTTCTCCTGACAGGCTTAAACCTTTTTTCAGTCATCATTGCAAAAATAAAACAGAGCCTGATTTTTGGATGAAATGTTGTGAGAAGTTGCAAACTGTCAGAAAAATCTTTCTACTTATTAAGGTAGTTTAAAAAAAGGGCTCCCTGGTGTAAAGCATATATAACATTATAGCAAAACCTACCCTAGCTCCATTTTGTGGCGAATATACTCCAATTACCCCTTAAACCTACTGTTTTAGTCTTTAAACAACAATTATATATTATCCATTTTCATGAAGTTACAACGCCATAATGGAGTATCTACACGAAGAAATAAAAAAGAAAGTATGCGTTGATTTCGAGAATGAAGAAATACAGGATATAATGAAAGCAGTAGATATTTTGATGAACCGTTTTATAAATGAACTCACAACGAAGTTCCCAAGTACAAAGGTAGGTAACTATTCACTTTGTAAAGGAGACACTGTATCTAACATTTTTAAAAGGTTTTTAATCATTTTCATTATTATTACCTGTTTAAACCTCGCATTAGGTCTAATTATTTATATTTGCCGGAATGGGAAAATGATTAATCCTTCAGGATTACGTGCAGAGCGTAAGTAATAGTTAAAGACCCGGTACGAGTGCGTTTTCGTAAATATCATGGTGTGATATTTACTACGAAGATATTTAATGGCATACGACAATATATGGAGTTGAGTCTTGGAGTGGAGTGTGGAGTTAGATCTCGGATAGATCTTAAAGTCTAATTTTGGAGAAAGATTTTGGAGTCAAATTGTATATAGTTTTTCATTCAAACTTTGAAAAGTTAAAAGCAGTTGTATTATTGTTGAAATTTAATAAGACGAAATACAGTAATGATTAATATATGTTGTTGTTGCTGTGGTGATTGTTGGGATGAAGACTCAAATTTGATAAAATGTGAGACTGGCAGTTACGCTTTTAATTATGGCAGTGATGCTGTTTTGGTTTATATAATCATGTTTACAACAAAAACTATTGATTGTGGTTCGTGTCTTCTGACCAAAACTGTTTTCATCGTGTTCATCAGCAAAAACGGCAGTAAGACTGAAGAAGATGATGATAATGATGTAATGAAAAAGTTGTTGTTGTTGTTGATAATTATGATGATGATGATGATGATGAAGGCTGAGGTGATTGTGTTGATGATGTGCGTGATGAATATGATGGTAATGATAACGATAATTATGTGTTCTTGTTGGTGGTGGTGATGATGATAGGGATGGTGGCGATGAAGATGATAATGTTGATGATGATGATGGTGACGGTGACTTTGATGATGGTGCTGCTGCTTGTGATGATAGCGTTTGTAATTATGATGACTATGGCTGTGATGAAAGTGGTGATAAAAATGAACATGATGTTGGTGATAAAGTTGTAAATGATGATGATGGTTGTTGTGGTTTTGATGATAGTGATGATGATGATGAACACAGTTTTCAGCAATTGTTTATCTTTATTTCTTTACAAATGGTATTCATTTTTTTAAAGAGAGACAACTTTTTCGGAATATTTTTAGTACAAATGGCATTCATTTTCAAAGGGAGACAACTTTTCCGATTATTTTAAGTATAAATGGCATTCATTTTCAAAGGAAGATAACTTTTTTTCGATTATTTTAAGTAAACGTCGGGAAAAAGTTGTTTCCCTTTGAAAATGAATGTCATTTGTAAAGAAATAAAGAAAAACAATTGCTGAAAACTGTGTTCCACCTTGTTATGTGAAATTTCACTACTCGCACGCTATTGCAAATGCATCAAAACGAACATGTGTACAGTTCTTTGAAAATGGTGAGTTATTAAAGGCGTTTAACTGTCCGGAAGTGGAGCCCCTTTAGGCAGTCCTTTTCCGGAATTCAATGTTTATATCAGTATACTGACACTTGTTTCGTAAAGTAATATACATGTTTTACATGCTGTTCAATTTTCATGTCAAATAAATCTTTCTTTCTATGATTTGGTGTTGTTTGATTTTTGTTTCTCAAGGCCTACTTCGTAACCATAACCGCCCATCTTGCATAAATAGTATTAAAGTTTTTTTACTATAAATCATTTCTTCGATGCAAATCTAAAAATCATTTTTATGGCATACGGCTGTAGATCTTTTATGAATAATTTTACTTTGTTTTAAGCCTACGTAAAACTGAATATATCGTTGTTAATCGGGACGACATACATGAAACTGACGTCACAAATGACGTCACACACGTGATATGAAATTTGAATGTCAAACTGGTGCCCGTAGGTAGACAGTTATATTCGTTATCTGTGTATATTTCACGAACCAAACAGTGTAACGTTTTAAGACTTACCGTGTTATATGAATGTTAAATGTTTAGCCTCTCTCTTGTTCTATTTTGATGGTCTCTAGTTATTATCTGATAGTTTTAGTCATATGTTGATTGATAATGATATTGCTATATATATTTGCTAATATGAAATTAGGCGCTGCCTATCTGACGGGAAAACCTAGTCATACAGAATCTTATTTCTGCATTCATTTTTCCTTTTGATATTTTCAGTTTTGACAGTTTTGCTCTTCAGCCTTTTGTTATGTAAGTTATGAACAAAGGCAAATGTTTTGAAATGTTTGGAATAAATGAACAAGATCTAATCATTTCTTCAAATGTGTCAAGACTAGACTGACGACGGAAAAATCGTTGGGTGCACAGAATCTAGTCCCAAAATGCATCAGAGGCCACTAGGCCAGTATATACAATCGGCGAGATGGGCCCCAACGATCATGCCTTTGCTGTCAGTTCGTTTCTCTAATACAATTGTCTGAATCCGGGAATGCAAAGTTTATTTTCAGTTCATGTACACTAACAAATAGTTTTAAAAATACATATTAATCCTGTGTAAGATCACATTCATGGTATCAGCGCATTTAGATTATGTGGGTGCAACATCAAGTTAGACGTGACATTATTTATACTTAATAGCAAAGTTAGAAAAATTCTTTTAAAACTTATCTTTAGTTTGTAAAGAGAAAATGGATATCACACTTAATAAAAAACCAGTGTGAATTTAGTTGCTATCTAAAAGGCAGAGTTCTCTTGATAAACCAACAGTGCCCCATAAAAATAAAAGAATTTGTGTTAACATAAATGGCAATACCTGGTATTACAGATTCTTTGTATGAAGTTTGATGTTCTATTAAGTTATTAACACAATGTCAATTGTTTGCATTAATGATAATCCATAATTCCTGAATGTAATATCAGTTTGTTATGATTCTTAGACTACAATAAAATTAAATCTCAATTTGGCATTTTCTATTCTATTAAAGAAGATAAGATTCTTTTACTGGTTGTAGTGCAGATGGGAATATCTTGCATACCAGACGGGGATTTCCGGTATTTTTACCGGTACCGGAAAAATCCATCTTACACCCCGGGGTGTAAGATGACTCTCGTGCTTTAAATGACGTATTACGAACTACATATCTGTAGAAGATTTATGTAGTTGTTTATATTTTATTTCGAAAAACGGAATAAAAATCCAATACCTTGACAGTTCCTCTTTGTTCTTGATAGTATATTTCTCGATTCAAAACACGTTATTTCATCAAAAATTCATAACGTTACGCTAGAACTGATAAAACAAAACCGGAACTAAACATTGTTATTTGTCTTTGAAATGTCATGACGTTTTTCCCGTTTACAGACGTTGATTTCCCGCGCTTTGTTTAAATACGCTGCTATAAGAAATAGTTCTAAAAAGAAAGCCGTTCGACTGATTTTATTTTTCATCATTATATCTTGATATCGGTATGCAAGAAAAAGATTCTGTCACTGGTTATAGGTGCAGATGGGAATATCCGGCTCTCGGGTAACTGTTTAGGCGGTAACTCGGTAGGAACCTCGTTACCGCCTAAACAGTTACCCTCGAGGCCGGAAATTCAAATCTGCACCTATAACCAGTGAAGGAATCTTATAATCCGGCCTCAAGGGAAACTGTCTAGTTCCAGTTTTGTTTTATCAGTTGCAGCGTAATGTTACGATTTTTTGATAAAATAACGTTTTTTGAATCAAGAAATATACTATCAGGAACAAAGAGGAACTGTCAAGGTATTGGATTTTTATTCCGTATTATGAAATAAAATATAAATTATTACATGAATCTTCTACAAAAATGTAGTTCGTTTTACGTCATTTGCAGCACGAGAGTCATCTTACACAAATATACTGGGCTGTTAGCAAAAAAAAAAAAAAAAAAAAAAAAGAAAAAGCATATGTGGGGATTCGAACTCAGGACCTCGCGCATGCAGAGCATGCATGCTAACCACTGGACCACAGAGGAATATTACATTTAATGTCATAAAATTGTGTATATAAATAAATTTTGTTACGCCAGTGTGTCTGGATTTGTTTTACATTTGCATGTTTTTGTAATTACTTGCTTTTCTACATAAAAATTAAACTGGCGATGATTTTATTCTTCAAACACTACTATAATGCAATTTTTATTCAATATTGGAAACTGTAAGCGGGGCGCTTGAATCATCAAAAAAAAGTTACAAAGAGACCCGAATAAAACCGACTTCATCTAATCCCGCGAATTATCAAATCGTTAAAATTCGACAGAATAAGAATAATTTGTCTGCTGATGATTGTTCGTAAGAAACTTTATTTTGTCGAATGTCGTCAGCAGTTCCGGGCATTATGGGATAGACAGGACAACCGGTGAAGGTATAGAACATATTCCCAAGTTGAACGGTATATAGGTTTACTTTGACATATATACACGTACACATTATCTATAGACGGAAAAACCTTCGGTTTTCCCGTATTAAATGCTGATGACACAGTCATCTTAGCAAAGAATCTAAATCATCTCCAGTATGCTCTTGATGCTATGTCAGAGTACTGTATCTTAACACCGCTAAGACTAAAGTTATATTATTTTGGAAAAGTTAGGGAGGTATACGTAATTCTCCAGTTTTTCAGTTTGACAGTAATGTTTAAGAAATTGTTGACCACTTCTCATACCTGGGTACTCAATTGTCATCCAAAGGCAAGTTCGGAAGAACTAAGGCTACTTTAGTTGATCAAGCACGTAAAGCTATGTTCGCTGTTATTAGTAAATCCAGGAAGTTGATTTTACCTATTGATTTGCAGTTGCAACATTTCAATACCATGGTTACTCACTCCTATTGTCTTGTACGGTGCCGAGGAATGAGGGGTTGAAAATTTAGATATTGTTGATAAATTTCAGTTGAAATATTTAGAACTTATTTTTAATTTGAAGCAGAGTACCCCTAACAATATGCTGTATGTTGATCTTGGTATTAACTCTTTCAAGTCGAATTAAAGGTAGAGTGTTAACTTTTTGGAGCAAGATAATAAACTCCAGGGAAGATAAAATTTGAAATATTTTGTACAGAACTTGTTACTCACTGTCTCAGAGACAAAACAAGAAATTTAACTGGTTATGTTATGTAAGAGATAGTTCGGATTCTCTTGATATATCTAATTATTGATTTAATCAAAAGTTTCATTCTATTAACACCTTCAAAAATGAATTAAAGATCAGTTTATACAAAATTGAAACTTTTCAGTTAATAACTCAAGCAAATGTTTAAATTATAGAATGTATAAACACGAATTTGTATTTGAAAAATGTTTCAAGCTTTTACCTTTTGACTATATCATTTCACTTAGTAATTTTTTTTTTAGATGCCTGAATCATCTGTTGCCAATAGAAAAAGGTAGATTTGAAAACATTGCAAGAGAACAAAGAACCTGTCATCTGTGTTTTTGCAAATACTTCAATGTTGATAGAAAAAAAGATATGAAAATGAATATCACTATAAATATCCAAATACTCTCAAGTTTTCGAAGCTTATGAACATTGACAATAAGAATACTTTGTTAAATATCGGCTGTCTTCTGTAAGATAATTATGTCCGCTTTCAGATAAATAGTTAGTTCTCATCCTCCACATTACCAGTTACTCTAGCAACGTGTTGTCATTTACATGCCATTCTGATTTTGTTACAGTGACATGTTATTGTTATAATTGCTGTCAGATTCCCTATGTATTAATAATCTGTAAACTTCTTAAATGACGTAACGTTCACGTGCCATGACGTCAATGTTTTGTTGCGACCAAGAACAAGTGCTAAAATATTTTTCTACTGTTTTAGATAAATGACAGAATTAAAATAATATAAAAATCAATTTCATTAAATTTGATACACTCAAAATCGGTTATACGCCCTCATGATACGTCTGCGGACGTATCAACTCGTTTCGTGTATAATAGCGTTAAAACACCGTTTTTCTATACATTATTTCTCAAACAAAGCTCGTACCTGTTCGTTAAACAGGATATATATACTTACTCTAAGTTATAGAATATGTCGATGCCTTTAAATAACTGTTTTGAGAATCTATGCTTGTCTATACATACATATATTTCAGATTGATCGGCTCGCGCTTTGTGGCAGTATGGCTGAGCAGACAAGATTATGGCGTGGAAGCGACGATAGGTGCGACCTAGAATTTGATTACCTTGCAATTTTGAAGTCATTTCCTGGTTGTGAAGATTTCTTTCTCGAACATAGTATTGACGGCCAGATGGAAGTCAAGTACAAAATTGTTAATCTGCAATCAAAAGAATTTGTATATGTCAATCTAAATCCGGAAGTGAAGTTTGTATTTGCATGTAATTTTCACACCTGTATCAATGAAAAATGTAGGCAGAATTCGTGTGCTTTAAGTTTAAGAACTACAACCCATATGATAGATTCGTTCAGCGGTTGTCAGTTTTGTTCCGTATGTATGAAAACGGGCGAATTAAAATGCATACAGACATCGTTACATCACGGTAGGGTTAATAACCTTCATCATTTGGATCGACTCAGATTTTTGTGGATTAGCAAAAATAGATTATTATCTATTCCCAGTGCAAGCAATGGTAATTGTGACATTTTCAGACAAATCAAAAGTGATTGGGAGTATTCTCTGCGCAACAGGTTCGAATTTACTTTGCCTGAATTGCCTGAACTAAGTGACAAACAGCCGGAGGCGGTATCAATAGAAGTTGACTTTCACCCAGTTTTAGAGGTAGTAGACGCGGATGTAGTTCAACGGCTCGTTAGATGTTTTCGGTGGTGGGGAGATGAAAAATGTGTTTTGTTTCAAAACATTTACACGTATAGTCTCAAGAACCGTATCACTGCAGTTAAAGCACAACAACTTTGTTTAAACATGCCATCCAAAATACTAAGACTTGCATATTTCACTTTGAAAATATTAGCTATATCAAATCAATGGAAATTCAAGAAAATACCTTTGCTTGAAAAAAAACCGAAATATGTTTTGTTTCCGAAGGGTTACATATATGATAACAAATTATGGAGAGTCTCCACTTGTCAGAGTGAATTGGAGATATTGAAGAAGACTTCTAAAGAACACAGACTTGCTTTCTGCTTTCTGAAATTTCTGGCTATGGAAATGAAAGAATTTGATAGGACTTTCCCGACACTCAATCAGTACGAAGCAAAGATTGCCGTCATTAATCATATTAATGGCTGTAAATCCCCAGCTATCGGGGCCCACGTATGTGCTCTAAATATTTTGAACGACATAGTGCGCTGTAGGAGTGTTAAATTAATGAATCATCCCTTTTTACAATTGAATTTGTACGATATGGTTAACCTGTATGAAGAAAATTGGCAATTTATACATTTTAAAGTATTACTTCTTGTTTTAGTAAACCGAAAGGGTAAATATGCAATAACTGATTTGCATAATGATTTAATCTCAGTTTGGTTAGTGTCTTACACATTCAAATATGGTATTACACCGGCGAATTATGACTTTACACGACCGTTACTTGGTGAGCTGCGCGAAATATGCAAAAGAAGGAAGATGCAAACATCTAGTAGAACTGATTTGATTAAGGTGATATCATCACTACTGAGGACTATACGATTGAAAAAAAATTCAGTTTCTAATGTTGAAGGAAAATCTCACTGCCACTAAAGCGTATTGACAAATTCCATCATGATTCCGTTCTACAGTGCAGACTTTTATCAAACCCTTATTTTTCAAATCTTCAAAATGTACTAAAAATTCAGCAAATATAAAGATAGGGCCGTGTGCTTGATATTTTGCTAGACGGATTTGAAATAATTGGACTTCACACGCAATTTTTAGGTTGAAACCGCGAAGCGGTGGAGACCTGTAATTACCGTAATCTGGAGTTTGCAAGGCTATCATGCTGACACTTTTCACTGAAAGACAGATTAATCCGCCGTAAGGTTTTTACCCGTCTTTTTTTCAGGCTAATCGGCTGATATATTTATTGATATAAACTGTTCTCTGAACATTGTTTTACAGTCTGTTTATATTTTCATACATATGTAATATAATAAAGTTAAAGAATGCGTCATTTCGCATGAAAAATATCTTTTTAGGTCTGTTGACCCACCGTGTCACAAATTGACATACGGGCCTTATTTTATCTGTAGTGTAAATGCAGGTATTGCATCATCTTTTTGTAAATTTTTGAGTTATTGAGATAAATGTCAGATTTTTCGTATAAAATACCTCTCATGTTTTTCTGTATTTCATAACTTAAATTTCCATGTAAATTTCATTAAATTCGGTTCAGTAATAAGAAAGTTGATATTTTAAAAATGTCAGTAATTCGTGTTTTTATCCCAAAAACCACTATAATGGGCCTCAAATTGTCAATTACAATCCGCGCCAAAATAGTCAGATTTCCCGGCTATATCGTGAATCCCGTGAAAATAGAAATTGTCAGAGCTCACGCATAAGCCGTGAATCCCATGAAATTTAGTATTTGGCGGGATATTACCCTTTAAATAGACTGGACTAGATATGCCTTGCGCACACCACATTCCGACATTATAGACGAATCTATGTCTGATTAATTTTCATTGTTAGAAATTTATGCTCGATCGAGGTAAGAAATTTATTTGTTAGATTTTTGTATGATTTTTGCATTACGATTTTTATTTGGTAAATTTTTGTGCATTCTACAGAATTCTGTAAGATTTACTTTTCGACATATGATTTTAGCTAGTTTCGGTATGTCAGGATAATTTATTAAATTTTTCAGACTTTTGTAAATTATTTCGAAAGAGGAATCTAAATTGTTTCGTTTATATAAAATGTAAGACTTGTACTGAAATTTGTAACATGGTATTTATAAAGTACTCTGTTTCAAAAACATATGTCAAACATTTCGTTGTTATGGAACGCTATTACTACATTGTACGATTTTTCCTGGTGATGTCATAACCCGGAAGTACAATGCCCGAGGTTCACTTGTCTTCACTCGCCTGGATGTGATATTCTCAGCGCAGAGCTTTCGTCTCATGGTTGTGCCGTAAACCGCAAAGACGCTGATTTTTGTTATCCTCTGAAGTCAGCTCAGGGATGCAATCACCTACCACCATAGGGAGCCAATACGGAATCAACGTATTCACGGTTTAAAGGGACTTGATTTAAAGATACGTCATATATTGTTTGTGCTACTTAAAGTTCGCAATTAAATGAAAGAACTGTGCCACGTCACATTCAAATGGAAGTGTCGGAACTTTGTATCTAGAGATACTGAACTTTGATTTGTTTTTCTTTCTTTCTTATAATCAGTTTTTTTTTTCATATCATCTATTCATTGTTAATAATCATCTTATGTAAATAAATTTGTAAATATTGTAAAGGGTGTTGATTTGTTCTGAAGGTTACTGTCGCCGGTACGGCCTTTCCTGTCACACACCGATCATAGCTAATTTGAAACGTGAAGGTGTATTCCTTTAAAACATTTCAGAGAACCCCGAATGTGACCGAAGCGCATGAAAATATGCCGATAAAAATAGTTCGAAACGTATTATAAAAATTTTCTAATTTAGCCTTAATATATGATTTGCACTAATCAGTAATAAAACAGCATTTGATCTGAATCATTTTTGTACATGTATATACCTGCGATTTTTCCTACCTCACGACTCCTACGCAGTTCTTCGAGTGGCAAGGAAGATCACTGCGTAGGAGTTTGCTATATAAGAAACTGTTTGATTACGTCTTAAAATGGACAATATTTTTGAATTACTTCCCTTTATTTTTAATTTTTTCCTATTTTAGTACAGCTTTGATAAAGACCGATTCATATTATTTATTTCCTATATTCAGTTCTTTTTAGGATATTTTTTTTTTCATGAATGATGTAAAATTGAGTCAAAATACTTGTTTACGTTTTACAATTTTTATGTAAATTTAGTTTTAGTATATATTGCTACATTGCTTCAATGTGTCAATATAAGTAACACGTTACACATGCAATCGTGCTGCATCTGCACTGTTTTTATTAATGTTACATGTTTGTTTCAATATGTAATATTAAATAGATTTACTTCATTATTTACAAGATAAATATCGGCAATCCCTGTAAATCGTAGATATGTCTCGATTCTAGCGGGACTTGGCGATGACATTTAACACTGTTACGCCAGTTCCGGATTTGTAATAAAATTGTTGTTGAACTGAAAGCAGGGTTGTAGTAATGCTAATGCTAATGCATTAGTAATGCACTATTTTTTTTCAAATAATGCCAAGTAATGATTAATGCCTCAGTTTTAGCATTGAAAATAATGCTAATTTAATGCCAAATTTAATAATGCTAATGCAAATGCTTAGCATTACTTAGGCATTATTTTCTGTATCACTGGAAAATAAAACATAATTGATAATTATATATGCTGTTTTTTTACACAGGTTATAGCAGTTTGTTCTCTAATAGATTGTTGTATGATTTTATTAAACTGTCTAATGGTATAATTGCCTTTTTTTCAATGCACACCTGACAGATTTTGAACAATACATTTAAAACCTGTGACAACTCCAAAGTGGAAATTTATAAGATACTGATGTGACATAATTAGTTTTGTTACCCAAAATATCAAACAGAATTTATTATCTTTTGACACCTTTTTATGAATTAACAGTATGCCACTGATAGTGATGTTTAAGACCTTAAGGCAGCTAGCTTTTACATGTCATGTCAAATTAGGCTGTTAGGGAGCCATTAAACAGGTACTTGACTCTCACAATTTAAATGCTCATGCACGCTTTACTTCAAAAGAAGTTTTTTTTTGATAAAGTTAAAGTAATGGTAAAGAAAAAATCAGATATAAAACAAGAAAGTCATACATGTATTTAACTAAACATATAGATGACCTAGGTAAACTAAAATGATTTAATGAAAAACAAACAGTGTATGTGATAATAACATGCAATGAGTCACAAAAAGTAATGCTAATGCTAATGCTAATGCACCCTATGTAATGGTAATTTAATGCATTATTTTAATAAAAATGAGTAATGCTAATGCTAATTTAATGCCATTTTTTCCCCAAGTAATGCTAATTTAATGCATTACTTCTGCAAGTAATTATTAACAACCATGACTGAAAGAACGCCATGGTGTAGTGTAGAAATTTACTCGAAATTTGTCATTTTGATAAAGGCCATAAGGCTGAAACGTTAGTAAAACAGAGTCTTTAAAAATGTTCGTTAAGCAAAATAGAATCAAAGAAGTACATAACGAGTGATTAGTTATGTAAAATATCACATGGGGTCGTTTGCATGATGTGAAGTTTCTCGATGTTGGCCTACATATGTGTCCCCGATTAATGAAACTGTTCAATTTCTTTTAAGCAAAATAGAATCAAAGCACCACAAGGGGGCGTTTGCGTCTTCTCTCGATATAACCCTACAGTGGAAATTCCATTCATGTGCCCCGCCGGCGCTTCGGTTAGTGACTTGCAACTATATAAGTCCAATATATATCTTCTCAAAAAAAGAGAGAGAAAAGATCCGTATTTCTTAATTGTCAAAACATTCATAACATGATTTTCATATGTACAGTTCCTTTATCTATCTGAAAACTCTGCGGAAGTAGCAACAGCAGGATGTTGGGATAGAAAGGTCTAGTTTCCCGTTTCATGGATCCCATTGACTTCTACTGTTGCAGGGTCGGTCGTTTGTAGAAACTTTTTTTAACAAGGGAGCGGTGTTTAAAGGCAACAGCCCATGAATAAAAGAAGTGGGGTTACAACACTTTTAATGTATTTGTGTTATGATTAAGTAGTGTCATCAATACATTGTATTTCTAGGGTCGGCTAAACTAGAAGTTGATTTCGCATAAATGTGTAGAATTATACAACCCGTGCTCCAAGAATTGCGATAGTTGGTGTATTATGTGATATCGTGTTGAATTTTGGAAAATATAATTAGATGTTTTTATTCTACTCGATACTTTGAACCTAGCTACATGGAAATACTTTTAAAATTATGTATTCTAGCTTATAGTTAAGGTTTAGGAGTATATCACCAAAACACAGAAATATTTTATAAACGAACAACATCGTTACCAATATTTTACCTGTCCATTACATGTTCTGCCGTACTGTCCCGTACTGAAAATATTCTGAAAAAGTTGTCCCCCTTTGAAAATGAATGCCATTTGTAAAGAAATAAAAATAAACAATCGCTGAAAACTGTGTTCCACCTAGTAATGTGAAATTTTAACACTCGCACGCTATTACAAATGCATCAAAACAAACATGTGTAACAGTTCCTTGAAAATGGTGAGTTTTTAAAAGCGCTTGACTGTCTGGAAGTGGGGCCTGTTTGAACAGTTCTTTTTTCGGAATTCAATGCTTATATCAGTATACTGACACTTGTTTTGTAGAGTAATATAAGTAATATACACGCTATCATCACAAAAACAACAAAACAAGTGTCAGTATACTAAAGTAAACATTGAATTCCGAAAAAAAGACTTCCTAAATGGGACACACTTCCGGGCAGTCAAACGCCTTCAAAAACTCACCATTTTCAAAGAACTGTTACACATGTTAGTTTTGATTCATTTGCAATCGCATGCGAGTGTTGAAATTTTACATAATTAAGTGGAACACAGTTTTCAGCAATTGTTTATTTTTATTTCTTTACAAATGGCATTCATTTTCAAAGGGGGACAACTTTTTCAGAATATTTTCAGTACGGGACAGTACGGCAGAACATGTAATGGTTAAGTAAAATATTGGTAACGATGTTATTCGTTTATAAAATATTTCTGTGTTTTGGTGATATACTCCTAAACCTTAAGAATAAAAGAAGGGACCAATGATCCTTATTTGTCAAAACATTATTCTATCTATCTGACAATTGTGTTTTTATTTTATGGAAGTCGGCGCAAAATGGCTAAACTTAATTGGTAGCCTTATTTATTTAATACATAACGTTTTGTCAAGAAAATATTTACTCAAATATTATATGTACAATACACTGGTGAACATGTACTTTCCAGATTTTATTTACTTCACAACAGCAGGTGTTAAGTGCTGTGTGGCGGCCGTTAAAAGTCGCCCCGACTTCATCTCAGTGTTGTTATATTTTCTGGTCCTTCGGGATTATTGATTTCAACTCATTTAGATTTGAAGATTGAATACTGCTTAAGCCGGTGCTAGGGGGGCGTGGGCAGTGGTGCATTTTCCATTACTGCTTATGAACAGACTCAATCAAATCGAGTCTGCAATTTTCACTGTTTGCCTTGTTCTCGGTGCTTCCGAGGGATCTACTTTCCAGATTTTATGGTGTCGCGTTATCGCGTTATATATATATTGCATCGAGAGACATACACTCGTTCTTTCGCGGAATAATATCTCAAGGCTATATGGCATGTTGGATCAGGTTTTAAATTCAATATGTATCAATTTCAAGATACACCAGAAAATGTCCGCCCGCTTAGCTCAGTAGGGAGAGCGTTGGTCTACGGATCGCGGGGTCGCGAGTTCGATCCCCGGGCGGGGCGTATGTTCTCCGTGACGATTTGATAAAAGACATTGTGTCTTAAATCATTCGTCCTCCACCTCTGATAATTCATGTGGGGAAGTTGGCAGTTACTTGCGGAGAACAGGTTTGTACTGGTGCAGAACCCAGGAACACTGGTTAGGTTAACTGCCCGCCGTTACATGACTGAAATACTGTTGAAAAACGGCGTTAAACCCAAAAGAAACAAAACACCAGAAAATGTTCACCAATAAGCCGTAGTTTTGCCTGTTCATAAAAAACTGTAAAATTTAGTTTATAGACCATTAGTATTAATTCTGGTCATAATATACCTCTAAATCTGTGAACCTGTGTAGACTATATTAGAAAAATGGTTATATTGTTTAACTTTTCAAAGAAGACGATATTTCCGCAATCTGGTATCAAAGTATTTTCGGGAAAATGTTTAATATTTTTAAACATGTATCACTTAAAGTTAGCTTATTCTGTTTCATGACACTTAACAATCCATTTCTTTGGACAAGAATTTATTCAAATATAAGGCCGGCACGTAATTGAACACTTCGCCATAATAAACGTGTTTTAATGATTATTGAATTACTCGCATTATCGCGTTCCTTTGATGTTTTCGTTGCGATTCAACTGAACCGAGACAGTATAGAAATAGCTGTGATGATACTTAATATTAATACTACTTGATTGTACAGCTGATATAATAATATCGGCACAGTTTTTTGTTATTCTATTGCTATCATATGACATTTAGGGCTTCCATGCAGTGTGGAGCTCTTGTTTACGAAAAATATATATAACCCTGGTTGAAAAGAAATATTGTTTCCATACGAAAAAATAGTTAAAGGTCGTGCATTATCGCAAATATCATGACGTTGGGTGAAATCTAGTGATGATGGTGATGATAGTTTTTGCAATGTTATTTGATGATGATATTTATGCGAAATATGCTGATATTACCTTTGCCAATGTTTGTATACTGCTGCTGATGAAAATGTAGCTGAAAATGTTAATAGCACTGATGATGATGTTGTTTTGTGAAAGGGAGGAAGAAAGGACAAGTAGTTGATTTTTATTGCTGCTGCTGCAGATGATGATGATGATGATGATGATTTTGAGGCCAGGATGTTTTTGATGACGTTGATAGCGATCGATGCAAATATTTTCAATCTAATGCTGACAATGAAATAAGAATGGAATATATATGATAATGATGATGCTCTATATTGGTACCAGTGGGAATTATTGATGCTTGTGAAGGTGAAATTGTTATAAAACATTTTTTTGAAGTGACGCTTCAATTAAATGTAATAACTCTACATCAGGTTTTGGCTGATTTTTAACCCTAACCCATCTTCACCATTAATATAATCATCAGATTTGAATTTCTCTACCAAAAAAAAAAGAAAGAAAAAAAACATCTTGCCATTTTGGAGCATAAAAACATTAATTAACCTTGTTTATAACATGTATTGAACGCACTGGACGTATAAGTGTAAGTCATGGTATTATATGAAAGCTGCATATTTGGGAACTTCTTCACCGATCTAACTACCATGTTTTTCCTAATCATAAAAAATCTTAATAATACATAAAAATTGCTCTTCCTTCGGGAAGAAAACCATTAGAAGATTTTAAGGTAATATTTTTTTTCATTTCCCATATGCTTTAGTTGATACATCTGCAAACTGTTTAGCTTGTATTATGTAATCATTTATGCTTTGACATCGACGCGTCACAGAGACATGAACGGCATCATTTTAATCATCATTATCATCATCGTCATCATCACAAACACTACAACAATAATCATTATCTAAACTTTATCAAGATTATCATATCTATCATCATCATCACCATCATCACCACCAAGAATAACACATAATAATGGTTATTATTACCATCATAATCATCATTTAAATCATCAACACAATCACCACTGCCTGCATAAACATCATCATCATATGTCATTACATCATCACCATCTTCTTAGATTTACTGGTGTTTTTGCTGATGAACAAGATGGAAACACTTTTGATCGGGAGACATGAACACTAATCAATAGTTTTATTGTAAACATAATTATGTAAAACAAATCAGTATCATTCCCATATTATAAATCAAAAGTATAACTACCAGTTTCACATTATATTAAATTTGATTTGTCATAACAACAATTACCGCAGCAACTTCAACATACTAGTATACTAATCATTATTGTATTTCGTTTTATAAAATAAATTTTAACAGTAATACAACTGCTCTTAATTTCAATAACTTGTAAACTTTAAATGAAAAACGGTTTAATTTCACTCCAAAATCTCACTCTAAAATTATACTCAAAGATCACTCCAACATCTCACTCCGGACTCCACTCCAATACTCCACTCCATATTTTGTCGTATGCCATTAACATCTACATATGAAAACATTTTTTGCACCAAACGCAATGATATTTGCGATAACGCGTTAACTATTACTTGTATTGCTCGGCAGAAATCGTACTAAATCCTTAAGGCGTCAGGAGAATAATTTTTTTATTATGTATAGACCTTATGCGAGGTTTAAACATACAGTGTCTTCTGTACATGGTGAATAGTTACCTACCTTTGTACTTGGGAACTTCGTTGTGAGTTCATTTATAAAACGGTTCATCAAAATATCTACTGCTTTCATTATATCCTGTATTTCTTCATTCTCGAAATCAACACACACTTTCTTTTTTATTTCTCCGCATAGATACTCCATTATTGCTGTGTAAGATTCATGAAAATAAATACTTCATAACTATACTGAAGGCATTAAAAACGTCTCATGTATTTATCGGCATGGTATTTTAATACGAAGTAGTAATATTTCAGTGCAAGCTCGTAGTAGCATCGGTTATTCTCGGACATACAGACATAAACACAATAAATAGCTGACTTTCTTTATTATGAAAAACTTCCAAAAGCTGCAGCAAAGACCAAGTCACAGCTAAATATTTACATACATGTTGCAAAGTCATATAAAAATGCCTCGTATTTTATTTTCTTCAGTATATATGCGCTCTTGCGGGCTCATTTTCTGAATCAATAAACCACTCGGTTGTATGGCTGTTTGCATTTATTCAGATAATTCGTGTAACTCGATATAAGATATTTACAACCACGTAACAGGTTACATACTACCAAATCACATTAAGGTCAGATAAAGCTAATATTTACTTTCTAAATAAACATGGTATGAACAAGCTCATATCAACACTAACTTAGCCATCTTATACGAGTATATACGAACTGCATGTACAGTAAAGCTTTATGTTTGAAAGTAAGTGTTATAAAATTAAACATTTTAAAAGGCGAGCCTTGACAAAGCTTTTTTAGTCAAAATCCTTCTAGCATAACGTTGCCTTTTCTGGGTCTAAAATGTCTAACTAGCTACCAATATCCATATGGTAGACATTACACGATAGTAATAGCGAGTGGGGTAAATCTCTGTATCGCGCACATTCATAAATATCCTTGATCATACCTAAAAGGCACATATGCGCTCCTCTCTTTTGTGCTTTACACCTCTTAATATGATTTAGAACTACACACTTTGCCTCATATGATTTAAGATACTCTATGTTGCCGAAATATTGGAAGGCCTTCATCACAAATTTCAAAATACAAAATGCCAGTTTGTGTTCCTTGGAGGTTTCTTTTAAATGTTTTAGCTCTGAGTGACACGTTGAGATTCTCTAATCTAATTTATTTTTTAAAAACAAAACGTGGAAAATAGGGGAAAAGAAAAATATATGACGCTTTCTTCAAGTGGCATTGCTGTTCCGTCGGCCTTCCGTTCTATCATTTCATATCCATAACAGGATTAAAGTCAACTTTAATTTGTAACTCATCTTCGGGTGATCTTTCTGGAAGTATGAAATGTCTAAATGGATTACAGACTTATCATTTGATACTTGACCACACGAAAGAAAGGACCGATTCCTGCTTGACATTTTCATATGGTATTGGTACATCAGTAATCCTTAAATAACCAGTATTCATATAAACTGTGCAGTACTGACAGCCTTGAAAAGCCATCTCTGGAAAATTGCATAACTGCCGAGTACATAAATTTCTTTCACATTTTGCTCTAGTACCATTTAATAAGTGTGTTCATAAACGACATCTTCGTTGCTGTAAATGAGCCGCGCCATGGGAAAACCAGCATAGTGCGTTTGCGACCAGCATGGATTCAGACCAGCCTGCGCATCCACGCAGTCGTTTAGGATCCATACTGTTCGCTAACGGTTCTTTTATTGCAATAGGCTTTGAAAGTGAACAACATGAATCCTGACCAGACTGCGCGGATTGGGCAAGTTAGAAGTAGAAGATCAAAATTCAAATTTTTGAAAGGATGACATTGAATTTCGCTTACATTGAATTTCGCACAAACTTAGAAATCGAAATTATAACTAAAAAAAAGCATCGAAATTCGAGGCAGAATTGAAATAAGAGTCAGCAGGAGGATCGAAATTCAAATATTTTGAGTTGAGCGGTGGTCTAGTGGATACTGTGTCGTCCGCTCAACCCAGGGGTCGTGAGTTCGAACCCCACATGGGTCACGGCCATGACTTCTCATATGATACCTTACTGGTTTTTCCTGGAAGCGTACTCGAGAGTGGTCACAATAATTCACATAATTTGTGGGGCGATTTTGGTTAAAGTTATACGTTCCCCTTCATGGTTCTTTTATTGCTGCTACAAGTTCTGTAAAACGTTGCAGTTTATATTTCGAAACTTTCGAATTTCATAGGTTGATGTACTCACACCTCACAACGTACAACACTGTTACTATACCTGTCCATTATTAGCCTGTACAGTATTTCAGTCATGTAACGGCGGGCAGTTAACCTAACCAGTGTTCCTGGATTTTGTACCAGTGGAAACATGTTCTCCGCAAGTAACTGCCAACTTCCCCACATGAATTATCAGAGGTGGAGGACGAATGATTTCAGACACAATGTCTTTTATCAAATCGTCACGGAGAACATACGCCCCGCCCGAGGATCGAACTCGCGACCCCGCGATCCGTAGACCAACGCTCCCCCTACTGAGCTAAGCCGGCGGGCTATTGCATTAAAGTACATCACATCAAAGCCATCTTATATGCTTCAGTAAATTTCATGATCCGGTAGATCACTTAAAACAGCAACCTCAGTGACATGGAGCCGCGACCCCCAAGTATGTAGATATCATTCAGGTCGGAGAAAAATATATAAAACAACTATTTGAAGTTGTGGGAAAAATAGATATAATGAAAAATATGACATTTTTAAATGTAAGGAACAAGTTTTATATCAGTATGATGTGTGGAAATGGACTGGAAATTCTTGTTCTTTTCGGACGAAAATATTAATAAAGCAGGCTTTTCAGGTAAGATATGATTAAAAACATACATGTTTTTAATCAAAGTGTCATAGGGTAAATCTATAACAATGTTATAACATATGTGTTTTGTATACTTTAATGTAAATTCTGTTACAGAAACATAAATATATATTATTATTCATAATTACAATACATAACAATCAAATAGTAAATCTGAACACCAGTTATACAGACCGTAGGCAGACTAGTTGTATTTGTAGTCGTAGCCGTATCAGTTAT